>NC_091055.1:3097723-3717268 GCF_963966145.1 Tenebrio molitor
CTAGCATTGCTAAAGCGACTCTGACTCACAATGGGGATTGACCATCAACGGGAAGAAAGGGCCGTTTCTGCCAGAATCAGAAAACTCAGACTGGACGCTGCAACTGTAATTGGCCTTGTCGATTGTTTCCAAGGCGGAGAAGTACAGGGCCCCGTCGTACGAAACGAACACTCTCTTGTCCTCTTCTACGAAATTTGGGAAGTAGTCACGTGACCAGGAGTATCTGACGGACGGGAAGTGGTGTGGGGGGTCGCAGTAGATCGACTTCCCCCAGTTTTGATCTCCCGATTCGGGGGACCGTTTCAGGACGAATTCTAGGATAAAACCGAAATTAAGTTGGACGCTTTCTGAAATGATCGTCCCAAATTTGTTTGTAGCTTTGCAGTGATAAGTAGCGTGGTCTAATTTCTGGCGTGGGTCGTTAATAATGAGCATCCCGCCGCTAATCGTGTACCGAGGGTCGTCCAAAGGATTAATTCTTCTAGCTACAAGCCTGTCGTTTTCATAATCTTCTCTAAACCATTCATATGTAGGAGTTGGATAACCTCCAGCCAAACAACTACAGAAATAAATATGAAAAACCCAATTAACTTATTTAAAAAACAAAATACCTCAAACTAATGTCATTATATAATTTTCTTTTGGATGTGTCAAAAGTGGCATCTACAGGTTGTTTGATGAAATAAGGACCTCTTGGTATCTGTTCTGGGTTGCGAATTTCAATGCCATATGTGTAAGTTCTGTCATCCGACACTAATTTCTGAATGCTTCTAATATTGGCCTCACAAATAAACAAGAGAGGTTCATCACCTCTTACAGGCTGAAAGCCCCAATGCATTCTCTCTGCTGAGAAATTGTAAGCCAAAAAGTCTTTCCCATATGGCTCATTAACTGGTAGAAAAGCATTTTCCATGTTCCCTAATTGAGTTCCATCCACATTTACCCAATAATTTGCTGATTGCTGATGAGCTCCAATATACCACCGTCTGTGTTGTGGATCCATATTATTCAACTGATTAATTAAAAACCCATGCTCTTCTGAACTCCCAACTGAGACTAAATCTGATCCTCCTGTGTCAACTGCATAAGTCTAGAAAAACCTATTTAGCTTGCATTTGACAACAAACAGAATAACATACTTTACATAATCTTCTTGCATCCTCATAAGCTTTTAGAGGAGATTTTATGAATCTGTAGCAAGACTGGTAAAATCTTACCCAATGTTCTGGACAATGTAGGTCATACAGAATGTCATTACTGAAACCCTCTGTATTATAGTAGCCTGTATTTTGCTGATTAAACTGATTTCCTTGATTATATAATGAGCCTTGGTTGTATAATGGACCTTGCTGGTTATATAATGACCCTTGTTGGTTGTATAGTGAGCCTTGTTGGTTGTACAGTGAGCCTTGTTGGTTGTATAATGAGTCTTGATTTTGTAAAGAGTCTTGATTATACTGTGGCCCTTGATTATTTAAAAAATCTTGGTTAGCCTGTGAACCTTGTTGATTGTAAGATCCACTTTGTTGGTTGGATGGGGCATTTTGAGTATTAAATGGGTTTCCTTCTAAATCATGTTGAGGTCCTTGTGCTTGGACCATCCAGAGTGCAAAGCACCCAAGGAGATAAAACAGGAGCATAGTACCTTAAAACGATACCCTCTTTTATTTATTCATTCCAAATATTTTAATTGTTTATGAATTATTTTCTATTTTAAGATATCCACATAAACAGTGGGAGTGGCAGGTGGCAAATACCATGTAACCTCAATTCCCGGTAATTCAAATTTAAGCCGGGACGCTAAAATGATTCATAATCAATGATAACGCTTATCACTTACCAAATCATACAATCGGAATCATAGAGAAGATACTATAAAGATAACAAAAAGCAGAACAACCGTTTACAATAGATCCACCACACTTAAAACAGTCATCGTTAGAAAGAGACGGAACGAATACATTCACAAACACGCAGGGTCGCCAACGTAAGTATTATTATGCGTTCTTTAAAAAAGTGTTAAAGATATTCTACAAAGCTGCAATTTGCCGTTTGAAACTCTAGTTTTGCAGTTATTGGCTAAACAGTTGTCTAACAAATGTCTATTATCCCACACGTAATAAACAAATTGAAACAAGCAACTTGATGGGTTGGTAATGGTTTTACGCCTTCCATATGTCAATCTAACACAAATAATCCCGGTCTTAGTCAGCGACAAGTCGTCATCGTCAATTAGTAAATTGCAATCAAGGGAATAAAGAGGTGAAATATTATCGACAGGTCACCAACGAGCAACGAATCTGTTTTAGAATAAACATCACCAATTTGCATCGTGCTCGTAATGTTTTAATTAACCAATGATACGGCATAATTGACAATACTGATTAAACGAAATTGCAGCAAATAACAGAATTTATCGGTACGGTGGCTACGCCACGATAAAATGATACATCTTAAGTTACAAAATATTGTAATTCCAAAAATTAATTATATAAAAATGGAAGAACATATGTAGTTATGTGTGTATTTCTTCCAACGCAAGATGGCATAATTGTCAGTATTACTCTTGGGAAGCACTCGCATAATCGTAATCCCAAAGAACAAGGCACGAAATAAATTTGATCGTAGTTTTCGATAGATATACCTCCCTTCGTTCTTCACATTTATATTAATAATCGAAAATCCTTTTAATTGGCAATCACGCTAATAATACCCGTAAATCTTGCTCCTTTGCAATTTTATTGGCAATCAGAAAACCAAAGCCAGACAAATATAGGAATTAGTTCTCGACGACTACCTACCATTAAGACATCTTAATACCCTTAAGACTTTTACGACATAACTTTTTATTTTTGGTATGTTTCAGAAATACGTTTTCTTGGGTATTTTAATGCGCTGAACGTTTAGCAACTTGTCCACTTACAGCGAACAGAAACAATATCATTAAATTTTACTCACCGCCAAATGTGGTTACTTCATTAGTCGATGCAAGTTTTTTGCAAATGTAATATGCTTTTCTAATTTTTTAAATGTTGCTAGTTTACTTTCATTGCCGACATGCTTTAATTGTTGTCTAAATATTTCCAAAAAATTTTGAACGTATCTAACTATTATTCATTATCACTACAGTTCCTCGTCAAGACGGTTTTCCATGATTTATACAATGAAATTTATGAAAACAAAGGGCGCCATTAATGTCGCTTCCAAGCGCAGATGTTCCGATATTCAGCCACCGTTATAATGACAATCCGAACACAAAGCGCTAAAGTACCTAATTAATTTAAATATGAATTCACCATTTTTAATTCTTTATAAGTATCACCACGGTGATAGGAAAAATCAAAGGTTAACAGTTACAAACCTATTCGCTTAAATCTAGTTGAAAACGTTTAATTTCATCAGTTTTACGATTTAGAAAACTTATCTATCACTAAGTGTGTGTACAGTGGAACAAAATTAAAGGTTAGCAGTCACAAACATATTCACTTAAATATAATTGCAAGAACATGAGTACTGTTTTACAATTGAATCGGTCATTTTAGAAACATCATCAGTCGCTTAACACTGATTGTTGAGTGTTCATTTAAAAAATATCACAAAACTAATGATGTTTAGAAACCGACCGAGATTTTCAGTCTCTAAGGCCCGGTTGTATAATAGTATATTAAAAGACAAGTTTCATAAGACCAGTCTTGAATCACGAATTCAAGATTAAAAAACGAGTGGCGTGGCCACGAGTTATTTTAAAGAATGAGTCTTATGAAGCGAGTTTTTTATACTATTTTTTGTAATTTGCCCTTTTTTAAACAAAAATGTTTACTTTCCTCGATTTAGGGATTTTTGTGGCGGTTGGTAATGTCTTAATTTTAAAAATGAAAATTAAATCAAGTTTTGAAAGTCGCCTTTTTTTTTATCCAAATTCTGTCGCAAAACACGAATATGGAAGATAATCTTTCATGTACGCCCGCTGAAATACGTGAAATTGCCAAAAATACGGTCGCGAATTTGTTGCCTGATAAATCCTGATAAATAATTCTTTGCACATTTTGTAATCTAAAATGACACGCATGACGGATCAAGCTTTGCCAACCTAAAAATTTTCGTAAAATGTTCCGCGAAATGCATAATGGCTATAAGGACATCCCAGATGATGACGTCGCGTTCGTTAACATGTCTATTAGAGAATCAAAATGGAGGCAAATTACAAAAAGCTTAGTTAACATCGTGTCAGCTAACAACGCGTCAAGTCGGAAATACCCCCATTTGATTGGCTGATTCAAATAAAATGTTAAATATCCTCCAATCAGACCGGGCCTTAATCTCCACAATCAAAGAAAAAAGTGTTGGTTAGATCATTTTACGATAAGAAAAGGCTGAAAAAAAATTTGGGAAATAATTATGTTCGATTGAAATTAACTCATAATTCATAAAGTTTCTAAAATGACTTATTTAATTTAGCCAAGTGCGGATGCAAATTTTAATTGTGTAAGTTAGACCATAACGATTTTTTTGGACATCTACGATATTTACATTCATTAACAAATAATAAAAATAAGGGTCATGTTAAAGTTACCAGAAACACGGTTCTCTGTGGTAACAACATTTACTACTATTTTTTCTCCGACTAATACGCAACATGTTTACGGAAAGCTTCATTAATATTTTCTTTCGGTGTTTACAATGTCTGCCGTAAAACTGTAGTCAATGTGTGTAGTAAAAAACATTTATCAATTCGTGTTATCAGGTATGATTTACAATCTATCTTTTGTCGCAGCTCACGTCTGCTCTTTTGGTTGCAACTGTATCAAAGTGTTTACAATTTTAAATTTCATGACATGTTGTAGAGACTTTTTTGTGAACTACGGACGTGGTTAGAAACAAAATTATATTTTAAGCTTGGGTACGTATACTCTTACTCTATTGTATTACACCGGCAGCGTACAAGTTCAGGTGTATCTGCTACCTGTCAAAGATAACGTATCAACCGACATAAATATGAGGTAATACTGTGTACACTTCACCTGACAACGAAAATATAAGAAGTGTATTTTAATAATGGGAATTAAAAAACTGTTGTTTTTAATGGCCTCATTTTTTATACGCCTTTTTATCCATTTCGGTATCTTTTAGATTTGTTTTTGAGGCCACCGTGGTAAGCACCATAAAATAAATTTTCTTTGTATTTCAAAATTTCTCATCATTTTTACACGATTTCATTTTCATTATTTTAAATATATGAATTTCTAACCACCAGACAACATCTGTTTCAATGCTGACAAGCTTCTTTCGATTTTCCTTGTCATTATCGTGATGTCATTTTTTCTTACGGTACCATTTTCAAGTCTATTGTTTTTTACCAACGCCAACATTAACATGTTATAAAAGAACCGCTACATAATGATTTTTTTGTCAAGAGGAATTAATAAAAAACTCATTTGCAAATATATTTATTTATTGTAACGCATAGATTTAATGCATTATTAATTGTTTCTTTGAAAAATTAATTTCACTTCTCCTCCCGACATCTCTTCGGAGTGGCACTACATTTCAATAATG
Organism: Tenebrio molitor; assembly: GCF_963966145.1. Classification (NCBI taxonomy): domain Eukaryota; kingdom Metazoa; phylum Arthropoda; class Insecta; order Coleoptera; family Tenebrionidae; genus Tenebrio; species Tenebrio molitor. The sequence goes on from NC_091055.1 coordinate 3,103,280, forward strand.
TGTCTGTCCATTTCGTTTAGTATTTTATCTCTGAAAATTTTTATTACGGCCCTGGAATGTAAATAGTTTCCATTTATTATGCACACGGGTTCTTTTAGTTGTTGAACGATACTTGCCATGGATACATTAAACGTTTTTGATTTTTTGGACCGGATCATTGCCTTAATAAAAGAAGAAAACGTATTAAACCCGCAAGAAACCGATAGGGTCATCGAATATGAAGACCCCGAAGATTTGAAGGTAAGTGATTTAAATATTGGCACATGTTTGTTTACAGTACGAATCTAATTAATTTTGAAGATTAAAATTGATTTCTCCTTGACGGAGTCGTGTGCAAATTTGGACGAGCTCGAGGCGATCTGCAGAAATGTTATAAAATACAGCATCAAGACTAATAGCGGCAAATTTCACAATCAACTCTACGGGGGGACGGATCTGTTCGGTCTTGGTGCAACGTGGTTGTCTGAATCGTTGAATACTAATCAACACACTTTTGAGGTCGCCCCCGTGTTCACTTTGATCGAAAGGAGCGTGATCGAAGAAGTGAAACACGTGGTGGGGTATGAGGAGGGTGACGGACTGTTTTCTCCCGGAGGGAGCATCTCAAACATGTACGGGATGGTCCTAGCGCGGTACAGGCTCTTTCCCGAGACCAAAACCAAAGGCTTGAGCGGATTGCCCACTCTCGTGGCCTTCACTTCCGAAGAAGCAAGTCACTTTTGACGATCCGACCGTGTAATTAGAGTAACCGTTTTAGGGACATTACTCGATACAAAAGTCAGCGCATTGGTTGGGAATCGGTACGGACAACGTGATAAAGATCAAAACTGACGATCTCGGCCGGATGATTCCCGAAGAGTTGGAAAGACAAATCGTCCTGAACAAGTCAAAAGGGTGTGTCCCTTTTTTTGTTAACGCCACCGCTGGCACAACAGTGGTCGGTGCGATCGACCCGCTGGACGAAATCGCGGAAATTTGCAACAAACACAAACTGTGGCTCCACATCGACGTAATTAATTGTCGGGTTCGGTGACGGATCTAAAATTGGAATTTTTTTAGGCTTGCTACGGAGGCACCCTTTTACTTTCTAAAAACCACAGACAGCGGCTAGGGGCATCACACAGGTGAGAGTAAAACTGTATTAGTCATACATTCATTTTTTCTTGTGCAATTTTTACTAGATCGGACTCGTTTGCTTGGAACCCACACAAAATGTTAGGTGCTCCATTGCAGTGCTCAATATTTATAACAAGACAGAACGTAGGCTGGAAATATTTCATTGTACTTATATTAACGGTTCTATTTTTAGAATATTCTTCATGAATGTAATTCAGCTTCAGCAGGATATCTATTCCAGCAAGATAAATTTTACGATGTGTCCTACGACACGGGAGACAAAAGCATACAGTGCGGCCGAAAGGTAAGACTTTCGGGACCTCTCCACCAATCATTATCAAGGACTGTTGTTAGGTCGACGGTTTCAAATTGTGGTTGATGTGGAAAGTCAGAGGGTCGGTGGGTTTTCAAAGTCTGATCGACAACGCACTCGACTGTGCCAAGTAAAAATAAATTCATCTTTGTTATCTGTACGGTCAAGCGTGTTGTTGCAGCTACTTCAAGAACAAGATCTCGAAATTGGAAGGTTTCCGCCTTGTCCAAAAAAATTTTGAGACTTCATCTGTATGCTTTTGGTACATTCCTGCGAATTTGCGGGGCAAAAAAGAAGACGAGGAGTGGTGGCAAAAAATGAACAATGTGAGTTACTGTTGGCTGTGGAAAAACAAATACGACGAGTCTTTGCAGGTGGCTCCCGCAATTAAAGAAAAAATTGTGAAGAGTGGTAAATTGATGGTGGGTTATTCCCCTTTGCTCCATAGAGGCATGTACAACTTTTTTCGCATGATTACCACTTGCCATCCAGTCCCAACTTATTCGGACATGGACTACGTCATCGCCCAAATACAACACTTCGGAGAAGCTCTGTAATTTTTTTCTTGTGCTGTTCTATTATGAGAATAAATACATGAACACAAAAGTGTTTAGTTTAGTTTAATCGGCAGTGGAGTGTCGCTAACGAGACTAAGCCAATTAACGAGACGAGACCGCAAACGTACGAGAGGACGTCTTCGTAGAAGTGGGGGCACATTTCCTTCGGCGTGCATTGGCTGGAAAAAAAACGTCAAGTCGATTTAAAAATTTCGCAAAAGTCATACAGGTTCTGCACGAGAAGTACGACGCCGCCCGATATTAATTTATCCGTGAATGTTACCATGCTGTAGACGGAAGCCCCACCATACCCGTTGACTTTAACGAATTCTGCTGTTAAACACAAACTGGATACCATAGTTGCAGAACCACTTACACCTGCAGCCAGATCGAGATTATTCCAGATATGATAATAACACGACCATTACCTATTAGCGAGGCAATTATGTATAACTGACCGTCCGGCCGGAACAAACTCCCTGCTTTTATCCAAACGCTCGCAATTAGGGCCAAGACGATCCCGACCAGATACACCACCTGTACAATTAATTAACGAGACTACAAGACTGGCTCTTATCTAATCGATACCTTATCGCCGCACCACCTGAATTTCACCAGAATCGAAGTCAAAAATGACGCCACGAAACAGACAAGCGGAACGCTGGCTATTGTTTGCCTAATCCCATCCCCCGTGCTTTCAGAACCAGCTCCTTTTTCATCCAGATACAATGGGATATAAATAAGTGTTAACGTCGTGAATAGCCTCGAGGCCATGTACCTGGCGGAAAAATATTAATTTATAAATTCACAACCGCGCTAATCCTCTTCCAGTACATTAACGAAACCTTGTAAATAATTGATGATTTCAGAAAATGCGTGACATCTTCATTTGTGACCAAACCACTAGAATCCACTGATTCATCTCCAGGGATTGTAGCGTAGTCGGTTTGGTCTTCTTTGGTTAAGGCTCCGCAATAAAAGATTAGCGAAGAAAAAATTCCTATTAGTGTTATAATTAGTGCTATTTCCTGCAAGCGTTGCCTTTCATTCGTCGAAATGTCAGAGGGTTTGTGTCTCTTACCTTGAACTTGTAAAAATCACCAGGTCCGATTTTGTTGGGGTCGTTATCGTTTTTTAAGACGACTAGTGTTATCAAATAGACGGAAATACTGCTGCAAACAGATGCTGTATATCTGAAGCAAGGTTATCGATGATTCAAGTTCGTGTAATTCGCAAATACATTATTAGATTAAGTGGCATTATTAGTAGTGATGCACTGTGTATTAGGTACAGTGATTTCAATGGATGATTCACTTTACCTAATTGCTGTCAGATCAGAAGTGTAAGAATGAGTGGTCGCTATTTCTGGAATAATAGATAAATGAGATATTTGGGTTACAGCCCAGCCTATTTGGAATAGACTTATAACTAAGCCATAGTCAATAATCATCCATGTGTTCAGCGAAGTCGGTTTTAAACAATAAATCAAAGAAAATCCAACGGACACCGCTAATGTTCCTGGAAACATAATGCTTACATGTAAATACATTCAAATAACATTTATTATGCTAATATAGACAGACAAGTTTTTGTAGTTGTGTCAATAGGTTTTTTTATTTCTCTACTTGACAATTAGACTGCCGATTAAAGTGAATTAATACGGCAATAAGACACGCAATATAAACGCTGCCGAAATTTGTCCAGTACCGCGACTCAATCAAGACTTGCATAAATTTCCATGCGTGAGCGATAGTAGATACACAAATTAAAAATTTCTTACAATTGTAATGTATGTGCATATTTATTAAAAAACGCTCGGGGTTAGAGTGGCGTGGAGTGTGGGGGGCGTGGAGGACGAACGCCACTGTCCCCCGTGTACATATAGTGACCGTGAAGATGACGACGTAACGACGCACCTGCTAAATGCCACGCCCTCCGGGCTCCGGTGCGGTCTACGGCACAGCCTACTACGGGAGTAGCCAGAGAGTCTACGATTTGGCCTGAAACAAGCAAAGACTGACATCAGTCATGTCAGCGGATTCGTTGAAATCACCGAAATATGAAATATGTATCAAGCGCTTTCGCGGTTTCTGTTCGCGTAATTGTCCGTGGTGAAAAACTACCAACCTGTGAAAAGTTTTTCACTTAACCTTACGTCAAGCTTCGACCGCTACTAATGTACAAACAAAACATTAAGAAATCGGGCCGAGTGGGTTTACTTTTGGCTAATTTATTTATTTCTAAATTCATGTTTTTGTAGCCGGTTACAGGTTTTAGGTTTTCGATTTTGGCGTTAAAGTCCGAAAACTGGTTTTCGACGGCTTCATAAATTCACCCGAAAACTTTATTTTATGCTGTTTTCGTCTGCGGTCGGAGTTTTCTTGTTAAAAATTTAAATGCCCGCATGAGGTGCAGCAACAGTCGTAAATAAATGAACGTCACAACGCGGAAGACGTTGTTTGTTCAATTTTGACATCACTGTTGTTGGTTTTAGTTTTATATTCTTTGGCGCAACTTGACTTACAACATAAGATTGGCGTAAACTGCTCGACAGCAAAACGAATTAACGACATGGATTCTGCGGAGCGTGTCTTTGTTTAACCATTGGCAAATAAAGAAAATCTCCTTTAATTCGATTAAAATAAAATTCGCTTTTTCGCGACTGGACACAAATTCACTTTCGAAAAAATTGCTGTAACGGTGATTTATCATATAGAACAGTAATTGATCAACCATAAATTCTAAACCGTACGGACTTCCTCGTGTCATTTTGTGTTTTTCAGAACAGTTAACGTGTATAGTTGTATTTGTTTAAATTGTAGGTTACGTTGAACCAAAACAGTTACGTCTTTATTGAATGGTCAGTACCTCATTTAAATCAGGTTGTGGATGGTGACTTCACAGTACTACTTACTTAACGCTGTAAACTGTGTTCTATACAGAACAATCTGTTTTGCAAAATAACCACTTTATCGCCGTATAAAATATGACAATAAAGTATTGTTTACATCCGAAGGAATTTGCAATAATAGGCAATGCGTTTATGTATATTGCCATTATCCTTGAATCTTTAATTCGGGTTTGTTATATTTTAATAAATATTTTGCAGGTGTTCACTTGCTAACCTTGCTACTTCTTTCATGATTTCATTAATAGGAAAGCTTGTAGACACCATCTATCATATGAAAATTGTTACTTATTTAAATGATATTTATTAAAGTAATTCGCCTACAAGATTGACTATTCATATGATAATTAGATGTTTATATTACAAGTGCTCTAACAATTTACGTAACTAAAGCAATAACTACCGCCACTATCATTGTTTGCTAACTAAGCCTTTTGCATAACACTATTTTTAATAATCCGGAATATTACAAAATTCCCAACAATGACAAATAAATTTTTCTACAAATATGGGACCGACAGTATCATTTCTAAAAATTTCTTCACTCTCGAATATAGACCGCCATTATAATGTCTAAAATGTTGAAACCTTGATCACTTTAAGTAGGAAATGATGCTGATGTTTCCATTTATGTAAAGTTAAAAATCAAGGCCTGCGGTTTTCACTTTGTGCACCTCGATCAGGTTTTTTCCAATTACTTAATCGGTCACTAATCAAGTTTGGACCAATTAGGAATGAGCAACGAACTCACCTGTCATTATGAGAGTACCGGCGGTCGTAGCTTCCATTTGTAAAACAATTTGCAGATAAAATAGAGTATAAGAAAACCACATAGCCGCACAGAGATCATTATAAACGTGACCCATTCCGTAACACAATTTTTTCACCCAATCGCATCTCCTTTCTTCGTTCATGATCCTGGAAAAAGAACAGACAAATTTGCTTTTGCCACTTACGTGACTTCATCAAAAGATTGTGACATTCAAAGGGAACGTGACATTTTCAAAATTCCAGATTTTCTTAATCTCCATGGTCGGGACTGTTTGTCATCGACGTGCCAAAAAGGGACAATGGATACGCCCCCGGAGTTTAAATAGCGAAAGGTGTGACTTTTGGGACGTGCGATTTAATGGTAACAAAAATAATGGCACTTTGGGGTGATTTGGATCAAGGCTAAGGGATGATAACGCACACGGGGGTCCAACATATCAAAAAAAAATGTTCACTATGGACAACAATTTTTTCTCTTTTTTGGTAGCGTACTCGCACAAGCTAATTCCGAAATTATTTTTTAGTCATCCCAATAAGTACTATTTGGATCGATTTTAAAAGCCACATATCAATTAAATGTGCATCTTCTAAACTGAAATATCTATAAGCGTGAATATTTTTTGCCTATCACGAACTGTTTTCAAGTAGATAAAGTGATATCACTTTTAAAAGAATTACAGTGAAACTTCCCTATAACGGACACCCACGAGGAGTGAAAAATTGTCCGCTATACAGAATATCTGGAATTAAGGAATCGACGATAAAAAATAAATTATGTACCTACATTATTTACATACAACATGCAATTTATTTTGCAACTTACAAAAAACATTAAGAAAAATCGAAATTACATACTATACAGGGTGATTTCAGTTTTACCGCCCGCACGATAAACCCTTTTAAAAAGTTAGTAAAATTTACCAAACGTTAGGGTTACATTCCCTTGATATAAGGCTTCAAATGTGTGCAATCAATTTTCCCGTATTACTTCATTCAGAGGCATAAAATTAAAAAAATCGATTTCGAGCAAACAAAATTGTTTTTGGACACGCTCATAATTCACAGTTAATTCAAAGAACACATTTATGAAATTCGCATCAAAAGAAATTTATTAGTTTTTGAATTACATATTTCGATTTTAACATCAACAGCGAAAAATGACCAAGATTTACAACTACAGTGTCATAAATAAATACCTCATTGTTGGTAAACAGCCAACAAACGTCTGTTGAGAACTTTTCTAGTAATTCCCTAAAGGGTACCATAAATAACCCATGTCAACCTTTTTTGTGGAAATGACTGCCCAATTTAATCGTATCTAAATTTTGCACTTTAATATCAAATTCCATTTATTTCAGAAACCGGTGATGGTTTCATGATTTCAATGACACCAAATTTTTCCTAAATATTCGAAAGGACTGTGAGTGAAAAATTATGTAAATGTAAATATGTATTTACTTATCTGTTTCATTAAAAAAATTGAAATTTTTACAGAATATTCTACAGCGATACACACTAATTTCTGAATGTTTTGAAATTTTTAAATTGAATAAAAGTGGGTGTTTTCGATCGGGCGGTAAAACTTGAATCACCCTGTATATACAATACATAAACTATGTATGTATGTATTTAAAAAACAAAGAAACATATGTATGTACATAATTATGTTCACATACTACTGTATGTGTGTGTAAGTGTTTGCAAAGTGGCATAATATACCGTATGTCCCCGGATTGAGTTCACAAGAGGAAAAAAAATTGTATTTTCGATTTTACGCAAAAACTTCAGAGGAATAACATTTTTTACTTCATTTAAAGCTTCCATCCGGAATTCGAGAATTCGATAGTGCGAGTCAAACCAACCTCAGCGGAGTGTTTTCTCAGAAAACATTCCGATTTTCTCAGAAAACATTCCTTTTAGCGGGGCTCCTGTCCGCTGTAGAGAGATTTTGGTGGTCAGAAATTGAATGAAAAGGCTGTCTGTCAGCGTCCGTTATTGGGAGTGTCCGCTTTATACAAGAATTTAATAAGAAACTTATGGGACGACGCCGAGGAATCAGAATTTGTCCGCTCAAGGGAACTGTCCGCTTTTCAAGAAGTGTCCGTTAAAAAAAGTTTCACTGTATTATAAATATGTATCACGGAATTGAAAAAATGTAATAATATGAATAGGACAAAAATGTTACAAAACGTTCGAAATTTCGGATGTAACATGGGCTTTTCTTTTTTTTACCTTTGGACTACTACGCCAAAAAATCTCGCTGCTGTCGGTTAGGTGCAAGATTTCATTAAGATATAAAAGAAATAAAAAGAAAATGGCAAGGCCGGTGAAACGCTAATATGATGACAGATTACTGTTGGAATCTAAAATTGGAAGTGAATACAAACAGTGGAAAAAGTAGTGTTAAAATGTTCGTTCCAAGAAGAGAGCAAACGTGCATAAAGAACACATTGTTGAATGTTTACACAACATTTATTCCTCGTTGAGGATGATTTTTCTGTTAGAAAAAAAAAAGGAGTAGAACCAATGTTGATATTATAGATCTTGAGATATTTTTCTCTTGTGCCTAGTGTTTCCTTGAGTGGTAAAAAAAATGAAGGTACCTGGACTTCCGCAAGCAGCTATTAAACATTCTAACATGTATTTTTTAAAACCCATTCACAAAGTCAAATTTTATCAGCCCTGTGCAATTCATTGTTTTTTTTTTCAAATAAGAGATTCTTTAAAAGGAGCTGATTTTAAATTTCCTGTATTATAATTTTTATTATTCCCTTTCTTTATTCTCACCTTCGAATGGACCAACAGCTCAAGTATATGAACGTCAATCGAGTGTAGTCTCTTTCTCTTTAGAAATACTCGATCGATGGTCATATTGTTGAAACTCTCCAACCTTTTATGTCTTTCCCATTATTTATTACCCTTCGCACAGCAGTAACATTTTTATTAGTTACTCATCTATTCTAGTCATCTCTGACGACATTTCGATTGTCATCTGATTGTATTATCATTATTGCACCATATTCTAGCTGAGAACGTCAACAATCACGACGCCTTTTTGCCAGAATTTTTTCTAAAAACTCATTTTGCTTATTTGTTTCAAGTTCAAGTCTATAAGTTTCATTCGAGCATTTGTAAGTGACCATAAAAAAATTCTAGCATCTGCCTTATCTTTCGAAACTTAAAAAACCTTGAATCTGTAATGAGCTAATCTTTGCTTAAATCCAAGTAGACATTTAGAAGTACATAATTAACAATACAGAATAATTTTAATGTTATAATGGTATCTGAATAGTAACAAAAATTGACCTTCAAGAATGAATATTTTTTAATTTCTGAATCGCATATGAGTCAGAATTTTCGGTTTTCGGGAAAAGGTCCGAATTTGATTTTTGAAAAAAGATTTGGGCAGCGTCGAGACTTTGTACGCTACTTTACAAGAGCGAGGCAAGTGTTGATTTGAATTTCGGAGCACGAGAGGAATATAAAAGAGTTCAAACAAGAAATAAATGCAGCAAACAAACCCAAAAATGCAAATGTTACAAAACGTGTGGTGGTAGGCACGGTTGTCAGTGTTGGGCCGCACCTACGAACACAATGGCAACATGCAATATAAATGATTTCGCGAGGGTAATGGGATAATAAAAATAAGTTTTAGTTAGTCATATGGAGTGCATAATAAATTGTTGACTCACCGGAAAATAGGGTTCAAACCCTTCGTGCAACTCACTTACTCAGACTGGCACGCACCTTTCTATAAAGTCTTGTAGGGTTTCCTCGCTGAAATCTGACACCCATAACAGTATTAATTAAAAACGACAATCAGCTCGTATTAGTTTCCCTCCTGACTGAGAACGTATTAATTTACCGTATTAGAGTAACAGTTTAACGGTGAATTCAATACTTTTCCGAAGGGTCAACTTCCTGCCACCAACACCAACAAAAGCAGAGATGTCAGTTTTTGGCGTTAACAAAACAGCTAAAGCGAAATTAAATTTTAGTGCGACCATAAGTTATAATCAAATTTTTAGCCAGCTGTTGGCTGGACATGAATGAAAAACGCCTACCATATTTCCACTGCAGGAAACTAATAAATATTTGATTTGTATATTTCAGTGCAGAACCGGACTGGCCACTTTTGTACACACATATTGCATAATATTTGTATTCAACGTAGTACCGACGTACCGTAAGTTAGAGTTTTTAGAACGTGACATAATTTGTCACTAACACTACTCCCGGCCAACGCAAAGTGGTATCTTTGACATTTCACCTCGCTTTATGGTACCAATAAAGCATAAATTCATTAACCATTATGTCATTTAACGAGTTTTAAATTGAACGATATCACCAGGTTTAATTAAAAATCTGAAAGCGGGCGTGAAAAATCGAAAAAATTCGTCACGCCATTAATTTTTTGGTCTGTTACCCATCGATTTATATTTTCATTTTTACAACTAGTCGCTCATAATGAGACGTTAACAGCAAAAAAATGAACGTCCGAGTTGAATTACCTGAAGATATGATAGCGAGAGGCGACTTAGCATGTTACTTGATGCACGCATGCGCACTCGCGGTACTATAATGCCACAAAACAAGTACATAATAAGTGGGCAAAATAAACTCGAAAGTGAACCAGTTGTAGAACCGGTCTTCACAAAAAATAAATGTAAAGCGTGTATATGTCAACGTCTGGAGTCGATTCAGTACCTACACGATCCATGGTGTGAATTGGTACTGAAATGGGTCCGATTTTCATAACGTACCAGTCTAATTGAGAGCTATTTGTATAGGTGCAATCACACACCTGTTCGTTTGTACAACTTGATACTGATTTGAAGAATTTGATTTCTTCAGAATATATTACAGGATGATAAATCCTTGTTGCACAAGCTGTATTTACTACTTTTATTTCAGACTGGCAATCGAGATATTACCTAATATTATCATTAGTAGGTTCGATCGGCTTCAGGCTGCATTTACATATTTATACAATAACTTAGAACCGTTCACGAAATTACACTCCTAATCAAAAACCCCGCTGTAATAATAACATAATGGAGAGTTTTGTTGCCCCAATTTCTACTTTCAAAAACTCGATCGCCGGGGCTTGTATCACTTTACAAAGTGATTTAAATATTTTAAGCGTCTGTCGGATGTCTGGTCGACTTTCAGTCCAATTGGAATCATTTTGATTATGTAATTTTTCAATTAAGTCCTACACCCACACCACCCGTTTTGCGTATTTATGGAAATTACCCAACTCCTTGTGTACAACGTGAGAACATAATTTTGTGGCTCATCAATAAGGTGAGGTAGTTTTATTGCGAATTCTTGGAATTTGGACAAGTAAAAATTGATTCCGACTCGAGGAGATTTGTATCGGTTTTTGTGGGCTTTGGGAGTTGACGACTTGTGAACCATCGAGATAAAAATAGTGTGAACGTACAGTAACCATCGAGTCGGTATTTATTTTATCAGGGTTAAAAATATGCGCTTGTTAAAACAGTGTAGCCCTTGTGGATGAAATCAACGATCGACGAAAGATTAAAACTGAGAAAGTGGAACAACCCTGGCATTGATGCGGGTGTCGGGAGTGATTTGAGGGTTCCAGGCGATAATATTGTTATTTATGGGAATTATGGAGGGGAATAGTGCATTAGTCGAGATTATGGAAACTGAAGTGTTCGAGGAGCGTGACGATTAGATAATGGTGGTACTACTTCGGTACTCATACGCTGATACTTAACAGATTTCTTAGTTATACAATCTCGGTTTGACCGAAGGCAGTAGTTAGACTGGAAAACAGAAAGCACCTGTCTAGATTGTGCGGTCGGTGATCTTGGTTCATTTCTTCATGCCCGTCAATGATGTGTTTCCATTGGACGCCGTCGGCGACACAGCTAGATAAAATATTGAAAGAGCAACACCTTTTTATCGCGCTGCAAAATCCTATTTATAGCGTTTTAAACGAAAATCTTAAAAATTCACCACCCATCAAGCCCGACGTAAACAAACAACTTCTTTTAGCAGCAAAATATTTGCAAAATCTCCTGTTTGTTTGTCTTTCACGAGTCTCGAGAATACCTGCGGCGTCCACCACAAAGGAAAAATCAGGACGAATCGAAGATTGTACTACTTGACACGTGTTTCGTCAGACGAAAATAATTGACGCGACTTTCTAACAGTTCGGCTCCTCTCAGTCTGCCAGACAAAATCTCGTTTAAACGAGACTGCCCTACAAATTTTAAATTAAAACTCGGTTCCTGCCCGACTCGCATTATGGAACTTTCCAAGCCTCACTAATAACTAAAATAAAACGGAACGAAAATCTTGACTGAACTTGCAGCCAATTGTGTCTGCAGTCACTTCCAAACAATTCCATTCCGCTCTAATCTGCCGCTTGCTGTCAAAATTAATTTCATTTGTTCAATCGCAAGTGCTGCTCGTGAATGGACCAAAATACAACACAACTGTTTCTCTTATCATCCTCGAAACACCTTTGGCAGTGTCCACCGTTGTTGGTATAAGCCAAAATTCTGAAAAGATGACTCATTTAATCTAATTAAATACTTCCCACAACACAACCTAATTGTTATGGCGTTTCTGAACTAATTCTGCTACTTTTTAGACAGAAATTAAGTTGTTTCAAACAATTGATATTTGTAAACAAAGTGACACTCGTAGGAGGATTTTACGATATCTGACACCTCTATATAGCAACCGGCAATCCCATAATTCTGGTTTCCAATAAAATATCCCTTTCAAATTATCTTTGCACACATAATAAATGACGAGAAAATTTTTATGTTTCATTCGCTTGGTCCAGTCGGTGAATTTGATTTTTTCTAGACAAGAGTGGAGCCTTGCGGGCGCCACACTGTATATATTTATCACCAGCACAGTCCAGAACGACTTTTACGGCAGTCTCATATGATGTTTATGACAATACTTAAACTACAATGTAGAGAAATAGTCTAGTTTTATTTTGGGGGCGCACACGTAGCGCTGGAATTTTTCCACTCGTTTGGTGTTGTCGTGTTGTCAATTTTTTTAAGGTATAACTGCTCATTAAACGGCAATGATCGAAAGGTAACTGTAGTTAACATCGTTGTGTTTGGTAAGAAAAAATTGGGAAAGAGAGAAATTGGTGAGTACACGTAGTACATAATGCTATCGAAGCGTGTTTACCAGACAAAATTTAAGAGTGTGGAGGTAATTGTTTCCATTCAAAGAGTGTACAACGTGTATTTATGATTCTTTATGTGGCGTAATCAAATGTTGATGAAATATGGTCCCACAGTGAAGCAGATAATGTTAGGGTATTGTGTAATTAATTATCACTTAAGATTACTCAAAGCGACACTCGCCGTCGTAAGATATCGTAAAATATTTATTAATATGTAATTAAAGAGCAGTTTCTAACGGAGATGTTCTAAATGATTTCGCAATAAAAACTGGTCTTCGGCAATTTTTCTACAGCACGTCGGCAGTCATAAACAAAAATGAATGTCGTCAGTTGATGGCGATAATGGACGTGATTTTTGAACGTGCCGTAAAAATTCCAGAAGATTTGAGAATCTGGTGCGGAAGAGGATAAGAGACTCGGTAAAAATTGTATCAATAATGTAGATAATTTATAACAATTTCCGCCTCGTTATTTTCCTGGAGCGATTAAAAATGCAAACTGGCAGGGAGTCGTCGCGTTTCCGGCAAACACAAATTCCTGCCGTTTTCAAATGGTAAATATAACGGGGGCCTATTATCGAGAAAAAGCCACTCCGAAGACGATAAAAAGAGCGCTCTCGGAGCTGAAGCAAGATGGTTAGATCCTCTTAAGTGATTTTTTTATTGTTACCTGCACGAAGAACAGGTAAACCAGGTTCCATCAGGTAAGAATTGTCACGGTCACATGATGGACCGAAGACCACCGAGGCCAAAGATGAAGCCTAACTAAATAAATAGAAGAGATCGCCGGGATTCGATGATGGCAGCGCTCGAACGCCCTTATAACTGTGTTTATCATTAGCATATGTTGTTCTATTATAGACAGATCTGAAATATCAAGGCTAGTGTTGGCTTTAATTATTCCAACGACTATTGAAATCAGATGGCAATAAAATTTTAATATTTAAGCAACACTTGTCGCTCACTTCCCACATCTAAAACAAACCGATTGAAATCTTCGGAGAAAAATCGTCACCCACTCAATCCGCGGAGCTATTTCCGAATTATGTCGAACCGGAAAGGAGGATTTATTATTCTTCCATTTTTATTTGTAATTTTGACGTAAATTATTCGGTGGGATCGGCTCGATTCTCGGATGCGCAATTATAAACTTTAAATCCGGGCCTGGATCGATAGGGGTTTTGTTGTCTCCATCAATAAATCCGACGGTTGAAAAATTGAAATCTTTTGGAAAAACTCGCCTGAATTCCGGTTCGCCTCCAAAACTTCCAGGCTCCAATCTCGCCCGAGGTAATTTAAAACTGTTTACTTTTTTCAGTTGGCTAAATTGAAACGTGACCGATTTGGATCGGAGTTATTGCACATCTTTACGAGCGAACTTCCGTTGGGAATGAGAATCGAATTATATCGAATTATTCAAATCCGTCTGCTCACAGAACCATCACAGAAATGATACATAACCTCGTAGCTACTTTTATTAGACGGGTCTGGCTTAAGCCCTTGCACCTGCCTCGAGATATGTAGTTCGTTTCTACGAGTACATCCTGCCTTGTGAGACAGCCGAGAATATTTAATTGTGAAGGAACCATAATCATGCCATTGCATTTTGTTCAGAGATATATTTTAAACGAGCAGCTAGTTTTCCAATTTCACATGGGAAACTACAATTTTTGACCAATTTTGGCCAGTGAATGTTTGAAATAACTGATAAGCGATATAAAAATGATAGAAGTTTTCTAAAACCAGCCACCGTGTCTACACGAATGCGTTTTAGTCTCCTCCTCAGAAAGTAAGCATTTAAAAAAATGTTTCCACAACAGTAAGTTCCTATGATTAAATTGTATTGTATTAAATCCCGTGGCGTTGTGGGAGATACAACTTCTTGGAATTATAATGTCAGATGTCAAAGCAAAGAGGAATGTCATCGTTTGTTGTCAAGGGAGGAACAAAAAATTTTAAATCACAAAGATTTTTTTTTTAAAGAGGAGTATACAGGGTGTCTCAAAATTCGCTAATTCCGAATTCAGAGCGTTGTAGGGATCACTTCAGTAGTCCAAATATGGAAATTAAAAAAAAAAATCGGGACTCCCCCCACAAAGATACATTGGTCTGAAGGGGCACTCTTTGAACTGCGTTTTCTTCAAATACAGGCTGAAAAGTTCAGTGTTTATTGTTATTTATGGTGTAGATGATTGTGGAAAACAGTGACGTAAAACAATTTTTTGAAGAATAGCTTTACTTTGGAGTAAAAAAATTTTAAATTTTTGTCATTTTTTTGCTGCTATGAATTGAACAAAATTAAAGTGCTTAATATATCTTCTTCAGGAAGAGCTATTTTTTTATTTATTTACAGCTCCACTGGGTCCTCTGAATTCGGAATTCGCCAATCTTGAAACATCCTGTATTACCTACATATTTATAAGGTAATATAAAGGAAATTGGTGAAATTGGTATAATGGAGTGAGTATTTTTTGCAAATTTTTACGATGCATACATATTCTTTTTTAATGTTTTAGTGTTTGCAATAAGTCGCAGCTTTCATTGTTTTCAAAAAGTCAAAATTATATAATGATGGTACAAAAAGTTTAAGTTTAGAAAATTATCCAGACATTTAGATTCAACCGGGTTATGGAAACTGAAAATATGTACAGGGTCATTATAAATGATTGTCCCATCGCAGTTGGCGTTGAAAACCCACACAAATTTGGTGTGTGCCGCTAGCTTCGCAACGTTAGATAAACTAGTAGACAAATTTACACTACCGCCAGCAGCGCTACCTATCGGCGATGCTAGTTTCACTCATGTTATAAAGCTTGCGGCACATTCAACTACGTCACCAACGCCTACTGCGATGAGACAGTCATAATGACCCCGTACATATCTGGAATTAAAATGTGAAAGGAAAATGTGATGCCACTGCGGATCAATGAAGAAAAAAAAAACATTATCTGGTAAGACATAAACTTACTTGGAAATATTGGAAAAAGTTATTATATATTAGAAAAAGTTGCTCAAAATGCATTGACTCCATATGCTTACTTTGGAAATAAAATTTGATTATGATTGTTTAAAGTAACATACAATTTTTATTTTTTGAATAGAGGAAATGAAGGATATTGTTAAAAATAAAGCAAAACAAAAATAATCATAAATTCTTTATTTTTTGTTCAACAAAATGTAAAACAGGATTCCAAAAATATCTTATAGATATCAGAAAAAATAAAAATTATTGCACAGCTTTTGGTTGCAATTAATATCAAAATGGTAAGAAAAATCTACGCATAACAAGTGTTGAGAATTATTGGTGTAATTAGTATTGTCAGTTTTATAATTACATAAATAGTAAATTTAATGGGAAAAGTATTGCCATGAAGTTTTTTTTTTTAATTCTAGTAACATTTGACATTATTTCAATAATAGTAGTAAAAGTTGTAATCATTCGTGATTTTTAAAAAACCGTCAACAAATTTTCATGAACACTTTAATGTAGTTTACCAAAGAGAACATTTAGCAAATGGTTTCCTTCACAACAGTGAGTATTGGTACATTTCATGGAATCTGATAGCGTTTTGGAGTTTGAAATTTATTGAAATTAAAATGTCAAAACAACACATAATGTTGCGATCTGACAAACAGAACAAATAAATTTAAGTAACACAAAAAACTTACACTTACAACACCAATACAAACGTACAGAAGAATCCATTATAAGAGAAAAATATTTAAAAAATGTAAAGAATTATCGTTCAAATTAGTATAATTAATTAGTACCTTTAATTGGTAGAGTGACGACATTAATTTTTTTAGAAATTTTGTTAAGATTTTGATATTATTTTGCCATTTGTGATAGGTCACAAAGTCTCAAAAAGTAGTAAAATGATTTAAATTTCTAAAAACCACTTAACTTTTCTTCAGAAAATAAGGTTCGTCAGAGTTGCAATTCCCAGGATTTAAAACTGAAAACGAAAAAATTAAAACAATAAAAAAAACGAATTTGCCTTTATGTAGTTCGTTAATAGTATATTAAAAAACAAGTGTCATAATGCATTGTCTTAACGTACAAATCTAAGATTGAAACACGAGGGAGCGTAGCGAATGAGTTTTTTCAATGGACGAGTGCGTCAAGACGCCTCATGTAGCGAGTTTTTTATAAGAACTATTTTTTCTATTGAGGAGAATTAATGAAAAAACGTCAAATTTGGTAAATTTAGTATGTACATGTTGGCAGCAAGTTTCAAAGGCTACTCGTTAAAAGCGCTCAAAAGTTTGATGTTCAAATGTTGACGTTCAAATTTTGACAACTACCGTGAGATCATTTAAAGTAGGCTATTCTTAAAGCACTGTTTTAACTAAAAACTGTTGTAAGAGAGTCTATTAAAGCATTGTTTTCAGTAAAATTTTGGCAACAAAGATTGGTATTCGTGATAACAGATTTAAGTCGATAAAATAGATATCTTTAGTATTTATTAATATTTTTTGTTTTGGTCACACCGAGTGGAAAATATATCAAATCGTTTCTTGTAAGCCTTGTTTGATTTCAAACGTATTAAGCGCTTAGTAGCCTTTAAGTCATTATCACTCATGTCATATTTATAGATGTCTAATTTGATTTTTAACTTGTCAAAATTCTCTTCGTGATTTAAAAAAATAAGATGCAATTGTAATTTTTATTTTTGAATAGAGTGCCATGGAAATTGAGGAACTTATTTTTTGCAACAAACAAAAGATATAGGAACACAAACTGCTACTGAAATAATTGAACTATGTATTACTAAGTTACTAAAAAATTAAAATGCGAATTTGAGTTGCAACTCGGTATGGGGCCCCAAAATTGGGTCCCGAACAAGTTATTATAGTGACTACTTTCTCTGACGTAAAAAAATGCATACCTAGAATTAGCCCTATTCTTCAAGTCGCAGTTGGCTGGGTTTGCAGCCTATGATTGTCAACTACCTGTGAAGGTGAACCTCATGAAGTACTAGCACTGTGCAAAAATTTAAAATCTCTACTCCAACGCATCAGCTTGTATTCGACACGGTGTACAGGGTGATAATTAAAAAAATAGTAAAAATTACGAAACTTTAGGGTTACATTCCCTAGATATAAGGTTTCGAATGTGTGCAATCAATTTTCCCGAATCACTTCATTCAGAGCTATAAAATTGAAAAAATCGATTTTGAGCAAAACAAAAATGTTTTCGCACACGCTCATAATTCACAATTACTTCAAAGTACACATTTATGAAATTCGTATCAAAAGAAAATTACTTATTAGTTTTTAAATTATTCCAATTTTAACAGTACATATGTATGTAATTATGTACAATAGTACATAAATGAAAATTGCTTAATAGTGCCATCATGGAAATGTTTTGATAAATTTTGGTTGTATTTGGATACAATTTCTATGTTTGTGATGGATTACAGCATATTTTTTTTAAGTTGACAGTTGTTACGTATATGTATATAATTAGTATGATTGCATCCGTAACCAATCAATATTTTCAATTAGTGATGGAACGTTTGTTTGTTCATTAACATTCGGTAATTATTAGGTCGTGTGTTTACGTGATATTATAAAAAAAGACATGTTTATTCAAACATCGAGTACAAAGTTTTATTTATTTTTAAACGTACGTATTTACAAGTCAAAATTTGAAAAAATATCTTAATTAGTTTGAAATAATCAAAGTGACGGATTAAACAAGATTATTTTTTAAAACCGATGATGATGGTCGAGTGTTACATAATTCTTGTAATAATCCAAGGTGGGAACGTACTATTTTTCCACAATTAGGAAAGAACCGATTGTTTGTTGTTTACCGAACGACGATAATTTTTAATTGTAGAGAACAAAACCCCCATTCAGCTAGTTTATTTAGGGAATCAAGAGATCAAGTATTCCGAGTGTTAATTAAAAATTCTACATTCATAAAGAAAATATTATCTTTAATTAAAACCAACAAAAATCCGTGGTACGGTTTCGTAAAAATAGCGCGTGTGTTTACAGTACGAAGAGTATTATAAATATTGAATTATTCACCGAACCACTGTGTACATAAAAACTTGATTTAAAACAAATAGCAAGTACAAACTTTTACTTTCAATTTTCGAACCCTGACAGATACGTAACCGGTAAAAGGTAGGCGTAAAATTAAAAATTGTGTTAATTGCCGCTCAATTAAAAAATCAAATTTCGAACGGCGAATGGCGCAACCAAAAAAAAAACCATCAGGTCAACGTCGTAAAACCAAATTTTGATTTTCCTCGACGAGGTTCGATCGATTGCTGCAGTGTAGATTTTTGACTCCGTCGGGGATCGATCGGACTTTCCTATCAGATCGGCCCCGAATAAAAATAAATTTATCAGCGGCGAAAAGCGACATATGCGAGTGGTGCTTAACAACGACCCGACTTATCAATGGTACTGCAAGTAGACTTTCATGGCGGTCAGTTCAGTGGATTTGAAAGTTGTTACGAGTTAACCCGAGCCGGTTCACGAGAGGCCAACTTAACAGTATAGTAGATCTGGTCCCGCTAGGTAGCCTAGAGCGGCGAGTACACCAAGTTTGTTAGTATCAAGTTTAGAGTTTGTTTGGAGCGTTGTTTACGGAGCGACTCTACGTTTAAGCTACTTTCGTGTAAACTTCGAACTTCCATATTGTGACAATTCGCGTCTTCTCTATTTTGTTCAAGTGAGTTTTGTGGCGTCAGTGTTTCTAAAATGTTTGTGGTCTCATTTTTCGGATAAGTTTTTCAGCGTGGTCTTTGCCTCGGCTTGGTTAGACCCCACGACCAACCTCGATGTGAGTTCTTCCTTCATGTATTTTTCTTTAATTTGTATTGTGCTGCCGCTCTCAATTGTGCTTAATTCAATTTAATCGCATTAAGGGGATAACTGCGATAATTTGACAGTTCAATTAGATCGTCTTACGTTCACCCACGTACCACTCTAAACCGACCATTATTTTGTATTTACTACAACCCCGGCGTCCGTTCACGCTTTCGTTAAACAAAATAAAACTCCGTTTACGTCTCTCGCAACGCTCGTTTCGCATTTTTTTATTCGCAACGTTTTGCATAGAAATTACGTGAAAGTAGCACAACTGGGACAGTTTATTTCATGAGAATTCGCGCCAACAAATTTTCTTTCCGATCTGAAACGTTGATAAACCGATCAACTTCAAATATAAATAGTGCAGACAGTTGAATGAGTTTTTAAAAATAAGTCCCCGACACGTAGGTATTTTTAATTATGCATCTGACACTACAAGTTTCTTCTACACTGTAAAATTGTTTACCCTCGGATTAACGAGAATATTAAAAAGCGCAGCTGTGGTGACGACGGAATCACCGAAATAAAACATTTATTTTTATTGGTGTACACACAGCAGGAGGATTTTCCTAAGGAAATTGACACGTCCAAATTGCGGTTTTATTGCAAAAGCCAAATATTTGCCAAATCGTTTTCCACCAAGGATCATGACGCCCGACAAAATATTATTTTCGGAGATTGTTTTTCAACTTCCACAGTTCTCGTTTCCGAAATGATTAAATGCATGGCCGAACGCCAATAAAAATCTTTATTATAAGCCCTACCCATGCTGAGCGTAAAAATACCCCATTTTTTTCCCAATTGCTCTCGACTAATCGAAAATGCTTCGAGTGGATTAATATGCACGTGGTCAATTTACAATTTCAGGATCCAGACGTTGTGAACTGTAAAAATAGAATTGAGGTTGGTGTAAGTTTAGATGTCTGCGTATTTAGGGGGGTCGTGTAATAATCCAGTCGATGCTGGTGTTATGTCAGAAGGCAAAAAATTGCACGACCGATTATTTTGGTACGCTCGATATCTAGAGATTTTTTTGAAAAACAACTCAAACGTCTGGGTTTTGATTTTGTCGATGTGTTCGATAGAAAAAAAAACATGATCGGGTTCATTGATTTTCTCGGAAAAACGGTCCAGAATTAGAACTACTTGAACCCATCGACACCAATCCCAAATCTCGCTCGGTTGTGATTGCGGAAATCGAATTGTGCGAGAGCAAAACCAGAAATAATTATTTTTATCGATTATGTATTATCAAAGTCATCCAAGGTTAAGCGAGTTGAGAGGCGACTTAAGTGCGTCTTTTACGTCTTTCGAACGGTTCCATCTAGGGCTCGGATTATACCGAAAACTCAAGACTCATTTTGCTCACGGATGAGTCTAATAAAATGTCAGCCGAGTCGTGATAAGTATTGAAAGTCCGATTCGTGCAGACTCGTGGATGAAGTTTTTCGATTTTGTGGTTCCTTGAACTTTTGATTGTTTACGAGGGAAAAATCGATGGTTAACATTTAAAGAAGTGGGATAGAGGGAATGATAAATTTAATACCTCACCGAGTTCGGTGGCATTTGGTTAAAGTGCATCCAAAACGTTGTAATAATTGATTCTTTCGGTGGTGTTTGTTTGCATAACGCAATGACATTTCTGTCGGCGACAATTTTACAAAAACAAACACCACAAAGCGGAATCAATAAAGCAACGTCCGGTAAAACGAACAAAAATAATAATCGAGGAGTGCCGTTCGTGATGTAACAATGCTCGCCTAGAGCAGTTAATAGTCTCATCTTCACAATTACGAAGAGAGCGTCGGTCTGTGGTAAATGTCGTCTTCGAGTCTATTATCGAATGTAGGTTGTGGTGCCCTCGCTGTTTACGGCGTGGGATTTTGTCCACCTATGCGACAAGTGCTGGATGTCGTTCCATCAAAGGCCACGCCATCATCGAGGGTGTAATTAACACGAGAAGTACTCCGAGGCCCTTGCGACACTCTCAAACTCGCCTCACCAAGTTTACACAAAGTCGTGAAAGTGAAACCTAATTTTCGACTAAATGTCCCCAGAAATCAAGGATAATGACCGAAATAAAAAAACTACAAGACTTCCAACCGCGCAACGATTTACCAACACATCTCCATCAGCACTTTTCTAATTACGACAACTTAATGATGGTGCACTTTGAGCAAAACAAATTGTAATTTATAAATATTTATGGATTCGAAATGTCGATAACAAATAAATAAACAATAATAACGCGCCTCTGACCTTTGCAGCTTTCACTCAATCTAACTTACCTGTAATTATGTGCACACTTATAATTTTTTTCAAATTGGGAAACCGAACACTTGGATTTTGATGTTAAGGCTGAAAAAAGTTCCCCACAAGTATTGCTTAATGGTGTTTTAACGATGCGAACAAGTACAAGACAATAGTGTGACGTCGACCGTTTAAAAGACAAGCAGAGGACGTGGAGTTCAGCGGCGATTGAACCAGAACACCTTCCAGACGAGACACCTGGAGTCAAAGATCGAAAAGACCGCAGGACAGGAGGACCTGAATTGTTCGTGACGTAATTAATAAATTGTGTGCGAGCAGATTTTTAATTGGCGTTTGACGCCAGACGAGCTTAACCTCTGTGAAATATTCAGCACGTCTGTAAAATTGATTTGGCCGGTAATTATTCATAAAGTACCATTTTTAGAAAGTCTGATTTTATATTTTGTTAATTGGGAAATCGGCGGAAGTTTGTGTGGAATTTTCACGACGATTTAACAAGAATGTTCACATGAATTTCACCGTATAATAGGACGCACGCAAATCCGCTAATGAGGGTTTTTGCGGACGGGGAAAAATTGTCAACAAAGAGAGGTTATGTTGGCGTCAGAAAATCGGTAATTTTATGCGTAAATGCAATTGTTTATTTTGTTTGGGCGAATGTGGGACGCCTTCCCGTCGTACAATCGGAGTAAATTTAGCGGATCTGTCTCGAAAAAAGCACAAGGCCAGATGTTGCAAATTTTGGAGGAAATGTTCCAAGAAAACGTCCCAGCTCGAGTTTGACGCAGAAAGAGAGGCGAGATGCATGCGTGTGTATAATAATCATGGGCGTGTTATATATATTTTTGTAATCCTTGAGGATTAATTAGGCACTTCGTGATACGGGAAAATTTAAAATGGAATAACAAGTGTGTCCAGAGGCTATGGAATTAAACGAATGCACGAAACGCCCAGAGCTAATATACAAATCTAATGTAAAAATTATGAATTGTTCGGCGATGCCATCTGAAACGTTTTCGAAACCGTTCTCGGAACGGGTTTATGCAAACGTAAACGTGGGGAAATTACGCGAGTCACTTTGGCACATTTACAAATTGTTTCGATCATTACCGATTTATATTCATAACGGAAACGCTCGCCTTTGTTTTGCAACAAGACGATAAAATCGCGCTTATTGCCGATACCGTAATCGCGATTGTTCCAGTTCACCCTCGACCACCGCTGATGACCCTTCTGCAAGGGTGCACTCCGACGACCCTCGCCTATCGATGTCGCGAGGGACTCCAGACTGTATGTCGAGCAAATAGCGTGCTGTCATGCATTTTACCATTTTACGTTCCATATTTTACCTCAGTTTGTGTTTGCTCACGACGTACAAATAGGCTCCCGAAGGCTCCAAATTTCTAATTTTAAATTCGAATAAGACGTGGAGAACGCTGCGACGCCAGTTTGTCACCGGGTGATAAGCCCAACGCGATTCGTTCGTCGAGTGTAATCCGAAAGGTGAAAAATGTTGCGTCTTTAATTACGACATAACTGATAGCCCAAGCCAATCATTTCAGACCGGAGATGTAGGTAGGCAGTCTTATAAATGCAAATTAGAGAGATGTCTTCCTCCTCCTAGCGGTAATCTATCGGCGGGTCTTTTTCGCGATCCCAAAGCCGAGCTTGCCATTTAACATACTCGATTACAACAACAATAACAATACGTCAGTCGACACCGCCTTCGTTGGGTCAAAACTCACAAAAATTTCGACTATTCGGCCGCCAGATTTACGATGGGAAGACGCGATGCAAAAACGAGATTGACCCAAATTCGCCGCAAATGTCAAAAATTCCACTTTGTCACCGGCGAATTTCTAAACGCATACCGCAGCTGGCGCTTCCAAGACAATTTTTGCACCAAATCTACAATTTCACTTCCAAAATAAATTAAAGCCGTCGGTGTCCACTTACGGTGTTCGATTAGACGTCGGGAAATTTATTTGGCGCCCCCGGCCTTGGTTTCGGTATCAAGAAAAATGCGGTAAAGTCGAAAATTTACATAAAATTCTTATAAATTCGGCGAATTTTCTCTCTCCTCTTTATTTGTTCCGTTCACGCCAAGGCGCTGCTTCCACTGTTTGCACATTTTTTAGCGGCTTTTGGTGTTATTTGCAAATCAAATTCGCAGCAGTGCGGGTGGTCCATTTTAGAAAAACTTATTTCTTCTGTTTTCTTCCACCAGACTCTCGGTTTTCAAATGACGAGCACATTTGCCACGTGTCATGTTTATCCCTTGCGGGGCATTTAATTTTTCGCTTATCTTCAATCCGGTTTAAAATGTCCGGAGCTGATACGACAAAAAGATTTTTTCAAATCAGCACTCGCGTTGGCGATTTAGCCATTTGTTAGTTGTTTACACAGCACCGCAGTTCCAGGTATTTTTTAACATATACCTAATAGATATATCTGTTTTGAGTCCCTGGAGATCGAATCGTGGTCGTTTAAAAATATTAAATTATATACGTGTAAGTTATAAATTTATTTTATTACCCGATCGGCTCGTATCGACTGAAGCTAATTTAAAATAATGACATATTAAATGTTTCGCGTCTTTGACATTTATCTTAACTTTTAAATTGTCATTTTTTTGTTTAATAGGCGAGTTCGTAGTAAAAATGTTTTAATGACGCATCGACACGACAAACAGAATAAAGCAATTCGAAAAACTAATAAATTTAGGCATAGTTTTTTAGCAACAAATCATCCTGTCAAACGTTATATTTAAATTAGTTCCCATTCAAACAATTTTCGACGACAATTTGTCACTTGTTAGTTGGGGCCCCCTTCGGTGTACAAGACAAGATTTCTTACAAAACGAAGAAATGCTGTAGTTGACCTGTCTTGCAAAATCGCCAACATTTTGGAGGCAGGGCAATTAACCGTTCGTGTGAGAGTTGCCTTTTAAAGTACTCGACAATTATAACTATTGTGAGTAAATTCTGACACGTATTCACAGGTACGTGTTTTTTTTTTAATTAGAAGTGGTTATTGTAATTATTGACCCTCCTAGGAAAAGCAAATCCTTGAAAACAACTGCACACTGACGGGTGAGGTGGTTACGTCATTTTTTCAAATCCATTAGTGTGATGTAGTAAATTGCATAATTGGTGGCAAGTGTAGTTAATTATTCAATCCGAAGTTTTCAAATTAAATGTTGCGGTAGAGTTATTTGTATTTTTTAAAGATTTCGTCGTGGAGACGAGCCCGCTGGGTGTCGATAACCGTTGATAGAAGAAATTATCATAGATCGGGACACCTGTTTGTATTTTTTGCCAAACACATTAAAAAGATTTTAAATAGACAAGATTTACATGAATTTAGAATTAATTTTTGTCGCTATTTAGTGAATGATAATTAGTTGGTTTTATGATGATTGTCAAACGAAATGCGTACTGTTACCTCGCTTAATTTGAATTAGTGATGGTAATTTGATGCGTCTGTTTTTGTGGAGAACGAGTTTTTTGTGGAAATTGGAAAAAACGCGCGGATAATTGTCGGTAAATAAATTGTTTCTGTTGGGATAGCCGGCATGTCGCATGCATTAAAAAACGTAATTGTTGAAAATATGTGATTAAAGCGTTACGGTCTCTAAGCAACGACTATATCTACGATATATCACATGTATGCACGGCTGACCAGTCACTTCCAAGGTTTTACTTTCAAAATTAAAATAATCATGTAACAGCTATACATGGTCATATCTAGTTCAGCCGTAAAAGTTTAACAATTGTCATTGAACTCTGATTCTATCGGTCTTCCGCAGTGGATTCACGATTCGCACCGTTTTAAACCGTGCGCCGCCATTAAACATGGCGCTGACACGTGTACACCGAGCGTCATCTGCATGCCGAATGGCTTATCGTAATTCTAAGCGCGCTTCGCTGTCAATAAGGCGAACCTGCGCAGATTCTCTAAACAAATCGTTCCAGGTTCGAAGGAGAAAAACCAAAAACTCGGCTCCGGTGGGTTAATCAGCGTCGTAAGACGGTAGCCCTGAGCTCTTTGTTTTTATTAAACCTACACTTGCTTGACATTTATAACCAGTCGCACGGGCAGTATTTAAATGTTTCCAGGTTTTATATTTGCTTTATCTTGTGTAGCCCGTTCGGAATCATTATTGTTGTGGATAAATATTCAAATGTTTATAAACGTCGTCCCTCTTACGCTGGTAATTCTACACTTGAAAGCAGAAGTGGTATTGTTTTCGGGGGCTTGCCACTTGCACTGGTACATGTTTGTGATGATCATAGTTTGTCAGCAACCATAACTGTTGAACTGGTAGTACAAGTTGTTTACGAAGCTGTTGTGTATTGCATCGTGAAGGTAAACGTACTCGGCACGTTCTGCTTTACTTCACTTAGTGGTAGAAGAACTCGGTATTAATGTAATTTATGTAAATTCAGGGAGTTCGCACCACTTATCCTACTCCCACGGATGACCTGATATAACCGATCCAGCTATCTGCCCACATAAAACATGTCTTGAGTTTCCGGTGGGAACCGCTCTCTTGCTAACTTATATGGCTTTCGACCGTCACCTCGGGCATTCGCTCCTGAAACAAACGAGATTTTGACATATTCGTGACCGGCATCTTCGTCATAGCCGAGCCGATGACTCCCCGAAATCAATTCCGCTAATCACTCATTCGACGAACAATCATGATCTTCGCTCTTAGTCACACAGCATGTTCTTTCCCATTACGAGCGCCCGACTCGAAGGTGCCACCACGACCATCCTTCCACCTCGGTTGAATTTCCAAGAAGTGGAAGATCAGCGCAGCAGCTGTCATTGCGCCATCGAACATTTGCAGAATCGGCAAAAATCGATTTTTATAGCCGCAATCGATGCCAAATTTACAACCACGGTAAAGAAGTGGACCAGGTGTGCCAAGAATCAATACAAAAATCCAGCCGAAACGGTTTTCAACACGATCGGGAGAAAATTCTGCGAAAATACGAATTTTACGCAACGCCCTCTACCGGCATTTTTGTATAATACAATACATTTCTTTACTAACTTTTTAATTCTAAATAAATATAACAACGATAATACTCAGTTCTTGATAGGTAAGTGTTGAGTCACTCAACCTACGCACGAAGATGCGCGCCACGTATTACATATATCCAAACCCAAACATCTTTTGGTACGGTTTTATAATCTAGCGTTTCCCTATTTTGCAACTACCTAACTGTTTCGAGAACTCTGTGAACCAGTTATTAAAAAACCCAATGCAAATTTTCTATTTACATTTAAAACATTTACTTTCTCTCAGATTTTACAAATATGCCGCTCATTAACTCGCCAAACGTCAGATAAAGAGTGAAAATTGCTCTTATTTTTCTAGACCTCATTCTTTAAAATTATTGTGCCACACGATAGTATGAATTCTAAAAAAGTTTCATTTTTATAACGAGTATGTACGTTTTCGTGACTGAACCGTTTACATATGGAGATTAGGTAAGTGAAAAGTTAAAAAAAAACTCTTTGCTGTCGTTGTTGACAGTTCTGTGTGCGACGGCTCAAACCCCGCGCTACGTTATCGTTGTTAAATAGCGTTGACAAAATTAGGTGAACTTCGGCCGCGTTTCGAAATTGTCCCAATCAAATGACTAATTTAATTGCACCCAACACACAATGGGTAATCGTAGATCGATTAAATAAAGTTAAATTGGTTTTATTAATATAATTATGGTGATTTAATAATTTATGAGTCAGCAGTTGAGTTAATTTTGTTTGGATGAAGGGTAAGTCGGAAAAATGAACTCCGGCAGGATAAATGTCAACCTGTTTGGTGAGCCCCACTTGCTCATTTGACCGCTTCCCCTGTTTAGAATGAGTTCCAAGAGTGGCATCGAGTTGATTAAAATAAGTATAACAAATGTGTTTGAAGACGCTGGGTGAGGACTGAGGATAAAACGGGAGCGTGTTTCGGGGTGGTTTAGTGGGAGAGTTCAAAATTGGAGGTAATAAAAGAACAGTTCCCACTTGGAAAAATGGCAGAGGTTCTTTTGGCGCTTGGCACCGTCTCAGCCGACGAAAGATTTGATTGTGGAATGGCAAACGAGTACGTGTCCCTAATTTGCATTCTAGGTTGTCATCAATTGTCAATTCCGTCTGTGGAGTACGAGCGCTGCTAAATTATAATATAAGTCTCTCAAAGACAGCCACCATTATTCAAAAGTATTAACATGCAAATCAGTTACAAGAACAACATCGTGCATTGCAAGTTGGCACTTATCCAATGTTGTTTGTCGAAATAAAAATTGTATAGGAAAGTCAACAGCTCGAGGTGATCGACGCGACAACACCGATTTCGTAAATCTGCCAATCACGCAACTTTCGCCGGCATCATCTCAAGATGAACTTTCTTTGTTGGTCCATCAATTCGGTCGTTGCAGTTTCTTCAGCTCATCTCTCACTCGACCGGTCTCGTTTCCTCCTAGACAAAATACAGTTTTGCCAACCCGACCCAGTTACTCAGTGACTAATCGGCTCATTGGCAAAAACGAATCAATTGTTTCAGAGCTTGCAGAAAGCGAGTCAATTTGTGTTTTCCCTTGACTTTTTGCCACTCGATGATGACATGTACGTTTGAAGCACCGTTGGTGCACCCGACTAGGAAAAAACGTCGTCACATCCGCAGATCAGCTCTAATAGCGGCGCAATTTCATTGCTAAACACAAAATCGAATCACTAAATTTCCTGTTGACGAGCGAAACCGGAAACCAGCATCTCGCCTGGTGACAATATACCTAGATAGTGTTGGCAACATTTTGTCTAAAAAACTCCAATTGAAACACAGAGGAAGCACGTTTTTTGTGTCACGTGCATGTAATGACTATGAATGGTAGTGTTTTTGTCCTAATCCTTCCGTTTGACAAGCTTTTAAAAATCCGGAGTTGGATGATTGAAGGGATTGTTTGTTGTCTGGCTTATAAGGGGAAAGGTGAGCGTGCACACGACAGTGTCTTTTGTCCCGTGCGTTGGGTAACTCGGGCTCAATCTCGTCGTAAAAATCGTACTCGTTCGACCAATGGGCACGTCGAGTAACAAGATGTGGCAGCTGTGTTTGTAGTGTGCAGAGTTCGCTACTAATCTCGTTCGGAATCGAGCCAAGAACAGGTTTATGCCGTCTACTATAATGAGCACCGGTGATTTTTGCGACGACTGTACCACGTCACTTATCAGTGAAGATCTAGTTCTTCTCGATTCATCTCGAGATGTGGACTATAATGGCGGTAGAGTGGGAAAAACGCTTCTTTCGTTGCACGAGTGCATTGTCGAGTAAAACGACGCGTTTGTGTAACCTCATCCACCATAAATCACAACTTCCAGACAATTAAAACGCACAAACTCCCAGCGTCACTCCAGTTACGTGAGTGGAAAAGTCTAAACAATAAAACATTGTTTGCTGCCGGTCGCACTTTATTTCCAATATGATGAGGAGCTCTAGCGTATTATATTACTCTACAAAGCGCCATCTGTAATTCACGCGTCTTCGGTAAACACAGCCTTAGTTGAAATCGGTAGTACCGCTGTTTTTAATGACCGTCGGGTATACTCGTTTTAAACCTGAAACTTGTAGATTGTAATGAGCGATAATTGGTAATTTGTTTAGTCATGGTCTTGTTGTTTACACAAATAAATCACTCATGCACCGATTGTGGTTAAATGTTTTGGTAATTAGACTCGTTGGGAAGGCACACAAATCGTTAAAACCAGATAATTCACGCTAATACTTTTCTAAGGTCACCGATTGTTGTCATTTACCTTTATGTTCGTAAAAAGTAAAAGGCGATTCAAGGTAGTGAGACCGTCGCCACAAAGGAAACAAAGATTTTGATCTATAAAAAATGTTATAAATAAGAAGTGATAAATAAATGCGGTGGTTTTTTGTGCGCCACCCATTATGCTTCTGGATATGGTTAAGTGAAACTTCGACTTTAAATGACTGATTCGATGTGAATTTTCCGTAATAAATAATAAACAATTAGTGTGTCGAGTCACGAATTTTCAGAGATATTGAAAAGTTAACAAGCGTATATATACGAAAACAGTTTCGCTGGAATTATAAATAATTTCATTGCTGAAATCGCTAGACCGAGACTCAAATGTATTAATTCTCGTTCGTTATGTAAGGTCCGACTAAGTTTCAGTAATTAACGAACAATTCCGTAATTATACACCTTATTAAATAGAAAGTGTCGACTTATTAAATTTTTAATAAAAAACAGTTGGTACTACATGCGGTGTTTCTAAACCAGTGGTTCTCAACCTGGCACCCACGCACTCCCTTGAAGTGCGAGAAAAAAATCCTCTGGACTCGACCAAAATTTATCAGTAAATTATAAAAAGACATGAGGGAACGATTACGTCATGGGGGTGCGGAACTCGTTCGAGAGTTGATGGGTGCAGACATTTGTGATGTGAAAAAACGAACTGTGCGGTGTTGTTCACACTGGAACTCGCTGTTGGCTTGACAGTCTTGCAAATTGTCAATCGAACGGTAGTTTTATAGCGGCGAAGAAAAAATCCTCGAAGCTCATTGTAATAATCGAGTAATAATACTCCTGAACAGCTGCACAAGTTGCATTGTGTGCAGTATTTTTAGCGTATGTGTTGTCTAGAGCGAATCGCGTTTCTTGGCAGCATTTATCCAGTTGGTAAACGTGATGCGATTTGATTTTCGAACTGCGACAATTCAATCCTCGACAGCGAACGGGAAAATCGTAAATTCGGCAGTTCGACGGACTTTGAAGCCAGTTTGAGAGGATGTGACACTGCTTCGTTAAATTTACTATTTAATTGGATGTGAATACACTATTGTATGCGGTCGTGTATCGGCCAACTCAAAAAGGTAACGACTACGACCACGTCTTTAATTTTTAAACTGCACATGACTCACAAGCGGTTTTTGTCATTAACAAAAAAACTTCTTAAATATCGTGAGAAATGCCACCAATCGTGGGTAATTTATGCAAATCTCTAATTAATCGGCAAGGTCCAAGTATAAATTTTCGAGTTATCTGTGACAATCTCGGGCGGCTCCCTCTCGCGGGGTCTTTGGGGGATTCTGCACCGATTGTGACATCTAACGAGTACCGGCCACTGATTTTTTATTTTTTTTTTGTTACAGATTATCCCCGAGGCTACGATGAAGAGAAAATTTTGAAACGCGTGCAGGCGCGTCGACGGTCGTGAAAATGTCAGGTTTCCAATTGATCTTCCTGCGATGTAGTCGATCAATCGTTATCTTGATTTGGTCAACATGTTTGGTCGCGGTGAGCCACGCGTGGTTGCCGGACAGTTCTTCCAAACTGGTCAACAATTTTAAATCAGTCTCGAGCATAAGTTTCACCGGAAACGCGACCTTCCCCGATTATTTTATTGTCTTGAATCAAGACGAAAACTCCATTGCGATAGGTGGTAGGAATAGGATATACAATCTAAGCATATACGATTTCCACGAAAAGAAGGAGGGTAGGATTGACTGGCCGTCGTCCGACGCACACGGCCAGTTGTGCATATTGAAGGGAAAAACTGAAGACGACTGCCAAAATTACATTAGAATCCTTTACTACACCGAACCTGGAAGACTGGTTGTTTGTGGGACCAATTCGTACAAACCCCTGTGCCGGACCTACACCTTCAAGGTATTTATCACGGCGTCGCGTTCGTGCGGATTAATTTGGGGAAAATTGCAGGATGCGAAGTACTACGTCGAAAAAGAGGTGGAAGGGATAGGAGTGTGTCCGTACAACCCGGAGCACAACAGCACGTCAGTCCAGTACAACGGTCAGTTATTTTCTGCGACTGTTGCGGATTTTTCCGGGGGCGACCCTTTGATATACAGGGAGCCCCAACGAACGGAACTCTTTGATCTCAAACAGCTGAACGGTAACAATTCGAGACCGACCTCCGACACTCTCTAATCCGACTAATTACAGCTCCAAATTTCGTAAGTTCGCTGCCTTACGGGGACTACATATTTTTCTTCTACAGAGAGACCGCCGTGGAGTACATGAATTGCGGAAAAGTCAGTGCTTTCGTTGTGTTTGTCTTCGATTTTTCACTGGAAACTTGCAGGTGATCTACTCGAGGGTAGCCCGAGTTTGCAAGGACGACAAGGGTGGTCCTCACCAGTCGAGAGACCGATGGACGTCGTTCCTGAAAGCGCGGCTGAACTGTTCGATTCCGGGAGAATATCCGTTCTACTTCGACGAGATTCGTAAGTACTCACTCGACGTTGTTGCTTGAAGTGGTTAACCCGCTGTGCTGCAGAATCGACAAGCGACATCGTGGAAGGGCGGTACAACTCCGAAGAAAGCAAAAGGATCATTTACGGGATATTCACGACCCCGATCAACGCGATTGGCGGTTCGGCGATCTGCGCCTACCAAATGAGCGACATCTTGCGCGTCTTCGAGGGTAGCTTCAAGCACCAAGAGAGCATTAACTCGAACTGGCTTCCGGTACCGGAAGACAAAGTGCCGCAACCGCGACCCGGCCAGTGCGTCAGGGACAGTCGCATTTTACAAGACAAGAACGTCAACTTCATCAAAACGCACTCTCTGATGGAAGAAGCCGTTCCGGCGCTCTTCGGCAAACCAGTTTTGGTCAGAGTGAGTCTCCAGTATCGGTTTACGGCGATAACCGTCGAGCAGCAAGTCAAGACCATCAATAACCAATATCTGGACGTGCTCTACATCGGGACAGGTGAGTCGCGCCTCTTCACTCTCGACTTTTTTTCATCTTGTTGTGATCGTAGACGACGGGAAAGTCTTGAAGGCGGTCAACATACCCAACGCGGACTCGGCGAAGGCGATCGTCATCTCCGAAAATACGGTCCTGCCCCACGGCGCCGCCGTCAAACAACTGAAACTGGCTCCCGGGTACGGGAAGATCGTCGTCGTCGGAAAAGACGAAGTGAGGCTCACCACTTTGAACCATTGCTCCACTGTCACGGGATGCAGGTGCGTTGTCGACGTTGTTGTGCAAATCGGAGAGTACGTTGTGATTTTTGCAGCGAGTGCGTCGAGCTGCAAGACCCTCATTGCGCTTGGGACGCCAAACAAAACGCGTGTGTCAGTATAGACGTCGTCACGTCTTACCGATTCCTGATCCAAGATGTGGTCCGAGGAGACAAGAGCAAGTGTTGGTCCTCTCAGACAGGTCCGTCTCGCGAATCCCCCGCATCGTGCTGTTTGTGATTGTGTCTTTTTTAGACAAGAAGACTGTGATCAAAAGTAAGCTCGACAGTACAGCTGTCGAGAAGGAGATCATCGCGAATTCGATCGACGAGAAGGACATCGATTCGATCGACCCGCTGATCCGAACGGGCCTGGACGAAGATCCCGAGTGCGATCCGATCAGCGAGAACAGCGTCGGTGGGTGCGCCGTCCGACAGCAACTGGTCATTTACACGGCGGGAACCTTGCATATTGTCGTGGTCGTGGTCAGCATCGTGGGCTTGTTTCTCGGTTTCATAGCGGGATACCTGTTTTCGCAAAAGTTTCACTCGCACTCGCAGTACCCGGAAGCCCCCTTCATCGAACAGCACAACCATCTGGAAAGGTGCGTCGTGCGTAGCGACGTAGTCGAATTGTTCACATTTTTAGTTTGCAGATTAAGCGCTAATCAGACTGGATACTTGACCCCCAGGGCGAACAAGGCGGTCAATTTGGTCGTGAACGTGGCGAGCAGCACGCCGCCCCCGAAGAAGGACAACCTGGACGTCGGCAAGGACCTCAATATTGCTAGTGACGGGACTTTGCAAAAGATTAAGAAGACTTATATTTAAATAGTGGTTTATTACATGTACCTGCAAATGGGATCGCGGTTTTGGTGTTCTGGAAGCCATGTTGGGGATTTCCGTGATGGTGTAAACACGAATTATTAGTTTTTATCTATCAAATAAAAACTTCTACGTAATGGCAGCAAACTCACGCTCAATGCTCAACGTAAAGTTCTATTTACGTTTGACGTTTTATTCGTAATTTATGTACATTGACTCGACTGTGGAACAAATACATAATTGTGTTTTTTTGTGATACTCACTAGAGGCATACGACCTAACCCACACTATAACAAAATGTTTTTTGCAGTATTGTGAAGTATTAAATGGCCGGAAATGAAATTTTTATATCGGAGAAAATCAATACCTTGATATACATATATTTGTGTATTTCGTTGTTCTGTTGCTAATTTTAGATATATAAAAGTACGATTGTAAATATTAGATTGTCGATAGGTGATGTTAGTTTTAAGTTTTAAAATTATGAAATTATTTCAATCTGTTTGGCTGTGAACTGTAGGTCTAAAAATATATCATGTTGCCTTTTATAGTGCCTGTTATAATTTTTTTTATGTGACAGTCAATACAGAGGGAAAAATCTGCAATTTTAGTAAATGTACAAATTTATTAGGTTAAGTGGAGACTACTACATTCCTTTCTTGTGTATATTTGTATCATTTGTTTTAAGCAATTAAATATTTAACAAAACGCACGTTGACCTTCATTTGACCAGAAAAAGAAATAGTTTTTGCGTCGATAGCTCATGTGAGTTGTGAAAATATGTAAAATGCAAATCTGGGTCCAGATATTTTTGGGTTGATCAGGTTTCAAGATGGTGACGTAGTGTCACGTGGGCGCATGACGTAGGTTAGCCTATCCTCAAACCGGAGAAAGTTGTCAGCCAAATATGTGTAAATAGAAATACCAGCATACATGTTATCTGTGGTCTAAATGAAGTGTATTAAAATGAGATAAATACTGTATTGAATTCGCGTTGTTAATTAGAGTTGATGGAACGCCACCGATATGCTATTTCTGCGGGGTAAATGAGATCTATCGCGATGGACAAGTTACGCAGTTACATTTTAAATAAGCAGCCCAGGGCTTTGATGAGCAGCACCGAAGAAGAATGCGACCCACAGGCCTGTTACGACAGTTTCAAGGAGCACTGGCATCAAGCATTGAAAATCATAAACCGCACACGGGTTTGTTTTGCTTTGTTCGATAGATAAAGTGAGGTTATGTCAAGTGTCAATGTCAAAAACCGTCGATTTTCAGCAATTACCAAAACACGACGACGTCCTCGGCGTCGTCAATCACCTAGAACAGATGGTGACGCTGCTCTTGTACGACGTCAAGAAAATAGACCAGCTACGAGTGCCGATTTCGTCCTCCTCCCAATGCTTGGAGCACATGATGAACGAAAACATCTTAGACAAGCTGTTCGAGTGGGGCGTCCGCGCCGGAAAGTATGCAAAAGCGGCACTAAACGGCGACGCACGCTGAGTAACGTTGATTTACAGATACAAGAACGCGGTGAGTTGCGAGCAGTTGAAATTGTATGAAGTTTTGATCAGTCGGTCGCGACACGTCTTGTTGGTTCACGAGCCGTTTCTCAGGCCGATGCTGAAGCTCCTGACGTCATGCAAAGACGACCTGTTTTCCAAAGAAATAGAAAAATTGCTGGTCGACTTGTTGAACCAGTTGTGCGCACTGTTGATGCAAAACACCGATTTGATAGACCTCTTTTTTCAGACGAGCGACAACAAATCGAGGTACGGACGGAAACGATGAGTTTTGATGTTTTATTGGTCGATTTCAGGTTTATCATTTTTTTGCTGTTGATTCCGTTCGTCCACCGAGAGGATTCGATAGGGATGCGAGCCAGAGACGGTCTGTTGTTGTGCATGTCGCTGTCGAAAAAGAACAAAAACGTCGCCACTTACATAGTGGAACACTCAAATTTTGCCGTTTTAGCCGCGACCGGTCTAAACGGTCTGTATTCGTTGTTACCAAATGTTTTAGACGATACATCTGTACCTGACTGGCGGCGATTGACTCCGGACGACGTGAACGACATCAAGGGCTTGTCGACGTTCGTCACGTCTTTAGAATTTAGTAACGCTGTAGCGCAAGTGGCACATCCGACGATTAGGAAACAATTACAAGAATTCTTATTTGGCGGTTTTCTTGTACCCGTTTTGGGTCCCGCTCTTTTGCAAACTAACGTAAACGAGCAAGTCGCGGCTACTGCCTATTTAGAATTAATTTTACGCACACTTACGCAACCGGGTCTTCTCTACGCTTTGTTAAAATTTCTCATTAATATGGACTACGACGGCCACAGACTTTTGGAGATCTTGATACAACGAATTAATTCTGACGGCGAATTGTGTCTAGTTTCGCTATCCCTCTTCGAAACCATGGTCAATCTGAATTGCGAAGACATAATGCTCGAGTTGGTGTTCCAACACTTGCAACCGTGTCTCCACTTGATGTTGTCCCAAAGGAGGATGTTGCTGCCGTTAGATCCTCACTGTCAGAGTTTCGAAAAATTGCTTAATCTAGCTCCGACGTGTTGCGACTTGCCGAGCTCTCCCAGGAGCGACAACATTCACTGGAACCACTACGGCGGACAGCAGAGTTTGTGTGGAAAGTACCACGCATATCTGTACGACGCCAGGACTAAAATTGGCTCCTGTCAGTCTGCGTGTTCGTCCTGGAACAACACGTACACGGGCTGCGACGAAATTGTTCAAGATCTCACCACCACAGGTCGGTATTTCGTTTTTTTAAGTTGCAACTCAAACGCGAATTTGCAGAAGAAAATTGTAATAGTTTCTCGTCATTCGGGGAGAGCAGCGGCTACGAAAGTCTTAAATTGAAAGTGGAAGATTCCAACGACGACTCGACCGTACCGATTTGGCAGATATCGTCCAACCGAATCAGGAAAAATAATTTCTCACCGGTAGACTCCGGCGATCATTTGAATAGTTCCGGAAGCGCCGGACCGTTCCTCACGATTATCTTAGAAAAATTGAAAAAATTCTTGTCGAATTCGTTTTACACGAACTTGCACGTGACCGGCCTGATATCGAGGTTGGCGGTTTATCCTCAGCCGCTCCTCAGGACTTACCTCTTGGACGACAGTCTGGTGTTGCAACCGAACGTGCCATCGTTATTTCAAGTGAGTTATCGTTTATGTATCTGTCACAATAGTGTTATTGATAATGCTAGTGTTAGCCAGAATGTTAATCTTCAGAACATTGGTGAAACGTTCAACCCTTCACAATAATGGTGATGGTGATGTTAATGTTAGAAACGATGTTAAGAGATCCAGAAAATGTCTGGTTCTTTAACATCTACCAATCACCGTCGAGAATTTCACGCAGGCGCAGGCGCAGTGACAGTTCCCACCACGTTGACAGCTATAAGAGTAACATTCCGTTAACATTATTGTGAACATTGGACTACTAACATCACCATTGCCATCTCCACTAACATTATAACATTACCACTAACATTAACACTATTGTGACAGACCCATTAATCTGCACCGTCTGGTCGTTCATCTTGTTTGTTTAGATTATTGGATCGTTGAAACAAAACGTGGATGAGTACATGAGCAGACGCAGCGACGGTGCGAGTCTGGTCAAGTTCGCCAAGGACTTCCTCGTCGACAGAGAAACGAGACTAATAAACGCCAGAAGAAACACGTTGGAGAAGTCGAATTCGTTCAACGCCGAACCGGAGCCGTTCCAAAGGAACGAGCCCAAACGAAGGAGCTTAAATCTACCGTCCATCAGCAGCATGTTCGGACGCCGGCCAAGTCAGATCGCCGAAAACAGCGTCGCGATGATGCCCACTTCGGAGGAGTATAGTTGCAACTTGCTCTATCCAAAATTCAACGAGCCACAACACGTCGCGCTGTGCGCGGTTTTGTTGGACGAGTGGGTCAAGGAACTCGCTGCTCTAGCTCAAGAACACACAATAGCCCAACTTGCCGCCCTCTTCAAGTAGAATTAATAATGTAGGGTGACGGTGATTCGAAATTGATGTATCCGCTGGATGGATCAGTTTGAAATGTTGAGATTAAAATTTAACTTGTCAATTTCAATGTAACTATTGCAATATTCTCCTGTTTTTTTGTTTAATTCGTTGGTCTTGAGCAATCAAAATAACTCAACTATTTTGTTGACGTTTGTTTTTCTTCGTTACGGTTTCGATGTACTTTAGCAGTGTAGATTGCAATACACTTGAGGGTTCTTTGTGCTAGCTCAAAGAGAGTTTCCGCGTGTTGTTTCAGTTTTAAGTGATTCACTCTCGCCGTTCAGGCAACATATCTTCAGTCGAGACCTGTACGTCTTTTGTTATAGGAAAACTACTTGTTAGCAATTTTATGCGTGGTTGAACTTTAAGTAATTTTTCAAAAATGTCTGTGATCTCTATTTAAAAATAAGAAAATTTTTATACAACACTTTAATAAGCAATGTTACAACCTCATTGTCGATTTTGCTGTGTATTTTGGCTAATGATATATATATATAATTGTACATTATTTTATTTATTTTAACCATATTTCATTTTGCAAATGTTATTTTATTTCATAAAAATTAATAGCATATGGAGAGTTGTATATTATTTGTTTACAATAAAGTATACAAACATTTTAGTTACGGCATTTAAATCAGTTATGCAAATTAAAAAAGATACAAATGGGAGCAGGCTGCCGCGCGGGGTTCGAACTCGCGACCTTTCAGTTTGCATTTTATCCTGGAAATTGTGGGTTGCCTATTCGTTGATTTATTTTTTTATAATAATCAATTTTAACCAATTATGTATTTTGTTTCGATTTTATCGATTCATTACTTTTGTCTTTACTTTTTAAGCCTAAAACGGCTCTTGTCAGGGCCACAAGAGTATCAAAACGAAAGAAAGAAAAAAAGTCATGACATAACGATATTTTCGCTTTCACATTAAATGCAGGGCTCGGACCTGCCGAAGAAAAATAATTTCCAAGTCCTGATCTGCAAAACTTTGGCCTACTGGACGTTGCTGCCGCTTGGGTTGTTTCTTAATGTTTTTCATTCTTTCCCACATTCCATTATAAATGAAAATTGCTTTGATATTATTGTTTCAAACTCTCACCATCATCCCTGACATATACCATTTACGATTCATTAGTAAAACTAATTTACAGTTTCCTTTTTGTATTCAAACATTAATTCAGAAATTGTCTGAACTTTATTAAAACTTAAACAGTTCATTTTGGCTCCGACGAAATTATTCTTCCACTCTTTCCATCTTTCCAACATACCTCTATTATTGCGAGAATATACCAAGTCAAGTCCTTCATGTACCCCAACAAGAAGAAGTCGCACGGAAATTCTCTGGGCTCGAGGAGCACTCCCGCACACTTCACCATACACTACACAATATCTGTGTATTCATTATTCATTTTCACCAAATCAACACGTACACACCTGCCTTGTGCAGCCGGATAAAACTAACTAAAAATGCAATCTTCTCTACCTCGGTCGCAAAGCGAAAAAACTTTATTCTAAAAACACAATGTTTTGCGCTGATTTTACAAAAACTATTACATATTTCACGGTCACTGTTATTGGGTCATATAACTAGAAAATAGACAGCTCGGGGTGATAAAATACTGAAAATCTTTTGTGCAATTTGCCTAATTTGTGGCAGAGTTAGTGATAAACTTTCTTCAGCATTCGTTTTCAAACATCAAATGCGAAAATAACCACTCCGGGTCGTTTCAGAGCGACCCGGAGTCGATCTCGATGTCGACCCGGAGCCGACCAGGAATTGTCCCGTACCCGGAGCCGACTCGGAGTCAGTCATGTAAATTTAATAAAAGCACTTAACAGATTCGTCGAGAAGTCCCAGACAAAACCCCGAAGCGCAAGAAAACTATACAGTGGTATACAACGTATCTCAGAAATAAGTACATTAATTTTAACCAGTGACAGATCTCGTCAAGAACAACAAAATTGTTATGTACCATTTTTTTCAAAATCTAATTTTCTTTTCAGTACTTTATGCGCCCATAAGTTAACGAGCTGTCTATTTCCTAATTATATGACCCAGTACAGTGACCGTGAAATATGTAATAGTTTTTGTAAAATCAGCGCAAAACATTGTGTTTTTAGAATAAAGTTTTTTCGCTTTGCGGCCGAGGTGTAGAGAGGATTACATTTTCAGTTAGTTTTCTCCGGCTCCACAAGGCAGGTGTGTACGTGATGATTCTGTGATTTAAGCTAAAATTTTGTGATAATGTCGCGTTTATTTTTGAATGGTGAATACATAGATATTGTGTAGTGTATAGTGAAGTGTGCGGGAGTGTTCTTCGAACCCAGAGAATTTCCGTGCGACTTCTTCTTGTGGGGTTACATGAAGGACTTGGTATATTCGAGGTATGTTGGAAAGAGTGGAAGAATAATTTCGTCGGCGCCTTCATTATTGTATTCACAATAACGGCGGTCACTTTGAACACTTCTTGTAATGATTAGCAGTGTTCGAACAGATTTAGGCAATTTCATGAACGTGCGGCACCGTACTTGCAAGGCGTCAGGCCCAATATAATTTCACGATTTAATAATGGTTTGTCTGTTTTTTGAAGCAGTACAAGACTCGACAGATTACCTGGCGTCTTATGGTTTGAATATTGTTTCCATTATTATTTTTTACTTTACAACCTTATCGAATTTTATTTAAATAAATTCGCTAAACACTTGGGACGCCACCGGACATTGCTTCCGTCTCACCCTGAATAAAAACGGAACAAAAACTCGGCAAAGACCATACAGTCGACCTGTTCAGCAATAAACACCATCGCAAGTCGGATTAACTAGCATTATTCCGTGCGCTGATTGTATTTATAACATGAAACCACATCAATTGTGAGCGATTAGTCCAGGGAAAATAAAAAATAAGACTCGCCCCAGGCAATGTTTTCTTTTTTTGTTAATGAAATGCGACCGACGATGCACGCGCTCGACAAGTCAAACGGCCAATTATTTTTTCAACGGTGACACATTTATTCTATTTATCTGGTTAATTTGGTCAGTTGGATTTAAAACTGGTATTGTTTTGATACTTTTTTTGTCGCGTGTCATTCTCTCAGAGTCGGATTCAGAATTAGGCATTAGTGGTGTTGCGAATATTTCCAAAGTAACGGGTGACTATTAAAATTTTCACTTGGAGTTGGCTTTGAACGAGTTTTTACTTTTTCTGTTACTTTAGACACACGCAAGAACGAACGACAAATGTCAGTAAGTACAATTGAAACATAACCAAATTAAGGGAAAAAAACATTTATTGAAATGTCAAATTTGTTAATGTCCAAGGTGCAACGGAAAACAAAGAATAATCCATAGCCAACCCTGAGTGAAAATTTTAATAGTCACCCGTTATAATCGACTGATCGATTATTTGGTTGTAATAATGTTTAAATAATTATTAGATAAATGCATTTTTTTTATTTTTTTTGTGGTTCATAAGCTAAATCAGTGGTTACATAGACTTCAGTTCATTATTAGTTAGGTACCAATTTAATACAATTGTAATATATAATTATTCTGAGCCGGCCCTGCTTATAGACTGCAACTCAGTGCTTGGTTCTAGTTAGGGAACGTTTATGTTGGAGCTACGATGAGCGATAAAAGCGGCGATAAGAGCGAATTGCCATTTGAAAACCATGGCAGTTCGCTCTTGTCGCCGCTTTTATCGCTCATCGTAGCTCCAACATAAACGTACCCTTAGTCAGTGGTGGAGTGATTACTGATTAGTGATTGCTCTGATTACTTCATGAGAATTTTTATGGATTAATACACTAATTTTAGGAGACATTTTGCCATTATCTTAGGTATGGGCGATTCATTTAGGGTCAGTTTAAAATACATATTTATTATTAAAATTGTTTTAATTTAATATCTACCATATGTATGTACTATCGCGGCCATCCAAAAGTGAACGTTTTTTTTTAATAGTTTGATTTTTACTTTAAATCATAGGCGTCCTAAAATGTCAAAGTTTGACACTAGCGTTAAAAAAATTATTGAAACTATTTTTTTTTAAATGCCACATCTCACTCCGATTCAGACAGCTAGGGCTATTGCATAGCTAGAAGAAAATTGGTCGTTGGCTGCTGTGGCGAGAGAATTATTTTTTTTTTTTAGGTACATTGCAGCATCTTCAATATAAAGAGGCGTTGGCAAGAAAACAGGCTTGAGACGCCAATACGAATACGTGTTGGAAAGGTTTCTTTACTAAAGTTTACTTTCACTTTAATAATGTATGAATTACTTCTGAGCCTCATTTAAAAAAAAATATTTATTAAGTACAACTTTTTATTATTAAAATAGTAACGCCTGCTGCACGAACGCCAATGAATACAGCCTGATTTAATCTAACGAAAAATACGAAAATTTTGGCAAGCTATCGTTCACTTTTGGATGGCCGCGGTTGTACGATTCTCTTTTTCCCCTTCCATCCTTATCTTATCATTATAGGTCACAGTAACGGGCGCAGCAGTTAGCTGCTGTGCATAAGTTAGCAAAAAACAAGTAAAAGTTTTCTTGCATTTGTTTTTTCTTCTTCACTTATCACTTATCACTTATCAGCATCGGCGACGCAAATAATCCCTATAGGCGCGCGTAACGAAATGTGTGGCAAATCTTTCAATAATTTTAATTGGATAACTTCAAGGTTTAGGAAAAAAATATATCGAAATACACTGACCGGCAAAAAAACGACACTTTGAATTTTATTAATATAATTAAGTAATTCATTGTCTTAGAATTTTTTTTTATATCATATTGTATTGATAAGTGTTATTTAAGTTATTCTTTGCCAAAGAATATTCGACAAACAAAACATTAAACACAGCAAATACAATTTTAATGAAAAAAAAAGTAATTTTTTAGAAAAAAATTTATATTATAAAAAATTGCCAAAATTTGAACAGCATTTTGAATTAGCATCTCGTATTGTCAAATTAAATCTTTTAACACGCAAATCAACCGACAAAAACAACATGGAAGTAGCGCAAATTTTCTAATAATTTATTTAAACAAAACAATTCGGTTGCCATGGTGACCATAGCACTCCCGATCATTGAAAATATCCCAATTTAACTATAATAAAGAAAAATAAGCACGAATATAATTTATATAAAGAATTTATTAAAGAAATCATAATGAGTCGTTTTTTGTGCCGGTCAGTGTACATATATTGTTTCTCTATTAACGAGTTCTATTACGAGTTAAAATTATGTAATGTACTTATTTCTGAGACACGTATACGATTCATGAGGTTGATAACAATATTCAACGAAATATTAATAAACGAAGTGTATTCTTAATGTTTGTTCACATTTTTTTTTTCTTCAACATTAGCGCAGCTCTACACCTTTGACAGAAATATCTTAAATTTTTGTTGGGTTTTTAAACGTCAAATGAGTAAAACAGTTATTTTCGCAAA
Source organism: Tenebrio molitor (assembly GCF_963966145.1). Taxonomy (NCBI): domain Eukaryota; kingdom Metazoa; phylum Arthropoda; class Insecta; order Coleoptera; family Tenebrionidae; genus Tenebrio; species Tenebrio molitor. Next base: position 3,146,575 of record NC_091055.1, read on the forward strand.
GTAACGGTGTTAACCACAGAACACTTGTTAACTGTTTTGTCGCGAAAGGTCGTCTTTAGCTCTATTTTACATTAAAGTCATCGCCTGTTATGAGTCATCACTAGTCTTCGGACAAAATAGTCCCAGACAGTCGGCCAGTAAAACTTTGCGTAATACCCCGCTCACATATAAACACGATTCAGGTGGTTCGCTTTAAATAAGAGGCGAACTAGCTGAATCGTGTTTATGTGAGCGAGGGATTACGCAAAGTTGTACTGGTCGACTCGTCGGGTTTTTGTCCTAAGACTCATCACTAGACTTGGCGAAAAATAGGGAGCGCGTCAAGAATACCTCCCACCATCACGATCCAGTGCAGTGCGTTCGTATTATAAAACGATCCACGGTTCACGCTCGCAGCGAAGAGATAGCGGTGCGACGCTGTAGCGGATTGGTGGGGAGCGCCAACTATTTTCCGCCTAACCCTACTCATCACTTTTAATTCTATGGATTTAATAATAATGATGTATCACTTTAATGTGTGTTTATTTAAAAAACTACATTTTTGTAATTTTGAATGTATTTTCTTTGTTTATTAATTAAAGAAAAATATTACAGCAAAGTGACGGCAGTGAGGAGCATTGTGACAATTTATTTGCGCAAATTTTAACTATAAACTTGTAAGATAAATAAAAATTTATTAGTAAGCCGCAGTCCATCTCTCTCCTATAAACACAGAGGAAACGTAAAATAGATATATATACAAATATATATAATATATACATCATAAGAACTGCTATTATGTCGAATATAAAAATATTTCCTATTTCGAACCAATTAACTATGCATTTAATATTCTAGCGTAATAAAAAAAATTAAAGAATCCTGAAGGTCAAACATCTACCACGATTTCTGAATCTTCATTAGATACATCATCTTCATCATCATCACCATCATCTTCTTCATCTAAAACTGGATTTTTCAGTAAAAGATTCGTGGTAACAGGAACGCCAACAACTACAAATTAACCATGATTAAAGCATTAGAACGCGATAAGTTTACTGACCATTATATGTTGTGAACTGTTGATTGAGTTGATCGTAGGTGTAGGGGGACTCCACCTTAAAATTTTCTATCTCAATATTAGGTATTATTTGCTGCTCTAAGACTGGTTGGTGTGAGTAATTTTGAGGTAATTGATATTGTACTTGTTGCATTTGAGGTATAAGTGGCCTGACCTAACAGTTAGAAGCAATTGGCTTTCAGTTCTTTTATACGTAGAAAAATTATTTCAACGCATCCTAACAACAGTGTCTACTTACTTTATTTCCATCGGGTCTGTGGGGATTTCGACAACCTCTGCACTTACATTCGACGCACGGCTTGCTGTCTACGTAACAGGGACACCGTTGGCCGCAACACGTTAATTTGCCAGGCGTCAAAGTTGCGTTGCCACATCTGCAACCCCTTTTTGGTTTTGCTGAACATTTAGCTGGTGGTTTTTTAAATACTGACTGAAATAAACCCCACATTAAAAAAATATTAAAATTTCCTCATGTAATCATCAAAACTGACAAACTTTCTCTTTATTTCTAGTACTACATACACAATTATCAAAATTTTCTTCGGTACAAACAATTTACCTTGTCTGCTATATCTTTTTTAACTTGAACTGTCTTTGGTTTACTGTCTGTGATCTCCTTCGATTTTCTTTTGATGGTAATTTTATTCCCCGTCCCGGCAAACATCACTGAATATAACGACGTCCGATTTTTGTTTAAACTAGAGTTTATAACGTTTTTTGTATTGTTCACATTTGCTAACTGGAGTGTCTGTGTTGAAGAATTTGTGTACACGCATGGTAAAATGCTGTACGTTGACTTTGGTAAACCCCCTTTACTTTCATAATCATCTTGGAAGGCGGCGCCTTCCCTGATTAACCCGATTAGATTTCCCGCACCTCTTTCTACGCCCGTCGCAGTCTGTTTTTTAGCCGCTTGCTCTAAAAGTCCCTTAAATATCCCGGATTTGACTAACGCTATGCACATCTTCTTGTAACACTGGAGTAGAATACGTAGATTCTTATTGTCACTGTAGTCACTACAGTCTTTACACCATAAACACGCCGGTTTTATTTTCTTGCGTCCACCGATGCATCTTCTACAAAGGTGATGTTGACAACGGCCAACAGCTGGAGTTAAAGGGTCCACCAACAAATTTCCACAAACAACACAGCATAAAGAGTTTCTCAAATAGGGTACCAAGCGATACAGATCTTGCCAAGTGTTGGGATTACTAGGATTTGATTTCAGTATTATTTGATTTGTTGTCACATATAAACTTGTTGAATTCATTTTTAAGAAATATTCTTAAATTACAACATCACAAAAATATTGTTTAACATTTTAACTGTCATCTGTCAACAAGATTTGAAGATATTTGAAGTTAATAACAGATACCAACCGGTCATTTTCTCTCTCACTCCCACACAAGCGTTTCCCATTTGTCATTTCACTCTCAACTGAAGATGCACTAAACAAAAAAACCCTAACGTCACATGAGCTGTACAACCAATTAAAAAAACGCGGTTACTTCAAAATGTCAGTATAATTAAACATTAATATTGATATTTCATAATTACAAAAATATATACAGTTAGTGTTGTAAGTAAAGTGACTGAATTTAGTTCGATCATATTAGTCGTCGATGGACACCATATGTCCGTGTACTGTGGCCGACTGATGATAACGTCTGCGGTTTGAGAAGTCTTCATTATCTTCATTTAATTGTGACGACGTTACGTCCAGCCCCGGATGAACAGGTGTAACGACGATTTGTTCGTAATCATACACTCTTTTTCTGCAACTGAGTGTTAAAACAACTGGTCAAACAATTGAATTGACATTACCCCATGCATCTAAGGATCACGGTTTTCAACCACTTAAAGAAGCGAAATTCCGATGCCAAACCAGGCTTCACAGCGGGATTTGCAGTGCCGATGTACAACCACACCAAGAAAACGGCACTGATGCATACGATAGCATAAACCCAGTTGACCAGGAACATCATGAAAATCTTCAAGGCCGCCTAGAAATGATACAAATTTGTTGAAATGATCAAATTTGATTTGACGCAAGTAAATTTATTTACCCCAAACAGTGAAAACCAGCGGTTGCATAAGTTGGAGTACCAGTTTTTCGGTTTTGAATGGATGTGTGTTTTTGGAGCGATCGGTACTGTCTCGATATTTTCGTCGGGACTGCTGGGAGACCCCGAGTTGGATTCGCCCTGCACCAGACAGGTCAAAAGATATAAATTTAACTAAAATGTGGGTTTACCCTCAAGGTTTTGTGTCTTGTGCGTTCAGGAAATAGCCTGTCCAAGTCGTTGTCGTTATCTGCAGATTCGACGTTAAAAGTTTGGTGTATTCTTGGATGATCAAATCGTTGTTCTCTTTGGTGTTGTATATCAAAAGTTTGTGCTAAAGCAAAATATGAATAATCTATACATGCATATGTCAATAAATAAGGCATTGTTACAATTGGTGCTAACGTATTTATTTCCCTTATAAAAATAAAGGTCAGTGTTACAGTTGCAACAACTGCCATGGAATACAGGGGAACTTTATTTGGTCCTCTCTGTAAAAAAATAAATTGAGTAAAATTGTTTTTGTTTTGTTTGATTGTGTTATACCCCCGTTCCTAAAATACTGATTCCCGGAATTACGTTTTCTAAAGATATGGATTGCAAGACGCGCGGAGTTCCGTACATGGCCCCCAAACAACTGGACATTGACGAGACGTAGAGCCCAGCCAGTAATAAGACACGAATGGCAGACACTTTGGCGGCAATCATGAAATCAGTGAGCAACACGTCTCTACGACATGTCGCACCTAGGAACACAACGAAAACTAAATAAAGGAAGGTTCCGGTGCTTATAGCTGCTAATGTTCCGTTTGGAATATTTGTTGAGGGAGCTCTCAGGTCACCGCTCATGTTGATTCCCGACAAAATGCCGGTAATTGTGGGAAAAAACACGCCAAAAATGGTAAACCAACTGTAGTCGTCTTTGTAATCTGACCACATATTTTTGTTAACGTTTCCTTCCAACCACCCTTCGAATCCGTTGTCTATAAAACATGCGTCAAATGTGAATCACAATTGGTGGGTTCAGTATTACCAACATCAGTGTGAACAAAGCTGCCAACCATGAAATCAAGTCCAGCCAAGAGCAGTATCAACAAAAGTATGAATTGGAGTTTTATTACCCATTTGACACCAGCAACGTTAATCACGCTCAGCAGTAAAACAGCTGCCCCAGCTATAATTCTTACAGCCCATTTGGAATCGCCAAACCCAATTAGTTCAGCCATCGATTCTCCAAATCCAAGGACATTTAAAGCACAACCCACAGCCTACAATCGTTTGTGAAATTACAAAAAAAAAAAATAGTAGGAAGCTATATATTAAATGACGGTTTAAAAATGAAGTTTTTGCAAGTTTTGAAATGTCAACAATAAAAATGGCGCATAAAAAATAATTTTACAATACCTGTCCAAAACAGTATAGAAGACCTAATGACCCTCCAAATCTTGAGCCAAGCACATGGGCTATGACAAAATAAACTCCCCCACTTTCAATTCTACATCTTTCACATATTCCTACAGCTGAGAGTACAGAAATCAAGGCGGTGAAAACTAAAAATGGGACACATTTAACTGAGTGGGAGCTGCCAGTTGGTTAATTTACCGGTGGATAAAATAATCAAAATAGCACTACATATCCCAGCCTGCCCCACAATCCATCCTGACCTTAGGAACACAATGACTCCAAAAATGTTAATCAAGCATGATGTGAAAACACCATCCCAAGTGCCAAACAAAACTGGTTGTGAAATGAAAAAATTAGATTTCCACCATGGTACATCACCCTAAGAGTATGACATTAGTTTTGAATGGTGAATTTTGACACCATGTACCTGTTCTTCAGCAAAGAGTTCATTAGCCCCTGAGGCTTGGTGACCACCTGCTCCATAATCATTTGACAGATCTACAAAGCCACTAGTGTTTGAACGAACCCTTTGTGCTGTCTCTGAGCCTAAACCAAATCTTGACCAATCGATGTTTGTGTCCCTGTTGTTGTCGCGGTCTCTGCTGTTGGATTCCATTTTAAGCCTAAAATAATACACTGTTTTGACATGTTCGAAATGAAAAACAATTGACAAACTTATAGACAAACAGCTGGCATGTTTTTTGTTATAAATAATTAACGTAAAGATAAGATTCCGCCTTAACCTGTACCTCAGAAAATTGTTATCGATTGTCGAGTCTTTACATTATCTTGTTATCATATGGTTTTTATAAATACGAGTCTGACGTTCACCCAATATCCCATGTGTCATCACATCACATAAATATCACATTCGTCCAATCAGATCACATTTGCGAAGCCTCAGAACGATCACAGATTACGATTACGGCAACAGTACAGATTGGCTGATAAACTTTAGCCATCCCGTTAATAACAGAGAGAGATAGAGAACTTGAAAGGCTTTCTTTTATTATTCTGCATTGTCGCGTTCTGCAGATGAATTGACTACGTAGTATATATAAAAACACTTTTTTAATAACCTTGGTCGTTGGTTATTTTATTTCAATGCAAATGTCATTTTTTACAATTGTTTATACAACGCTTAAGAGTAGAATTAGTCAAATGCAGAATCTTGCAGGGAAGCCGATGTGCGACGGCTTTTTGAACAAAAAAAATCAAGGTGGTTGCCCCTACTGCCCATATTACACCCTGTGTTCTGTGTATTACACCCTCCTGAAAGGAAACGCCCGAACGTTCGTAAAATTACGAGAAAAAAATTGGCAAATTTGACACGTTTCTCGCGCCGCTCGATGCTCCGGGATCTTTTTGCCGGAGTTTTTTTTTTTTTTAATTACTGGAAGAAAGAAAACTCATTACTATAATCTTCTTTATGATTTGCTCATTGTTCAATTAAATTAGGTTTTAAAATGTTTTCTCGTAAATTTACGAGCGTTTCGGGTAGGTATTTCCTTTCTGGGTGGTGATTAGGGCATGGCAGTCGAGGCAACCACCCTGATTTTTTGTTCAAAAAGTCGTCGTACATCTGGCGACCTCTCCTGGTGAGATGCAAACTACAATTAATGACAAAAAATCCTTGTTAGAATATTTTCTGCATACTTAAGAATAAAGCATTGAAAGTCCAAAATAAACATGATCGTTGTTGCAAAAGAAAATATCACGTGGAATTTTTAAGAAAGTTAAAATCTCTGTTTTAAGTACCTACATAGGTAAAGTTTGTCCAGCGGGAGATTGGTTGACATAAAAATCACTAAATTCTACATAGAGAAAGTAGTACTCAGCGCACGTAAAATTTGAAATATATCCTTCAAGCAGTAACATTTTTGCCCTCAAATTATGCTCTAATTAATGTATTCTAGTGCATTTTGTAGTGTTGGGTTAATTTAATACAATTTAGAATCTCCCAATCTCTCGCTGGACGGAGTATAGGTACATCATTAAAATTTACAAGACAAAATAATTTTTATATTTATAGTAGGTATTTGTTTTAATAGATGAGTGCGATGCCCTACTCAAAACAGGTACATTTAAAAAAAAATTGCTCCCTTATTAACTTTATTAAGCACAGTATGGCATTTAGTTTAATATCATTGAATTCCTGCTTTCGAGACGCTTCCCTTGAGCTATAAACAGAACACCAACTTTTTTAGTTTTCAAGAAAATCGAAAAAACTGGAAAAAGTTTAGTTTTGTTCGACAAAAGCATATTCAATCGACTATTGCTCCCATATTAGGCATCCTATGTCATTCAGTTTGACACAGTTGGATTCCTCTCTTCGAGGTGCTCGTTTTGAGCTGTAAAAATTATACATAAACCCTCTTAGTTTTCTAGAAAAACATAAAAAACTAAAAAAATGGGATTTATTTTTTCTTCAAATATGCAAATATTGGCCATCCCTTCCTTATTAGCCATAAGAATCATACCTCAATCTTCTTAGTTTTCTAAAAAACGTAAAAAAAACTAAGAAAACGAATTTAATTTTTTCTTGAAATATGCAGATTCAATCGCCGTATCTCCATTATTAGTTAGATAGTTAGATATGGCATGACATTGAATTTTACATCGTTGAATTCCTCTCTTAAGACGTTTCTTTTGAGCTATTAAATATCATTCATATCATTCTTTAACCCTCTTAGTTTTATACGGCAACTACGAGAGCTCCAAGGAACCAATAAATGACTGAAAAATCTTTTAAAACTATTTTAGAAAGGTTTCCTTTGCGATTCAATTAAAGCAAATTAAATGAAATAGGACAGATTTTGAAGATTTCCCAAAGGAAATACATACATAATTTACTTTTACTTAAGTGTGTAAAAGGTGCCAAGATATGTAAATGTTTATAAATCAAGTAAAAATTAATTGATTTGCATCTTTCGTAACATTTCTTCACTTTGCTTTTTTGTTTCCTTTCCCGATTCCCATGTACTTTTGTTATTATTATTTTTTTTTTATAAATGATAGCATACCTACTTACTAATTTATGAAAATTGAAATTTAACTGAAATTCACTTAAACGTTAATGTATTCCAAATATATTAACATTTTATCATGGTGGTCAAGGTAAAAAATTAAATAAAAACAATTTTCAAAATTACCTAAGTGTTTGCTTTATCAAAATTTTATTTTAATGATTTTACAATGTATCTTACAAAAATTGAAACTCTTACTTACTCAAATGAAACAGGAATCTACGAGATTCCAAGAAACCGATTTCTCATCATTATGATCGATAAAAAAATCTTTAAATCAACAGTAGCAAATCTTAATTTGCATATATGAATTAAATTAATTTTGTTATTGCCTTGCTAGTACATTTAGGTACCTTAAATAGGTAATCATGTTCGCACAAATTCGGCTGGATTACGTCGTTAGTAGACCAACATATTAACGGGCATATCTCAGAAATTATTGGTAGTACATAAATTTTTGTAGAAGAGGTTTTGTTTAAAATTTAATAATCTACAAAATTGGTGTAAACAGTTTTTATCGTAGGAACAATTCTAAATGTGTTATTGCCAAAAATATTCTTCTTTGGACCTTCTCAGTTGCACAGAATCACCGGCGCAACTGGGCCAGGTGCGCAAAATGTTTATGTACACATTTAAGTCTATAAAATTACCAAGTATCATCATTTTCATCACAGTAACTTGCGAAGATTGTTCTACTTAATATAAAAAATATTACGTCTTAGCATCCAATATTAATGTATCGAAGGGATGAAAACAAATTTTAGTTGTAGACCTAAAAAATGTTTATGATCATGAGTCATGACAATGAGAATGTCGCGTTATCAGTGATGTTCAGTTGGTTTAATGTGTGTTCTTTTGTACATTAATTTTAACCCGTGACAGTTCTCGTCAAGAACAACAAACTTTTTATGTTATGTAGGTACCATTTTTTCGAAATATAATTTTCATTTCAGGATTTTATCTCCCCAAAAACGAACGAGCTCTTTATTTTCTAGTTATTTGACTCAATGACAGTGACTGTGATATAATAGTTTTTGTAAAATCGGCGCAAAACATTGTGTTTTTAGAATAAAGTTTTTTCGCTCCGCGACCGAGGTAGAAACAAGAGGATTACATTTTTAGTTAGTTTTATCCGACTCCACAAGGCGGGTGTTTACGTGTTGATTCTGTGATTCAAGCTAAAATATTGTGAAAATGGCATGTTTATTTTCGAATAGTGAATATAGATATTGTGTAGTGTATGGTGAAGTGTGCGGGAGTGCTCTTCGAACCCAGAGAATTTCCGTGCGATTTCTTCTTGTGAGGGTACATGAAGGACTTGGTATATTCGATCCCAAGCCACAACAATTCGCAATAACAGAGGTATGTTGGAAAGAGTGGAAGAATCATTTCTTCGGCACCTTCATTATTGTACTGACAATGACAGCAGTCACTTTGAATACCTAATGATTAATGATCTTAGATATGGGCGATTCATTAGCGATTATTTTATTTTAAATTTTTTTAAATACTACTACCTAAATGATTCATAAAAAAATTGGTACCTTACATAACAATTTTTTTGAGAAAATGACAGATTTTACTTCAAAAATTTAATTTGATTTTTAATGTAAAAATTTTAATTGACCTCAAACAAAAACAAACAAACTTCTAAAGTTAACAATAAAATTTAATGCAAATGTTGAAATTGTCCCCCGCCAACCATTTGGCACTCACTTTGTACACTGCGCTCAATAATGTCAGGGCTTATTGGTTCCATTTCAGTGCGAATTCTTTGCCGTAAATCTTCTAAATTGTTTGGTCTATTAAAATAAAGCCTAGATTTTATATAACTCCATTGAAAAACCAAATTGCATCAAAAATTAAATTATATTCTGAAGTAAAATTTGTCATTTTCTCAAAAAAATTGTTATGCAAGGTATCAATTGTTTAGCTAGTAGGAAGGTCTATCAGAACGAGAAGAAAAAAGTGGAAGTTGTCATTTAAAAAAATTGGTGATGACATCATTGCGCAAAAACTAGTGTCATTTAAACAAATTGCAGGTCACAAGATGGCATTTTTCGAAATAAAATCGACCTGTGCGAGCGATTTTCTTAAAAACATCATATTACGCTATTATGAATTTTGTTCCAAACTTTATGTTGACACCCCTGTGCTAGCATAAAGAATGTTCTTGTATAGAAATTTACACCGCATCATTAACAATAATAATTATTACATATCTAGTGTGTTATTTTAAATCACAAAAAAGTAGAATATGCGAAATGTATTACGTGAAATTAGTTGCCCTAACATGTTGGATAGTTTTGTTTATGTAGATAAAATTATTACGGAGACTGTTCTGGTTGTGCGAAAACTTATACCGAAACACCAGAATTGATTTTTTTGTTTTTAATAAAATGTGCTGGTTTTTTGTTTTTTATAAAGTGTACAAATATAAGAAAAATTACAAACTGAAAAATAATAAATACAATCGTCAAAAAAATAAGGATTCATTTTGACCTTGCCAGTTATGTGTGGGATAATTTTAGGCTACGCTTGCGAAAGAATGAGAGATTGATACTTTTTACAATGTACTTTTCTCACTTGGGATTTGGTAGTTCGTTATGCAATTTATTATAGCAGATTTGGTGTAAAATATCTACCGAAATTAATCGAAGTAGATTTTGTATTGATGGTTGTCTAACATGCAGCTTCCGTTAAGGCTGAAACATTTAAATTATTTAAATAATAGGGGTCGGTATGGTTTCAAATGTGTACTTATAATTTTAATGGTATTAGTTCATATTTTGTAAAAAAGGCATCAAAACAATGAAAAAAGTGTTACATATATATTTATTAACGATAAAAATATGTATTTATAAGATATCTGACTCGGTTTAATTATGTTTTAATGTTCTTTTCAAAAGAAATTCTTGAACGAGATATATTCTTTTAAATGTTGAATTACTATATTATTAATGAAATGTATTTAGGTTTGCTGTATAACAGCGATCAGTGGTCAGATGGCGACAGTAAGGTATTGTCATTTCCATGTTTGAGTAGCAGATGTCGCTTTTGAGCAGACGTTCAGATGTTTTACCGGTAGGATAAAAAAGCGACACGTTTTACAAAGTTAAACAAAATTTATTGCATATTTTACAAAAGCAGAAGCTAAGTAGAGAAATAAACATCATGTAATTCAAAAAATACCTACAAAATAATTAAATAATAAATAGTGCCCATTATTATAAATGTACAAGGACAAATTTATCGACTAAAATAACAACTATATTAAATAACGACTTACGACAGTTTAATACTAAAACCCATACAGCTAACGAATTCCACAAATTGAACACACATAAGTTAAATTTAGTTACAATGAAAGTGACACTAAATATTAAATAACAAATACAGAGTGAAAAATATATTACAGATTTGAAAACCAAGTGAAATTAACATATGCGAACAAATTCACTTTTTTATAATAATGGTGCTCATAAATCAATACTGTCACTACAGAGATGGAAAAAGTAGTAAGTTGTTAAGACGAAATGTATTTGTTTATCACAATTTATTAGTTAATGCTTTGTTGGGCTAAACTAGATGCTCGATATGATCAACTCAGAATTATTAACACATGTAACATTGAGGTAAGAAATTACTGAATTGAAATTATTTTGATTAAATTTTATTTCATCATAACGAAACTCCATCAAACACAGTCAGAACAAATATAATAATTAATCTAATGTTTAATATTGCCTAGTCTCCGTAAGTCAGCAATATACAAATAAAATGCGTTTCAAGCATTTACAGATAGTTGTTATAACTTAACTCAGTACAAAATGTTTAATATATTATACATGATTAAAAAACAAAAAAATGACTTATCACACAAAATTAAAATGAAAACAATATTATTATAGGATATGTATATTAAAACGTAACGTTCTAGTTCGGAAACAAACTAAAACTGAACTAAGAACTGTTTAGCATACTAACGAAATGGTAACATTAATACCCAAGTTTCCATTATCAGCGAAGTGTTGGGCGATGGAATTATCAAAAGCTAAGCAATCAGACGCCATGATGGCAGAAGCGACCCCCTCATGGCTGGACCTCGGCATGGCTTCCCAGATAAGGCGACGTCGATTTCCGTTCAACTCCAATCTAGATCACACCACAATCAAGAAAAAAATCGATCTACCCACAACACATCGACTAACCTATAAGCAAAGTGTTCAGCCTGCTTTCGGGAGCCGATAAGTTGGACGATCGCGAAGAACTGAGTGTGGCCGTCGTTCTTCTCCTGTTTCTCCAGCACCAGCATGAAGTGATGGCCGAAACAGCTCTGCATCATGACCCAGTCAACGGCACCGGCTAGGTTTATCTCGGTTGCCAAAAACACGATGTCCTCGCCGTTCAGGGTGGTTATGTTTTTATGGGAATGTTGCAAATGTACCATCACTTTGTCTAATTGGCCCTAGATGTTCCCACAAAATTAGTTACGGTGCAAGAATGTTAACACCGTGCGCTATCTTCCATCCAGCCAAAACAATCGCTTAATTACTCACTACACGCGAACCATTCCGTAGTCATTCCAGATACTTATTCATCATTTTAAAAATATTGAATGTATGGCTTGTTCGCGGTAATACGATTCTCAGAGGTCGCATACTCAAACGATTCGTATACGAATTACAATTTTTAATATTTACACGATCAGGATTTGAAATTCGATAAAAATAAACGCGAATGCAAAATTTTACTGTCCGTTTTTTGTAACACTTCTACACCTTCGAAAACTGAAGATTCTGATGTATTGGTTAACACTTGAAATTTAAAACGATGCCAACATAAATATGAAAAGCAGAGTCTTTTGAATTGAATCTTATTTGAAGAAATTTTAATTTATAACATTTTTCTTTACTTTTCAAAAATGTATCTTTGTGTAACGAGTAAAAACTGATGCATCATGATTTTTATATAAATTTTTAATTAGTTTAAGACGTAAAAAATAATTTATTACGAGACAAACAGTCCACGATCTAATTTAACGATTCTCAAAAAAGATCTAGTAATTTTTAGGGTTATACAAAATGTTTTTAGTTCAGAAATTAAAGAAAAAAATCCCAGATTTTTTTCTCTGTTTCAGATTTAGCAAATCTATTAACTTTATTTCACACCGAAACTGGGAGGTGAACAAATTTTATCATTTTTAATCATGTATTTATGCTATTATATAAATGGAAAAATCAGTTACGTTGTGGAATTTTTTGCATTTTTAATTGTATTTTGCTGGACCTATTTATAAATCAGAATAAGTGGCATCGCGGTAGGCATTGGAAATTCAAATTTACGTTGGCAGCAAGACCCTTGCCAATAATACCCTAGATTCGACGCTGTTGGTATCCTTGGCTGTTAATTTGATTTTACCATTATCGATGGAATCGTTTTTTGTTTATTTTCTTGTTATAGTACTTGGAATTTTTTTGTTTCATTAACGAAAAGTGTTAAAAAAGTGTATTTTTTAAGACACATTGCGCTGGATATTTTTACATCCAGTGAGTAAAGTAATAACGGTTTCACATGTTTTGTAAATTTTGTAACATAACATAAAGCACACTTTAGATAATAATAATCCACGCCTACCGCGATGCCACTTATTCTGAATTATACTAATACAGTAATTTAACTTATGTAACATTATAGAGCTAAAAATTCAGAAACTTATACTTCACTAGTAACATTGATTTTTTTTATGTTTTTTAAAATAATATTTCGGACATGTTAAAATCTTAAGAAATCTAATTTTAAGAAGTAAAAACATGTCTGGATTAAATAATACTTATATTTTAGTTGTACCTCTTGGTAATGCGATTACCCATAGGTTTTTTTTTTCAATTTTTTCGTTTAAATTATCTAGTGTCGGGACTCACCTGCCAGGAGCAGGAAGCACCGGGACAGGGACAGCTGTACGGGCGAAATTCACAGATTTCTTCGTGTTCTGCCTTCTCGTTCAGCCCCAACGACATTCTACAGCCTGTGGACTTGTGCTTGCACGGGAACATTAGGTTGTTCGCGACCTTTTCCATCGCCAAATTTCGAATGTTGCCTGTTAGAAACGACAAAACATACATGCGTATAAGTATTTGAGTCGATCGGACCGAGATCCGAGCCTTACCAAGAGTTCCTCGGCAGGTTGGACAGCAGGATAATTTCGGACGACAACTAGCACAGACCAGATGTCCGACTTGGCATTGCATTATAGGGGGGAGAACAATTTCAAAGCAAACAGGACACTCGAACAGTGCAGCAAGTTCATCGGTTAGGGTACCAGGAGTTGTACCACCAGGAAGGGTTGGCAACTGGCATGTGGAGCTCGAAGAGGCGGAGGTCTCTCCACTGCTGATACCGCGACGTTTATGACCAATTACTTGAGCCATTATATTGTACGGAGTTTGATTAATCGCTGTAACAAGACAGAAAGAAAAGTAATATTGATTAGAGACTTAAGGAACACGATAACACCTATTGGTATATACTGTAGAGGCACAACCGGCATAAAGGTATACACAGTACTGTAAAATCTGTGGACTCTGTTGAAGTGGGACATCTTGGCTTGATGCAAACTCACTGTTCACGACCTTTACGGTAACTAACGACACTTGAGGTTGTTTCGATTGGACTTCTGTTCTTGTACCCCCCATTACCTCCAGTGAGTCACATCACCGTAGCCAACTATTTGTTCAAGTCATCGACTAATCGTAAAAAACTAGACAAATTTTGACAACAAACACCAAATCTTCAAGACATGAATTTTCTCAAATTGTTTTCAACACGGCAATACTTTCAATTTCGACTTTTACATCGCGGGACCAATTTAAATCACTCGTTCACTAGATGGCACCATCGACATATATAGATATCTATATGTCGATGGATGGCACCTATGTACAATTCAATAAAGCAATACCCTCTAAGGCCGAATTTCGATCACCATTTTGATTTTATATTGGTATTTTTTATATTCTCGATTATCGAAATAATTTGTGAAAAATATACAGACAAAAAGATTCTCACATCTGACGCCTCTTATATCTATGCCAAATCGATACACTATGTGATAAATCTGAATATCGATCAAGCGGATCGGCTTCGGATCGCTCTTTCTTTGGAAACAATATTTTACCGAAATACTCACTCAACGGGTATCCTCCGACCGTGGCTTTTGTAAGTTTAAGAAGAATGCTTCCGTCCTTCATTTTTAATCTTAAATTAGGCATCTTTTGCACTTTTAAAATATTCAATTTCACACAAGAAAAACTTTAAATCTATACCGTAGTTTCAAAGAGCAAACTACCCGCCTACTATAAAAAATTGACAGTTCCGAGGGCTGTGACGTACACAGAAAACAACTGAGAGCTGACAGGTGTAATTTTTGTTGAAATAAAAGAAATAATTAAGTCTTATTTTACAACTTTTGTCGTTGGAGAACAATCCAAAGTCACTTTTAGTGGTTGTCTATTTTAATTTTTCTCTTAGCATGGATAAGTCTCGACTACTGAAAGGTGTAATTTTCTACAAAATCATTCAAAAAGTGAAAAATTACTAAAACGCTCCTTTAAACAAAAAAAAAACGGATGATCTGAGTGATTATACTTATTTATTTGTTTATTTATTAATGCATCGTATAAAAAAGTAACTTAAATTGTAATAACGGTAAATGTTCCGCCACTGATACACATTAGCCAATCAGATGACATTTTAAAAGTTTGAAGCATATGATTCGCTTTTAGTTCGACACGTGACTTGCTGTGCTATAACAGTTTATTGTTACATACGCGCCAAAAAATAACCTTCATCTAAGTAATTAAAAAAAAAACCATAGCGACCCGAAATTTGTAACGAGCTCTTGTACTCTATAACGCCACGGGTTTTATAAACGGTATTGTAGTTTTATTATGACATTCTACAGTTGATAAATTATTCTATTCAAATCTGAAACAGTCACGGCTTTATTCTTGTGTCGTTGCAAATTAACATTACAGTCGATGTAATTAAATGGTGTGATATTTATTTCATATTAAAATAATCTTTTGATGTAAGAAAATAATATCTTGAAGATGATACTGATGTTCTATGGGAACATCGACCTTGGCGACATCTAGTGTAGTCTCTCAAGTTGGTACTCCAATGGCAAAATTTGTCAAATTGTAATATGGGTTGTTCAATTACATTTATCCTCAAAGTAGGCGCTGAAGAGTCGATTGTGAAAGCACCACGGATTACAGATCAGCTGTTTAAATATAACCTCACTTTTTGCGTTGTTTGTGTTTTTACTTTGCAGACGGGCGAGTTCGACCCTTCAACGTCAACTTGGAGGAAAAATTTTAAAGAACACCGATATATAAAAACGGTTAATCTTGGAAAAAGTATTTTCATGGTTCACTGAGAACTACATCAACAACTTTGTTACGTTATTATGTAATTAAATTATGGCACTGCACTGTGTTACATATTGTTACAGAGTGGCATCTCAACGTGCAAAAAGAAATATGTAATTACGAACGTCTGAATGTTGGAAAACAAGAAAACATTTTTTGCGGTGGTAATGCTTGTAACGTAAGTCAATAAAATGATCGAAAACGTGACATCTGACCTATGGTGACGTTCCATAATAGTTTTTCCAGTAATAAAGTTTGAAAAACGTCAACATTGGTAGCAAATTTTATACAAGCGAAACTTGTAAAATGTCAATTTTGAAATCAATTTTACAAGAAATATTTTTATTTCCCTTATAGTGAGATTCTACTGTGTCACTCAAAAATTAATTGTTGGTGGATCTTTAAAAACGTGGTAAGAAATTGAAAAAATTCTATCTCGCGGTATATATAACACCTTCGTCATCAATACACTGAAGAAACAATAACGACAACGTATGTCTGTATTTTCTATGACTACTTTTGTTCTATTTCCAATTTGAATATTTGTAAAATGTTAATGTTGAAACTGTAGGTACAAAATGGTCTAATCTCGGCCAAAATCTTTTTTTTTTTAATTTTACCTATATTTCAAGCATGTCTGTGTGGTTACCTGGTGAAAATCAGATAATGACAGTACACTGTGTTACACGTTAGAATATAGTAGTGTCTCAACATACACCCATTATCTCAAAAACACACATATTTACGATTGTGGACCTTGTAAAATTATTTTGCAACTAGGATTGTTGAGGAAATTTCATTTAGAGAGTCAACAGTAATAAATTTGTTTGTGACCATAAAAACGTGTTGTTTTTATATGTTTATCTTCAAAAACAGTGTTTACTTCAGCAAATAAGAGTAAAAAAAAAACGAAAAAACAATATAAATGAAAACATACCTTATAAAAATGATAGAAATTTCTTCGTGATTAGTCCATCCGTAAAAATTTTTCTCTAAAACACATAGAAGAAACTCAATTATTATAAAAACATCTTTATTAATGGGTAATAAAAAATTGAAAAATTTCAGAGATATGACCTGAATTTGTACACAATGTGGGAGTTTGCAATAATTTAAAACTAAGAACAAAATTATAAAATACATGTTTTACAAATTGTAATGGTTTTCTGACTAAACAATTATATTACAAGACTCATTCATTACTTGCTACACATTTCCAAAAAAAAGTTGATACCTGCAGTAGTTTCTGCTTAATACATTCATAAAAGTGCAGCAGCAGCAAGTGGCTATATACAATTTTGTTACTAAGCAATATAAACCTGTTCTGATCTTCAAAAACCTCACTATTTAGGGGTTAAAATGACATCAACGTCTGACATAAGGGGACAAGTGGTTTTAATTACCAACACAATGTGCTAGTTTAATGTAGTTCCAATATCAAAATTTAGTCTTTATAGGCATTTGTTATGGCTGCGGTATCATTTTTACATCATGTAAAGTTATCATTATCACTTACTTTGTTTATATAATGATCCTAGGGATTAATAATCATTAACCAAAATTATATCTTGAAACCGTCAGTACGAAATTTAATTTTTCGTCTGCGGATATTCGGTCGGTCCACCATAATTTGATTAAGTTTTTTTGCACAATAATCCCTCCGAATTCGACAATTCACTAAAATATTTCCAATCTTCTCAGGAAGATTGACGCCATAACACACATATGACAGTCGTAGAATACACTAACTATAGAAAGGAAAGCAGGTTTGCCAACTGTACGAATGCGCATTACCGTAAGGCGATTCTTTCAATTTGAAAATAATTGTTAAAATGACTAAATCACGGACCAAATTAAAGACGAAAATGAATACAGTGAAGTGTATATCACATCCTACAATGAAGAAAACGAAACTTATGTTAGTGACTAAATGTGTTAATTATTTCAAAAATCCCAATTTAATTTTTTTTTCATAGGTCATGTATTGATATTTATGAAGTAACAAAGGAAATTAGTTTTGCAAATTTTTCACAAAACATTTCAATTTTTTTTTTTATATCTTGCAATCGCAACTTGCAGTTCATTTCCGAAAAATTTGGAACTGAAATCGTGATTAATACACTAATAATTTTTTGTTTTTATTATTCCGTTTTGCATAATACTTAAAAAAAATATATAGAGGTTAATATTGTTTTATTTCAAAGAATATTTAATACAGGGTTCACGTACCACGTTATTTCGCAATCGGTAGGTACACGGATTTCATAAAATATTATTTTCTAACAAAAAAAAAAACACGCGTATTTCGTGATTCTTTTTAGACAACCTCACATAAGTAATCACATAATTATAGAATACAATAAGCAACTTTTTTTTAATACAACAAATTACAGAATAATTGCTAAACTAAATTGCAACGAATAAATAAGTCCTAATTTTAATTTATTTAGAGTACATAGGTTTGTACGCTGGAATCATCGTCATCTTCTGCTTCTTCTTCATAAAAATCCTGTGGGCATTGACACAGCATACCATACTCGATTTCGTATGAAACACCCTCTTCTTCAATTAGTTTGCAATACTCTGGTTTCATTACGTTTGTCCCTTTAGGTTTGTGGCGACCGATTTTTTGAAGCAACTCAAAGGAAAATTGGTCCATAGGGTTTTTTAATCTGTAAAGTACACGCCAGCGACATGGATATCTGCCAGATTTTTTCAACGGTGTTACTTTTTCTACCCTCAGTTCAGGTAGATACTTTTCGGTTAATGTAAGGAATATTTCACATCCTAGATGTCTACTAAGCCAAGAAGGACATGATAATATCAAACTTTCAGCCATAACTAGAAAAAAATATTCAAAGAAATATACCGGGTGTTATGGAACTCCACGTAATAAATTTAAACATGAATAAAACTCTTTAAAACAAAGATTTTTAACATATTGATTTTTTTTAATCGAATAATCTTTTTGACATTTTTATAATCCCTAATTTAACACTCCGTTCATGGGATAATCATCAATTGAAACGAAAGAGTGAGTGAAAATGTTTTTGTGCGATAAAAAGTTTAGTTTTTTCGGAGAAAGAACGACCGCTGTTCTATATAATACTAACAGTTTTTACAGTTTAACATTCGAGATTTTGATCGAGTAATTTTTTTTCGTCTTTCGTTATCAATGGATGTGTAAACACATGAGCGGGTATGCATTTTAGGGTTTACATTATATTACATTTTAACTCTATTTTGAAGAATTTGCGGAAAAAATGGTAAATCAAAAAATGTTTATTTTAACGAGTCCTGTTGGCGGTTAAATTTATTACATGGACTTCCATAACACCCGGTGTAATAGAATGAATAAATGTATCAGATTTACCTACAAGATAAAATTTTTGAATCACCATTTACCTATTTATCAACTTATACAGCAGCTTACGATTGCATTAGATGTATCAATTTACAATTGTTTTTATTTCAATTATTATTATAAATGTAGGTTTACAGATTATAAATTAATTTGAACTTACTTATTTAATGTGGAAATAATCACGCACAAAATGTGTGAATACCATATAACATGTTACATGTCAAAAAGGAAGGAACAAACATTTGACTTTTTTCACATAGTTTCAGCGCCATCTGAGACGAGTACAAATTAAACAACCAAATTTGACATTTGATTTACAATTTACTACATATTTATAGGAATTCTATCTATCATATCTGTTGTTTTTCAGCTAAAGCATCGTTATGCAAAATTGGCTTTACTTTTTTTTATAGGAAAGGTCCGTATTATGTAGTAGCGGAATATTGAGAAAGATTTGAATTATTATTAGAATAGTTTATTTTACCACTGTAATGTATTCGAAAGAAAATAATCTTGGAGTTGGAATTCGTTTTTTATTAATATTTCTATTCACGACGAATAAATATTCTCAAATACGCTTACAATGTTTGTCTTTGACGCTGCCACTGTGTTTGACAAAATATTTCTTAAATTCTTAGTTTTAATTCAACAACTAAATTTTGATCGTAAAGTTTGGTACGGACAGCTGTTCATAAAGTTTCCGCACAATTCGCGGTTCTAAAATTGTAGAAATTTGGAAAATTGTTAGAAAGATTTTAGTTCAATACCGACATCGGTCGGCCCACCAAGTTGTGACATTACGGTAGTATTTGAGTAGTAAAAATAGAACACCGCAATTCATTTCGACATTAGCACTTACTTACTTATTCTGGATTCGGCGTATAAATATATTTTATGCTGTAACACTACTTCGTTCTTTTGAAGTTTGAAAGATGGTCGCGAAGCAAAAATATGTGCTGTCGATAAAACAGTAAACTCTGTGCAGTTAAATGTCACTGGCAGCAGTGTTGCGGTTGTGTCAATGTTGCCAGTTGATGTGTGGTGTTGTGTTTATTTTTACAAATGGTGGCTGCAATTTGACACAGGTAAACAGGTGATTAATTTAACATCACGGACACTGAAATTTCGTTTTTATTAAATTCAAGTGAGAATGTATTTATGATCCTGTTGAAAGTGAGTTCGCGGTAATGGAGAACGCAATAAATGTAGGTTCTCAGGCAGAAGAGTCAGATATGGAGTGTTCTGACAATGATAATGATTGTTTGGATGATTATGATTATTACAACATAGTCGATGATAATGACATCGAACAGATCGACCCGAGCAAGATAGACCCAGAAAATTTTATTTATGACTGCTTAGGTGAGGAACAAGTGGAGCGTTTACTTAATGAGACTGTCGAATATCTAAGCAGTAGTCTCAAAATCACACCTTCTCTGGCCAAAGTAAGCGTTGTCATGTTCTTGAACTGGATGTAGGATATTTTTTTAGGTGTTGTTGCTCAGTCATCAATGGGGTGTCAACCAAATTATTGATGAATTTCGCAAGAATGCTTCTGGACTATTAATTAGCTCTAGAATTAAGCCACCTGTTATTACGCCTCCAAGTTTACCTATTTCTTCTAGAAACTTAATCACTTGTCCTGTTTGTGTGGTTCCACAGTCAGTGGACAAATTTTTCAGCCTTTCTTGTTCTCACATGTTCTGTAAAGATTGTTGGGTTACCCATTTTGAAGTACAAATTAATCAGGTGAGATGACCTGACCTGACTGACCAGTCTGCTGACTAAATTTTATCATTTCACAAGGGAATATCAACGGCCATAAGTTGTATGGCCCGCGATTGCGTCGTTCTAGCGCCTGAAGATTTTGTTCTAAAGCACTTATCTCGTCCAAATATGCGGGAAAAGTATCAGCAGTTCACTTTTCAAGATTACGTCAAATCCCACCCTGAATTACGCTTCTGTCCTGGGCCCAATTGCCCCATTGTTGTACATAGTGATGAAAATAAAGCAAAGAGGGCAATCTGCTCCAACTGCAAAACTGCGTTCTGCTTCCAGTGAGTATTTTTTTATCGGTGAGGCGAGGCGAGCATTAGCAGGTGAAGAATATTTCAGCCTTACACGTAAAATGCGACGCAAGTCCGCATGATTTTTTCTTCTTTTCGTAGATGCGGAATGGATTATCACGCACCGACCGAGTGCTCGATAATCAAGAAGTGGTTGACAAAATGCGCAGACGATAGCGAAACTGCGAATTACATAAGTGCACATACCAAAGACTGTCCAAAGTGCCACATTTGTATCGAGAAAAACGGCGGATGCAATCACATGCAATGTTACAATTGCAAACATGACTTTTGTTGGATGTGCTTGGGGGACTGGAAGTCCCACGGTTCCGAATATTACGAATGTTCAAGATACAGGGAGAATCCAAATATTGCTCACGAATCCGTTCACGCTCAGGTAAAAAATTAAATGTAATATGTTGCGTAATCGCGTCCACGATGTGCAAATAAATTGACTCGGACGGGGTGAAAACTGAACATTTTAGGCACGCGAGGCGTTAAAAAAATACCTCCATTATTACGAGAGGTGGGAGAACCATTCCAAGTCTCTCAAGTTGGAAGAGCAAACGTTGGAGAATTTGAGGGCAAGGATCAACCAGAAAGTGATGGCGGGAGTCGGGACGTGGATCGATTGGCAATATTTATTCGCAGCGGCAGGTTTACTTGCGAAATGTCGCTACACGTTGCAATACACATATCCATATGCCTATTATATGGATGTAGGACCTCGTAAAGAATTATTCGAGTATCAACAAGCGCAATTAGAAGCCGAAATAGAAAACTTGTCGTGGAAAATCGAACGTGCGGAAACGACCGACCGAGGCGACCTCGAGAACCAGATGGACATCGCCGAGAAACGACGAACAACACTTTTGAAGGATTTTCTAGATGTTTGATATAGTTTTTTTTTTATTTATTTTATTACCTTACACATTTAGTTGGTTTACGCGATGTTGCCAATATACGCTTTGGATAAATGCGAATAATGCAGTCGAGTCGGGTTTTATATAATTATTTTTTATCACCGGAGACATTTTCCTTCGTACCTACTTTCGATTTATGTATTGAGTTGTAAGCTTTAATTGCAATTTTTTTATCGTCAACTTAAAAGTGGTAAAAGGCGCATGCGCAAAAAGTCGATTAACTGTCATTCGAAGTCGATGTTTTATTCGAAAAGCTTTACATTGCGCCTGCGCCCCCATACGTGGTGCACATCTCAAGTGTTTTCGTTTGAAATGCTTGCGTTGAAAATTTCCGAATCATTCAAGGACGCGTAATTGTCGTATAATATATGTATTTTTATATGATGTACAAGGCTATTCATTCTTTGATCAAAGATGTCTCGATGGGTCGTTCGACTCTTTCGAATTCTTGTCATTTCATTCAATACTTCTCTTGTATAATAAAATTCCTCTATTATATTTCTTTTGGTCGCAAATAAACACTTTCAATCGAACGATGTCTTATTTTCACCGCCAAATGTGCACATTACCTATTAGCGCAATAATCAAGTTGGTGTAAAAGCAATCGACGATCGTCCTAAACGTCAACATCGAACAAAGATATCCAATTTTATTATCAGACGCTTCGATGGGTCAAGGTTCAACAATCATCATTAGCCACCGAAATGAAGCTGGCAGCGGTATTGTTGCTTTGCGGACAAGTTTTGTCCTACAATTACACGACGAAATACTTCGAAGTTCCCGTCGACCACTTCAGGTAGGTTTGACCGATCGCCAACCCCAATTCTACGTCCGATTTCAGCTTCACGAACAACGCCACCTTTAAGTTGAAGTACTTGATCAACAACAGCTTTTGGGTGGATGACGGACCGATCTTTTTTTACACTGGAAATGAGGGCACCATTGAAAACTTCGCCGAAAACACGGGATTCATGTTTGACATCGCCCCCCAGTTCAACGCGTTGTTGGTCTTCGCCGAACACAGGTACTACGGAGAGTCTTTGCCCTTCGGGAACGAGTCGTACGCCGACCCCGCTCGTTTGGGGTACTTGACGTCCAACCAGGCCCTCGCTGATTACGTCGACTTGATCAACTACCTCCAAACCACGCGGTCCCGCTCTTCCTACTCCAACAAAGTGCCCGTGGTGGCGTTCGGGGGGTCTTACGGCGGAATGTTGGCGTCCTGGTTGCGAATGAAATTCCCCGCGTCGGTCGTGGGGGCCATCGCGTCTTCCGCCCCCATTTGGCAGTTCCAAGGTCTCACTCCTTGCGAGAACTTCAACCGGATCGTCACGGACGTCTACAAGACTGCACTCGACGACGACTGCAGCGTCCCCTTGAGCCGCTCTTGGAAAGTTATCAGGTGAGTCAGTCTTTAAGAGTCGAGACGTGCATGTGAAGTGTTGGTTTTCAGAAACATCACATCGAACGATGCCGGCAAGGCTTGGTTGAGTGCTCAGTGGAAATTGTGTACGCCGCTCAAAACACAAAGCGATGTCGACACTCTGGTCAATTGGTTCTCGGAGATTGTGGTCAACATGGCGATGGTGAACTATCCCTACCCCACGAGTTTCTTGGCGCCTTTGCCGGCCTACCCGGTCAGGAGTTTTTGTTACAAAATGACAGAAAGTCAGACTGTGGATGACGAAACGTTGCTTACGACTATAGGGGCAGCTTTGGAGATCTACACGAATTACACTCAAACCACCAAATGTAACGTCATCAACGAAACTGCGGCGGCTCTGGGGGAGGACGCGTGGGATTTCCAGGCTTGCACCGAAATGATCATGCCGATGTGCTCCACCGACGACGACATGTTCGAGAACAGCCCCTGGGATTTCGACACGTATTCGGAAAATTGTTACAAAAAGTGGGGAGTGAAACAGACACACCCCGAACTCCCCATTTTGGAATACGGAGGAAAGGAGATTTCGTCCGCTAGCAATATCGTTTTCAGCAACGGACTGTTGGACCCGTGGTCGAGCGGAGGAGTGTTGAGCAACGTCTCGTCTTCTGTCTCCGCCGTGATTATACCCGAAGGCGCTCACCACCTCGACCTTAGAGGAGAAAATAAAGACGACCCCGAGTCGGTCATCGAGGCGCGACAGTTCCACATCCGCAACATAAAAAAATGGATCACTGACTATTACTACTCTCGCGACAGAAAATTCTTTAAGAATACGAGTCTGTACGAGAAGGTGACGTTTGCTCGTCGTGTGAACACATAACATTAAAAAAAAATCTATTTTTATCCAGTTCAGATACAACAAAACTAGCTGGTAGTAATGTTACAGTCATCAATGGTAACTAAGTAAAAAATTGGAACAGTGAAACAAGTTAATAACATTTAGCATAAAGTTGTATAAAAATGTAACAATACTATATAAAAATACTGTCGACAATAAATACTGTTCGTTAAAGCTTTTGTGTTAAGGTTAGAACGGGCCAGAGAAGGCCCACAGCGCCTGATAGGTAGGTTACTTTGGAGCCGACGCTCCAAAAAGCGATGCTGGCGAAAATGGGCCCCAGAGCTCGAGCTAGCGCTCCCAGCGATCGGAAAATTCCCATGACTGTACCTTTCTGGTGATCTTTTCCGTGTTCCGACGCCATCGTCATCACGCACGGTACGACCATCGCAGTAGCTGAAAAAACTGTATCCGGTCAAAATTCAAACAGGGTGGGTGCTACGTACAAACGGCAAAAAGGAAGAGACCCAGATATAGCAGGAAAGGACCTTGGGCTAGACCCACGCATATGAAAGAAGGCACTATGATCCACAATCCGTAGATGGCGGTTGGTCTGATCTTGTTGGGCGGCACCCTCCTGACGTACCCTCCCTGCACTAGCGCCATCGTGATTCCTGCATTTCACTGATCAAAATGTTGTCTCGCGTTTTGTCGATAATTACCGATAGCGAAGAACATCCACCCTTGCTGCATGGAAGTGTATTGGAAAACGTGATGGGTGAGGAACGTCAAAGTAAACTCTAGGCCGCTGTAAATGAATAAGTAAACAAAGTAGATCCGTCCGAGGCGTCTCAGTTCGTAGAGATCGCTCGATCTGAGGCCTGTTACGGCTTTAAACTGGAACAGGTCCCTCCAGTTGATGAAAGAGTTGGCAGTTTTGAGGCTCGCTTTGATGCTTTTGGCACGTTTTTCCTAAAATTTCACGTTTAGTGGGTGCGGTTGCAGATGGAGGTTTGGACTGACCGGTGGTAAAGTTTCTTTGAAACATGCGATGAAGAAAATTAAGTCTGCGAAAGAGAGCAAGAGAGCAAACAGTGCAGGGAATACGAACCAATCTCCCACTTTTGTTTTTGCCCAAACGGCAAAAATCGCACCTATTAGGGGACCGATGATGAAACCTAACGAAAAAGCCATTCCGACGAAAGCCTGCAACTCATTATTAAAACTGGAATTTTTTGTTATGGAATCGCACCATTCCTTTGCCTCTTGTTTTCATTGATGACACGTCAGCAATGATCGCCATGCTGAGCGAGACATTTCCTTTGCTTATTCCCCCTATGAATCGCGCCAAGATAAATAAAACTAAATTGTTTGATAGCGCCCAAAGAACGTAAGAAATCGTTATGCCAACCTAGAATATTTAACGACATTTACTTTTATAGAATTGAATTTATTTCCTGCGATTAGTGTCGCATCTACGTTTTGTGGTTTATGTAATTTAACGACGTGCACGAGTGAAAAAAAAATACTTATGTCCATTTTGAGTGGTAAAACTGATCATATTCGACATTATACGATAAAAATGATTGATTTTTCACAACACTAATGACTGATGTGGAACCATAAAATAAATATTTAACTGCTTTCAAATTACAAACATTTTTAGAATTTTATGACATCATCTGGGAAGGATCTAGTTTCATCTGAGTCATTAAATTTTGCGAGGGTAAATTGGAATTGTTTAAGAACTTACCAAACAAATAACCATGACTTTTTTCCTGCCAACTACATCCGACACTCCTCCAACAATAGGTGAGGCAACAAATTGTAAAAAACTGAACATGGACCCCAGAAACCCGCCAAACAGAACAGAATTAAATTTTTCGGGGGCCCCGACCAACTCTTGAAAATACTGGACCCTTCTGGAAAGCCACGAGTACAGCCCTGTGCTGTCGTGGGTTTTGTAATATTCCAACAATGAAGGTAATAAAGGTAATATCATTGTAAACGCCAGTAAGTCCAATAAAAGCGATACAAAAACGATATAAACCGTCGAATGGATTTTTTCCGTTTTCAGCGACATTTTCTTTCGTTATTTACTGAATAAAAGTAGTGCAACTTTCTAATTTTAATGCCGCGAGTTACGATCAAAACTTTCTACACGTCACTGCATTCTGTCGATAATAAATATCAAGGTGGATCTTTTTGATTAACCCCAAACAATAACAAAGATAAAAATTTAAAACTTCCTTTACATTTTGAAGTTGTCGGGAGTGTTTTTAGGTTACCTAACTGTCACATTGATAACACTACTTTTTGTTTGTTGTGTAAACATCAAACATTGAAACAAAATTGTAGATGGCGCCACACCTTGTTTGAAAAAAAATAGCGCTATTCTTTTATAATTTGCTAAAAAATTATTTCACGTGCTACAAGTTACATAAACGCATTGTTTTGGCGTATTCAAATGATGTAATCTAAGATCTTACTTTGTAGATTTTTTAAAATTGATGATTCATTTTCTTACGTATATTTAAATATTTTCGCCAAACTATACGTGTCCAAACAATTTAAAATTGATGAAATTAAGGATCAACGATTGTTGAGGCTTAATATTTATCTGTTTTAAATTGATGCAGGTTGTAGGGATTTTTCATTTTCCACTTGTTGGAGAATTAAAAAAATATAAAAGTATTGCCGGGATTAGTTTAATAAATATTTGTCAAACGGTGACAACTGGGTGTTAACTGAACTGTGTAATAGTTGTTACGCAAGTGTTTTAGAAGGAAAAATACGTGTAACAATAGAGAAAATTAGGGGGTTGGTAGGCTTGATTGATTTCCATGTCGCCATTTTATTGATAGGTTTTGTTGAACGGTATTTGTGGATCTGTTTGTGTTGTTAAACAAGAATTAATCAATGAAACAGGTGATTAGTGTGTGCGTTTTGTTAAAAATGAAGTGAAATCACGACCGTCCCGACGAAAACGGTACGTATTCCATGAAAATTTAAATATGTTATGGAGAAACATTCGTAACGGAATTTAACCAATACGATTTGAATTTATTTTTGTTTACGTTTTTTGTGTTCAACACGGCCGGCCATGCCATTTGGGCATTTCAATAAATACTCGAACCTCCGTATTATTTTGTTTCCGATTTAGTTCGCCTCTTTCTAATTTCCGCCCACATCATGAAAAAAATTACACCTACTTTAATGTGTAGGTTCGCTTCAAATAAAGTAATGTTTCTAGTCACAATTACGATTAGCGGTAAATAAATTGCGATATTTTCAAGAACACTTATGAAGAGGAAGAGGGCGATCTCTAAAATGGAAGACTTTTCCAATGTGCTGGTCAACACTGGTGAATTCATCCCAGGTAACCTAACACAACCTGAGACACATTAACCTAATTGGAATTATTTTAGGACGGTTGTATTTCGTCACGCTAAACACAGACGTTTCCCCAAAATCTACTTCTTGTGTCCACTACTTTGCTGTGGACACTGAGCAGTGTTACGACAGTTTCTACAATGACTTTGGCCCCTTGAACCTGGCAATTTTGTTCCACTATTGTGGCAAATTGGACAGAAAATTGTCCAACGCCACATTACATAACAAAAAAATTGTTCACTACACAGGTCTCAACGATAAAAATAGAGTCAACGCTGCTTTTTTAATCGGGGCCTATGCTGTAAGTCCCCACATTTTATCATTTTTTCACAACTCATCAAAAAAATTTAGGTAATTAAATTGGATTTTGATCCTGAACAAGCCTACCAGGTGCTCACAAAAGGCTCAAAAAAGGACTACATCGAGTTTAGAGATGCGTCTATTGGTGATCCTTACACGTTGTCCTTGTTGGACTGCCTGAAAGCTGTGAAGAAAGCGTTGGAGTGTGGATTTTTTGACTTCAATAATTTCGATTTTTTCGAATATGAGCATTACGAGGTATTGTACCGGGCGCAGCGTGTGTAAGTTTTGTATTTTTTTTTTTTGTTTTGCAGCGAGTGGAGAACGGAGATCTAAATTGGATAATTCCCGAGAAGTTTATCGCTTTTTGTGGCCCCCATCACAAATCGGCCATCGACAGAGGATACCCCATTCACTCGCCAGAGACTTATTTCGCGTACTTCCGTCGACACAACGTGACCACCGTAATACGCCTAAATAAGAAGGCTTACGATTCAAATCGCTTCGTTCAAGCCGGGTTCGACCACAAAGATTTGTTCTTCATTGACGGCGGAATTCCCAACGATCGAATCTTGAACAAATTTATTTCCGTCTGCGAGAGCGCCAAGGGCGCCATAGCTGTCCACTGCAAGGGTAAGTGAGAGCGGCACGAATTAAAAAATAATTAATAGTAAAAATGCTCGATCAGCTGGACTGGGAAGGACCGGAACTTTGATCGCTTGTTACATAATGAAGCATTACAAATTTACGGCGCAGGAAGCCATCGCTTGGATCAGAATCTGCAGGCCGGGGTCCATCATCGCTCATCAACAGACGTGGCTGTTACAGTAAGTTTGTGTGTGCGCATGCGCATTCAGAGATTGTCGAGTACAAAAACGTGTGTTTTGCTTTTACGTTACGTTGCGATATGTTGTACAGGAAACAGAAACAATTGTGGGCAGCTGGCGACGAGTACAGGCAAAAAATGAAAATGAACGGGCCTATTAAGCACGCGGTGGGAATATACGGCCTCCCGTCAGTCAATAATAACAAAAGCAAGACTAGTGATAACGTGACTGGCATCATGAAAAAAGTTGATTCCATGGAAATCAACGACAAGGACGAGGATTTCAAATCTGAAGAGAACAAGATTACTCAAGGCGATCGTCTGAACGAAATTAAAGCGCAAAGGGCTAAAGCGAAACAACCCCTGGTGACAAATCTGTGAGTTATGTTTGACTTTTTTCCTACCTAGATAATAAGTGATACTTTTAAAGGACTGACCGTAAAACTTTTCGCTCAAAAGTTATTGTAAATACAACCACAACCTCTCCGGTTAGAGTCGGGAGGATAATCACAAATACAACCAAGAGTACAACTTCTACTACTAGAGTTTTAACAAAAAGGTTTGTTTAGGGTCATTTTATGAAATCAAGCTTACTTACTACCTTTTTTATTTACATATTTTATAATCTTGATTGTATTATCACAACTGGCATGGATTTTTCTTTACATGCATGTTACATTTTTTGCAAATTTATTTCTAATCACAACATGGGAAAATATTGATGCATTAACTACATTAAAAATGTCACTCACTAACTTTTGACCAAAAAAAAAAAAAGAGAAAAACATGTTTGGTTTAAAAATCATCTTTTTCTCCAGCAAAATAATATTAGGGGGTTTGAATAAGTGAAAACGTTGAACTAGAACAATTGGCACTCCTGGAGCTCTTGAAAAATGGATTTCCAAATTCCAATCAGACTATGTAAGTTTCGTAATGAGTTGTATTAAAATTTGAAGTATTTTAAACGATCAAGTTGGAAATTTAGATCACAAAAGTACTAATTTTGGTAGTTTTAAGAATTTTAGCATGAGTATTTACACCTCCCGTACATTTTTTCACTTAGAAGAATTGTTTCGACCCACCCGATTTGTTTCGTCACGGCACGCCGTACTGATTTTGGCATTTGTCGCATATACAGTGTGGGGCATTGAAAACAAAACATTTGACAATAAATTTCACGTGACCACAAAAATTTACGCTGAGTGACGACGACAATAAATATTTTGCGTATTAATAATAAAGGAACGCTTAACATTTAGGTAGGAATGTCGGTTTCTAGTGAGTCGATTTAATTTACAAACATGTAACGCGGCGTAATCGCTGTAAATTTTAAGCGAAGAAATTTTGTGTTTTGTGTTAAATATGTTCTGTACGTTTTATTGAATGTTACACACTGTATACAAAATTGAAATGTGAGAGTTGGACGACTTTCGACTCTGAAGCGATCGTTGTTGGGTCGCGAGAGGGCGTAAGTAGTGGTCCAACACTCACAGACGACGAGCACACTGAGTTGATTTGTGTTGAGTTGCGCACAGTTCCAGTTAGGCAAAATTCGATACTGATTTGTATTGTTCCAATAATGGGATCGAAGGAAGAAGCAGTAGAGAACGATTGGCGCTTAAATTAGCAAAGTCGCATCGAAAAAACCTGGGTGTGGTGAATTAGATGAGACGATTAAGTAAATTGCAAATGAGGCTATCAATAAGTTCCTGTGTGTGCAAACGTTGTGGTGGGTGGATTGTAATTTGGTTGGTCGAGAGCTTCGTTGATAATTGTGATTTCGTACTGTTTGAGGCTGATCTGAAGTAGTGTTAGCGGTAGTTGATGTAGCGCATGCTTACAGTGCACGGACAGCTTTTAAGTAATCAGACTGTAAGAAGTGATATCTATGCCGCGATACTTTTGTTAACAGAAACGAGCTGAACGAAAGTCAGACAACACGTCGTTGCAGCCAACGAAAAATCAACGCTTCCCTATTAGCCGTCAAAGACAAAAATAAAGTTCCAGAGGCAAAATGTTTACCCAAGAAAAAAGAAAATTTAAGTTGGTTGCTCAAAAACGGCGCCGTTACGCACGAAAGCGGTCTAGCCAAGTGCAGTTCAGATAACAAAGTCGAAAGTACCGTAAAACGTTGTAAACGAACCCTTGCTTTGGAAAAAGACAAAGCAAGCCCGCACTCGGTTAAAGTGTTGCGAAGGTCCCACGGACAAACTTCTAAAGACATTAATAAAAAGAACGACGGTAAGCTGCACTTGCCGTCCGTCAAAATCAACAAATCTATTTAAATTGTACATATTTTTAACGGTTGATAGAGTTCAAAGTCTAATTGTAATTGTAATAAAAACACTTTGTTTTCAACTACTCACAAAACACTCAGTGTTAGTACTTAACATGCTATAAATGTGGCTTAGATTTAGCGACGTCAGTATTATTTCAGCTTGTTGTTTTCGTATCAAAAATACCTTGCTTTTCTGTAACTTCGAATTTTTTTTATACAAATCACGAACGTCAAACTGAACTGAGTGTTTCATTGAATTTTTTCCATATCTGTACATATGTTAAAAATATAAATATCTTTATGTAATAAATGGTTATGTTAACTTTTGGACTGTTGATAG
This sequence comes from Tenebrio molitor, assembly GCF_963966145.1. Taxonomy (NCBI): domain Eukaryota; kingdom Metazoa; phylum Arthropoda; class Insecta; order Coleoptera; family Tenebrionidae; genus Tenebrio; species Tenebrio molitor. Next base: position 3,178,275 of record NC_091055.1, read on the forward strand.
GTATAAATATTGTTTATATTAGCGAGACACATTAAATTTTTATATATTTCGCACTAAACTGTTCTCAATCAATTATGTTAACTCATTAAATATATATATATTGTTTTAATTTATGTATCGTAGTTCATCACTGAGATATGCTTTGATTGCCATGTTAGTTTTAGGTTTTTCACAATGTTAACAGTTTTTTTTAGTTGTTCCGTTATGAAATTGTTTTTGTACGTAGGAAAAATTGTAAAACCACAACTTAGTTGTTCGGTTGCTTATGTTCAGTATTTAAAAATGAGTTTGACCAATAAATGTTTCATTGCTGAATGCATTTTATCAGAGTATCGCATACGTGATTTAACTTTTCTTTCAGCGTGTAGTGCCGCCCAAAAAAAGCTTCCATCGATAAAGGCAACCTACAAACGCTTCGTAAATTTATGCAGGAAAAGTTAAATGATTTGTTTATAGTAGTCCGTCACAGCCCGAGTGAAAAACGAAGATTTTAAAGACAAACATCTAAACAGTAATCCGGACACTTTTCCTGTCTCTGATGCAAGTTTCGAGGCAAAAATCGACTCGATTTTTCTTGTGATGGAATTTTTTCTTGAGCGCCACCGCACATTTTGTACACTTAAAATTCCAAAAACAACTTTCTACATTAAAAATCGAGAGCACTTTCGATTGTCCGATTATAGCGACAGAAACAAAGTTACATCACTCATCGCATCATTTGTAGTAATATATTTAATTCAAAAACAAATTCGTAATTAATACAGGAACAGTTGTGATTGCTTTGGCGCAAAAATAATTGCAAGCGTAACTTATGTCGAATATTCTATGCATAATATAAAAATCTGATGAAAAATGTTCGTTAATTTTAACTATGAAGCACAGTAATTTGCTTCTTCGTCTAAATTATGATTAAGAAGTCCTTCCCTGTCTTCTTCCATGTGCCTTTGGGGGAACGTCGCCCCGTCGCCCAAACTAAATATAAACAGAGCAATTACATTAAAATCTAGACATGGGGCTAAAGCTGCAACTAAACTAGCTCCGGGGATGATAAATGAATGTTCTGTTATAACATAACGGGACTAAAATTATAAAAACAAAACTAAATTATAAAAACGTTTATTACAAAAGAAAACTAAACGATTAATATAACAACATGTAAGTAAGTACATTTTTTCCATTAAAATCTAAGTAACTACGTGGCCGGGGTTGAGCTTGCTTGTTTCTGAATCAACCTCTCGATTGCTGTTCGAAAAAACTCAGTATTTTGTATACGTTAAAACAAAAATAGCTATCACATCAAGCCTCATGCACAAACTACGAGTTAGCCATGAATAGCTACGAGTTAGTTTACCAACACCCCAAAAAATCTTCAAAAAATTTCATGTTATCAGACTTACGATTCGTGTGTGTTGTGTAATAATTAATTAAAACTGAATAAAAAAAAGTACAATTTATTTTATTACGAAAAAACTGAATACAAACGATGAGTGATGAGTTAGTAAAAAACAAAAGTAACAACAGTAATCATTAAATAAATTAACCAAACAAGATCATGTGTCAGGCATCAAAATTATAACTAATAACACTGCCTTGCATTAGCTAAGAGCGTTAGCTAATAGTTATACATCTAACCTGTTCTGTGTGTTCTCCATCGACTGATAAGAATTCGCCTGATGCCGTGAGTTTAGCGGGAATTCAATACCGTCACCCAAACTACAAAAATAAAGTATAAAACAGGACATTCGCAAAATAATCAAACAAGAAAAAACCGCAAATACCTACAAAAAACTCGCAACAGGTGTTGGTAACAACAGTGAATTCAGCGTCGAGACGGCGTTAAACGTTTTTATATTTTAGTTGAGAAAATTAAAAATCGGGGTAGGATAATAGATAAAAGTGTTGGTGTGTATGCGGCGAGGGCCTTACCTAGTTTTGACTGGAATGAACCAAGTTCTAGGATTATCACCGAAAACTTCTTGGAAGTTGTTGTAACGGCCGAGGCTGAAGCCCCGCTTGTCCGGTCCGCTCCGGAATATCGGGGGGCGGAACGCCTCTGCGGACATGGATTTAAGTGGAAGATATCGATTCAGCCGGAAACTTACCCAACGTGGTCCTGTTCTCGCTAACCAGATAACAGTGATAACAGAACAACGAAACGAGACTCACTCCGAACATGATCGCAACAAAAAACAGAAACAAAATATGAAATCTACCCATGCCTTCCTTCAAACTACCCTAAAAATGGACGTTCAATCGAGGAGGAACTATCGTCGTTCTATCTGCACTTACTCTCCAAAAGTCAATGAAATAGGGCAGAGACGTTAGGGACACGTATATGCAATAAAAAAGGGCGTAACCTAGGAACAACAAAAAAAACTTGTAGTTTGTGAAAGAAACACAGTTGTTTATCCAAGGACAATGGTGATCCATTTTCAGGACGCACTCCCCACAAACTGAGCAGTGGTGGGTCCTGTCAGGCTTGATCACTTTGCACTTGTCGCAGAAACGGGGGAAACCCTGGACGTTTATGTTTGTATTGGGAAGGTGCCGCGATACGTTTTCTAATATCTGGCGTTGTGCTTCGGCAGATTCGGTTATTGTGAGGGTACGGAAATCGGCATCATCAATTTTATACTGGAATACAAATAGAACTGTCACATTTGTAACAACCAGTGGCGGCTCGTTTGGGAGAAAACAACACATCTAAGAACTCGAGAATCGGAAAAGAGAAAACGGTGTCGCGCGCTTTTCGAAACTGCGTGAACGAAATTGACAGCGCCCGTGTATTGAATAATCCAGTTTAAGTTTCCAATTGAAGATATAAAAAATATTGGCTGCAATGACAATAATAATAAAAAAAAAATCTAGATTTGTGATTTTTTGTTCATTCTTAAATAAACTGAACTGAAGGTTACTGTTTCAGACATTTTTCTTTTCCCTCAAATTAAAATAGACGAGTCGCCACTGAACGCAAGTATACAGTTTCATACCTTAATGGGCACGCGTCCAATTTCGGTAAATATTGTTTGCCAGTAGGACCAACACAACATAACAAAAAATATATGGTAGAATATTAAATAGACAATTTTTCTTGGAGTGGATTTAACAGTTTCTGCAATTTTGAAATTACCATCGAGTACAAATAAAAACATGCATTACCTAAGCAAAGTTGGATAACGTAAGCATAATAGGACCATATTATGATAACAACTATGAACAAAACAGGTATCCATTTGACCGCTTTTATGCACCAGAAGCATGGCCCTCTATTATTAACTGGGGCAGGACGAGCCATTTTACTAACGCTAGTTTTTCTATCTTTGATTAATTATTAATTATTACGATGAGGCATTGCAAAGGCTTGTGAGATCTAAATGCACTCTTTTTCTACTTTCAGTCATAACAACGGGGCGGGGCTGCTGGGACCTAACCTATAAAAAAAATAAAGCCGCACAGGTTAAAATCTCGATACATTTTGTACGTATACGTACGAAGGATTTTAGAATGGAGTATTTTACATATTTTTCGTGTGAATTTATTAGAGTCCGTCTGCAACACTTCACAGACACATCAACAACTTTGGTAACTTTTGGACAAAATTACCCCAAAATTCCGACAACCTGAAAAAATAAAATACCCAAACAAAAACAAAAAATCGGACGGTTCGCACTTTTTTCACGTATGAGGGGGAACAAATTAGAAATGCAAAAACACAAATATTTGATTTTAAATATGTATATTTATTACATGTATAAGGTCACCTCCTTCGTTTGATAACGTTTTTGTTGTTAGTTTGGTGGGCTTTGTTTCCCCGTCAAATGATTGTCAAACGTCAAAATTTTCCCGATCGGCTGTTTGAATGTAAGTTGATATTTTTTATGTGGTATTAATTTGTTGTAAAAATTGTGAAACAAAATGGAAGAATTACAACGTAACGAGTATTTTTTTATAATCGAATGCAAGCTTTAATAAATTGACCGAGAAATGCAGACGTAATTGTGATGTTTAATGAACCGCCCATACATGGCTTGTTATTTGAACGAAAATGTATATACGCACACTTTTACCCCACGGGAATACCAAGTGGAACTGCTGGACAGCGCCAAGAAGAGAAATACGATTGTATGTTCCAGTACGAGTTCGGCTAAAGCCTTCATAACAATAAAACTGCTGCAAGAATTTTCTTATAAGATGAGGGTACCGTGCGGGAAGCAAGCGCTGTTTGTTTTAGATGTACAAAATGTCCCCATTATGACATCACATGTCAAATTGCTGACTGATCTGTCTGTTTTGAGCATAACAAAAGAGGAAAATGCAACAGCCTTTCTTAAATGTGCTAATGTAATCATAATGACCGCAGAAATATGTGTCTTACTATGCAAGAAAAATTTCATTTCTCTAGATAGTTTTAATTTAATCGTAATCGATTGCTTATATGGAGGACAACAATCATTAGTTAAGGAAATAATGGTCCGGTACCAGTCCCTCTGGGGTAGCAGACCTAGGGTTTTAGGATTGACTGCTGGACTGTTAGGCTCAGAAATGCAACCTGACCGTTTGGAGGCGGAACTGCAACGTTTAGAAAAATTACTTAGTTCCTCAGTAGACACTTCTAGTGAAATTCTCACCTTGATACGCTTATCCTGTCGCCCCCGCGAACGCATAATCGAGTGTACAAAACACATTCCAAGCTCTTTACAAGAAAGAATAAAGGCAACGATCAACACATGCAAAGATTTCTTGAACGATCACCGTTACGACCCCAGCGAAATATACGACGACGACCTGCTCGAAGAATTTAAACAAGTCCCAGATCCCAAAGAACAACCTCTCGGTCTCTTCGACGATTTTCTAGAGATTCTCGACGATCTGGGTCCATGGTCCGCCGACAGGGCCGCTTATGGGATGCTCATCAAAATAGAAAAGCTGAAAGTGAAGGTACCTTATGAAAGACACTACCTTTTGCTGTGCGTTGCGTCATCAGTATTAGTCTCGATTAGGGCGGTGTGCGAGTTAGAATTCCAAGACTTCACGGATAGAGAAAAAGTATTTCAGTTTTCCACACCGAAAGTGCTCAGGTTTCTCGAAGTTCTGAAACAGTTCAAACCAACAGGGGAAAAACCGGAAGCGAACGAAAAACCGCCCGACGTGAAAGACATCAAAAAAGGAAAAGGAAAAAATTACAAAGGACCCCGAAGGCCTTTTGTTTCCCGCGCACAGAGCGAAGACATGTTGTGCGCTCTCGTTTTCGTCAAGAATCGCTACAAAGCCGAGGCCCTTTTCGCCCTGTTATGTGTAAGCATCAGAGTTCGTCTCGTTCAGTAAAAATGTTTTGTGTTTGGCAGGTGATGTCGAAGTGCGATGAGGAGTACTGGTGGGTTTCCGTCTCTTTTTCCGTTAGCAAAATAGCAGATCCGGTGAGGGAACCCCGCGAAGCCGAATCCGAACACAAACGACAAGAGGAGGTTTTGCGCAAGTACCGGAGTCACGAATGCAATATTATGATAGCAACGTCAGCATTAGAACAAGGCTGTGATCTCCCTAAATGTAATCTAGTAATACGATTTGATCTACCGCAATCATTTCATAGCTACATCCATAGCAAAGCTCGAGCCCGCGCTAACGAAGCCCATTTTCTTTTGCTAGCTAACGAAAACGAAGTAAGCGAATTCGTTGACAAACTGGCCGAGTACATTGAAGTCGAAAACACTCTGCTCAAGAGGTGTTACAGTTTAGAACCCGACAAGCTCGAAGAACTGGTGGCGGACGCCGTGTCTTCCGAGTGCAGATTTTATCAGCCCTCTCCCAGGAGCGGCGCGAACTCTGTCGGTCTCTCAAACGCGATAGCTCTCGTCAATCGTTACTGCGCTAAACTGCCCAGCGACACTTTCACGCGTTTGACTCCCATCTGGCACGAGAAAAAAGTCGAGTGCGGGTACGTCTGTTCGATTCGCCTCCCGATCAATTCTCCCGTCAAGAAAACCGTCGTGAGCCCTCCGATGATTAACATGTTACTCGCCAGGAGAGCCGCGGCTTTCATGATATGCCAACTACTCCACAAAGCCGGAGAACTCGACGACAACCTCCAACCTATCGGAAAAGAGAATTTCAAAGCGAACGAAGAAGACTGGAACAACTCGGCTCTGGAAGAATCCGACGAGGAAAATCTCGACCCTAGACCGGGAACTACGAAGCGGCGACAGTACTATTACAAGAAAGTCGCCGACGCTCTCCTCAACTGTCACCCCATAGTAGGACAACCAACCTACTTCTACAAGATCGTGATGAAGTTGACTTGTCCTCTACCTGAAGAGCAGAATACCAGAGGTCGGAAGATCTACCCGCCGGAAGATTCTCCCCAAGGGTTCGGAATACTTACCTCAAAAGAAATACCAAAGGTAGGAACAGGGTCGTGAAAAACAAGAATCTGAACGATTTGTTTTCAGATAAGTGCCTTTCCGATTTTCACGAGATCCGGTGAAGTCAGTGTGGATTTGCAATTGTGTTCACAAATAATCGTAATGGAAAATCAAATAGTTAAGATTAGGGAATTTTTAAATTACACGTTTACGAGCGTCCTGCGTTTACAAAAGTACTTAATGCTCTTCAATCCCGACGCCTCTGCCAACTCCTACTTGATCGTGCCAACCATCAACGGTAAGATAATTCAGGATGCGTTCGGCAAATAATCGCCTTGTTTTCGCAGACTCCGATGGGAAAACTTCCGTCGACTGGGCTTTCATCGACCTCATATACGAAAATCTGACCGTACTACCCGAAATCATTCCGGAAGAAGTGCGCAAGACGTACGAATTTGATCCAGAAAAGTACAAAGACGCCGTGGTGATGCCATGGTACCGTAACCAAGACCAACCTCAGTATTTTTACGTAGCCGAGATCTGCTCGAACCTGAACCCCGCGTCCGACTTCCCGGGCTCCGACTACGCCACGTTCGAAGAGTACTACCTCAGGAAGTACAACATACAGATACAAAACAAAGAGCAACACCTTTTGGATGTAGACCACACTTCCGCCAGACTCAACTTCCTCACGCCCAGATACGTGAACAGGAAGGGAGTGGCTCTGCCGACCAGCAGCGAAGCAACGAAACGTGCCAAACGAGAGAAACTGGAACAAAAGCAAATTCTAGTTCCGGAGTTGTGCGCCATACATCCATTTTCCGCTTCGCTCTGGCGCAAAGCTGTCTGTCTACCGTGCATTCTCTATCGCATCAACGCTTTGCTTTTGGCCGACCAGATTCGCCGAACCGTGGCCATCGAGCTGAACTTGGGAAAGTTAGAGCTCGACTCAGGTAAGTGTCAGTTGGAGTTTTAGTGACCGGTGATGGACTGGCGGCTTTCAGAATTCAAATGGCCGCCTTTGAATTTCGGATGGTCGCTGGCAGACGTCTTGAAGAAGTCCAAAGAAGAAGAAAAGAAGAAACAAGAGAAGGTGGAGACCAGCAACGAAGGTCCCGCTGACAATCAGAAAGTCGAGGAGAATTCGGACAACGCGGTGGAAATTTACGACGGCGAAGACGTCGACAACGGAGACGAAGAGGGGATGATCGAGATCGGGACTTGGTCGAACGACATGGCGCAGCTGGATTGCGACCAGGATTTTCCCGTGATAAGATACGCCTCTCCGACGAGCTGGCTGGACTTGCAGAACACCTACGACGACTCTTCGTTCTCCGATTCGGATTATTCCGGAGAGGAGTCCGAATCCGAGTGGGGCGGTTTGAGAATCGAGTTCACCGGAGACAACGTCGCCGAAGCTTTGGACGACGAGAACAAGAAGGACGACGACTTCCAGCTGGTCGATTACTCGAACGTCTGGAAGACGGACGATGACAGCGAGTTGACGAGTACCCTGCGGGGGCAATTCCACACCGCGTGCTCCGAGAACAAACAACACATCCTCATGTCCGGGATCCTGATCGCCAAATCAAAACCATTCCGGAAGGCTTCCGATTGCGACACCTACACCAGCGCTAAACTGGACACCCCCAACGACTACGATTTTGATTTTGACAAATTGTTTATCGATTTGGACGAGCGCAACCCTTTCCAAACGGACTCGCTTCCTGTTTCGCAGTACAATGAATACGACATATCAGAAAACTTGACTTTCAAATTTGACGAACAACCGAATTTGGACGAGCATCCCGGACCCAGTCCGAACGTGTTGTTGCAAGCCTTGACGATGTCCAACGCCAACGACGGTATCAACTTGGAGAGACTCGAAACGATAGGTGACTCTTTCCTGAAGTACGCCATCACCAATTATTTGTATTCTAAATACGAAAACGTCCACGAAGGTAAATTGAGCCATCTGAGGTCCAAACAAGTGAGCAATCTGAATCTGTACAGGCTTGGACGGAGGAAGGGTCTGGGGGAGTACATGATAGCGACGAAATTTGATCCGCATGACAATTGGTTGCCGCCGTGTTTCTACGTACCAAAAGAGTTAGAGGAGGCTCTGATCGACGCTCAATTTCCCGCTAATTGTTGGACCGTTGCAGACATGGCGGCCACGAGAGACATGACTTTGGATGCCATCTGTTCGATGGTACGCGAGCGCGGAGAGACGCTCTCCCTCAACAGCATAATCCCTTACAACCTGGTCACCCAACACAGCATACCGGACAAAAGCATCGCCGACTGCGTGGAGGCCCTGATCGGGGCTTATCTGATCGAGTGTGGGCCTCGAGGAGCTCTCCTCTTCATGGCCTGGCTCGGCATCAGAGTGCTACCTCAACTGGAAGACGGAAGCTACGGTGAAATCGAACTGCCGAAGTCGCCTCTCTCGAACCACCAAACATATCCAAAAGACGAGCTCGAGATGCTCCTGGACGGGTACGACAAGTTCGAAAAGCACATCGGGTACAAGTTTCGGGACCGTTCGTATCTGTTGCAAGCTCTGACTCACGCTTCGTTCTCGCCGAACACGCTGACAGACTGCTATCAAAGACTCGAGTTTCTGGGCGACGCGGTCCTCGACTACCTGATCACCAGACACTTGTACGAAGACACTAGGATGCACTCGCCGGGAGCGCTGACCGATCTGCGTTCGGCCCTGGTGAACAACACGATTTTCGCGTCTCTGGCCGTCCGGAACGGGTTCCATCGATACTTCCGCAACCTGTCGCCTAGCCTCAACGAGGTCGTCGAGAAATTCGTGAGGCTGCAAGAGGAGAGCGGCCACACCCTCGTGGACGAACTGTACCTGGTGGTGGAGACCGAGGAGGTGGAGGACGTGGAAGTGCCGAAGGCGCTTGGGGACGTCTTCGAGTCCGTCGCCGGAGCGATATTCTTGGACTCGGGGATGTCCCTCGACGCCGTCTGGAAGGTCTACTACAACATGATGAAGACGGAAATCGAACAGTTCAGCAATAAAGTGCCGAAGTCTCCCATCAGAGAGCTGCTCGAGCTGGAGCCCGAGACGGCTAAGTTCGGTAAGCCGGAGAAACTGGCGGACGGGAGGCGGGTGCGCGTCACGGTGGAGGTCTTCGGCAAAGGGGTGTTCAAGGGAATCGGCAGGAACTACCGAATCGCCAAATGCACGGCCGCAAAGTGCGCGCTCAAAAACTTGAAGAAACGGGGGCTAATAAAGAAAGTCGACGACGCATAAATTTAAGTGCCATTAATTTGCTTAGTACAATTCGATGTTCAAAAGTACACCGTCCATTTTGGCCAACAAAATGGACAATAATCAAGAGCTACATTCAATTTATTATCATACCGAGTGTTTTAGTATTAGGGGTTGCGAATTTGCGAATTCGATGCATAGTAGACTCGAAGCTGAACCAATCAAATTCGTCTTTCTGCACTAATCCTGACGGGGAACAGTTCGTTAATAAACCTCTCGCAATTTTTTTCGTTCGTTTTAGTACCGATCGTTATTCTAGTCATTTTTTTCAGCTAAACGTGTGGGGAAACAGTCGACAAACGCGACAGTACTTATCCGGGTTAATTTTAAGTACAGATTTGGTGCAAAACAGGCCTTAAATTCCCAAAACAAACTGTGATTTAGCACCGCACAAAAAAGAAAGAAAGCAATGGCAACTGTTATATATTTTTATAATTTATTCGGTTTTTTATAAAGAAAAGGTTTGTTGACAATACGGTTCGTTGAATTGATTTTGTGAAAAAGGTTCGGGTCGCATTTTAAATCGGCGGTAAGATGTGCATATAATTCGAAGTTTTATATAATGATTTAATATTTTTTATCCACTTAACCTTCGTTTACACTGTTAAGATTATTTGTTCAAAAATGTGATATACTGCTCGTTGTGATAGAAGCGGATGATGAATTACATAGGTACATAATGTTACAAATATTTTAGTTCATATACAGCGTAGATAATTATTTTAGTGTATTTTTAAGTATCTATTTGTATTATTTTCGGTTCGTTTTATAAATATTTTGTTCAATGTAATACAAACTCTTCCTAAGTCATCATCTTTTCTCTTTTCCCTTCCACATCTTCCATCCATGATCGAATTTTTTCGCAAAATTCCAACGATATGTTATTATGATCAGTTAAGAAAACTCCAAACGTCATGATTTCCTGCGATTAAGATAAGATACTAATTTTTAAAATTAGCACTTTGTCAATTTTTAATCTCAATTTAAGTTGAGAAAAGATTAATTTTGACACAAATTTGACGTTTATGGGAAACTTTTTGTCTTTCCTGGTCTGACACCTTACGGTCAAAACAAATTACGGCTAATTGTTCTCGACGTGTCAATCGCCATTATCAACACACACCGCAATAAAAACGTACAAGTTATTGCGTTATTATTGGCATTTGCAATTTCCCCGGTTTTAATAAAATTGCGACAAACTCTTAAAATCTTATTTGATTGTATTCATGTTTCCGTTGTAAAGTAATGGAAATAAAACGCTTATCATCTAGATAAAGGGAACACTTTGTCAACGAGATTTTTTTTCGATTATTTATTAGATACAATTGAGAATTGAATCTTGAATTTTTTTTCAAGATATTGTCACGTACACGACATCCATATTATTAGATACTCTTTGTTCTTTTTAAATTTAATAGAAAGATATTTCAAATGATATTTTTATTATAACGGAAAGTACTGAGTGGGCGCAATGGATTTTATCAGGACTCACAGAAAGACAATTCTTTTATTTCTTTGAAATAATGAGAGATAACATGACATAAGTGATATCGTCGAGTACAAATATTGCACAGATTTCTTTGATACCAATCTGAATTGGAATTTTTGTTTTTACTTTTTCATAGAATCGTTAAAGCACTGCAACACTCAACTAACAATTGTATATAGATAATTTGCTACTGAAATGATTTTTTATGGCACTTTTAAAACACTATCGCTGATCATCTTCAGATTTTGTAAAAGTCGACCTTAAAATTAATTGGTTTATAATGAAATCTTGCAAATTTCGTAATTTGTGCATTTGTATGTTGCTCAACCATAAATGATATTCAGCGTGTGTACAGTATGTCTCAAACGTCGGTATCGACGTTTGAAGAGCGTAAACCTGACAATAACCGTTTCAAAATTAGTGCGCTATTATTTTTACGGCACAACGATGAGGTCGTTGTGATAGGCTTGCATGAATAATTTTTTAGGCGAAATTGTCTTACGCAACCCTCTTTCAAAATGCCAGTGGCGTGATAAATGTAGGCAATAAATCGGAACACGAAATGATTTTATCTTACGCAAGCAGTTATCTCGCTTCGAGACCGAAATTGTAGCGGAATAACGGCGCTTCTCAACCCACCCTGTATATCTCGGACGACAAATTTTAATATTGAGGAAGGCGCGTTGAAAATTTCAAGGTCATCCATGTTTGAAAGGTGAAACAAGTTTAATGCTGCTATTTTAATGTCAGTAGGAGACCTTACATTTACAATTTCTAATTTAAACTTTCACTTTATTTGTCTGTCGTGTTAGCGACTTGACAAAAGCGATTTCGATCGATTTTTCCACATTTTGGCTTTTCCGCGTTTCGTGGAATGCGTCGGGCGGGCGGAGGAAAATCGGTCTTGTGCAATTCCGCTCGATTTTTTTGAATAGCAAACATTACCGGCTCGCGATAAAGCGAAAGTATCGGTTATTTAACAGTCGGTTTTTGTATTTTGTAAATGCAACGTCGGCTCGAGAATTGGAAATTTTCCGGGCGTTTCGGTCGCACAGATGTGGAAATTCGTGTGAGCAAATAATCTCAGTCCATAAACTAGTAATTCCACATTTTTCGGCTCGTTTCGGAGAGAGTGGTTGTTATTTCGGTCGATACCGTCGTTGGGGATGGTTTGGACCGATCAATTGAATATCTGCGTCCCGAAAAAACCCAGCTCCTATCTGCGACTTATCGTTTATCAGTCGTATCGTAGGTGATAGTTTCCTAATAAAACACCATTCCGCGCAGACCGTTCGAAAGCGAGAGTAATCAGTGCGGTAGTGAGTTGTCGGCGGTCGAAGAACGCGATTCAAGGCAACTAATGTTTCCTGACATTCTGCAACAATTTTCAAATTAAGTGCAGTCACAACTCGCCCGGGAACAAGTCCACAGCTCCAGGATGCAATCGATCGACGAGATCAGACGAAGACTCAAAAACCAGAACCAAGAGCACATCTTGCGCTTTTGGGACGAACTCGACGATGACAAACGGGACAAGTTTTTGCGACAACTCTCCACCATCCACATAGAAAAAGTGAACGACTTGTTCGAGAGGGCCGACTCTTCCTTCAAACAACTGGAAAAAACCTACTTGGACGAGAAGATGAAGCCGATCCCTCCGTCGCAGTTCCAATCCGAAGAGTCCTGCTCGCCCAAGACTCTCGAGACTTACCGCAACTTGGGACTGGAGGAGATCTCCAACGGACACGTGGGAGTCCTCCTGATGGCTGGCGGTCAAGGGACGCGACTGGGAGTGTCGTACCCTAAGGGAATGTACTCGGTGCAACTCCCCTCGGGGAAGACCCTCTTCCAGATCCAAGCGGAGCGCATTCGACGCCTCCAAACGCTCGCGAAAGAGAGAACCGGAGAGTCCGGACGGATTCCTTGGTACATCATGACCAGCGGTCCCACCGACAAAGCGACGTTGAAGTTTTTGGCAGCCAACAAGTACTTCGGATTGGACCCGGACGACGTGGTCATCTTCAAACAAGGGCTCTTGCCGTGCTTCGACTTCGACGGCAAAATCCTCCTCGACGAGAAAGACTCCGTGGCTCTCGCTCCGGACGGCAACGGCGGGATTTATCGCGCTCTGTCCCAAAACGGCATCCTCGACGATATGGAGAAGCGAGGTGTCAAGTACATCCACGTGCACAGTGTCGACAACATTTTAGTAAAGGTGGCCGACCCGGTCTTCATCGGCTACTGCAAATCCAAAGAGGCGGACTGTGGTGCGAAAGTGGTGAAGAAAAACAGTCCCACCGAAGCGGTGGGGGTTGTCTGTTTGGTCGACGGTCGCTTCCAGGTGGTGGAGTACAGCGAGATCACCGAGAACACGGCGAAGTTGACCGACAACAAGGGCGATCTAGTCTTCAGCGCCGGCAACATCTGCAATCACTTCTTCACCGTGGACTTCCTCAAGGAAATCGCCAAGAATCACGAAGAGAAGCTGAAACTTCACGTGGCCAAGAAGAAGATTCCCTACATCAACGACGACGGAGACCTGATTAAACCGCAGAAACCGCAAGGGATCAAAATCGAGAAGTTTGTTTTCGACGTCTTCGAATTCACCAAAAAATTCGTCACTTGGGAGGTGCCCAGGAAGAGTGAGTTCAGTGCGATGAAGAACGCCGATAGTGAGAAAAAAGACTGTCCTGCGACCGCCAGGAGTGACTTGTTGGCTTTGCACAAGAGCTACATAGAAAAAGCCGGAGGTGTCGTCAAATGCGACCAAGTCGAGATTTCGCCGCTTTTGTCGTACGACGGTGAAAATTTAGAAAAGCGAGTCAAAGGAAAAGTGTTCAATTCGGAAACGGTACTGGATCCCGAGGAGGCGTAGTCATCCTATTTTTTCAAACTACCATGTTCCTATAAACCACTGAAAATTATATGGTCCCAATATAAAAAATATTATTGTTTTACGAATTTCGGTCGATCATACTCTATCGATGTTATTATTTGAAATGAGATATTATCAAGATATGAATGATAACGCGATCTACGTATTTTCTTCACTCAAATCTACTATTTTTTGAAATTATATTTTTATAATCACTTTAGGTCGCATTTCCAATCGTTTCAATTATCTAAATACTTGTATTTTATTTATTGTATTGTATTGCATTTAAATGGGTGTAAGGTGCAGCATCATTGTCAATTAATATTTTTTTAATAAAACTTTTACACAAATCACTCGTACGTTCTTTGGTATGCGAAAATTCTACACAAAAGTTCAAGGACGACGTATAGGTGTGTTCCGCCATAAAGACAAGTATTCTTACTCCACCCTGTCACTACACTCGGTGAATACATGAACTGTTGCAGTTACAATCTAATTTCAATATGTATTTCAATATTACAATGATAATGAGGTGGAACGCGTAATTTTCTGTACATTCCTCGATTGTCAGATAAAAATAAAACAAACACATTAAGTGGAAATATATGGAAATATACGAAATACTTATTTCCAATATTACGAAAAATAATTTTTAAAAGGTGAACGAGTACAATACCCACTCAAGAGTTGCGCAACGTTATAGACTCTACAAAAAATATCGTTGAATAAAAGTTATGTATTTTTTCAATTTTGAAAGGCAAAATGTGGGAAAGGTTTGCGCCATAGGTATGCATAAGGTCATTAATTATAATTCTCTTTTAATGTATTTTCTGTATCATAAATATGCGCTTTTGGATCAAAACAACCATTTTCAAAATCACGTCAAGCAGTTGTAATAACAAATGCACTTCATCCTCGTTACATTTCAAGTTTTCAATTGCACGATATTCCACCATCGTGACAATTAAAATATTTTATTTTAGAAACAAACAGATTGTGCTTTCATTACCTTTTTTAACTTCCTTCTAAATCTCAAGGTTTACATTTTAACATTGGTCAAGTATAACCTGAGCTACTCGACAGATCAACAAACTTGCGACAGAATTTTTTGAAAATCAGTTACTTACCTTCACTTGTAACAATTTGTTACGTTCATTTACAAAAACTCACTGTAATTCTGGGTTAAAAACTATTTCACACGGCACGAATTTAAACGTTTACCCGACTTAACTTAGACAATTGTTACTGTAACGCAGTATTGTGTGTTGCCTGCATTTGTTTATTGTGACGTCACAATTTTTCAAAATAAATTCCAAAATTACGTTGTCAAGTTTAGTTCGAGTTTTAAATTGAATTTTGCTGCGCGCAATTCGTTTTAGTATCGATTTGCAGTACCATTTTGTGTAATAGTTAATATTAGTTGATATATGGTGAACAACAAATTGCCGTTTCTATATCTATGGAATGTAATTTTTTGGCAGTCTATGAGTTTCGTCGCACCGGAAACCGTTCAAAATTTGATCGTAATGTGTAGGGTAGATGGCGTCATAGTAGTTCGAGTTCCTGGGAAGTTGACGCTGCATTGCAGCTGTCAATTCGAAAAATAAAAAACCTTTTGGACTATATTCACAATAACTTATAGAAAGGGAAGAGAAACCATCCACATTCGAGACCAATTTCAAGAAGAAAATTTTATTTAGTCGGTGCGTAAACGTAAGGGTTCGCTGGTCACATTTACACTTTTAGGTTAGTCACATTTCTTTCAAATAGAAATAACTGTACTTAACGACTTTCACGCCGTATCTGTTTCATCTCAGGTGAATGTTCTATTATTAAAATATGGCTAGGGGACAGCAGAAGTTACAATCACAAGCTAAAGCGGCAGAAAAGGCTGCTAAAGCCAAAAAACAACAAGGCCACAGTGCTACGGATCAAAAAAAGGCCGCTCAGAAGGCTTTGGTCCACGTTTGTTCTGTCTGTAAGGTAAGAGTTGCAATTAGTTATCAGAGATGACGTTTTTCTATGGATGATTTGCAGGCCCAAATGCCCGACCCCAAAACCTACAAACAACACTTCGAGAATAAGCATCCCAAGAATGAAGTGCCTGCTGAATTGAAAGACATATGAAAGTTTCAATTCATATTTAACACCATCTGTGTTTCACTGTTAGAGGGACACTTATTTGTTGTTAAAGGGTCTTATGTCAGTTCTGTTTTCATTTGCTACATTATGGTTCATTTGGCTATATTTTGAGGTTGTTCTTAGTTAAACATTACTTATATTTATTAATATGACACTGTTCTGTTTTCAGATGGTATGTGATTTTTATTCTTACATTTGTACTAATAAACATGTTTTACCAATTTAAAATTTCTCAATTCGTTAATGTTCCCCAATAAAAAGCTCTACTGATTCTTAACCAGTTTTTATTTAATGATTGTTGAAATGGATGTCTGTTATTGGTTACAAATCAAAATCTCAAAACTCACTTCTACTATGACATGACATATGAGTAATGTTTAAAGAAATTTGTAAAAATGATAAATGAAATCTAATTTCCACAAAATGTCGCCGTAAGGAACAATAGCTAATTACAGCTTTAAAACTACAAAGATAATCCTCAGTTTGAAGCTTATGCTTTGTTAATAAACTGAACGATAATATAAAAAATAATATATATTTTTTAATTTAGAAAAAGTTATAAAAACAAAAATTTACAAAATAATAATTACATTTGGACTTGTCCGATTGAGAGCATGCTTACACCTAAAGAGAAAAAAGCAAAATAAATCGACTATTTTGATTCAACATGACTTGAACACTATGTTTATAATTTAAGTACGTTAAATTTACATAATTTCAAAAAATAAATATCAACTTGTGTACACAAAGTACGGCGAAATAAAAACAATTTCCTTTTCTAGTATTTTGGAGCACACCATATTCGAAAGAAAAATAATTGTACAAATAAAAAAATATCTAAAGTAATGATTAGAATAATAATTGCAATAAAAGTGAAATTACATTATCAAATCACACAAAGTGCATTCACATCCACTCAAACACACATACATCTACATTATACACTAGAACTATGTTTCAGGAAGTCTGTTGTTTCAGATGTGCCAGTTTTGCCTTCACGTCTTGAAACGTCGGTCTCTTCTCCGGATTTAAATCCCACGCCTATCAAAAATTATCGATTAATAAACCCTTGAAATGATGATACGTTCTAAACAACGATCCACTATTTTAACAAGCTTCAAATACACTTTTTTCCATTACCAAACTAACACAAATAGCCTGACCTAAATACACGTACAAAAAGGTACAGAGCATGCAATGTAACGACAATACATAACGGTTTTTTTTTTTAATTTTGCGTCTAAGTAGGCGTTGAACTGTCGATTGTGAACGCACTATACAGGTTACGGATCAGCTGTTTAAATCTTACGCTTTTACACGAGTGGTGCGATCTCAATCGACTCTCCAACGCCTAATTTAAAAAAACACTCTTTACATCACAAGACTCGAAAACAAAAAATGTCAAAATATTGTGACAGCAGCGGCTTTTACATATAGGAACGTGAGCAACATTTATCATAAATGGACAACTAACGGGGCCGAGTTAGTCATTTTGGGCAATAAAGTGACATTCTCTTGAGAAAAACACTTCGAACTTTTATTGAATTAGGAATAGAGTAGTACAGTTATACATGGAATACTTTAAACATTTTAGCAAAAGGAAACAGTTCGTCGTCTGAAATATAATTACAAAGTTCTTCGGAAATTGCTAAAAATGACAACAATTTATTTACAACTTATCCCTATTATAAATAAACGAGCTGTAGATGCCTAGTAGAATTTGGTGTGCCCTCTGTCTCTTGTTACGCATTGTTACGATTACTCAAGTTTAGCGATTATGAAAACGTATTTATTTCACATCAACGTGCTCGTCAAATGTCGACAAAATTTTAACTAGTTTTAACGCGCGGAGTTTTAGCATCCTTGTATTAAAAAAAAAAAAAAAAAAAAAAAAAAAAAAAAAAAAAAAAAAAAGGAATAGTTACCTGTCTCATAATTTCATAAACTTCTGGTGGACATCCTTCTGGAGCTTCCATTTTGTAACCTTTCTCTACGTGTTTGACGACGTCGGCAAGGGGCTAAAATTCCGATTGAGCAAATCGTCAAAGATGGAATTTAAAAAAAACTTACTATTCTCGGATAAGGAACTCTACCGAAAGAATAAATTTCCCACAAAAGAATTCCAAAACTCCACATGTCCGACTTGTTGGAAAAGATCTGCAACCGACAATTTCAGTCAATGTGTCACCTCGTACGCGAACACGACTCACGTTTCTCTTCAACGCTTCCGGAGCGGTCCACTTGATCGGTAGTTTCGCCGATTCGGACATGGGATTCATTTCGTTCCGCGCTTCGTTCCTCGC
The DNA here is from genome assembly GCF_963966145.1 of Tenebrio molitor. Taxonomy (NCBI): domain Eukaryota; kingdom Metazoa; phylum Arthropoda; class Insecta; order Coleoptera; family Tenebrionidae; genus Tenebrio; species Tenebrio molitor. The sequence continues at coordinate 3,196,735 of NC_091055.1, forward strand.
CAGACCGAAATCGGAAACCTTCGCCACAGCGTTTTCCGCAATGAGTACGTTCCTGGCGGCCAAATCCCTGTGCACCACGTGCATTTTTTCTAAATATTCCATCCCCGAACTGGTGTCGAACGCGAAATTGATTTGATCTTTCTTCGTGACGTGGAGTCGCCCCCTCGACCTCAAGTAGTCGACGAGACTTCCTTTGCTCATGTACTCCGTCACCAAGTAGATCTGATCCTTCTTCCTCACTATTCCCAACAAATTCACCAGATTTTCGTGGTGGAGAGATTTCATCAGGATCGCCTCCGCCTCGCTCGAATCCTTCAATACCTTCACCGCCACTTTGTTTTTCTTCCATTTGCCCAACATCACCTCGCAAAATTCACCCTTACCGATGGGCTCGCATATCTTGAAACAAAAAACCAAATCAACACTACTGAAGTTCTTTGGACGGATTGGTGACGCCCACCGACCACGTGACCACTAACGATCCTTCGATTGGTCGAACCAATTACTCTACACATTTCCTCGACGTAGCTATCTCGGTCACGTGACATTGAAATTTTTACATCTAGATATTATTTACTCAGACTTACTTCTAGTTCTTGTTCGGAAATGACGCACAAGTCGTCGTTCTCCTTTGATTTTTCGTTGCACAAGGCCTTAACTAATTTGGTACAGAGGCCGTCGGCGTCGTTTTTGTAATGTTCTATCATTGCTTCGAGATTGTCAAAAAACTCCTCGTCATCTATTGTTAATTGATTCGCATGCGATTTAACTCTGTAATGTTCAACTTTGTTGTCATAACAAACACACAGCGTATAATCACCGGGAAAATTCGTTGATTCTCTGACAAGAAAGAGACCGTCTGTTCGAGCCGAAAGCAAATTTTCCGCGTTCTCGCGGGTGATGTTACCATGAAACCAACTGATAAATAAATTAACAACGAATCAATCTTCTCGATTATTGACTTACGGAGTTGTGGAAAACTTCGAATTCGATCTCATCGGGCTTGGAACGTGGTTGACGTTAACATCGTGGCGGACGTTTTTGAAATTGTTGCAATCTGAACTAATGTTCATATTATTAGGAGACCTTAAACTTATGTTACAATCATGCTTGATGCTGTTGTCCATTTGTGGTGCCATCTCTTGAGAAATCATCTGCAAAAATCATCAGTAGACGCCACCTTGTCACGTATAAATTCCAAAATATATTTTATACATATTTATGTAACAATAATGACAATTTTAAATTTAAATAGACTTGTGAAAGCTTGACGAGTTGAATTGAGATGATCAAAAAACTATCACTTGTGTCTAGGTGTACACATGGATAATTTTGTGCATATAAATCCGCGCTGCGGTCATGAACGAGCTATAGATAGAGCTCAAAGAATGCTCATCAACTCATGAATAATGATAACAATTTGAATTCATTTGAATAAATTACGACAGCGTAATTGTATTTCATTTAGAGAAAAAACCACAAAGTAGAAATATCACATGTGCTTGAGCAAAGGACTTTATTCAAATGTACGCAATAAATTAAATGTATAATTAATTACATAAACATAATAATATGGAATTGTAATGACATAATGGCTTCAAGGTTGTGTTATGTCATCCTAACTTTATTGTGTTATTTACATCAAATAGTCCATTTAACAAAACGAAGCTTGACCGCAACTACGCGTCACTTCACGACGAAAATTGCTACCGCCGGACCGCTTTCTATCAATCTAATTAAATTCATTTATAGTCAATAACAATAAAATACGATGGGAAAACGCAAAAGAAAGTATTCGTGCGTGGGACACATCCTGATTAAAAAATACAATTGCAATGTTGCCAATCTTTGGATAAGAAAATAACTCACCCAGGATGGGTCGTCATGTGGACGGGAAACTTCGCTTGGCGTGCTTCTTTTGATGCCCCTCGCAGGAACTGTGGGTGGATGTGAAGTAGTCATGGAGTCCCATTGACTGTCTGTTTGTTGTCCGTTGTTAAAAGATTTTATGTGTGGGTACCTCTACAAAATTGACAATTTGTTCAAACGCGGAAATTAATTACGCATTCTGAACACCGGCGACGGCTAATTTAGATGGCGTACCTGAGGAAATGCCGAGTTTTGGCTTGTCATCACTTGAACCTCTTTGACTCAACACATAGTCCACTGTAAAGGAAAAAAAATCGAATTAAAGAGGCATAACTGACTTGAATGAACTGCACGTGACCACTTTTGCCGGAGTTGCATCAACAGGAACTTTCTTCCCCAATTCACACTTATTTAATTAAGTTATTCATTTAATTGACTGATAAATACATAACGGAAGTGAATAATGTATTTCCATTAAAGTGAACAATCAAGTGATTAGCAAAATCTACGGTTTCACCGGTTTTTCCTCGTACGTTGATCATTGGTCACTTCCAGGCTCTTACACAGTCCAAATTTATGGCAAAATATTGCCAAATGTATTAATATAAATCAGTGACCCATTAAGTTGCATTTCGAAAAAAACCACCACACTGACTTCCAACGCACTCAAAAAACTCACCACTTTTTCAAAACTGTGCCGTCTCAACGTTGGGAAGCATCGCAGGTTTATTTTTTTAAGGAAATCGGGTTTAAATTTTAAAAACATAGATTAAAACGTCAATCTCGAATACCAAACAGCCATTTTGATTTTGTGGTGAATCGGTAATGCAGGTTTCACTTGGGAGAAAGTTTATTTAGGCAACACTTTATACACAAGCGCCGAATGTAAATGTTTTTAACTTTCCATAATTAATCGAATTATTTGTTTACCGAAGCCGCGAACGTAAAAAAAATATTAATAAGCCGTTCCGACATTACTTACTTGATTCGAAGGGTCAAGGTTCAGGGAGTGTCTCTTCCAGGGTTTACAACGTGTCAAAATAAATTGTTAGTGACCAAAAAGTACACTCGTACGCACAATAGTTGCCGCGAATATAACCTCGTTTCAGCTCGAGTTTCAAACTCTCTCCTAACAACGAATTATGAAAGTTATCAGTTTATGTTCGATTCACCTTTGCTTTGTCAATTGATTTTGAAATCATGCAATAGATATTTTGGGTAGTTTTTATTTTAAAAATAGATTACACTGTATATCATATAAAGTATTCAATAAAAATTCTGTGGGATTTTTCATACGCTTGTCTGAAACAAAAAAAAATATATATATAAATAAACCTCCAAAAAAGTTTCGATCGGATTATTTTTAAAAATTTGTGTTATCAGTTACTTTATGTCATCAATTATTTTCAGTCGGGAAAAGAAGACAAAAAATAAATCATCACGATGTCAGTGATTTACGAGGTATAAGAAACAAAAATTAAATTACCTCGAGTAGAATGCTTCAAAGCCAAACTTCTTATTTTAAAATGTTGGCAACCTGAAAAATGTTACGAAAATGCTCATTGCATCTACGCAAAAATTTTTCCTGTTGCAACATTAAAAAAAACACTTCCGACTAGCCCAATCTGAAAAAGAAATCAATTAGGAGTGAATTTTCAAATGAAAAAAAAAACTTACACCAAGTCCTGGACTGTTTCCAAAAAGCTGTCATAGTTCTGTAGAATAATGATTCACTTTAAAAATCATCATAGGGTAAGAACTATTACTTGTTATTGCAAGTTTATCACACTGGTTAAACAGAAGTAATTTAACCAGCTCTAGGAACTTGCTTTAAAAAATAAATGACAGTAAGGACAAAAAAGAAACAAAAGGCTACGGTTCTGAAACAATTTTATTCTGGAAATTCATGATTATAAAACATTTTCTCATCATTTTGGAGCACTGTGACTGCTCGATTTGCTATCGCGAAGACTAGCGGACCTGCGTCTCTTAAGTTCTTCTTTCTTCGCTTTTGATTCCTTCTTACGCTGTGCCAACAACTTAGCGTAATTGTCAGATTGTTCCTTACGTCTGAGACAGCGCTTCTTCTTGAGCGCCAACCTGTGACGTTTGCGCTGGAAACACACAGTCAGTATGTCCCGGATTCTCCGAATTTTGGCAAAATTGTGATTGTGATGATTTAATAACAAAAAATTGTTCACGATTAAGCACCACAATTATGATTTATCACACACTTGAACGTTTCAGTAGTTACAAAAAAAAAACTAAGAAACTGCCTGAGTGTGACATTTACTCTGATGGAACAAAAACACTTAGAAGACTCACCTGTAATACAACTGGTGTTATCAAACGTTGAATTTTCGGGGCCTTGAAACGCTGTTTCTTTCCTTCCTTTTGTGGTAGAGGGCGCTTTACCACGTACTGACGGACATCATCTTCTTTGCTCAAATTGAACAGTTTCCTGATGTTAGATGCTCGCTTGGGCCCCAATCGCCGAGGAACTGTAGTGTCAGTCAATCCGGGGATATTCTAAATATTTATGTTTCAGACAGGGCATGACTTAAGGTTAAAAAAAAAAAATGTTCGAGTGACAATTCCACGTCAATTTCACAAAATTGACGTGTGGTAAGATACTACAGTGATTTAGCAGTTTTGACTAACAAGCAACTTTGCCATTGATTGTTTTAAAACTGCAAACATTTATATAACATACGTGGAAAGATTTAAAAATAATTAAAATTTGAAATAGGTACCAACAGATCTCCAATACTACAATTACATTATCAGAAGAAAAACAAAATTGGTATCACTTCTTGCAAAACTACAAAATAATTTTAACACAAGTTCACTCACCTGTTCACCTTTGCGCACAATAACTAGGGCCAAGACACTCAAATTCCCATCCACAATGCAGCCCCTTACGGATTTTCGTTTCCTCTCACCATCACGGCGAGGTCTGTAGCATGAATGTCCCTTAGATAAGAGAAGACGGACCCTACCTTGATGAAAAGTTAACAAAAAAACGCCAAAAATGCGTGAAAACTCACTATTGGTAAGGACACCCTGTTTCATGGGAAATCCTTGTTTATCGTTCCCGCCGGAAATCCTCAGGACATAACCTTTCCATTCGTCTCCCAAAGGATCCGCTTCCACCTCTTGTCCCATCCGTTTTTCATAGAAAATACGGATCTTATGTTCGTCCACGACTTCGAATAATTTCTGACATCCCGTGGCAGGATAACTAACGTTCAGCTGAAACGAAAGGGCCACATTAATTACACCATCGTCACTGAAACGAGGTTAGAGCAACACCATACGTGCTCACGAATCTCAAATTATTTCCGTCATCTCTCGCTTGCTCAGAAAAATTTTAACCGGAGATGGCCGGGGGAGACTTCTGCGATCGCCCCGTGTTCGTATTTAGGACAGTTGAGTGAAGAATTTAGAGATATCTGTTAATAACTTAACTCACCTTCATGGTGCTTCCATGTATCTGCACACCCAAAGCTAAAAAGACATAAACAAAGATGGCTTGACAGAAGAACTGTTCACACAAGCGCACTGCAGGATTCGCGCAAACGCAGTTAATTATTGGAGTTGGAGGGGATGAGCCTAAATCTACCTAACGAAAAGTAAGAAAGTAGAGGGAAATTTAAATCGTAACTTCCGATTTTGAAAACAATCGACGTTTTTGAAAAAAGAAGCACTGGCCACTAGACTTTTATTTTGACCAGTGGTTCTCAAAGTGTGGGACACTTATAAATATAAAAATAAAAATAGATCTAATTTATCTTCGTTTTAAACGTTATTAATTTTTTGCATATCTAAAGTCCATTCACGGATTTTCCTTTTCAAGGTCAAATCATTTAATTTTTTGGCTCTGTAATTATGTTTTGTAAATAGGTAAACACCGTTCACGTTCGATTGAGCATTGCTAGATCTCATTATGTTGATTAGCTGCATGTCACTATTTACAAAACATAATTACAGAACCAAAAAATTAAATTATTTGACCTTGAAAAGAAAATCCAACGTGAATGGACTTTAGGCGTATAATATATAGGGTACACGTAATAAATTTAATTACCAATACAACTCTTTAAAATAAACATTTTTTACATATTGATCTTTTTTTAATCGAATATATTTTTTTTACATTTTTCAAATCTTAATTTGACACTTTCGCTCATGGGATAATCATCAATTGAAACGAGTTAATGAAAATGTTAAATACTGCAGAAACCCAGGCGGATAGGTCTTGCAAAAACTTACTAACACAATTTAGTCACGTCCTTCGCCTGCACGCGGCCGTGTTTACAATTTATTAGAAAGTGAATTTCCCGTAATTATCGTTAAAAATGGTGCAGTACACTAATCCGGAGTTAACAGACATGGTGCTCATCTACGGGGAAGCTTTATCAAATGCTGATGCAACCAGGCGTTTGTAGATAGGTACATGAAGAGATTCCCCGGTCGCCAATTTCGCTGTCCACGTACCTTTATGAATGCTGTTCAGCATTTAAGGGATTATGATACTTTTAGTCCTGTCGTGTCCTATTGACGAAGAACCGAATGTTAGTTGCGACGACTTGCATTACGAATTGACGTTTCCAGTTTTACAATTTGGAGAATGCTGCACGAACAGGGATTACATCCTTATCATCTTCAACGCGTCCAATACTTAAAATCAGAAGATCCACTACGTCGAATTGCATTTTGTCAATGGCTTCTTCAATAGGTCGTAATTGACCAGTTTTATCGCCAGCTCGTTCACCGGACCCTTGTGACTTTTTTATGGGGTCATTTAAAACAGATTGTGTATAAGACTTCAGTTGACACCGAGGGAATTCGATAAAATTCTGACATGTTGATGAGAACTCAAGCTTCTGTGGCTCGAAGGGCACACATCGATTACGGAGGGCATCATTTCGAACATTTGACTATCTAAGTTTTTATCTTCAATTTGTTTTGATGAGTTCTATCACCGTTTAAATTTTCTTAACGCATTTCAATAACATACTGTATAGTGCTACTAATATTCGCACCGTTAACTGGCGTAAATAATCTTTTGCATGTGGAAACCCGGCATGAATTGTTACAACGCATTGGGGCAATCGATCCAGTGTCAAAAGCCATTAGGGTCGTAATTGGAAACGAGAGGAAAAACGTTTTAAATGATTTTTTGGATGAAAGTAAATATTCTTTTTCAACAGTTGAAAAAACTGAAGAAGCTCATGGTCAGTTTTTGTGGTGAAGCGACACGGCACGTTACGTTCTCGAGTTCGAACTACGTTCTTGAAATAGTCGCAGATCAAAGCAACAGTAAAAATTCAGGAGTTTTTACTGTTTGTCTGATTTAAAATTGTTTCGAGATGTCCCCAAAAACTGATAAAGTAAAGTGACCAAGAAGGTCGGGGCTGCTCAAAAGAACATTTCGAAGAGCAGCAAAAACAAGTGCAACAGGAAAGAGAGCTATGCCGTCTACATCTACAAGGTGTTGAAACACCGGCATCTCAAGATTCTCAAGCACAGAACACTTCTCAAGTAAGGCGATGGATTTAACAGTTTCATGAACGACATCTTCGAACGCATCGCTGCTGAGGAAATAAAAATGGTTCTTTTCAGAACTACAAAAACCGTCGAACAAAAAACGTCAGTCTATGCATCTTTTTCGAATAAAACAAGATAAACATAAAAAAAGGGCATGTAAATATTGATAATTTTTTGATGGTATCATAAAAATCAAAATTGTTCCGAATGATTGATCGGCGAAGAATTACTGACGAGTAGTTATCGATTTCGTCTTGTGAACGATGAGAACACAATTTGAATTTAGAGTGAGCGTGTGAAGTTGTGCACAAATGGACGTGACGCACGTCACGTCATATGGTTATGTTGGTTATGTTATGTTGTCATTTTTTTTTGTTATGGAGGTGTCAATTTGCGAAACAAGTGGTTGCGAGAAGTCGGATGTTTGCAATTTGTTTTTGTGCGTCGAAACAAGATGTCAAATGGAGAGAATACCAATTTTAACTCTAAAAACACTAATCTCTACCAAAGCCGTGAAGAATACTTGGAGAAATTAAAACAATGGTTGGACGAGGCGAGGTTATGGCACGGCTTCTGTGCAGGATTTCCGTACTATGTTAGTTTGCAAAACCAAGCAGAGAGTAGTGCATGGAACCCGATATATTCGACCCGTCCTCTCGGTAACAATAATTTAAGAAATCAAAACAATGTGCCAGGTAATTCTTAACATATCCTTATCAAGGCCCCACCAAAATCCCAGTTTATAGTATTTCAACCCGGTACTTATGAATTTGTGATACCGCCTTTGTGGAAACGAATTGTTGCCGAATTCTTGGACTTTCTTATCCTACTTTTGATAAAAATGGTTGTCACTTTTATAATAATAGAGAGTTTTTACGTAGTGTAAGTGAGTTGAGCTCTCTGGTGCACAATCTAACAATTTTTTTTTTCAGAAGCATAGAAAATTATAGATTTGAGTCTTTCAGAAAGAACTTACAGGACCCAAAGATTGCCATGCAGATGTCTGTTGAAATTCTCACTCTGGAACTCTTGCATCGTTTTATAGTCTGCTGCTATGAGGTATGTTTGAAAAGGAGAGAAATCTGGGAGCTCACGGCAAATTTCAGGTGTATTGGTTGAAAGGGGGGACGTGTGCCACTCCCGGGAAGAAGTATATGGGGTTGATGGTCATACAAGTGGAAAACGTTACTCCGGTACCTGGAAGAGCCGACGAGGTTGTAAGAGTCAATCCTTGTTTACCATTGGGGACCCAAAAAGCTATTATCAGGGCCATATTGAAAAATGTATTCCTCGGTGTCATGTTACCGATGTGTTTCACCCTCTACGTATTCAGATTTAATCGCACTGGTTACGACGCAATGAGTAATAGTTTGGTGGTGGAGTATAATCCACAGGTTCAGTTCCAACCTGTTCAGTAATCTGACAAAAACAGGTTTCTTTAATTTTGTTACCTTATTACTTTTATCACACGTTAAAATTACAACTTCTTTGCACATATTGAACGATGGACAGCTTTTCACATAACACATCTATGCATAACGACAAATGTTAAGTTCAGGGAAAAGTTACGTCTTCTGTGATTAATCGACCTGATAGATATACATATATTGTATAAATGTAAAAATAAAACGTTGGTTACTCCATATTTAAACTAGGTACACTATTTCTACAAATTAAAGCTTTTGGTTAACTTTCATTTAATGTATATGGTTATCATTAAAAAACGAGTTTGAGTTTTTCTTTATTTTTGGATTTTTTTAGACAAATTAATACCCACAAATAAAAAGACTTAGAGTTGCAAGAATGGACAATATAAATATTAATTTAGTGAAAAGTCTATATATACTAATCTGTGTCCGTGTAACCTGAAGTATGTTAAATAATACACAAATTAAGTAATTACTGTAATCATTTACTCACTCGGGAAACCATCGGATGAAAAGTTCAAGCAAGTAAATAAGTACTCACATCAGACACTATACTAAACTATGCTAAATGCAAAATTGATTTTGCACGATCACAGAAATGAACATTGTTATGTACATCTTGAACAATTACAAATTCAATGAAGGTTCCCTGATTATCATTTCAATACTTCATAATATACACTAAAGTAATCGATTAAATTAAATAATGAGACTCAATATATACAGATGGCTTACAAAAATAATATTGCAATACTCATTTAGTGTTTATCAGTGGAAAAAATTAATTGAACACCACCATTGCTATGTTCACCATTTGAATTGGCTCAGTTAACATAATACGGAAAAATCGGGCGTCTTGATTGCAGTAAACATAGCTGTATCACGACGTAAAATAAATACACGTGGAACTTAGAAACAATTTTCGAATGGCACCGAGTATTCAAATGAAATTCAACATTACACCTAATAGACAAGTGGAAAAAAAAATCTGACAAGATAATTACAACTGTTACACAATAAATAAGACTGAGATGTTACCTAATTGTACAATATTTCAGTGAATCATTTTGTGTATTTTCAAAATTTTACCCAGTCGTTGTTTGACAGTCTTCATCCCTTTTCGAGGTTTGGGGGTTGAAGCAGTCGAGGTACTTGGTATCGAAGTAGCATTTGACGATGGACTCTTCACGTCTAGTTTCGGTTTGATTTTTTTCCGGCGGTACTGCCTCTTGGGGGCCTGAAATCAAATTGCAAAATCTTGAAAGCGCGCTTTTATTTTCGTTACTTTTTCCGGTACTTCGTTGGCTCTTTTGGCCGCGGCCGCTTCTAGAACCTTCTCCACCGCTTGTTTTTTCGTTCCCTCTCTCGCCGGTCTGTTCGTCTTGGGTAAAAGCGGACCCACGCGTGCTTTCGGGTTCCACGCCTCGTCGATTTTCGACCGTCCCCTCGGTTTGAATATGTGAATGTCCTCATCGTCGGAATTATCCAGGGAAGGGTAGACTGCAAATTATCGTCATCAGGACCTATTCACGGTTTCATTGTGCGCTAATTACTGTAATCTTCGTCTTGATGGACGTTATTCAAGTTTCCTTCTTCTAATGGGGGGCTGCTGCTGTATTTTCTCGACGACCTCGAGTTTACTTTCCCGGACTGGAGATAAGTTTGACTGATAGAGAGCATGCCAGCTATAGCTTCTTGCGTGGAGGGAGAGGCGCGACCGTTGTCGTCACTGCAATTAACACAAACATTATAATTCCAACAAGATGTCTTTGAGCGTTGATAAGTTATACAAAAGACTTAATTTGGTTCTATAATGACCTACTCTTACTAATAACTAATTTAACCCTTATGTTATGTCATTTGTTCTTTTATGCATGCTTAAAAATACACTGACCGGCACAAAAAACGACTCATGATTTCTTTAATAAATGATCTTGAAATTATATTTGTGCTTATTTTTCTTTATTATAGTTAAATTGGGATATAACGGGTGACTATTAAAATTTTCACTTGGAGTTGGCTTTGAACGAGTTTTTATTTTTGCTGTTACTTTAGACACACGCAAGAACGAACGACAAATATCAGTCAGTACAATTGAAACATAACCGATAATGTTAATTATAATGTCAAACTTGGCAGTGTCTAAGGTGCAACGTAAAACAAAGAATGATCCATAGCCAACCCTAAGTGAAAATTTTAATAGTCACCCGTTATATGATCGGGTGTGCTATGGTCACCATGGCAACCTAATTGTTTTGTTTAAATAAATTATTAGAAAATTTGCGCTACTTCCATGTTGTTTTTGCCGGTTGATTTACGTGTTAAAAGATTTAATTTGACAATACGAGATACTAATTCAAAATGCTGTTCAAATTTTGTTAATTTTTCATAACATAAATTTTCTAAAAAATTACTTCTATTTTTTTTTTTCATTTAAAATTTTATTTGCTGTGTTTAATGTTTTGTTTGTCGGATATTCTTTGGCAAAGAATAACTTAAATAACACTTATCAATACAACATGATATCAAAAATTTTTTCTAAGACAATGAATTACTTAATTATATTAATAAAATTCAAAGTGAGTCGTTTTTTGTGCCGGTCAGTGTATAATCATAATCTACATTTTTATGTAATCACATTTCTTTCCATTCACCATTCCATAAAACGGGGAACAAATCCTAATTTCAAAATGCGGAGTCACGACCTGCTGTATTATAACCGGCCTGTTCAAAAGTGTAATTTGAGTGATCCCCGCAGAGCGCTAGTGTACGGGCGCTTTTTGGGGATATTATTCACCTTAAGTTTTTGTCACCGAGGGTTTTTCTCGTTCAAATAACATTCGAATTTTAAATAAAAAATACAGTTGTATTCGGTATTGTTTTAGAAAGAAAATATGAACTTACTGTACTCAATCTTAACTCTAAAATCATGTCTAAACATATTTTTCCGCATTTTTATTCTTTAGAAGCGCCCGTACTGTGGCGCCCTCATCGGCGAAAATTGGCTCTATTTCGGAAACATTTTCGCAATGCTTTTTTAATGAAATGAACAGGCCGGTTATTATACAGCAGGTCGTGTGCGGAGTATAACAGAACTCACAGCAAATGAAGAGTTCTTCGTCAAAAAATGTCAAAGAAAATAAAAAATTTGGTGAATACTGAAGAAATCTTAAACATTTTTATAAAAGTACATATTTACCTACGAAACACCGGGTTCGTTATTCAAAATGATTCACTATTGGAGTATTCTCACGGAAAATGTCTCTTTTGTAGTCAAAATTAACCACAGTGACTAAACCGTATTTATTAATTTGACACTCGAATATTGAAAATGCGGTAAAACTGTGGCGCCACCTTCTGCATAATTAAAACTTCAAATCAAAGCCTACTGCTAGTTTTTTATTGAAAAGTTACGGTTCGGATAAATAGTCGTAAATGTTTTGTGTCGAAATAATGTATCAAAAATTACTTTGGAAGCATTTTCAAGTAAAAAATTCATGATCTTGGTCAAAATTCACAAAATCATGTTTTTATTAATTTGCCTATTCCAATGTAAAAAATATCTATGGTAAAAATAAAACTGTGGCGCCCCCTCGTGTATAATAAAAACTTCAAGTCAAAGCCTACTATTGGTTTTCGATTTGAAGTTACGGCTCCAACGAAACATTAAAAAATATTTTGTGTCGAAATAATTTACCACAGGTAACTAAAATAGTGATTTTTTTTCGGAAATGATTACAAATATTTAATAGTCTCATAATATGTACTAAATTATTTGTATTAAAGCTTATTGTGGAAATGTAAATTATATTCCAGGTGGTCAGAGGTCGCGACTAATTTTCATCATTTCCTGATATACCGTGTGTTGAAATAAAGCAGATAAATAATTTCAGTAAACTAGACTTGTTAGCCGCATTTCTGTGCAACAAATGCAATAAAAAATATTTCGTAACGAAACTTATGACCAGAGATCGGATTCAAATAGGCGTTAGGTAGGAAGCGGAGAATCGGTTCCTAATATAATTGCATGCAAAAACGCTAACCAAGTACTAATCGCTCATAATTGATGTGGTTTCATATTATAAATACCATCAGCGCACGGAAAAAAAAATGCTAGTTAATCCGACTTGCGATGGTGTTTTTTGCTGAACAGGTCGACTGTATGGTTTTTGCCGAGTTTTTGTTCCGTTTTTATTCAGCATGAGACGAAAGCAATATCCGGTGGCGTCCCAATAAAATTCGATAAGGTTGTAAAGTAAAAAATAAATTATCAAATAATAATGGAAACAATATTCAAACCATAAGACGCCAGGTAATCTGTCTAGTTTTGTACTGCTTCAAAAAACAGACAAACCATTATTAAATCGTGAAATTACATTGGGCCCGACGCCCTGCAAGTGCTGTGCTGTGTTCATGAAATCGTCCCCCACTATTTAAATCGCCCAAATTTGTCCGAACACTGCTTATGACACTGATTTTTTCCTATCAAGATGGCGTTTTTGCAAACGCGCGTTAGTGACATCTATTTTTTAACGTTGGAAACTATATTCGAGCATGGATTTGACCGAAAAATACTCACTTAGTAGTAAGGGCAGAGGCTTTTAACAGAGATTCTATACCGTTCTTCGGTACATCTCCTTCAATATCGGTCATCGGATCTTTACTCTTCTTCGACTTCATATCGTAGGTTACTGAAATCGCTCGTCAACAAATTACTTACAAATAGTCAAATCCCTCACCTGGAAATCGAACTTTCAAGGTGCCGGTTTGTTTTTTAGTTTTCTTGGGGGTAGGATTTTCATCTATATTTAAATTAAAACAGTCTTCATCTCTATCACTTTCATCGTGGAAATCATATATAGATTTAGAACTATTCGCGAATCCGAAATGGTCCTCTGGAATGTCGGAGTTGGTTGGAAGGATGTCTTTAGATCTGAAAAAGGCGTAACATAAAACGACGTTGTTTCAGACTTCAGGATGTACCCTAATTTGAACTTTAACACGGCTCCACCTCTGTGTACGGCCGTTGTTTGTTCAGGACGCGAGAACTGTGACCTCCAGTTTTGTTCAGTGTTGTCAAAATTGATTCGTTGTTCGACAAAGTTTGATCGCTCGTACGGATAAGTGACGGGTTTGGGAAGGGTCAGCTTTAGCGGCGGGGGCCGAGCGTATTCGACGATTTTCGGCTCGGGCAGAAACTACGATTTAACAAAATAATCATCAAAGATTATCAAATTTAGTTTGTTACATCTTGAGCAGATGATTTTGGCGACAAAGAGTAATCGACGAAGTCTCGATTGATCGGTCTTTTCCTCTTCCTTTTCGATTCTCGCTCCGGTTTTGGCGGATTCAACTGATTGATGAATCTTTCAGCGTGTCTGATCTCTCGCGACATATCTTTCAACAGTTGTACTGGATTTATCGTGTACGGAATTTGATCTCTGACATTTGTATTGTACTACAAAACAATTTTTATCCCACACTTCTTCCATTTTAATCGACTTACGTCTTTCTCTGAATTCCACTGTTTCAAAGTTATTAGAAGAGTTTTGAGCCCGACCAGCAGATTACTCGGACATTTTCTCTCTTCAGTGTTGTGTTCAGATATTTTTTTCAACAGATGTACCGCGGCAAACCAATTGATCAACTCGAAATTTGGATATCTGTATTTGGCGTCGGTTTTTACTTTTTTTTCTATATCGTATACGCTGTGAAAAAATTGTTATTCATCTCTTTCACAAAAATACAAAACTTACGTTAACTGCATTGGTATGTTGAGGCTTTGAAGGAAATTCCCGCCAAAAACGAGCGAATCTATTGGAGTCAAGACTGCATGGATCCACCCTGTAGGAATCATCATCGTCTGTCCTTGTCTCAAGACGCATTTATAGCACCGATCCACCTACAACGACAATTAAAAACGGATTTTTTTTTCGTTTAAAAGGGAATTACTTGATCTCCAAAAAATGTCTCGCTTTGATTACTGGATGTCATCCATTGTTGATAAAGAGTTAAATTGGCAGTGGTGGGTCTTATGAGATAGAAAATTTTTTCACCCCTTAACACGTGATACCAGACACTTGTACCGCCAAAATCAATATGAAAATCAGTATATGAGTCTTTTACGCTCATTAGACAGTATTTTTGAACTTGGGGTCGGCCGAGGGGAAAGTCTCGCGGCCAGACTATGTTAGCCCAGTCTAGCTTTCGCGCGATTAGCGGAGCCTCCACCAGGGGTGCCAAGCTAAAAAATTCTTGATGTGAAATAGCAAAGTATCATATAGAAGAGGTACGTTACGCTGTATTTGAGAATTCTAGGCTGACCACGTTAAAAACTCTAGTTCTGTTTAAACTATTGTAATATTCTACATAATCTCTCAGCTTCATTTTGATATTACACTGTCTAGTAACGTCAATTACATCAATTTCCACATCTCCACCAACATAAGATTCTACATCATATAAACTAAAATTATCAGGAGGGAGGGTCATGTCAAGTCCATCTTTTCCATCAATAACAATAGGATTGTTAAATCCCTGCTGTTGCAACAGTGTTTCAGTGATTTGTTGGCCTCGCATGTGTATAACAACTTCTCCTTCGCTGGCAAAATGTCTAGCAAGTAATTCACGAATAAAAACTCCAGTACCTGTTTGGACTGGTTTTGTGGTGGCATTTTCATCCCAATAATCATGTCTGTGCCAATTTCGGTATGGTTTATCTACAAATTATGAAACTGTACAACTCCCATTCTTCCATGGTGGACTAGAAGTTCACTTACATATTGATGGACCAAATAATGGGGCACACTTAGGACAATGATATTTATCAATTTCAATCGCCAGATGTTCTTGGAAATTACAACAACTGCAACGCAGAAAATATTATACATTAATTTTATTTTTTAGTTAAACATGAATAGGTTAAGGTAAAGTTTGTGACAGTTTCTTGTCAGATTTTCTTTTGGCCAGTTTACCTGCTGTGAAACCAGTCTTTGCAAGCGTCACACTGTATCATAAAAATATTAGGATCATAAGGTTGACCACACAAACAATAAGAGGCGTCCATTGTAAAATATTATTTTGTAAACTGGTTGTGTAAACTAAC
The DNA here is from genome assembly GCF_963966145.1 of Tenebrio molitor. NCBI lineage: Eukaryota > Metazoa > Arthropoda > Insecta > Coleoptera > Tenebrionidae > Tenebrio > Tenebrio molitor. Next base: position 3,212,686 of record NC_091055.1, read on the forward strand.
CAAACCAACAACCATACCAATACCAACCCAACATTATGTCATTGTTACCCATAATTACAGGAATCTAATTTTTCCATTTGTAAAATTTCCCACTCTGCATTTTTAGAAATCGACGTATTAAAAATAATATACGCAGTAGAAATTGAATTGATTCTTGTTAATTTTGTGTGTGTCAGATTTACAGATTTTGATCTTCGTCAAGTGCAGCTACTTATGTATAGATGGCCGCTCAATAGCCAAATGTCACTAAGACTGCCAAATGCTGTCAAAGCTATCTGTACGATTGTTTTCGGCTGTTTGAAGTTATCATGACCTGCTGTGTTATAACGGGCCTGTTCATTTGATTAAAAATGCATTATGAAAATCGTCGTCCGCGCTGATAATAAGTCGTGCCTAAAGGTCGTGCCAATCGATGTGAAATGGCCACCAGAGGCACTTGGATCGCGAATGAATGGAAACTGTAATACCTAGGGAAGATATTATCGAATTAATTTCGACTGACAATTCGTCATTGATTGTCAAAATAACGTAAAAACAATAAGAACTTCAATCACAATCAGTGCAAATGATTTTATTTATATTAGTTTGTGTTCGCTAGAAACAGCTAGACATTTAAATTTTGACAATTCGAATAAATTTTTCCTTCTATAATTTCTGTAATACTATTACAGTTTCCTATAACGCGCGTGGTGGTGACATCTATGGATATTTTGTCTTTTTTCCGGTCGCAAGGATAAAGATCCGAAAAAATAGGTTTAGACATGATTTTAGAGTTAAGAGTGAGTACCTACAGTATAATAATAAACCGCAAAAAACAAGGAGTTTTTTTACTTCAAATTCAAAATGTAATTTGAACACGAACAATTCTCGGTGACAAAAACTTAAGATGAATAATATCTCCAAAAAACGTCCGTTTACTAGCGCTCTGCGGGGATCACACAAACTACACTTTTGAACAGGCCGAAATTAAAATAAAGCAGGTCGTGAAAGAAAGTTGTAATCTGTGTTTTAGATACTTCGCACATTAGATTTATGTGACTACTCTCTAACAGATGTCTCTGTTGAATTCAATTAGAAGAATTCTAATCTTGATGCAATAAAAATTTATATTTTTATATTTGTACATACATATTAGGCTTTTACATATATAAAAGAAAAATAGAAATGTTTTTGACAATATATGCATGAAAATTATTTGTTTATTATTTTATTTTAAATTTAAAACAAGGAACATGAAGGAAAATGTTACAGTTCGTGACAAATTCCTGTATCTAGTGATTTTATCTATTTGCAAATCCACGTAAATAACCCCAGATGTCTCTCAAGGTTGGCAACGATTCGAAATTGCATTCTTAAGGATATGCATTAAAGGATAAACGAAATCAATGGGACTTATTAGAGAATGGAGACAGAGAACTTGCATAAATGGTAATGATTAAGAAAATGAAAGGCAGGATTTGGAAGTCTCAACATAATAACGTTCCGGAATTGGCTAAAAGATCGCTGAATCAAAATCGTGTTAATACACTCGAGTAGCTATCGCAGGCCAGATTTAAACCCCACAGAGAAAGATTGGAAGAACGAGAAAAAGTTTTTTGTACTGAGAAATAACAGATCTGCAACGAAATACTGCAACAGTGAAGTCACTTTAAATAATTCTCTATATTAACAAAAGTGTTTTCATTATTACTCTCGTGTCAAAAATGGATTACTCCCTAGGATTTAGGGATATTCGTTACTAGGTTGCCATAAATTTGGTTAGGTTGGAGGCTATGTGGTTTCTGGTGACAAACAAAAGATATCCCAAAAATGTAAGATAGCAAATTAATTGTAACAGTTGCAAATGACTAATTTCTCGCTAAGTGATAGATGATTTTTCGTTTCACAATCAATTTTGGTTACTGGCGGCATATTTATTTGGATTTAATCTCTCAATTCAAAGTAACCAACCTTAGGCATTCAAAATAACTTTTGAAAATTCTAGTTACACACAACATGAAAAACGTTATTTCCCTAAAAGTTCGAATTCTAGGGAGTAATCCATTTTTGACACGAGTTTATATACATATTCATTATATAGGGTGTCTCAAAATTCGCGAATTCCGAATTCAGAGCGTGGTAGGGAAGGACCCAGTGGAGCTCGAAAAATACTTAGAACAAAAAATTCGCTCTTGCTGAAGAAGATATAATCACTTTAATTTTGTTCAATACATAGCAGCCTTCATATCCACTGTGACAAAATACTATTCTAGCTACGTTGCCGTTCCATTTTTAAGAAAAATTACAAAAATTTAAGATTTTTTTACTCCAAAGTAAAGCGATTCTTCAAAAAATTGTTTTACGTTATTATTTTCCACAATTATCTACACCATAATAACAATAAACACTGAACTTTTTAGCCTGTATTTGAAGAAAACGCTGTTCAAAGAGTGTACCTTCAGATCAATGTATCTTTGTGGGGGGAGTTCCGATTTTTTTTATTTCCATATTTGGACTACTGAAGTGACCCCCTACAACGCTCTGAATTCGGAATTCGCGAATTTTGAGACACCTGTATACCCATTACATATGTGTTTGATTATTTTATCAAAACGGGAATAAAAATTAAGGTTTTGCACGTTTTACAATGTTTCAACTGTACTTTTTTACTCTTTGGCAACTTTAGAAGACTTCAAAGTACCTAAATGGTACACTCTTGCTGAAATGCTTAACCACTCTTAAATTGATTGTTGTTAAAATAAAACAAAAATTTATTTTTAACATTTTTACGTTTATCATATTTTTTCATAACATGTATCTTCTCGATAATTACGAATAAATGGTCATTTTTGTAGTTTAAAAATACATGCTTACTTTTGAAAAATGTTTATTTTACGCTTCTTAGTGTTCGTTACAATTTTAAGTAAAAATTAACTTTGAAAATCATTGATTTAAATGTAATCGAAAACTAATCGAAATGGTAAGAAATATCTACATATTAGGAATATTTTCGATAACACCGATAGAATGATTTACAAAAATTATAAGTTATTTAAATGACATTATATGTTAAATGTAGTACGCGATCGATTTAAAAATGTCCCTTGTGTCACTTTTATTAAATTTATTTATTCAAAATGCAATTTAATCTGTTGTTTGTAGCATGCAATCAAATTTCTAGAATATATAGAATATTGTAATTGACTTACATTTTGCTAATCGATTATTCATCTATTGCAATATTATTGCGGTAGATTTTGTTTTCAGTTGTCGATCATTTAAAACTCATAAGTATGAATTGTAACTAGCAGTTTTACTAACAATTCTTTTTAATGGGGGTTAATCCCATAACACTTCAACGTACTTAAGGTTTCGGATTTTTAAAAATTACTCGTTAGAAACATTCAATTTGGACTTCAGGCGTTTTTGTTTGGAGGAACGGTCGAAAAATGTTCAAATAAATCGTTGCGTTTTGGGTCGCTGTTGTTTCTTTTTTATTATAATTTCACGCAGCAAAGTGGAGGTGCGTGAGGAAGCGAAAGAATCGGGGGCGCGAGCCGGCGCTGGACAAGGTGCGCCCCCCGAGTTAGCGAAATAGCAAAAGATATTCGAACGGGTGACCGGCCCTCCGTTGATGTGCCATTTAAAGGAACTGCCGAGCCGGTTCATGGTCCATTGCTGTTGCATCCGGGGCTCCTTCTACCGGTCAATCCATACAAATGGATCGCGAAACCTACAACCAAAACCACTTATCCACTTGCGACCGCTCAAGTTCGGTCATACACGCGTCCACCACCCCCAGACAACCCTCGGCAGTCGCAACGCCGTCCCCACGACGAGGAGAGACCAAGACGTCGACCAATTCGCTCTCCTGCCACGCGTCGACTTTTATATTTCAACTTACAAATTCCTCGTTAGTGGAAATGGGGGTCGAAGGGGTGAGGGTCACTTGCCCCGTGATTAAATATCAAAGTACCTACATTTGTGTATTGTTACTTGGTAACAAGCTTGAGACAACGCACGCTTCCAAGCTTATCGGAGTTAATAAGCTACTTATCCCGTTGACGTTCACCGCAACGCGTCCATTACTGAAAGATTACCTGACCAGTTGTCCTATCGAGGACCGACCGAAAATCACAGTCGAATCCTGAACCTTACGTCTACGATATTAATCAAACTGTGGTTTTAAGGAAGTTGCCACATTAAGAACGACACAAAAATGAGATTATAATTTGTCGGGTGACTAGGTTAGGGACTTCTAAGGAGGAAGTTTTCTCCTTTATAACGTTATAAATGAGGTAATATCCTTTGCATTTTAGCTGCATGTTTTAATCTCCCGGCAATAATTAAAAACAACGTTCATTTTGTCTTTGCACGGCTTTCTCCTTTCGCCGTCACCTTGGACTGATGAGCTTCACCACTTTGCTTATATTTAACTTGCCACAATCAATCCCCTTCTACGCTCATTTCCAGATTTATTTTTTTTAATTACTCGACTCTACCACTTCCTAACAATCGATTCTCTAATATCGGTTCGGCGTAAACTCCGCAACGGTGTTTTTCAATTTTCCATAAACAAATCACTAATTACAATACACCGTTTCTATGTTTACTACCACGTTTCCACATCATGCTGACTTTTTAAAAAGCTCTCTCTCCAGTTTTTACATGATACAAAATTGTTTTACATTGTTACTTTTTCATAATTTATAAGTTTTACAACACGGTTTTGCCCAGCCAACTACGATCTCACGAATAAGACCGATTCTCTATAAGAAGTTGTTCAGAATATAATTTTGACTCCATATGCCAAGTTTGAAACAAAAATCGCATTTTAATTTTTTTAAATAAGTTGTATTTTTGGTTTTCATTTTTGAATAAAGTATCATGGAAACGAAAGAACTTATCAAGAACAAATAATTGAGAGTGTGGAGAAATTTGAATCTCTACTTTTACAGGTAAAGAAAATATTAAGCTGTGTTCATCTTAAGTGCGACACACTGTATATTTGTTATGGTGGAACACCCGGTATACTATACTATAAATACGTAGCATGATTCAAGTTTTGCACAAGAGAAAGTAATGATTGGGCAATTTATTTGCTGTTGTTATTTTGGTAAATGTTTCGATCTTGTATTGTTGGTTGCATAAACAATTTTTTAGTATTGAGGGGTGGTTAGTTAAATTGGTTTAAAAAGAAGGAGAGCAGCTGATACTGGTTCTGTTATGTGGATGTTTGCGGTGGTTATATCGGCAACAACCCAGAACTAGTCACAATGGTTGGCAACATTTGCGGAGAATCGAAAGGTTTCTTGTAAACAGTGTGTGCCGCAGCGTCGAGGAGCTCAATTAGGGCTAGTGTCGGTGGAAGACGTAATGACAGATATCTAAGCAACGATTACACTAATTGTGCCTCTGCGATCGTCATCAACAACTTGTAACAGGTGCAGCAAGTGGGGGTGATGGGTAAAACGCTCGTTCAGTTTGTTTATGTCGATATCCACATCCTGTTAGCAGCACCTGGATTATTCGAGGCAAGGCGGTCTATCAAGATTGATAGCCACTTCATATAAATATAGTATTTTATTCTGAAGAGAAACGGTACAGTTCCCAAGGCGTATCATCAGCGCATCCTCTCGGAGAAAAGCTCTCGTCACGAGTACATAAGATTAATAGTAGGCTTTGTTTATCCTATGTAAATGCTATTAGCGCATTTACTGCGCTTAAAGGCTGTGCCCCGGCATTTATTTACTACAACGCGATGCCCAAATACCCGATTTATCATGCATCGTTGATCGACAGTCTCACCCTGTATAGTCATATTGCGACTGCCTGTCCAATTGTTGGCTTTGCTCAAGGAAGGGTTAACATCTTGCCGGGAATTTGAAATAAATCCCTGCAGCCGCGCGGACTCTGTGGCTTTAATTGATTTAATTACATTGTGTTAATTAGGGTGGCTGTTTGGAAGCAATTGGATATAACGCTACACTGTAATTTCGAAATGTACGAAGAACGCATTTAGGGGAAAGACGATCCAGGACGACTGTACCATTCCTCGGCGGCATTCTTCCGCGAAATCTTCCAGATCGTCAATATTTGTGTCCTGTATCGGGTGACGTTTGATTTGTTCCCTTCTCTGGAGGCTCGCTTGTTAATCTTTTTCAGGTCGGGACAATGTAGTGGAAAGCAATTATGAGTCACCGATTCTGGGCCCCATTCCCGTTTGCACCCGTCTAGCCCCACTAGCCGGTCATCTGTGTGTAATTCGAATGGAAATTTAGCGGATCGTGACGGTCCTCGCCGATTGGAAATGTTCTTGGAACAAGCGAGCGAAACGGACTTCGATTAGGTAAATGAAGATTCGGGAAGAAGCCAGTGGCCGCCTTTAACTTGTATGTGTCGGGTTTGAGGTAATAAATGGACCTGGATACGCCTTCTGTGTCCTTTCATATTTTAAGGAACTGGCCCTGCATCCTGCCGGTCCATTCTTATCGATTTATACGTTTCGGTGTACTGTTTAATTTCTACCACTTTCCACCCGATAAATCCGAACGGACGGGGCACCAAACCATACATGATAAATGCAAATATAAATAACCATAAACATTTATTGCGTCTGCAGATAGTGCGCGCAAAGGGACAGCGTCTTTCATTTAGGGACCGATGTATCATTCGAATCCTAACACATACAGGACAATAAAATGTGTCACACGGTGACACATAAATTCGTTTATTTTCTAACAATATTTTGTAAAGCAAACACACAAAAGAAGATAGAAACGTCTTTAATTTCTTACCGATATGATCTCTTGTGGTCAGCATCTGCACTCTTAGATACAATCAATACAAATGACCGGAGAAAGAAAAAGATTCGCCCAATTAAGATTTGATGATAAAAATAAAATGACAGAATTAAGTATCTATTAAAGACGACTTTAATATACTTTGAATAAATGGACTATTGTAAGTAGATTCTTTACGAGAGCACGAAGTAATCTAACTTGTGAAATATTTAGAGATTATTTTGTTTTAGTTGATTGTGGATATAAACAATGAAGGACCTAATTTAGAGCCTTATAGCAACGTGATTCTTGTATTTAACAATCTCACCTAAATCAAAAGAAATGAAGCGATTCGAATCTGGACGTGACTTATTGAGCTGGTTTAGATTCTAAGACTTTGGATTGGAAAAGTTAAAAAACTCGCCGGTAGCTTTGTACAGACTGTCTATAAAAGAATGTAAGATCGCAGATGGCTCTGAAATTTGAATTTGCCACCTCGTTTAAATTCATGAAATATTAATTGCAAACTGTCAAATATTCACAAGCTGTCAACACAAAGTCAACCTAACCTCATTTCCGTTTTCGAAGTTCTGTTTTGTTGTTTCTTGCGTTCCTGGTGTGTTTATTCTTTAAAAAAAGCTATATTTTTTCCTGTAGTGTTTTTATATTGTTTTGTTACTACCGGTAGTGTTGAAAATGGGAAATCGTCAGGTCGTTCCAAAGTGATTGAAGATGTAGTTGAAAACATACGAGATTATTTAGAAGAACATTCGAGAACATCCCTTACCACACTGTTTCTTCAAAGTGGTGTACCTGGCAGTACATGTCATAAAATTGTTAAAAAGAACTTGCTTTTACACCCATAGAAAGTAAAAAATGTACAAGAGCATGGCATGGCCTCCTCATTCGCCTGACTTAACCCACTTTGACTTTTCTGTGTACAGGGTGATTTTGAAAGTTGTGCAGATATTTTAATCACGAACTACTGGCTTCATGTAGAACTCGGAAAAAATATTAAAAAAATTCTTTATCAAAAAATAAAATTAAGTACATTTATTTTTTGACCTACATTTTTTTTTAATTGCTTTTAGTCTTCTACGTTGTCAAACAAACTCGTAGGTAAAATTTCGGCACATTTTAAAAATACACCCTGTATATCATATTTTATAAAACATACACCAATGCGGTTTCCTTATTTTGAAGCATATTTCCTATAGGTTACTTCGCATTGGCGTACATTTTATAAAACGTGATATACAAGGGTGTATTTTTAAAATGTGCCGAAATTTTACCTACGAGGTTGTAGGACAACGTAGAATACTAAAAGCAATTAAAAAAAATTGTAGCTTTTGACATAGAGTTTTTTAAATATTTTTTCCGAGTTCTACATAAAGCCAGTAGCTCGTGATTAAAATATCTGCACAACTTTCAAAATCACCCTGTATAAAGAGCAAATGAATAATTTAAATGAGTTAATAGAAGAGATTGGCAACTGCTGTCGTAACATTAATGAACAGATATTGCAAAATATTTTCGAAAATAAGAAAGTGAGAGTGAGATGCTTAGAGCAAAATGAAGGACACTTCCAGCCATTTCTTTAATTTTCATCGTTACTTTTTTAACTGAGTCACTGATTTACCTTTTTCTTAAGTGTACAATAAATACGCAATTTGTTGCGAGTGTAAAGCACCAATTTTGTCAAGTTAGGCAACCAGTAAAACCAATTTGTTCTGAGGGTTACATATCGTGGATCATACTAACATTATTCGAATTGTGGTGAAAGAGTCGGCAAACTTTCAACGCCTACTAGGATCCCACATTCTTTTATAGACACTGGCGCGCTACAAAATATTTTTTTACAACTTTTTCGACAGTTTAGGATGTTGAATTGTGATCTAATCGATAGTTTAAAAAATCTTCCAAATTTGTTCCAAAAATGGTTTGAATACATATTTTCATCGGAACAAAAGTTAACAGGGGGTACAATTTTTGCCATGCAATTCCCTATGGTAACAGTTAAAAAAACGCACTGTATACCAAACATATTTGATCCTAAAGCTGGACAGCAAAGCTCTCATCACCATTAGGTGGTCATTTGGCCATCTCCGATCCGACGACGCAAATGTTATTTTCGAAAAACATTTTTATTTTTGTTTTTTTCGATATCCATCATTCGGTTGATGAGAGAGAAATATTTTTGCATTTGAAAAAGGCAGACATCTCTAAACGACACAAACGTAACGAAATTCTCTTTTCATTTTGTCGGAGCTTCGCCTGCTTTCAAATAATTGTGTGTCTACATCTAGACGTTAATCACCATCATTACTGTTTTGAAAGTTTTATAACTCCGACTGGAAGGGCAAGAGTCAATAAATAATTACTCGATGAAACTGATGAGCGCTTTTATTAGATATTTTTGAAACGTCAGGTGTAGTCGCCATTTGCGAAATGTTGCTTTTTGCCATCGGACAGACCAGGTTTTCCGTACCAGAATTCCGAATTAATCGAACGGCACGTTTGTTATTTTTTATTAGCGGAGATACATTTCTGTGGGCGATGCAGCCACCGTCCGTGCAGCAAATCTGCTAATTAAAACTATCCGAAGAATGCGAACGTTTTGTATGGGCAACGGACGCGTGAAGTGTGTAATTCAGAGCGTCGCCCGGAAATATTGCTAATCGGCGAGCTCTCGCTTCAATAAATCCAATAGCTTATCCACACCTATACTATGTATTTTCAATTTCGTCAGTGGCGCAGCCGTTTCATCTCGCATATTTATAATCAATTTAAACTGAACCGCCACAACCTCGTAACGATTTCGGCAAACAGCGCTCTAATAATTCGGTGTGACTTTTTGTGGTGACACTCTCGTCACCAAAAACGCGGAAAACGCTTAATTTGCCTTAGAGTACGCGCCGATAGGACACATAAGCTCGATAAAAGCTCCGGTTAATTTTGTAGTGGTCACCGGTCTCAATCCCGCTCCCAAATACGAGAGTTCTTCAAAAATGAATGACGTTACTTTAAACGATCGAACGGTCGAGCTGAAACAAGTCTTTTTACTTTTGGTCCAGACTGGGAAAATATTTTTGTTACACTCTCGATCCAATTTAAAAATTCCTCGCCGCTCGTGCACCGATCAATTACCGCACCGTGTCAAACTTTAATATAATTCTTGAACCATTCTGTTTAGGAAAATTTTCATCATTCAGACGGAAAGACACTTTAAAATCGTTGCGGAACTAGCCGACCCTTTGTGATGTAGTAAATATTGCGGTGAGGGCCTGGGGGAAAATATCTACCGATTTCAAATAGAATTTCCTCCAGATACTATTTTTTATTGTACGATTTCTGGAAATACAATAAATCGGCGTTGAAGTATCATCTGGTGGATTTTTATTTTCGGAAATGTGGAATCAGTAAGTTTGTTGGGAATATGCTATAAAGTAGAGGAATATATGTATGTAGGAGTTCCTGGAGGTGTTGTCAGTTTACATCTGAAGTGTGAAATAATAGAAAAGGTCCCGATGCGGGAATAAAGTCGCGGTGTAATGACATGTACGACGATAAGTGTTTATTGATTTTTAGATATTGTTGTGCGGTATCGACAAATGCCTCGACAAACAAATAAATATCGATAGCGAACGTCGGGTGTCAAGAATGTGCGAAAAAGTCGGTGAAATATTGGACCGTGTCGTCGATAATTCGGAAAATGTTTTTAATAACTCGGAGAAATTTTATAATGGAAACGTGAGATCGTATCCGTGCCGATCGCTCCAGATCTGTTTTGCTAAAAACTCGTATTGAATTAATCGCAAGGTGCATGTTTCCCCATTCCTGTTTATCATGCGTTTATTTTTCCCCCGACGGATCGATCCCCCGTGGAAAGAGGTGAGATCCGTATGCGGCAATAATTATTCGCAAATCTTCCCGTCGTTTTCCTCCCGTGAAATGGAACTTTCAAATTGTTTTGATGTATTTCCCGGCTCATTTTGTCTTTTTACTTAACGTCGTTTCCATTTTGTCGGTCGTCTGCTTGCTCGCTGATTTATCGTCTGATTGCCGACTATTATTGCCTCCTTTCACCTATATCGGCCTATTTTTCCGTGCAACCTCTCAAATGCAATTTATTGGCTGACTGCGCTCGGATATTTTGCACAATCATCAATTTATATAAAACTGGCTTTATTTATTTAGTGGTGCGGGGTGAGGTGACACTTTGGCGGTAAAAACCCCGGTGGAAATTTTCTGGTGCCGAGAGGATGTAATTTATATTTCATTCGACAAATTAATTACATGCAAAGATTCTGTCAGAGGGATTAGGTGGAAGAGTTAAAAGATTCAATGGTGCAAATACATAAACTGTCTCCTTGTCAGCTCAGACAGGGGTCGTTGGTACGTGGCGAGAGAGAGGGTGAGTATGGCACATTGGTATTCTGGCGAGATGCCATACCTCAGCCACCTCACGAAATAAATTTGCAATAATCTGCATCGTATCACGTCAAGGGCAGTTCCGACTAAATTCCGATTTTACTTGCTCGTGAACATTTTACTTTTCGAAAACGTTTATGCATTTTACATAAAACAAATTCCATTTTCGGCACGTTCACTTTTCTATTTACATATCGCGGATTAGAGAGAAATGTTTATTTTTAAATATGCACCGTATGCTAATCGAGGGGTTGAATTTTGAAAGTTTGTGCTGTTTGTTTCTCCCTGTCAAATTTAAAAATATTAAAACTTGGTTTCTTTAATCATTATTCTGAGCTCATTCGGTTGAAATAAAATTTGTGATTTTTTATCGAATGGAGCACAGAATCCTGAATTTTAATCGACACCCGGAATTGCATTTGCATATTTCAAGCTACTGGAGTTGTACTTTTGCGATCTTAAATTGATCTTGGTCGTATAACCCCGCTTCGGTTGCAACCAACACCGATAAATAAAAAATCACTCGATTGAGTGAGTAACTTTGTTTTTTAACACTTCGATGGTCAAACTCGACCAAAATAAATATTAATCACGAACGTTTCGCTGTTATTTAAATCGAAGTGCGCAATTAGAAATTTCACACGGGAACACTCACACGTTTTCATTTCCATTCCGATAAAAAGGAAAATTCTTTCAAATGTCATGTATTAAATTTTTTCTACCGTATTTTAACTGTTCAACACGACTTAATTAGTTATTAATGAAAGCCTTGCTTTTCAGAAACGAACCGTTTTATGAATTTTGTAAATACTTTTGTTGGTTTTTATCGATACTCATTTACATATTTTATTTGAAATTTGATCATTAAAAATTATTCTAAAAAAAGAAACAGTTAATAGTCAATAGTTACAAAAAAAATTAAAAATCGCATAAATACGTGTCACACTGGAAAATATTAATTCTGGCAGCTGTAGAATTCTGCTAGAAAGTTCAAAAACCTTTTTTTCCAAATGTTAATATAAATTTAAATGGTATTGATTTAAGAGGATTTTTGAACCCCAACTTTAATATCTTACCCAATTTGAGTGTGAAATCTAACGTAATATTCGATAAAGATAGAAATCATATCTTGCGACGTGTTTCTTTTAACTAAAAAATTTGGACAAATTTAATTATTTTTAGAAAACACAAGTTAGGTATACATAAATATGTTTTGAAAAGAGAAAATACAAAATGCAAGAAACCTGTACCTAGCTTTCTCCTAAGTACATACAAGGTGATCAAAAAGAAAACAAATCAAGAGTACTACCTTATCTTTTGTTTTATCGAAACGTTTCTCTTGAGAAAATTGTTCCTTACAATTACAGTAAATTTTGCCGAAATCGAAAAGTTGTTTTCTAGGTTAACAACAGCACATTGTTGACGTTTCTTTGACATTTCAGGGAAAAATCTGCTTACCAATGCCGTCGCGTTTGGGAATAAAGCTTATAAATTACCCATTTTTACGAATGTAAAATGTTGCTCTTGTTTGTGAGCGATAATTTGCAACGCCTGCTCTGGTTTGTTTTCTTAAAAATATTTTTTACCATGTTAAGCACAGAACCAGTTCTTGTGTCATCACGTTCCAAAGGTTCCAAAACATTTTTCAAAATTTGTATCTTTCTTAATTATACACATTTTCGAAAATTTTGACAAAATCTATAAGTACAGTATTAAGAAGCTATAATTTTATTCTAATAACTGCAGCAAATATCTAATTCTTTCATCATTGTGTTTTCTTCACAAGCTGCGCCATTTAAAAGTATGAAAGAAACATGATCAGTTTTAATCCTGCCTAGAATATCTTCATGATATAACATTTAAGCCGTCGTAATTTTTCTCCTAACATGAAAATGGCTTTTTTTTGCTTTATCGTGCCTAGTTGCTTTCTATATCTAAGTTTTTTTACTATATGTATATATATTATTGAATTACATTTTACTAGCTATTTATGTTTATAATGTTCATAATGTAATGCTTTATTGGACGAGTCGAGTTTATATATAAATAGAAGAGTCCAATAAAGCATCATTATGGACGAGTTGCATACAATATTTTATGTTCGACTGCATTATTTGTTCAAATTACAAAAAAATAACAGACATCTATGAGGTAAATGTAGAATGACAGCAGGTTTGCGACTTTGGAATAATAAAAAGTAAACAAAATTAAAAGTCACCTATTTTTAAAATTTGCACAAAAGAAACCACATTTTTTCATTTTACAATTTTATTTACACTCATGAACCAACAATAAGCCGTGTCGCTACGTATTTTTGCACAGCGACATCTAACAGCACAAATTCTCCAAATCGCTTAAAATTTTTAAAATTAGCTTTTAAAAATACTATGAAAAAATTGTTAAGATTAAAAAAAATATATATTTAAAGGTTTAGCCTTTGAAACCTTAGACCCTTGGTGCAAAGAAGCCATCGATTTCATTAATGTTATCGGAAACCGACTTATCGCGGAATCAGGCGATTCAAAATCAAAGAAATTTCTTTTCGAGAGGATTTTCCTTGCTATTCAACGTGGAAACGTTACAAGCATTCGGGGTACTTTTCCATATTCCGCATTATTAGCGGAAATTTTTGTATTGTAAACCAAAAATGTTATGTATTCCATGAAAATAAAAGCCTTTTATATGTATTAATAAATGTATTTATTTGAAAAAAGTAGATACAGAATAAATTTGTAATTTTTCCAATGATATCTTTTGCTTTACAGTTCGTGCGGTCGCCTAAAAAATGTAATGTGCACCTCGGCCAAAAAGTCCCTTTTGTCCTCTCCTGTTTTAAGTCTCGGCGCGTCTCTACTCTAAAACCCAGACTCGGACGAAAAAGATGTACTTTTCGGCCTTGATACACAAAAAACTACATATTCTTGTTTCACGTTTCTTCCTTTCTAGTATACAAAATATTTAATGAAATTTTGAAAGTTTTTATTAATTCAAACAACACAATCTTGCTACCGAGAGATAATGAAGGCAAAATAGGAACTTGTCTTAAATCTTATATTAATCTGCATATTTCTTGATTTCTTGAGTTTAGAAATAATTTTCAAGATTTTCAAGAGAGAGCAAATGGCATACACGGTTTAAGTCCATAGAAAAGTCTTTAGAGTATTAAAAAATGTTAATTTTGAATTTAATTTTTGATATGTGATTTAGGTAACTGAATTGCGGCGAGTTGACCTGATTGTTTGCGTTTGAAACAACGTAATGTTGTTGTTGGGTAAATTTTGAAATTTGTATTGAACATGTGAAGTAATAAATTGCCTGAAGAAATCGATAGCGTGGTGAAAAACAATCGCATTAAAAAGAGAGAAGTGTCTGAACGGAAAGGATACAAGAAGTGCAACGTCGAGACGAATTGGATTTACCTATTGTAATATCGAGCCAAGAAAATAATTTCAGCTGGATAAATAGTGAGCTAGGTGGAAACGTATAAATGAGAATTGCTAACTGTAGTGAGAGTCGCTCCCACCTAAGCCCTCTGATTTAAATAAAATCTCGAAGTATCGCGTGGCGGGCGGCGGGTCGGCGGCAGTTTATCAGACCCATCCGTTCAATCAGGAAGACAGTAGATGCAGGTCGAGCCGGTTCAGCAGGAGAATTATCCTGCTGCGTGGCATTTTTCCCCTGACTGCGACAAGGATGCAGGATGGCGCAGTGGTGGTTAAACGTCAAGGATCGGCCGTCTGCCTGCATTTGCTTCCACCTCAATGACTCCCAATGCCTCTAAACGCCGCCAATGGGGACCGAACGGCGAAAATCATTGCGGGATAATGACATTAAACTCATTAAATCAGAATAAGAAGCTACGATGCTTTTTACCGGTTTTATAAGCTTGACTGGATATCTGAGTAGTTTTGCGAAAAATGCGAGAGGAAAGGAAATAAAATAACCGGCAAATGGGTGAGGTACTAATTTTTAAATTACGCCACAACGTATCGCGCACCAGACTATCGAAAAAAGCCCACCACTGATATCTCAGTCCTCTTGGTTGCCACTTTACCGCCATTATCACCCCATAAATCCTAAATATGACATCGACCTTAATTGATGCACGCCGCATGCACTCAAAAACCAATTTAAACCGACCCGACTTGCCTCCACCTGACTAATAAAGACAAAATTTCACAATGACATCTCCAAATCCCCTCGAATTTTGCCATTCCGAAGCCCATGCACCACCAAACGAAATAAATGTCACGAAAAATTTACACCCCACATTCTTGATTAATCCCACCAGCCCTATTTTTCTTATTTTGCTTTTGCTTTTTTCTCCTTGATGAAAATCATCTCTCTGCTCAACTTTACACCTACATCGCTCATCTACCCACTCGTTTGTGCTGTTGGTATTGCCATAACTGATCGGACAGGTCACAGACCTGATCTAAATTCGATTGAGTTGCTGTGGACTCTCCGCCAATAGATATCTCTTGAGAAATCGGAATTGAAATCTTAAACGTGATCGAAATTGTTTCCAAAAAGTGATAGATCAAAAACATTCCCACAACGAATAATTGTTGCATTCTAGAATTCTGCAAGAGCCTAAAAAATTTAAATGCAATCGTTGAGAATGTGTATCAAGAATATTTTGAATGTGGTCTATTTGATTAGAGGTTTTTCAAAAAGACTTCTGCAAATTGATTTATAAGATATCGTATCTGAGGGCATTAAAGGTTTTTATTAAATTTGAAGAAGAAGTAAATTAATTCATCTAAATTCTAGACTATGGAATAAAATTATTTTTAAAAAATGATGCTGATAGTTTGCTTCAAAATGATTTATAAGTGATATTTATTTTTTTAAATTCCTTATTGCCTGCATTTAATACTTTGAAAACATTAAATCTTCATAGATCTACTAAAAAGTTTGAAAATTTACCTAAAGTCATTTGAAATTATCGATCAAAATGATTTTCGATTAGTGATCGAAGACTTTCTAAGATAGATGAATGTTTTACAAGTATGATAATTAATTTATAAGAGATATTTGTTTCTCTTTAGTTAGATTATGCAGTCTGAGACTATTAAATGTCTTCTAGACTTCAAATAAAATTTGAAAACTTCAGGACGATCAACATTATTTTCAAAAGTTAATTCTAAAAAGATAAATGTTTCTTGCATGTTGATTTATAAGAGATTATTGATTTCTTGCATTTTTTTCTTGAATTATCATGTCTGAGGACTGTTTTTTAGAATTCTTCCAAATTTGAATGTATGTATTAATTTCGAGCTAAAAAGAAAAAATAATTGATTTGACACCCGATCAGGAGAAGAATATCGAAAACTAATTAAAAAAATTGTAGTTTAAAAACGTTTTTTGGCTGGAATTATAATATACGGGGTGTCCCAGAACCGCCTCCCCAGAAAAAAAGGGAGGATTTGGGTAAATGTGATCACCTGAATTAAAAAAAAGGCCTATCTCAAGCGATAATCGAGAAAAAACATCGTAAACACGACCAATCAGGAAAACATATTTTAATCATCTTGGAGTGTGTTTTGCTGTCGGGACATGTCTGTTTTCTGTGAGGAGGCACTTCTGGGACAGGCTATATGTGGATTCAAAATATTTAATGTCTTTTAAAAACCCTGAAGAGTTGAATCGAATCATTTGAACTACGGATCAAAATTATTTTCAGGGAGTGATTAATCGAAGTCTTTCCAAAATAGAGAAATATTTTTTTTAGCAATTGATTTACAAGAAATATTTAATTTCTTCTTTATCATTTTATTTGGATCATATAATTTGAGTCTTTTAAAAGGAATGTGTAATACAACAGCGAAAGTGATGATTCTTGCATTATGTTTCTGTTATCCAAAAACATTATCTACCTAGATATACAAAGGAATATTGATAGATCTTTCCAAATGTGATACTAAAATCAATAAAGATAAAAATATATTTTTAGGCACCCTTAATGAAAAAGGTAATTTTACGTACTCCCAAGCGGACGAAAAGTAAATCTTCTTGGACCGTACTTTCTCGGCTGCACTTTTTTTGGCCGGATCTTTCTGACCCTGGACCGTGGCGCCATTTGTTGGTTTGTTTACTAAGTTAACAACGAAGCCGACAAAACCGAGTAAACCGACTGAAAACAAATGACAATTTGACAATTAAATTTTTAACCAAAGTATTTTATTTGCCTGAAAGAGTGTTGTATTGTTTATTTCTGGTGCTTACTTGGTGCATAATAACTAATAAGAAAACGAACGTTCATCTAATCGATAGGAACAGCGTGATGAAGGAATGTGTAATACAACAGCGAAAGTGATGAACAATGTCTAATACGCCGCCGGACATCGCAGATGATAAGAACAACTGATTGGAGGTTTTCCAGAGAAGATAAATATTTTTGAATGTTGATTTATGAGAAATATTCTTTCAATTATTTCTTAGTTAGATCAGAACGTATTTTGTAATTTTAAAATAAAAAAAACATGATTGTTTCTTGCAAATTGATTAAATATTTGATTTTTTATGTTTTTGCTTGAGGTAAAAAATCTACGAACATCAAGTGCCTTGAAGAACTTTGAAGAAGCTTGAAAGTTGAAAATTATTTGGAAGGTATGATCGATTAAAAATAATAAATATGTAATTATCTTTTGCAAATGATCTTTTTTATTTATTTTCGCTGGGAAGTGCGCTTTTCCGTATCGAAATGCAGGCAGGAGAATTTTAAATAATTTCCATTGTGAGAGAGTGTATTACGGGCAAGAAGATTTTATGATCAATAAACGGTATTGGTTTGTGTTGCTAATCAGGTTTTGATTTATCTTGTTGACGTTTAGAAAAAGTTAGCCGAAGCAATTGAGTTAGGTACTTAATTTGTTGCCATGTTTTATTGCATCGAGGAGAGTTTCGATGAATAAGCTGTAAAAGCACACACATTAGACTGGCCAGAAGGCAAAGGAAAGAAGTTCAGGGAGAAAACAAGCGTAGCTCGTTAAAGCAATGGCCGTATTGATGACCGTCGAAGTGATCGGTTCGTGGCTATGTGCTAACAATAGCTATTCTTCAACCTACTATTAAAGTAACAAAATAAAGAATCGCAGCAAAACAAGGCATCAATACAAGATTTATATATTTTGAGGAAAAAAGCTTTCCGCACCGACAAAAACTATAATTAATTGTTTTTGAAAAATCTGACATGCAATAATGACGAGCAAAAAATTTCGTGAATTGGGTTAGGTTCAGAGGAAACAGGGTTAAAGTCGAGGCAAATAAAAATCTTGGCGGATCAGGGGGAGTGATCTGTTGTCTCCGTCGTTCACGATAATTATCCCCGAAGTAATCAGGATGAAATTCTGGAGTTCAGCAGTTTGAGGTTTCTTTATTGGAAAGGCCGTCTATGTGTTGACGTGTTACTGGGGTGGTCAGTGTGAACGTCGACGCAGCTTCGAAGACAGTAACGCTACTTGTTTACAGTTTGCTGGAGGCGGCCGATTTACCGCAAGCCCTATTCTCTCCTATGAGGGGTGATCCCAGCTTTGTCAAAAACTCTGCTGACGTCTGCACACTAGGTATACAATTCCGCCGCCTCCTCCTCCGTTCACCTTCACCTTGATTTGCATCTCACCTAATTAGTAATTACCCCCACACCTGCCACACTACTGATTACTTGTTTATTTGATTCGTTATTACTGCGCAATCACGCGTCGTCAACGTTTACACAGATCACAATTAACATTTCCAGATTGCACAACGCCGACCTTCGAAGCTTCTTATTAATTATCCAAACATCACAAAACACAAACAATAACCGACGAGACGATCAAAGACATCGCCTTCGCCGGTGACGTGTTTTCAAACATCCACTCCAACAGGAAGAGTGGCCGAAGAAGAGATGAGTTGTTTTGCGTAGATGTTTTTGTGATGTTATTTGCAACATCGTGGCTATGGGGTGATTAATTACGGGTATCTAGCAGGCAAATTATGTTATTAACTCGGAGTATCCGGGGTAACACTTCATTAATTTGAGGGAATGGAGCTCACAACATGTTAGTCAAAAAGGGTAAGAAAGACCATCAAAACTATTCAACGTTGTAATCGAGGAAACAACGAGGAAGTAATAACATATTCTCCCTTGTATTACAAGATGCCGGAATGTAACGCTATTAGAGCGGAATCATAAAGCAGCCAAGATTTGTCGTGAATTGTAAAAGCTTTTGGTTCGTCTAATAAATATTTGACGGGAAGCCAGTCAGTTCTCCTGTCTTGGTTACCAATTACGAGAATGTATAGTTATCTCTGTTTTAATGCGTTCATCTGTCGGTTAATAGCGGCAAGGCGGAATTAATATAGGTTACACTTGTAACTTTACTAGTCCCTAAACAAGATGACGCTCTTGTTATCTTGGGGAAAAGTCGGTAGACGATTCGACAGATAAACTCGAAACCGCCCCAGGTTGCCGCTTTTACTTCCACAATAACGCGTTCAAAATTATACACTAAAAATAATTTATACAACATTAAACGTCGTCATAATAAATACATTAAGAAGGGGGAATTTAAAATCGTGTAAATCTTATTTGTCTGAGGTTTCTTTATGCAAATGCGGCTCGTTAACAATGGTATTTTTCCGGCTAAAAGTACGCCAAAGGAACTTACAAAACAACATCTTTTCACAATTACATCAGATTTACACCGACTCCCTGTTTTGTACCTTGACTATTACGTATATTTTCCTTCCCGGATTCTACTAATCTTAGCTAATCTTCCAACAATTTATTCAAACATTTCAAACGTCCTTTCGACTCACATAAACCCTTATCGGTCTGTCCAATCATCTTCAAAAAATTACTCGATCAGCAATCTGTAAGATTGTTAAGAACAACAACAATTTAACGCAGTCGCTTCAGTTTTATTGGTTAAGTCGAATGTTTCGGTTTTTTTAGAAGACTGTTGTCTCGATCCGAATTGCATTCGTATTTTTTCTAATAATTAATATCGATTTTTATTAATGAAGCTCGGCACCGGCATCTGTGCCACCGCCGGCAACCGTAAAACGAAATTTAAATTGACAGTGCTTGTAGCGGAGACACTTCCAATAATTGCTTCTGGAAACGTCTTAGTTCATCGACCAGTTGACTTACGGTTATCATTGTCATATAGAAGAAAAATTGCTTTACTTGGTTTATCTCTCCGTTCACCAAACATTTACGATATTACAATAAAAATAAAATATATAACGCTGTAGCAGTTTGTCTTGGAAATTGATTTGTAGCAACAAATTAACTATTACTCTTGACTCACTCTACTGTTATGTCCTGGCATGCGCTTTTTCTGATCACGACATTGACTTCTTTCTCAAATGAAGTCACACATTTATTTCTCGATTTTTGAATAACTACAAATTATTTATAGCGTAAAACCTCTCAATAGCGGTCACAAAAATGTATTGTAAAAATGACCGCTATAGGGAGGTGGCCGTTATTGGAGAAAAGAATAAATAAAACACGTCGGTTCTGGGAACTTCAAAGCTGGCCATTTTTAGAGGTGACCGTTTTCCATGGGTGACTAAAAATAGAGGGTTTAAAAAAAATTGGATATACTTCTTTTATCTGAAAACGAAACAGTTAATAAGACATTAGTTATAATAAGAATTCATTTAGTCTGATCAGTAAAATTGACGCTCCTTGCAAGATCTTTTTCTAATTTCTACTGGCTTCATGTAGAACTCGGAAAAAATATTTAAAACAATTCTTTCAAAAAATAAATTGACATTTAATTTTTGAGGTACAATTTTTATAGTTGTTTTTAGTCTTCTACGTTGTTCCACAACCTCGTAGGTAAAATTTCCGGACATTTTAGCTACGAGGTTGTGGGCCAACGTAGACGACTAAAAGCTATTAAACAAATTTGTAGCTCAAAAAATAAATGTCATTTTATTTTTGATCGTAGAATTTTTTAAATATGTTTTTCGAGGTCTACATGAAGCCAGTAGCTTGTGGTTAAAATTGTTCCGTGTATTTCGATTACACCCTGTATGTTCACACGAGCAACTCCAGCGGACTCAGATTAGGCAGTCCTGGTGGCCTAAACAGTATTTAAATATTTATCAATGTCTTAGTGTAATTAATATTATTTGCAACAGAAAATTGCGTGCATCACGGGCGGTTATTAAAATTCTTTCTCTTCCTTAATTAACTTGATATAATTATTTTTTAATTTATTTTTTACAGGGTAAAGAAAAAGGTAAACAAAACTAGCGCCATTAAGACGAGGCGAGAATTCGATTTAATTATTTTTTAATTTATTTTTTACGCGTAAAGAAGAAAGTAAACAAAACTAGCGCCATCAAGAGGAGAAGAGATCAGAATTGATCGAGTTAAAAGAATTATGGAAAAGAGAAAAAAATGTTGGTAAAATGTTATAAGAAATTGGTTGTAGCTTGGAAGATGTGTGTAATAATATTGATCACTCGGTACATGAGATGCTAGGAAGGGTTTGACAAACAAATATCAAGTGAAATCCAGCTCGTGCAAGTTTAAACGATTTATAGTTGCATATTCTGCTCAAAATACTTTAAATATTAAACTGGGCGTAATCGCAGGGGTTGTAGCGCGAGGGTGAAACCACAACAACAAACTAAGAACGCGAATTTCGCGTCGGGGGTAAACAGTCGAGTGTACTTTTTGTTTTATTGTTGTTTACCGGGTTCAAAGATTCGGGAGAATTTGATTAGGCGAGACAGGTGTTCTCAATTTGGAATGTATCGATTTGGTTTGGTTTCGAATTGACCTATGCGAACCGCAAACAGGAGTCGTTAATATTTAAAGTGCCCCATAGGTGTTTTAATAAGTAACGATCGAATGGCGAAAGGAATTGACAGATTTGCGGATGATGAAAACGTTCGAATTTTTAATTAGGCGGAGGAAGAAAAGTCGTCATGCGTGCGTGAAGTGGGAGCGAGATGGAGCTTTCGCAGGGGTGACAAATCATGGAACTATACTAAACAAAATTTGACGTGAAGGGAAATATTTATCCACTTTGATGACGTTATTTGTTGAGGCAAACCTTCGCACCAAAGATATTTATATATTTTTGTGGATCGACGCGCGGGGTTGTGAAGTGTATATTTTGTCCCAAGGGAGAAATCCGCTGTGTGATTTGTCGGAGGTCGAATCCTGCTAAGTCAACTAAGAAGACTCCGCCGTGCTTTCCCTTTTATTAACATTTCACGAGGCCGAATCCGTAATTAAGCCGATCCGGCTAGACGTATGCAAGTCTTGAGAGGAATTCTTCTTCCGGGTGCAAAGTTGCGAATCCGATGCGGTTCCAGGTGGTTGTAATTTGAGGGCCCGAACACGGCGGATCGTTGCGTGCCAAAGTTCTTTAATCGAGCCTTCCTCTGCACCACAGTCGCATTCACGCGTCTCGCTGTTATGCTATGGCCCCCTTGTGTATAATTTCCCCACAATCATTCTCATTTAAACACTAACTTCGCAAAGATACTTATGTATACGTTAATTTTTAGATTATGCGCCGCCCCCGCTCTGCAATGGCAGTTTTTACGCGGGCTTTAATCGCTGTATTGAATTGATGCATCATCATGTGAAGTTGCCAAGAAGTTGGTTACAAATGAGTTGCGTAGATTACTGACTCGTTGAATGATTTACTGCGGAACAGGAAGCATAAGAAGGAACGTTTGGGTGCGCAAGATCGTTTAGAACTTGTTACAAAGTGATCTTCAAGAGTCCGAGGAAGATCTGCAGGTCACCAATTCTACGTCAAAGCTAATGAGCCTAGACTTGTTGAATATTTTTTTAATCGATCGCTTCTAATCAAGTCATCTATGAAACACATCACATCTATTTAGAACTAGGAATCTAAGTTCTAAAATAAGTAAAAAAAGAGTGTGTGCTTAACACCGCACGACAGAAGTGAAAACTTCTGTGGAGATTTTAAGTAATATACATATTATATAAATTACATATACAGGGTGTTATTGAAAGTTGTACAAATATTTTAACCACGAGTTACTGGCTTCATGTAGAACTCTGAAAAAATATCTAAAAAATTCTATGTCAAAAAATAAAATGACATTTATTTTTTGAGCAACAATTTTTTTTAATGGCTTTTAGTCTTCTACGTTGTCAAACAACCTCGTAGGTAAAATTTCGGCACATTTTAAAAACACACCCTGTATATCATGTTTTATAAAATGTACACCAATGCAAAGTAATCTATAGGAAATACGCTTTAAAACAAGGAAACCGCATTTGGTGTCCTCTTCAATTCTTTTCGCTACCTACTTATTGATTCTGATTGAACACCAGGTACATTAGGAGAATAAATATTAGTTAGAGACAGAAGACAAGGATTTCTTCATTGTTGCTTCATAGTGGCAATTGTTATTGCGGGAAAATATCAAAAACATAGAAAAGCTATAAATGGCATGGTTTGTTAGTTTTAAAGTCAACTATTGATTTACAATAAATATTTAGAATGATTAATATTTGGTTTGTTATGTTTGTTCTTGGTACTTCCTTATTTACCGATTCTTATGCAAGACCAGGTGCATCACAAGAGTAAAGATTAGCGAAAACTGCAAGTGAGGATTTTCACTGTCATCGCAGAAAGAGTCATTGAAAATACAGGATAAATTGCAGGAAACGTTTCTTCAGTGTCACATTCACTCATGATGACATTTCTCGTTGCAGGAAAATATGTAAAACCGAGAAATTTACAATAAATAGAAATTTTTAATGACTAATATTACGTTGTTATTATGACATACTTATACTCATTAATTCTGTTTTTCTTGCACTTACCTTCATCGGAGTAGTATTAACATTAACAGTTCCTTAAATGTCCTTTTCTGATAAAAATTATCGCAGCAGGGAATTCTGCAACTACAAAGAAACTTAATGGAAACGGTAATTTTTCGTAGCCACAAGTGAACGAAAAGTAACTCTTTTTCGGACGTACTTTTTCGGACACTGACCGTGGCGTCATCTGTTGGTCTGTTTGGCAAGTCAGCAACGAAACCGACAAAATCCATAATTGCCCTGTCACCATAAATTATGTAAATATGTAATTGTATTGCAAATACAGAGTAAATTTCTAGTACCTATTGTTGGCAAGCTGATAACAAATATGTACTATTTTTTTTAACAGGTATACCAGAACAGAATTTCTTAGCATGACATCTGTAACAGAAGGAAAACATCAAGGTGATAAAAAGGCTCTAAATTTTGTGTTTTGTGATTGTTTAATATTTAATTGTTTTTCCTAGGTCCTCTCGTTTTGCTATTATGCAACACTAGGTATATTAAAAGGGTAAATATTAGTTAGAGATATATGTATATTGTATCAGGGATTCTTTCATCACATTTATATACTGTAACAGAACAAAACGAAAACTGCAGAAATCTGTTGATTTTGATGCAACACCATGTATATTAAAAGAACAAATATTAGTTGGAAACCACAGGCAAATTTTTTTCCAGTGCCACTTTCGTGACGTTATTTTTATTATAGCAGGAAAGCTGCGAATGTATTCTTTGGAAACAAAAAACTGTTTATTTACGATAAATATTTACCGTAATTAGGTAATATTTAATTGTTGTTCTTAGTACTTCTCTATTTACTGTTTCTGATGCAATACCAGATAAATTATAAGAGTAAACAATAGGTACAACTGCAGGTAAGAATTCCTGCTGTGTTCACCTTAATATTTGTCACAGCAGGATGACATAAACATTGCAGGAAAGTCGTTAACTTCGTAAAGGTGATTTTAATGCACCAGGTATATCACAACAACAGGTTTTAATTGCAGTAATTATCAAGTGATTGTCGTTGAAATATTTACAATCATTTTTTTTAATAAGAAATTATTTATCACATGCAACAATTAGTGCAATTTTACAAATTTTCCTAATAACGCAAAAACCATGGTAAAAGCAAAACAGTTTAAACTCGTACAATATTTTTTGAAATTATTTAAATAATTTTATGATCTCGACAGCAATTTGATTATTCGACAAATATTTTAAAATTATTTTTATATAACGGATTTAGTTTAATTTTCACTTTCTAATGTAGCGGATATGTAATTAACACATTTTTAAATGGAGATGAAGTTGATAAAAGCAAGGAGAATTTTTGAGGAAAATTAATTTTTGGAGTACTTATGTATTTTTAATCGATAATCAATTTTCGAAAATTGCCTGTTATGGTGAAACACTCGACGTGCTAATTAGGTATCAGTCGATTCGGTAGTGAAACATTAGTTATTATCATTTTCTCTTTTGGTGTAAATAACAATAGGTATTAACGGGGATGAAGTCGCGTTACGTTGGCAGTGACAAATTTCCTCGTCACGCATACCATTATTCTGCACGACTTGTTGTCCTCTAATGTTCTAAATCTTGCAATGCATACTGAAGAATAAGAGAGGGCTCTAAATGCGGGATGATAGCTTGGGCAGTAATCAGTTGCAGCGTCGGTGATGATGACACCGGGCGTCGCGGCGTCCTTTGAATACCCGCATAGCCTCAGGGTCCGAGCCAGATGACAGAAGTCACTACCGTTAAAGATGCGTATCTTAATATTTGCCTCTTCTTTGAGAGCACTTCTTTTGTTGTGTCGTATTTCGTGAACCGTCAGGCGACGACTTTGATTAACGAAATTTCGCGGTTCGGATGTATCGGTTAGGAGTTCGATCAAATTGAAATAACACGACAGCGTTGTCGTTCCCTCGTATTCATGACGGAGCTTAAGCTTTAGTTGGCAGTATAAAGTAACCGTACGATTTAGAACTAATGATGAGTGTCCTATCAATCTAGACTAAATGAGAGAGGGGACGAAGTTGGTGTCACCGCTTTCGCGGCATTTCGTGCGTGTGACATGCGTTCTCGACGCAACTCGTGCGAGCGACCGAATTGTTCCTCAAATTTAACCAGGATTTCAACTTTTAATTTGATTTTTGTCTCAAAGCTGGTCAAAAGGTGTTCCCTCTCGTTTAAGAGAAATTCACAAAAATCCAAAAAACTCATATTTTTGGTTATTTTTGACTCCCACACCAACAAATGGGGTCTATGGCCGGAACTTTCCCTATGCCTGAATTCGACACATCCTATACAATAACTCACCGCAATTTCGGTCGAATCGGCGACAAAAATTTCTTTCGAAAAAACCATGAACCCCTACCTTCTATCGAATTTGCACATCGAAAAAACGTTTAAACGGTCATAGCTCCCTTATTAAACATAATATGGCAATGAATTTTACACCGCTGGATTCCCCTTTTCAATGCGCTTCCTTTCAGTCGAAAAAATTTTACCTCGTTTTTTTCGTTTAAGAGAAATTCACAAAAAACCAAAAAACTCATATTTTTGGCTATTTTTGGCTCCCACACCAACAAATGGGGTCTATGACCGGAACTTTCCCTATACCTGAATTCAACACATCCTATACAATAATTCACCGCAATTTCGTTCGAATCGGCGACAACATTTTTTTTCGAAATAACCATGAACCTTCTATCAAATTTGCACATCGAAAAAACGTTTAAACGGTCATAGCTCCCTTATTAAACATAATATGGTAATGAATTCTACACCTCGGGATTCCTCTTTTCAATGCGCTTCTTTTGAGCCGAAAAAAATTTACCTCGGTTTTTTCGTTGAAGAGAAATTCACAAAAAACCAAAAAACTCATATTTTTGGTTATTTTAGGCTGCCACGCCAACAAATGGGGTCTATGACCGGAACTTTACCTATGCCTGAATTCAACATATCCTATACAATAACTCACCGCAATTTCGTTCGAATCGGCGACAAAAATTTTTTTCGAAAAAACCATGAACCCCTACCTTCTATCGAATTTGCACATCGAAAAAACGTTTAAACGGTCATAGCTCCCTTATTAAACATAATATGGCAATGAATTCTACACCGCTGGATTCTTCTTTTCAATGCGCTTCTTTTGAGTAGAAAAAATTTTACCTCGTTTTTTTCGTTTAAAAGAAATTCACAAAAAACCAAAAAAACTCATATTTTAGGCTATTTTTGGCTCCCAAGCCAACAAATGGGGTCCATGACCGGAACTTTCCCTATGCCTGAATTCGACACATCCTATACAATAACTCACCGCAATTTCGTTCGAATCGGCGACAAAAAAATTTTTCGAAAAAACCATGAACCCCTCCCTACCTTCTATCGAATTTGCACATCGAAAAAACGTTTAAACGGTCCTAGCTCTCTTATTAAACATAATATGGCAATGAATTTTACACCGCTGGATTCCTCTTTTCAATGCGCTTCCTTTCAGTCGAAAAAATTTTACCTCGTTTTTTTCGTTTAAGAGAAATTCACAAAAAACCAAAAAACTCATATTTTTGGCTATTTTTGGCTCCCACACCAACAAATGGGGTCTATGACCGGAACTTTCCCTATACCTGAATTCAACACATCCTATACAATAATTCACCGCAATTTCGTTCGAATCGGCGACAACATTTTTTTTCGAAATAACCATGAACCTTCTATCAAATTTGCACATCGAAAAAACGTTTAAACGGTCATAGCTCCCTTATTAAACATAATATGGTAATGAATTCTACACCTCGGGATTCCTCTTTTCAATGCGCTTCTTTTGAGCCGAAAAAAATTTACCTCGGTTTTTTCGTTGAAGAGAAATTCACAAAAAACCAAAAAACTCATATTTTTGGCTATTTTTGGCTCCCACACCAACAAATGGGGTCTATGACCGGAACTTTCCCTATACCTGAATTCAACACATCCTATACAATAATTCACCGCAATTTCGTTCGAATCGGCGACAACATTTTTTTTCGAAATAACCATGAACCCCTACCTTCTATCAAATTTGCACATCGAAAAAACGTTTAAACGGTCCTAGCTCTCTTATTAAACATAATATGGCAATGAATTTTACACCGCTGGATTCCTCTTTTCAATGCGCTTCCTTTCAGTCGAAAAAATTTTACCTCGTTTTTTTCGTTTAAGAGAAATTCACAAAAAACCAAAAAACTCATATTTTTGGCTATTTTTGGCTCCCACACCAACAAATGGGGTCTATGACCGGAACTTTCCCTATACCTGAATTCAACACATCCTATACAATAATTCACCGCAATTTCGTTCGAATCGGCGACAACATTTTTTTTCGAAATAACCATGAACCTTCTATCAAATTTGCACATCGAAAAAACGTTTAAACGGTCCTAGCTCTCTTATTAAACATAATATGGCAATGAATTTTACACCGCTGGATTCCTCTTTTCAATGCGCTTCCTTTCAGTCGAAAAAATTTTACCTCGTTTTTTTCGTTTAAGAGAAATTCACAAAAAACCAAAAAACTCATATTTTTGGCTATTTTTGGCTCCCACACCAACAAATGGGGTCTATGACCGGAACTTTCCCTATACCTGAATTCAACACATCCTATACAATAATTCACCGCAATTTCGTTCGAATCGGCGACAACATTTTTTTTCGAAATAACCATGAACCCCTCCCTACCTTCTATCGAATTTGCACATCGAAAAAACGTTTAAACGGTCCTAGCTCTCTTATTAAACATAATATGGCAATGAATTTTACACCGCTGGATTCCTCTTTTCAATGCGCTTCCTTTCAGTCGAAAAAATTTTACCTCGTTTTTTTCGTTTAAGAGAAATTCACAAAAAACCAAAAAACTCATATTTTTGGCTATTTTTGGCTCCCACACCAACAAATGGGGTCTATGACCGGAACTTTCCCTATACCTGAATTCAACACATCCTATACAATAATTCACCGCAATTTCGTTCGAATCGGCGACAACATTTTTTTTCGAAATAACCATGAACCTTCTATCAAATTTGCACATCGAAAAAACGTTTAAACGGTCATAGCTCCCTTATTAAACATAATATGGTAATGAATTCTACACCTCGGGATTCCTCTTTTCAATGCGCTTCTTTTGAGCCGAAAAAAATTTACCTCGGTTTTTTCGTTGAAGAGAAATTCACAAAAAACCAAAAAACTCATATTTTTGGCTATTTTAGGCTCCCACGCCAACAAATGGGGTCTATGACCGGAACTTTCCCTATGCCTGAATTCAACATATCCCATACAATAACTCACCGCAATTTCGTTCGAATCGGCGACAAAAATTTTTTTCGAAATAACCATGAACCCCTACCTTCTATCAAATTTGCACATCGAAAAAACGTTTAAACGGTCCTAGCTCTCTTATTAAACATAATATGGCAATGAATTTTACACCGCTGGATTCCTCTTTTCAATGCGCTTCCTTTCAGTCGAAAAAATTTTACCTCGTTTTTTTCGTTTAAGAGAAATTCACAAAAAACCAAAAAACTCATATTTTTGGCTATTTTTGGCTCCCACACCAACAAATGGGGTCTATGACCGGAACTTTCCCTATACCTGAATTCAACACATCCTATACAATAATTCACCGCAATTTCGTTCGAATCGGCGACAACATTTTTTTTCGAAATAACCATGAACCTTCTATCAAATTTGCACATCGAAAAAACGTTTAAACGGTCCTAGCTCTCTTATTAAACATAATATGGCAATGAATTTTACACCGCTGGATTCCTCTTTTCAATGCGCTTCCTTTCAGTCGAAAAAATTTTACCTCGTTTTTTTCGTTTAAGAGAAATTCACAAAAAACCAAAAAACTCATATTTTTGGCTATTTTTGGCTCCCACACCAACAAATGGGGTCTATGACCGGAACTTTCCCTATACCTGAATTCAACACATCCTATACAATAATTCACCGCAATTTCGTTCGAATCGGCGACAACATTTTTTTTCGAAATAACCATGAACCCCTACCTTCTATCAAATTTGCACATCGAAAAAACGTTTAAACGGTCCTAGCTCTCTTATTAAACATAATATGGCAATGAATTTTACACCGCTGGATTCCTCTTTTCAATGCGCTTCCTTTCAGTCGAAAAAATTTTACCTCGTTTTTTTCGTTTAAGAGAAATTCACAAAAAACCAAAAAACT
Source organism: Tenebrio molitor (assembly GCF_963966145.1). Lineage (NCBI taxonomy): Eukaryota > Metazoa > Arthropoda > Insecta > Coleoptera > Tenebrionidae > Tenebrio > Tenebrio molitor. The sequence continues at coordinate 3,242,920 of NC_091055.1, forward strand.
CATATTTTTGGCTATTTTTGGCTCCCACACCAACAAATGGGGTCTATGACCGGAACTTTCCCTATACCTGAATTCAACACATCCTATACAATAATTCACCGCAATTTCGTTCGAATCGGCGACAACATTTTTTTTCGAAATAACCATGAACCTTCTATCAAATTTGCACATCGAAAAAACGTTTAAACGGTCATAGCTCCCTTATTAAACATAATATGGTAATGAATTCTACACCTCGGGATTCCTCTTTTCAATGCGCTTCTTTTGAGCCGAAAAAAATTTACCTCGGTTTTTTCGTTGAAGAGAAATTCACAAAAAACCAAAAAACTCATATTTTTGGCTATTTTAGGCTCCCACGCCAACAAATGGGGTCTATGACCGGAACTTTCCCTATGCCTGAATTCAACATATCCCATACAATAACTCACCGCAATTTCGTTCGAATCGGCGACAAAAATTTTTTTCGAAAAAACCATGAACCTTCTATCGAATTTGCACATCGAAAAAACGTTTAAACGGTCATAGCTCCCTTATTAAACATAATATGGCAATGAATTCTACACCGCTGGATTCCTCTTTTCAATGCGCTTCTTTTGAGTGGAAAAAAAATTTACCTCGTTTTTTTCGTTTAAAAGAAATTCACAAAAAACCAAAAAAAATCATATTTTTGCTTATTTTTGGCTCCCACGCCAACAAAGGGGGTCCATGACCGGAACTTTCCCTATGCCTGAATTCGACACATCCTATACAATAACTCACCGCAATTTCGTTCGAATCGGCGACAAAAATTTTTTTCGAAAAAACCATGAACCCCTACCTTGTATCGAATTTGCACATCGAAAAAACGTTTAAACGGTCATAGCTCCCTTATTAAACATAATATGGCAATGAATTCTACACCGCTGGATTCTTCTTTTCAATGCGCTTCTTTTGAGTAGAAAAAATTTTACCTCGTTTTTTTCGTTTAAAAGAAATTCACAAAAAACCAAAAAAACTCATATTTTAGGCTATTTTTGGCTCCCACGCCAACAAATGGGGTCCATGACCGGAACTTTCCCTATGCCTGAATTCGACACATCCTATACAATAACTCACCGCAATTTCGTTCGAATCGGCGACAAAAATTTTTTTCGAAAAAACCATGAACCCCTACCTTCTATCGAATTTGCACATCGAAAAAACGTTTAAACGGTCATAGCTCCCTTATTAAACATAATATGGCAATGAATTCTACACCGCTGGATTCTTCTTTTCAATGCGCTTCTTTTGAGTAGAAAAAATTTTACCTCGTTTTTTTCGTTTAAAAGAAATTCACAAAAAACCAAAAAAACTCATATTTTAGGCTATTTTTGGCTCCCACGACAACAAATGGGGTCCATGACCGGAACTTTCCCTATGCCTGAATTCGACACATCCTATACAATAACTCACCGCAATTTCGTTCGAATCGGCGCCAAAAATTTTTTTCGAAAAAACCATGAACCCCTACCCTACCTATCGAATTTGCACATCGAAAAAACGTTTAAACGGTCATAGCTCCCTTATTAAACATAATATGGCAATGAATTCTACACCGCTGGATTCTTCTTTTCAATGCGCTTCTTTTGAGTAGAAAAAATTTTACCTCGTTTTTTTCGTTTAAAAGAAATTCACAAAAAACCAAAAAAACTCATATTTTAGGCTATTTTTGGCTCCCAAGCCAACAAATGGGGTCCATGACCGGAACTTTCCCTATGCCTGAATTCGACACATCCTATACAATAACTCACCGCAATTTCGTTCGAATCGGCGACAAAAAATTTTTTCGAAAAAACCATGAACCCCTCCCTACCTTCTATCGAATTTGCACATCGAAAAAACGTTTAAACGGTCCTAGCTCTCTTATTAAACATAATATGGCAATGAATTTTACACCGCTGGATTCCTCTTTTCAATGCGCTTCCTTTCAGTCGAAAAAATTTTACCTCGTTTTTTTCGTTTAAGAGAAATTCACAAAAAACCAAAAAACTAATATTTTTGGCTATTTTTGGCTCCCACACCAACAAATGGGGTCTATGACCGGAACTTTCCCTATACCTGAATTCAACACATCCTATACAATAATTCACCGCAATTTCGTTCGAATCGGCGACAACATTTTTTTTCGAAATAACCATGAACCTTCTATCAAATTTGCACATCGAAAAAACGTTTAAACGGTCATAGCTCCCTTATTAAACATAATATGGTAATGAATTCTACACCTCGGGATTCCTCTTTTCAATGCGCTTCTTTTGAGCCGAAAAAAATTTACCTCGGTTTTTTCGTTGAAGAGAAATTCACAAAAAACCAAAAAACTCATATTTTTGGCTATTTTAGGCTCCCACGCCAACAAATGGGGTCTATGACCGGAACTTTCCCTATGCCTGAATTCAACATATCCTATACAATAATTCACCGCAATTTCGTTCGAATCGGCGACAACATTTTTTTTCGAAATAACCATGAACCTTCTATCAAATTTGCACATCGAAAAAACGTTTAAACGGTCATAGCTCCCTTATTAAACATAATATGGTAATGAATTCTACACCTCGGGATTCCTCTTTTCAATGCGCTTCTTTTGAGCCGAAAAAAATTTACCTCGGTTTTTTCGTTGAAGAGAAATTCACAAAAAACCAAAAAACTCATATTTTTGGCTATTTTAGGCTCCCACGCCAACAAATGGGGTCTATGACCGGAACTTTCCCTATGCCTGAATTCAACATATCCCATACAATAACTCACCGCAATTTCGTTCGAATCGGCGACAAAAATTTTTTTCGAAAAAACCATGAACCTTCTATCGAATTTGCACATCGAAAAAACGTTTAAACGGTCATAGCTCCCTTATTAAACATAATATGGCAATGAATTCTACACCGCTGGATTCCTCTTTTCAATGCGCTTCTTTTGAGTGGAAAAAAAATTTACCTCGTTTTTTTCGTTTAAAAGAAATTCACAAAAAACCAAAAAAAATCATATTTTTGCTTATTTTTGGCTCCCACGCCAACAAAGGGGGTCCATGACCGGAACTTTCCCTATGCCTGAATTCGACACATCCTATACAATAACTCACCGCAATTTCGTTCGAATCGGCGACAAAAATTTTTTTCGAAAAAACCATGAACCCCTACCTTGTATCGAATTTGCACATCGAAAAAACGTTTAAACGGTCATAGCTCCCTTATTAAACATAATATGGCAATGAATTCTACACCGCTGGATTCTTCTTTTCAATGCGCTTCTTTTGAGTAGAAAAAATTTTACCTCGTTTTTTTCGTTTAAAAGAAATTCACAAAAAACCAAAAAAACTCATATTTTAGGCTATTTTTGGCTCCCACGCCAACAAATGGGGTCCATGACCGGAACTTTCCCTATGCCTGAATTCGACACATCCTATACAATAACTCACCGCAATTTCGTTCGAATCGGCGACAAAAATTTTTTTCGAAAAAACCATGAACCCCTACCTTCTATCGAATTTGCACATCGAAAAAACGTTTAAACGGTCATAGCTCCCTTATTAAACATAATATGGCAATGAATTCTACACCGCTGGATTCTTCTTTTCAATGCGCTTCTTTTGAGTAGAAAAAATTTTACCTCGTTTTTTTCGTTTAAAAGAAATTCACAAAAAACCAAAAAAACTCATATTTTAGGCTATTTTTGGCTCCCACGACAACAAATGGGGTCCATGACCGGAACTTTCCCTATGCCTGAATTCGACACATCCTATACAATAACTCACCGCAATTTCGTTCGAATCGGCGCCAAAAATTTTTTTCGAAAAAACCATGAACCCCTACCCTACCTATCGAATTTGCACATCGAAAAAACGTTTAAACGGTCATAGCTCCCTTATTAAACATAATATGGCAATGAATTCTACACCGCTGGATTCTTCTTTTCAATGCGCTTCTTTTGAGTAGAAAAAATTTTACCTCGTTTTTTTCGTTTAAAAGAAATTCACAAAAAACCAAAAAAACTCATATTTTAGGCTATTTTTGGCTCCCAAGCCAACAAATGGGGTCCATGACCGGAACTTTCCCTATGCCTGAATTCGACACATCCTATACAATAACTCACCGCAATTTCGTTCGAATCGGCGACAAAAAATTTTTTCGAAAAAACCATGAACCCCCTCCCTACCTTCTATCGAATTTGCACATCGAAAAAACGTTTAAACGGTCCTAGCTCTCTTATTAAACATAATATGGCAATGAATTTTACACCGCTGGATTCCTCTTTTCAATGCGCTTCCTTTCAGTCGAAAAAATTTTACCTCGTTTTTTTCGTTTAAGAGAAATTCACAAAAAACCAAAAAACTAATATTTTTGGCTATTTTTGGCTCCCACACCAACAAATGGGGTCTATGACCGGAACTTTCCCTATACCTGAATTCAACACATCCTATACAATAATTCACCGCAATTTCGTTCGAATCGGCGACAACATTTTTTTTCGAAATAACCATGAACCTTCTATCAAATTTGCACATCGAAAAAACGTTTAAACGGTCATAGCTCCCTTATTAAACATAATATGGTAATGAATTCTACACCTCGGGATTCCTCTTTTCAATGCGCTTCTTTTGAGCCGAAAAAAATTTACCTCGGTTTTTTCGTTGAAGAGAAATTCACAAAAAAACAAAAAACTCATATTTTTGGCTATTTTAGGCTCCCACGCCAACAAATGGGGTCTATGACCGGAACTTTCCCTATGCCTGAATTCAACATATCCTATACAATAACTCACCGCAATTTCGTTCGAATCGGCGACAAAAATTTTTTTCGAAAAAACCATGAACCCCTACCTTCTATCGAATTTGCACATCGAAAAAACGTTTAAACGGTCATAGCTCCCTTATTAAACATAATATGGCAATGAATTCTACACCGCTGGATTCTTCTTTTCAATGCGCTTCTTTTGAGTAGAAAAAATTTTACCTCGTTTTTTTCGTTTAAAAGAAATTCACAAAAAACCAAAAAAACTCATATTTTAGGCTATTTTTGGCTCCCACGCCAACAAATGGGGTCCATGACCGGAACTTTCCCTATGCCTGAATTCGACACATCCTATACAATAACTCACCGCAATTTCGTTCGAATCGGCGACAAAAATTTTTTTCGAAAAAACCATGAACCCCTACCTTCTATCGAATTTGCACATCGAAAAAACGTTTAAACGGTCATAGCTCCCTTATTAAACATAATATGGCAATGAATTCTACACCGCTGGATTCTTCTTTTCAATGCGCTTCTTTTGAGTAGAAAAAATTTTACCTCGTTTTTTTCGTTTAAAAGAAATTCACAAAAAACCAAAAAAACTCATATTTTAGGCTATTTTTGGCTCCCACGCCAACAAATGGGGTCCATGACCGGAACTTTCCCTATGCCTGAATTCGACACATCCTATACAATAACTCACCGCAATTTCGTTCGAATCGGCGAGAAAAATTTTTTTCGAAAAAACCATGAACCCCTCCCTACCTTCTATCGAATTTGCACATCGAAAAAACGTTTAAACGGTCATAGCTCCCTTATTAAACATAATATGGCAATGAATTCTACACCGCTGGATTCTTCTTTTCAATGCGCTTCTTTTGAGTAGAAAAAATTTTACCTCGTTTTTTTCGTTTAAAAGAAATTCACAAAAAACCAAAAAAACTCATATTTTAGGCTATTTTTGGCTCCCACGCCAACAAATGGGGTCCATGACCGGAACTTTCCCTATGCCTGAATTCGACACATCCTATACAATAACTCACCGCAATTTCGTTCGAATCGGCGACAAAAAAATTTTTCGAAAAAACCATGAACCCCTCCCTACCTTCTATCGAATTTGCACATCGAAAAAACGTTTAAACGGTCCTAGCTCTCTTATTAAACATAATATGGCAATGAATTTTACACCGCTGGATTCCTCTTTTCAATGCGCTTCCTTTCAGTCGAAAAAATTTTACCTCGTTTTTTTCGTTTAAGAGAAATTCACAAAAAACCAAAAAACTCATATTTTTGGCTATTTTTGGCTCCCACACCAACAAATGGGGTCTATGACCGGAACTTTCCCTATACCTGAATTCAACACATCCTATACAATAATTCACCGCAATTTCGTTCGAATCGGCGACAACATTTTTTTTCGAAATAACCATGAACCTTCTATCAAATTTGCACATCGAAAAAACGTTTAAACGGTCATAGCTCCCTTATTAAACATAATATGGTAATGAATTCTACACCTCGGGATTCCTCTTTTCAATGCGCTTCTTTTGAGCCGAAAAAAATTTACCTCGGTTTTTTCGTTGAAGAGAAATTCACAAAAAACCAAAAAACTCATATTTTTGGCTATTTTTGGCTCCCACACCAACAAATGGGGTCTATGACCGGAACTTTCCCTATACCTGAATTCAACACATCCTATACAATAATTCACCGCAATTTCGTTCGAATCGGCGACAACATTTTTTTTCGAAATAACCATGAACCCCTACCTTCTATCAAATTTGCACATCGAAAAAACGTTTAAACGGTCCTAGCTCTCTTATTAAACATAATATGGCAATGAATTTTACACCGCTGGATTCCTCTTTTCAATGCGCTTCCTTTCAGTCGAAAAAATTTTACCTCGTTTTTTTCGTTTAAGAGAAATTCACAAAAAACCAAAAAACTCATATTTTTGGCTATTTTTGGCTCCCACACCAACAAATGGGGTCTATGACCGGAACTTTCCCTATACCTGAATTCAACACATCCTATACAATAATTCACCGCAATTTCGTTCGAATCGGCGACAACATTTTTTTTCGAAATAACCATGAACCTTCTATCAAATTTGCACATCGAAAAAACGTTTAAACGGTCCTAGCTCTCTTATTAAACATAATATGGCAATGAATTTTACACCGCTGGATTCCTCTTTTCAATGCGCTTCCTTTCAGTCGAAAAAATTTTACCTCGTTTTTTTCGTTTAAGAGAAATTCACAAAAAACCAAAAAACTCATATTTTTGGCTATTTTTGGCTCCCACACCAACAAATGGGGTCTATGACCGGAACTTTCCCTATACCTGAATTCAACACATCCTATACAATAATTCACCGCAATTTCGTTCGAATCGGCGACAACATTTTTTTTCGAAATAACCATGAACCCCTACCTTCTATCAAATTTGCACATCGAAAAAACGTTTAAACGGTCCTAGCTCTCTTATTAAACATAATATGGCAATGAATTTTACACCGCTGGATTCCTCTTTTCAATGCGCTTCCTTTCAGTCGAAAAAATTTTACCTCGTTTTTTTCGTTTAAGAGAAATTCACAAAAAACCAAAAAACTCATATTTTTGGCTATTTTTGGCTCCCACACCAACAAATGGGGTCTATGACCGGAACTTTCCCTATACCTGAATTCAACACATCCTATACAATAATTCACCGCAATTTCGTTCGAATCGGCGACAACATTTTTTTTCGAAATAACCATGAACCTTCTATCAAATTTGCACATCGAAAAAACGTTTAAACGGTCATAGCTCCCTTATTAAACATAATATGGTAATGAATTCTACACCTCGGGATTCCTCTTTTCAATGCGCTTCTTTTGAGCCGAAAAAAATTTACCTCGGTTTTTTCGTTGAAGAGAAATTCACAAAAAACCAAAAAACTCATATTTTTGGCTATTTTAGGCTCCCACGCCAACAAATGGGGTCTATGACCGGAACTTTCCCTATGCCTGAATTCAACATATCCCATACAATAACTCACCGCAATTTCGTTCGAATCGGCGACAAAAATTTTTTTCGAAAAAACCATGAACCTTCTATCGAATTTGCACATCGAAAAAACGTTTAAACGGTCATAGCTCCCTTATTAAACATAATATGGCAATGAATTCTACACCGCTGGATTCCTCTTTTCAATGCGCTTCTTTTGAGTGGAAAAAAAATTTACCTCGTTTTTTTCGTTTAAAAGAAATTCACAAAAAACCAAAAAAAATCATATTTTTGCTTATTTTTGGCTCCCACGCCAACAAAGGGGGTCCATGACCGGAACTTTCCCTATGCCTGAATTCGACACATCCTATACAATAACTCACCGCAATTTCGTTCGAATCGGCGACAAAAATTTTTTTCGAAAAAACCATGAACCCCTACCTTGTATCGAATTTGCACATCGAAAAAACGTTTAAACGGTCATAGCTCCCTTATTAAACATAATATGGCAATGAATTCTACACCGCTGGATTCTTCTTTTCAATGCGCTTCTTTTGAGTAGAAAAAATTTTACCTCGTTTTTTTCGTTTAAAAGAAATTCACAAAAAACCAAAAAAACTCATATTTTAGGCTATTTTTGGCTCCCACGCCAACAAATGGGGTCCATGACCGGAACTTTCCCTATGCCTGAATTCGACACATCCTATACAATAACTCACCGCAATTTCGTTCGAATCGGCGACAAAAATTTTTTTCGAAAAAACCATGAACCCCTACCTTCTATCGAATTTGCACATCGAAAAAACGTTTAAACGGTCATAGCTCCCTTATTAAACATAATATGGCAATGAATTCTACACCGCTGGATTCTTCTTTTCAATGCGCTTCTTTTGAGTAGAAAAAATTTTACCTCGTTTTTTTCGTTTAAAAGAAATTCACAAAAAACCAAAAAAACTCATATTTTAGGCTATTTTTGGCTCCCACGACAACAAATGGGGTCCATGACCGGAACTTTCCCTATGCCTGAATTCGACACATCCTATACAATAACTCACCGCAATTTCGTTCGAATCGGCGCCAAAAATTTTTTTCGAAAAAACCATGAACCCCTACCCTACCTATCGAATTTGCACATCGAAAAAACGTTTAAACGGTCATAGCTCCCTTATTAAACATAATATGGCAATGAATTCTACACCGCTGGATTCTTCTTTTCAATGCGCTTCTTTTGAGTAGAAAAAATTTTACCTCGTTTTTTTCGTTTAAAAGAAATTCACAAAAAACCAAAAAAACTCATATTTTAGGCTATTTTTGGCTCCCAAGCCAACAAATGGGGTCCATGACCGGAACTTTCCCTATGCCTGAATTCGATACATCCTATACAATAACTCACCGCAATTTCGTTCGAATCGGCGACAAAAAATTTTTTCGAAAAAACCATGAACCCCTCCCTACCTTCTATCGAATTTGCACATCGAAAAAACGTTTAAACGGTCCTAGCTCTCTTATTAAACATAATATGGCAATGAATTTTACACCGCTGGATTCCTCTTTTCAATGCGCTTCCTTTCAGTCGAAAAAATTTTACCTCGTTTTTTTCGTTTAAGAGAAATTCACAAAAAACCAAAAAACTAATATTTTTGGCTATTTTTGGCTCCCACACCAACAAATGGGGTCTATGACCGGAACTTTCCCTATACCTGAATTCAACACATCCTATACAATAATTCACCGCAATTTCGTTCGAATCGGCGACAACATTTTTTTTTCGAAATAACCATGAACCTTCTATCAAATTTGCACATCGAAAAAACGTTTAAACGGTCATAGCTCCCTTATTAAACATAATATGGTAATGAATTCTACACCTCGGGATTCCTCTTTTCAATGCGCTTCTTTTGAGCCGAAAAAAATTTACCTCGGTTTTTTCGTTGAAGAGAAATTCACAAAAAACCAAAAAACTCATATTTTTGGCTATTTTAGGCTCCCACGCCAACAAATGGGGTCTATGACCGGAACTTTCCCTATGCCTGAATTCAACATATCCTATACAATAATTCACCGCAATTTCGTTCGAATCGGCGACAACATTTTTTTTCGAAATAACCATGAACCTTCTATCAAATTTGCACATCGAAAAAACGTTTAAACGGTCATAGCTCCCTTATTAAACATAATATGGTAATGAATTCTACACCTCGGGATTCCTCTTTTCAATGCGCTTCTTTTGAGCCGAAAAAAATTTACCTCGGTTTTTTCGTTGAAGAGAAATTCACAAAAAACCAAAAAACTCATATTTTTGGCTATTTTAGGCTCCCACGCCAACAAATGGGGTCTATGACCGGAACTTTCCCTATGCCTGAATTCAACATATCCCATACAATAACTCACCGCAATTTCGTTCGAATCGGCGACAAAAATTTTTTTCGAAAAAACCATGAACCTTCTATCGAATTTGCACATCGAAAAAACGTTTAAACGGTCATAGCTCCCTTATTAAACATAATATGGCAATGAATTCTACACCGCTGGATTCCTCTTTTCAATGCGCTTCTTTTGAGTGGAAAAAAAATTTACCTCGTTTTTTTCGTTTAAAAGAAATTCACAAAAAACCAAAAAAAATCATATTTTTGCTTATTTTTGGCTCCCACGCCAACAAAGGGGGTCCATGACCGGAACTTTCCCTATGCCTGAATTCGACACATCCTATACAATAACTCACCGCAATTTCGTTCGAATCGGCGACAAAAAATTTTTTCGAAAAAACCATGAACCCCTACCTTGTATCGAATTTGCACATCGAAAAAACGTTTAAACGGTCATAGCTCCCTTATTAAACATAATATGGCAATGAATTCTACACCGCTGGATTCTTCTTTTCAATGCGCTTCTTTTGAGTAGAAAAAATTTTACCTCGTTTTTTTCGTTTAAAAGAAATTCACAAAAAACCAAAAAAACTCATATTTTAGGCTATTTTTGGCTCCCACGCCAACAAATGGGGTCCATGACCGGAACTTTCCCTATGCCTGAATTCGACACATCCTATACAATAACTCACCGCAATTTCGTTCGAATCGGCGACAAAAATTTTTTTCGAAAAAACCATGAACCTTCTATCGAATTTGCACATCGAAAAAACGTTTAAACGGTCATAGCTCCCTTATTAAACATAATATGGCAATGAATTCTACACCGCTGGATTCTTCTTTTCAATGCGCTTCTTTTGAGTAGAAAAAATTTTACCTCGTTTTTTTCGTTTAAAAGAAATTCACAAAAAACCAAAAAAACTCATATTTTAGGCTATTTTTGGCTCCCACGACAACAAATGGGGTCCATGACCGGAACTTTCCCTATGCCTGAATTCGACACATCCTATACAATAACTCACCGCAATTTCGTTCGAATCGGCGCCAAAAATTTTTTTCGAAAAAACCATGAACCCCTACCCTACCTATCGAATTTGCACATCGAAAAAACGTTTAAACGGTCATAGCTCCCTTATTAAACATAATATGGCAATGAATTCTACACCGCTGGATTCTTCTTTTCAATGCGCTTCTTTTGAGTAGAAAAAATTTTACCTCGTTTTTTTCGTTTAAAAGAAATTCACAAAAAACCAAAAAAACTCATATTTTAGGCTATTTTTGGCTCCCAAGCCAACAAATGGGGTCCATGACCGGAACTTTCCCTATGCCTGAATTCGACACATCCTATACAATAACTCACCGCAATTTCGTTCGAATCGGCGACAAAAAATTTTTTCGAAAAAACCATGAACCCCCTCCCTACCTTCTATCGAATTTGCACATCGAAAAAACGTTTAAACGGTCCTAGCTCTCTTATTAAACATAATATGGCAATGAATTTTACACCGCTGGATTCCTCTTTTCAATGCGCTTCCTTTCAGTCGAAAAAATTTTACCTCGTTTTTTTCGTTTAAGAGAAATTCACAAAAAACCAAAAAACTAATATTTTTGGCTATTTTTGGCTCCCACACCAACAAATGGGGTCTATGACCGGAACTTTCCCTATACCTGAATTCAACACATCCTATACAATAATTCACCGCAATTTCGTTCGAATCGGCGACAACATTTTTTTTCGAAATAACCATGAACCTTCTATCAAATTTGCACATCGAAAAAACGTTTAAACGGTCATAGCTCCCTTATTAAACATAATATGGTAATGAATTCTACACCTCGGGATTCCTCTTTTCAATGCGCTTCTTTTGAGCCGAAAAAAATTTACCTCGGTTTTTTCGTTGAAGAGAAATTCACAAAAAAACAAAAAACTCATATTTTTGGCTATTTTAGGCTCCCACGCCAACAAATGGGGTCTATGACCGGAACTTTCCCTATGCCTGAATTCAACATATCCTATACAATAACTCACCGCAATTTCGTTCGAATCGGCGACAAAAATTTTTTTCGAAAAAACCATGAACCCCTACCTTCTATCGAATTTGCACATCGAAAAAACGTTTAAACGGTCATAGCTCCCTTATTAAACATAATATGGCAATGAATTCTACACCGCTGGATTCTTCTTTTCAATGCGCTTCTTTTGAGTAGAAAAAATTTTACCTCGTTTTTTTCGTTTAAAAGAAATTCACAAAAAACCAAAAAAACTCATATTTTAGGCTATTTTTGGCTCCCACGCCAACAAATGGGGTCCATGACCGGAACTTTCCCTATGCCTGAATTCGACACATCCTATACAATAACTCACCGCAATTTCGTTCGAATCGGCGACAAAAATTTTTTTCGAAAAAACCATGAACCCCTACCTTCTATCGAATTTGCACATCGAAAAAACGTTTAAACGGTCATAGCTCCCTTATTAAACATAATATGGCAATGAATTCTACACCGCTGGATTCTTCTTTTCAATGCGCTTCTTTTGAGTAGAAAAAATTTTACCTCGTTTTTTTCGTTTAAAAGAAATTCACAAAAAACCAAAAAAACTCATATTTTAGGCTATTTTTGGCTCCCACGCCAACAAATGGGGTCCATGACCGGAACTTTCCCTATGCCTGAATTCGACACATCCTATACAATAACTCACCGCAATTTCGTTCGAATCGGCGAGAAAAATTTTTTTCGAAAAAACCATGAACCCCTCCCTACCTTCTATCGAATTTGCACATCGAAAAAACGTTTAAACGGTCATAGCTCCCTTATTAAACATAATATGGCAATGAATTCTACACCGCTGGATTCTTCTTTTCAATGCGCTTCTTTTGAGTAGAAAAAATTTTACCTCGTTTTTTTCGTTTAAAAGAAATTCACAAAAAACCAAAAAAACTCATATTTTTGGCTATTTTTGGCTCCCACGCCAACAAATGGGGTCCATGACCGGAACTTTCCCTATGCCTGAATTCAACACATCCTATACAATAACTCACCGCAATTTCGTTCGAATCGGCGACAAAAATTTTTTTCGAAAAAACCATGAACCTTCTATCGAATTTGCACATCGAAAAAACGTTTAAACGGTCCTAGCTCTCTTATTAAACATAATAAGGCAATGAATTCTACACCGCTGGATTCCTCTTTTCAATGCGCTTCTTATGAGTAGAAAAAATTTTACCTAGTTTTTTTCGTTTAAGAGAAATTCACAAAAAACCAAAAAACTAATATTTTTGGCTATTTTTGGCTCCCACACCAACAAATGGGGTCCATGACCGGAACCTTCCCTATGCCTGAATTCGACACATCCTATACAATAACTCACCGCAATTTCGTTCGAATCGGCGACAAAATTTTTTTTCGAAAAAACCATGAACCTTCTATCGAATTTGCACATCGAAAAAACGTTTAAACGGTCATAGCTCCCTTATTAAACATAATATGGCAATGAATTCTACACCGCTGGATTCCTCTTTTCAATGCGCTTCTTTTGAGTGGAAAAAATTTTACCTCGTTTTTTTCGTTTAAAAGAAATTCACAAAAAACCAAAAAAAATCATATTTTTGCTTATTTTTGGCTCCCACGCCAACAAAGGGGGTCCATGACCGGAACTTTCCCTATGCCTGAATTTGACACATCCTATACAATAACTCACCGCAATTTCGTTCGAATCGGCGACAAAAATTTTTTTCGAAAAAACCATGAACCCCTACCTTGTATCGAATTTGCACATCGAAAAAACGTTTAAACGGTCATAGCTCCCTTATTAAACATAATATGGCAATGAATTCTACACCGCTGGATTCTTCTTTTCAATGCGCTTCTTTTGAGTAGAAAAAATTTTACCTCGTTTTTTTCGTTTAAAAGAAATTCACAAAAAACCAAAAAAACTCATATTTTAGGCTATTTTTGGCTCCCACGCCAACAAATGGGGTCCATGACCGGAACTTTCCCTATGCCTGAATTCGACACATCCTATACAATAACTCACCGCAATTTCGTTCGAATCGGCGACAAAAATTTTTTTCGAAAAAACCATGAACCCCTACCTTGTATCGAATTTGCACATCGAAAAAACGTTTAAACGGTCATAGCTCCCTTATTAAACATAATATGGCAATGAATTCTACACCGCTGGATTCTTTTTTTCAATGCGCTTCTTTTGAGTAGAAAAAATTTTACCTCGTTTTTTTCGTTTAAAAGAAATTCACAAAAAACCAAAAAAACTCATATTTTTGGCTATTTTTGGCTCCCACGCCAACAAATGGGGTCCATGACCGGAACCTTCCCTATGCCTGAATTCGACACATCCTATACAATAACTCACCGCAATTTCGTTCGAATCGGCGCCAAAAATTTTTTTCGAAAAAACCATGAACCCCTACCCTACCTATCGAATTTGCATATCGAAAAAACGTTTAAACGGTCATAGCTCCCTTATTAAACATAATATGGCAATGAATTCTACACCGCTGGATTCCTCTTTTCAATGCGCTTCTTTTGAGTGGAAAAAATTTTACCTCGTTTTTTTCGTTTAAAAGAAATTCACAAAAAACCAAAAAAAATCATATTTTTGGCTATTTTTGGCTCCCACGCCAACAAATGGGGTCCATGACCGGAACCTTCCCTATGCCTGAATTCGACACATCCTATACAATAACTCACCGCAATTTCGTTCGAATCGGCGACAAAAATTTTTTTCGAAAAAACCATGAACCCCTACCCTACCTATCGAATTTGCATATCGAAAAAACGTTTAAACGGTCATAGCTCCCTTATTAAACATAATATGGCAATGTATTCTACACCGCTGGATTCCTCTTTTCAATGCGCTTCTTATGAGTAGAAAAAATTTTACCTCGTTTTTTTCGTTTAAGAGAAATTCACAAAAAACCAAAAAAACTCATATTTTTGCTTATTTTTGGCTCCCACGCCAACAAAGGGGGTCCATGACCGGAACTTTCCCTATGCCTGAATTCAACACATCCTATACAATAACTCACCGCAATTTCGTTCGAATCGGCGACAAAAAATTTTTTCGAAAAAACCATGAACCCCTCCCTACCTTCTATCGAATTTGCACATCGAAAAAACGTTTAAACGGTCCTAGCTCTCTTATTAAACATAATATGGCAATGAATTTTACACCGCTGGATTCCTCTTTTCAATGCGCTTCCTTTCAGTCGAAAAAATTTTACCTCGTTTTTTTCGTTTAAGAGAAATTCACAAAAAACCAAAAAACTAATATTTTTGGCTATTTTTGGCTCCCACACCAACAAATGGGGTCTATGACCGGAACTTTCCCTATACCTGAATTCAACACATCCTATACAATAATTCACCGCAATTTCGTTCGAATCGGCGACAACATTTTTTTTCGAAATAACCATGAACCTTCTATCAAATTTGCACATCGAAAAAACGTTTAAACGGTCATAGCTCCCTTATTAAACATAATATGGTAATGAATTCTACACCTCGGGATTCCTCTTTTCAATGCGCTTCTTTTGAGCCGAAAAAAATTTACCTCGGTTTTTTCGTTGAAGAGAAATTCACAAAAAACCAAAAAACTCATATTTTTGGCTATTTTAGGCTCCCACGCCAACAAATGGGGTCTATGACCGGAACTTTCCCTATGCCTGAATTCAACATATCCTATACAATAACTCACCGCAATTTCGTTCGAATCGGCGACAAAAATTTTTTTCGAAAAAACCATGAACCCCTACCTTCTATCGAATTTGCACATCGAAAAAACGTTTAAACGGTCATAGCTCCCTTATTAAACATAATATGGCAATGAATTCTACACCGCTGGATTCTTCCTTTCAATGCGCTTCTTTTGAGTAGAAAAAATTTTACCTCGTTTTTTTCGTTTAAAAGAAATTCACAAAAAACCAAAAAAAATCATATTTTAGGCTATTTTTGGCTCCCACGCCAACAAATGGGGTCCATGACCGGAACTTTCCCTATGCCTGAATTCGACACATCCTATACAATAACTCACCGCAATTTCGTTCGAATCGGCGACAAAAATTTTTTTCGAAAAAACCATGAACCCCTACCTTCTATCGAATTTGCACATCGAAAAAACGTTTAAACGGTCATAGCTCCCTTATTAAACATAATATGGCAATGAATTCTACACCGCTGGATTCTTCTTTTCAATGCGCTTCTTTTGAGTAGAAAAAATTTTACCTCGTTTTTTTCGTTTAAAAGAAATTCACAAAAAACCAAAAAAACTCATATTTTAGGCTATTTTTGGCTCCCACGCCAACAAATGGGGTCCATGACCGGAACTTTCCCTATGCCTGAATTCGACACATCCTATACAATAACTCACCGCAATTTCGTTCGAATCGGCGAGAAAATTTTTTTTCGAAAAAACCATGAACCCCTCCCTACCTTCTATCGAATTTGCACATCGAAAAAACGTTTAAACGGTCATAGCTCCCTTATTAAACATAATATGGCAATGAATTCTACACCGCTGGATTCTTCTTTTCAATGCGCTTCTTTTGAGTAGAAAAAATTTTACCTCGTTTTTTTCGTTTAAAAGAAATTCACAAAAAACCAAAAAAACTCATATTTTTGGCTATTTTTGGCTCCCACGCCAACAAATGGGGTCCATGACCGGAACTTTCCCTATGCCTGAATTCAACACATCCTATACAATAACTCACCGCAATTTCGTTCGAATCGGCGACAAAAATTTTTTTCGAAAAAACCATGAACCTTCTATCGAATTTGCACATCGAAAAAACGTTTAAACGGTCCTAGCTCTCTTATTAAACATAATAAGGCAATGAATTCTACACCGCTGGATTCCTCTTTTCAATGCGCTTCTTATGAGTAGAAAAAATTTTACCTAGTTTTTTTCGTTTAAGAGAAATTCACAAAAAACCAAAAAACTAATATTTTTGGCTATTTTTGGCTCCCACACCAACAAATGGGGTCTATGACCGGAACTTTCCCTATACCTGAATTCAACACATCCTATACAATAATTCACCGCAATTTCGTTCGAATCGGCGACAACATTTTTTTTCGAAATAACCATGAACCTTCTATCAAATTTGCACATCGAAAAAACGTTTAAACGGTCATAGCTCCCTTATTAAACATAATATGGTAATGAATTCTACACCTCGGGATTCCTCTTTTCAATGCGCTTCTTTTGAGCCGAAAAAAATTTACCTCGGTTTTTTCGTTGAAGAGAAATTCACAAAAAACCAAAAAACTCATATTTTTGGCTATTTTAGGCTCCCACGCCAACAAATGGGGTCTATGACCGGAACTTTCCCTATGCCTGAATTCAACATATCCTATACAATAACTCACCGCAATTTCGTTCGAATCGGCGACAAAAATTTTTTTCGAAAAAACCATGAACCCCTACCTTCTATCGAATTTGCACATCGAAAAAACGTTTAAACGGTCATAGCTCCCTTATTAAACATAATATGGCAATGAATTCTACACCGCTGGATTCTTCTTTTCAATGCGCTTCTTTTGAGTAGAAAAAATTTTACCTCGTTTTTTTCGTTTAAAAGAAATTCACAAAAAACCAAAAAAACTCATATTTTAGGCTCTTTTTGGCTCCCACGCCAACAAATGGGGTCCATGACCGGAACTTTCCCTATGCCTGAATTCGACACATCCTATACAATAACTCACCGCAATTTCGTTCGAATCGGCGACAAAAATTTTTTTCGAAAAAACCATGAACCCCTACCTTCTATCGAATTTGCACATCGAAAAAACGTTTAAACGGTCATAGCTCCCTTATTAAACATAATATGGCAATGAATTCTACACCGCTGGATTCTTCTTTTCAATGCGCTTCTTTTGAGTAGAAAAAATTTTACCTCGTTTTTTTCGTTTAAAAGAAATTCACAAAAAACCAAAAAAACTCATATTTTAGGCTATTTTTGGCTCCCACGCCAACAAATGGGGTCCATGACCGGAACTTTCCCTATGCCTGAATTCGACACATCCTATACAATAACTCACCGCAATTTCGTTCGAATCGGCGACAAAATTTTTTTTCGAAAAAACCATGAACCTTCTATCGAATTTGCACATCGAAAAAACGTTTAAACGGTCATAGCTCCCTTATTAAACATAATATGGCAATGAATTCTACACCGCTGGATTCCTCTTTTCAATGCGCTTCTTTTGAGTGGAAAAAATTTTACCTCGTTTTTTTCGTTTAAAAGAAATTCACAAAAAACCAAAAAAAATCATATTTTTGCTTATTTTTGGCTCCCACGCCAACAAAGGGGGTCCATGACCGGAACTTTCCCTATGCCTGAATTTGACACATCCTATACAATAACTCACCGCAATTTCGTTCGAATCGGCGACAAAAATTTTTTTCGAAAAAACCATGAACCCCTACCTTGTATCGAATTTGCACATCGAAAAAACGTTTAAACGGTCATAGCTCCCTTATTAAACATAATATGGCAATGAATTCTACACCGCTGGATTCTTCTTTTCAATGCGCTTCTTTTGAGTAGAAAAAATTTTACCTCGTTTTTTTCGTTTAAAAGAAATTCACAAAAAACCAAAAAAACTCATATTTTAGGCTATTTTTGGCTCCCACGCCAACAAATGGGGTCCATGACCGGAACTTTCCCTATGCCTGAATTCGACACATCCTATACAATAACTCACCGCAATTTCGTTCGAATCGGCGACAAAAATTTTTTTCGAAAAAACCATGAACCCCTACCTTGTATCGAATTTGCACATCGAAAAAACGTTTAAACGGTCATAGCTCCCTTATTAAACATAATATGGCAATGAATTCTACACCGCTGGATTCTTTTTTTCAATGCGCTTCTTTTGAGTAGAAAAAATTTTACCTCGTTTTTTTCGTTTAAAAGAAATTCACAAAAAACCAAAAAAACTCATATTTTTGGCTATTTTTGGCTCCCACGCCAACAAATGGGGTCCATGACCGGAACCTTCCCTATGCCTGAATTCGACACATCCTATACAATAACTCACCGCAATTTCGTTCGAATCGGCGCCAAAAATTTTTTTCGAAAAAACCATGAACCCCTACCCTACCTATCGAATTTGCATATCGAAAAAACGTTTAAACGGTCATAGCTCCCTTATTAAACATAATATGGCAATGAATTCTACACCGCTGGATTCCTCTTTTCAATGCGCTTCTTTTGAGTGGAAAAAATTTTACCTCGTTTTTTTCGTTTAAAAGAAATTCACAAAAAACCAAAAAAAATCATATTTTTGGCTATTTTAGGCTCCCACGCCAACAAATGGGCTCTATGACCGGAACTTTCCCTATGCCTGAATTCAACACATCCTATACAATAACTCACCGCAATTTCGTTCGAATCGGCGAGAAAAATTTTTTTCGAAAAAACCATGAACCCCTCCCTACCTTCTATCGAATTTGCACATCGAAAAAACGTTTAAACGGTCATAGCTCCCTTATTAAACATAATATGGCAATGAATTCTACACCGCTGGATTCTTCTTTTCAATGCGCTTCTTTTGAGTAGAAAAAATTTTACCTCGTTTTTTTCGTTTAAAAGAAATTCACAAAAAACCAAAAAAACTCATATTTTTGGCTATTTTTGGCTCCCACGCCAACAAATGGGGTCCATGACCGGAACTTTCCCTATGCCTGAATTCAACACATCCTATACAATAACTCACCGCAATTTCGTTCGAATCGGCGACAAAAATTTTTTTCGAAAAAACCATGAACCTTCTATCGAATTTGCACATCGAAAAAACGTTTAAACGGTCCTAGCTCTCTTATTAAACATAATATGGCAATGAATTCTACACCGCTGGATTCCTCTTTTCAATGCGCTTCTTATGAGTAGAAAAAATTTTACCTAGTTTTTTTCGTTTAAGAGAAATTCACAAAAAACCAAAAAACTAATATTTTTGGCTATTTTTGGCTCCCACACCAACAAATGGGGTCTATGACCGGAACTTTCCCTATACCTGAATTCAACACATCCTATACAATAATTCACCGCAATTTCGTTCGAATCGGCGACAACATTTTTTTTCGAAATAACCATGAACCTTCTATCAAATTTGCACATCGAAAAAACGTTTAAACGGTCATAGCTCCCTTATTAAACATAATATGGTAATGAATTCTACACCTCGGGATTCCTCTTTTCAATGCGCTTCTTTTGAGCCGAAAAAAATTTACCTCGGTTTTTTCGTTGAAGAGAAATTCACAAAAAACCAAAAAACTCATATTTTTGGCTATTTTAGGCTCCCACGCCAACAAATGGGGTCTATGACCGGAACTTTCCCTATGCCTGAATTCAACATATCCTATACAATAACTCACCGCAATTTCGTTCGAATCGGCGACAAAAATTTTTTTCGAAAAAACCATGAACCCCTCCCTACCTTCTATCGAATTTGCACATCGAAAAAACGTTTAAACGGTCATAGCTCCCTTATTAAACATAATATGGCAATGAATTCTACACCGCTGGATTCTTCTTTTCAATGCGCTTCTTTTGAGTAGAAAAAATTTTACCTCGTTTTTTTCGTTTAAAAGAAATTCACAAAAAACCAAAAAAACTCATATTTTAGGCTATTTTTGGCTCCCACGCCAACAAATGGGGTCCATGACCGGAACTTTCCCTATGCCTGAATTCGACACATCCTATACAATAACTCACCGCAATTTCGTTCGAATCGGCGAGAAAAATTTTTTTTGAAAAAACCATGAACCCCTCCCTACCTTCTATCGAATTTGCACATCGAAAAAACGTTTAAACGGTCATAGCTCCCTTATTAAACATAATATGGCAATGAATTCTACACCGCTGGATTCTTCTTTTTAATGCGCTTCTTTTGAGTAGAAAAAATTTTACCTCGTTTTTTTCGTTTAAAAGAAATTCACAAAAAACCAAAAAAACTCATATTTTTGGCTATTTTTGGCTCCCACGCCAACAAATGGGGTCCATGACCGGAACTTTCCCTATGCCTGAATTCAACACATCCTATACAATAACTCACCGCAATTTCGTTCGAATCGGCGACAAAAATTTTTTTCGAAAAAACCATGAACCTTCTATCGAATTTGCACATCGAAAAAACGTTTAAACGGTCCTAGCTCTCTTATTAAACATAATATGGCAATGAATTCTACACCGCTGGATTCCTCTTTTCAATGCGCTTCTTATGAGTAGAAAAAATTTTACCTAGTTTTTTTAGTTTAAGAGAAATTCACAAAAAACAAAAAAAAATCATATTTTTGGCTATTTTTGGCTCCCACGCCAACAAATGGGCTCTATGACCGGAACTTTCCCTATGCCTGAATTCAACACATCCTATACAATAACTCACCGCAATTTCGTTCGAATCGGCGACAAAAATTTTTTTCGAAAAAACCATGAACCCCCACCTTGTATCGAATTTGCACATCGAAAAAACGTTTAAACGGTCATAGCTCCCTTATTAAACATAATATGGCAATGAATTCTACACCGCTGGATTCTTCTTTTCAATGCGCTTCTTTTGAGTAGAAAAAATTTTATCTCGTTTTTTTCGTTTAAAAGAAATTCACAAAAAACCAAAAAACTCATATTTTAGGCTATTTTTGGCTCCCACGCCAACAAATGGGGTCCATGACCGGAACTTTCCCTATGCCTGAATTCGACACATCCTATACAATAACTCACCGCAATTTCGTTCGAATCGGCGACAAAATTTTTTTTCGAAAAAACCATGAACCCCTACCTTCTATCGAATTTGCACATCGAAAAAACGTTTAAACGGTCATAGCTCCCTTATTAAACATAATATGGCAATGAATTCTACACCGCTGGATTCTTCTTTTCAATGCGCTTCTTTTGAGTAGAAAAAATTTTACCTCGTTTTTTTCGTTTAAAAGAAATTCACAAAAAACCAAAAAAACTCATATTTTTGGCTATTTTTGGCTCCCACGCCAACAAATGGGGTCCATGACCGGAACCTTCCCTATGCCTGAATTCGACACATCCTATACAATAACTCACCGCAATTTCGTTCGAATCGGCGACAAAATTTTTTTTCGAAAAAACCATGAACCTTCTATCGAATTTGCACATCGAAAAAACGTTTAAACGGTCATAGCTCCCTTATTAAACATAATATGGCAATGAATTCTACACCGCTGGATTCCTCTTTTCAATGCGCTTCTTTTGAGTGGAAAAAATTTTACCTCGTTTTTTTCGTTTAAAAGAAATTCACAAAAAACCAAAAAAAATCATATTTTTGCTTATTTTTGGCTCCCACGCCAACAAAGGGGGTCCATGACCGGAACTTTCCCTATGCCTGAATTTGACACATCCTATACAATAACTCACCGCAATTTCGTTCGAATCGGCGAGAAAAATTTTTTTCGAAAAAACCATGAACCCCTACCTTGTATCGAATTTGCACATCGAAAAAACGTTTAAACGGTCATAGCTCCCTTATTAAACATAATATGGCAATGAATTCTACACCGCTGGATTCTTCTTTTCAATGCGCTTCTTTTGAGTAGAAAAAATTTTACCTCGTTTTTTTCGTTTAAAAGAAATTCACAAAAAACCAAAAAAACTCATATTTTAGGCTATTTTTGGCTCCCACGCCAACAAATGGGGTCCATGACCGGAACTTTCCCTATGCCTGAATTCGACACATCCTATACAATAACTCACCGCAATTTCGTTCGAATCGGCGACAAAAATTTTTTTCGAAAAAACCATGAACCCCTACCTTGTATCGAATTTGCACATCGAAAAAACGTTTAAACGGTCATAGCTCCCTTATTAAACATAATATGGCAATGAATTCTACACCGCTGGATTCTTTTTTTCAATGCGCTTCTTTTGAGTAGAAAAAATTTTACCTCGTTTTTTTCGTTTAAAAGAAATTCACAAAAAACCAAAAAAACTCATATTTTTGGCTATTTTTGGCTCCCACGCCAACAAATGGGGTCCATGACCGGAACCTTCCCTATGCCTGAATTCGACACATCCTATACAATAACTCACCGCAATTTCGTTCGAATCGGCGCCAAAAATTTTTTTCGAAAAAACCATGAACCCCTACCCTACCTATCGAATTTGCATATCGAAAAAACGTTTAAACGGTCATAGCTCCCTTATTAAACATAATATGGCAATGAATTCTACACCGCTGGATTCCTCTTTTCAATGCGCTTCTTTTGAGTGGAAAAAATTTTACCTCGTTTTTTTCGTTTAAAAGAAATTCACAAAAAACCAAAAAAAATCATATTTTTGGCTATTTTAGGCTCCCACGCCAACAAAGGGGGTCCATGACCGGAACTTTCCCTATGCCTGAATTCAACACATCCTATACAATAACTCACCGCAATTTCGTTCGAATCGGCGACAAAATTTTTTTTCGAAAAAACCATGAACCCCTACCCTACCTATCGAATTTGCATATCGAAAAAACGTTTAAACGGTCATAGCTCCCTTATTAAACATAATATGGCAATGAATTCTACACTAGCTGGATTCCTCTTTTCAATGCGCTTCTTTTGAGTCGAAAAAATTTTACCTCGTTTTTTTCGTTTAAGAGAAATTCACAAAAATCCAAAAAAAATAATATTTTTGGCTATTTTTGGCTCCCACGCCAACAAAGGGGGTCCATGACCGGAACTTTCCCTATGCCTGAATTCAACACATCCTATGCAATAACTCACCGCAATTTCGTTCGAATCGGCGACAAAATTTTTTTTCGAAAAAACCATGAACCTTCTATCGAATTTGCACATCGAAAAAACGTTTAAACGGTCATAGCCCCCTTATTAAACATAATATGGCAATGAATTCTACACCGCTGGATTCCTCTTTTCAATGCGCTTCTTTTGAGTCGAAAAAATTTTACCTCGTTTTTTTCGTTTAAGAGAAATTCACAAAAATCCAAAAAAAATAATATTTTTGCTTATTTTTGGCTCCCACGCCAACAAAGGGGGTCCATGACCGGAACTTTCCCTATGCCTGAATTCGACACATCCTATACAATAACTCACCGCAATTTCGTTCGAATCGGCGACAAAAAATTTTTTCGAAAAAACCATGAACCCCTCCCTACCTTCTATCGAATTTGCACATCGAAAAAACGTTTAAACGGTCCTAGCTCTCTTATTAAACATAATATGGCAATGAATTTTACACCGCTGGATTCCTCTTTTCAATGCGCTTCCTTTCAGTCGAAAAAATTTTACCTCGTTTTTTTCGTTTAAGAGAAATTCACAAAAAACCAAAAAACTAATATTTTTGGCTATTTTTGGCTCCCACACCAACAAATGGGGTCTATGACCGGAACTTTCCCTATACCTGAATTCAACACATCCTATACAATAATTCACCGCAATTTCGTTCGAATCGGCGACAACATTTTTTTTCGAAATAACCATGAACCTTCTATCAAATTTGCACATCGAAAAAACGTTTAAACGGTCATAGCTCCCTTATTAAACATAATATGGTAATGAATTCTACACCTCGGGATTCCTCTTTTCAATGCGCTTCTTTTGAGCCGAAAAAAATTTACCTCGGTTTTTTCGTTGAAGAGAAATTCACAAAAAACCAAAAAACTCATATTTTTGGCTATTTTAGGCTCCCACGCCAACAAATGGGGTCTATGACCGGAACTTTCCCTATGCCTGAATTCAACATATCCTATACAATAACTCACCGCAATTTCGTTCGAATCGGCGACAAAAATTTTTTTCGAAAAAACCATGAACCCCTACCTTCTATCGAATTTGCACATCGAAAAAACGTTTAAACGGTCATAGCTCCCTTATTAAACATAATATGGCAATGAATTCTACACCGCTGGATTCTTCTTTTCAATGCGCTTCTTTTGAGTAGAAAAAATTTTACCTCGTTTTTTTCGTTTAAAAGAAATTCACAAAAAACCAAAAAAACTCATATTTTAGGCTATTTTTGGCTCCCACGCCAACAAATGGGGTCCATGACCGGAACTTTCCCTATGCCTGAATTCGACACATCCTATACAATAACTCACCGCAATTTCGTTCGAATCGGCGACAAAAATTTTTTTCGAAAAAACCATGAACCCCTACCTTCTATCGAATTTGCACATCGAAAAAACGTTTAAACGGTCATAGCTCCCTTATTAAACATAATATGGCAATGAATTCTACACCGCTGGATTCTTCTTTTCAATGCGCTTCTTTTGAGTAGAAAAAATTTTACCTCGTTTTTTTCGTTTAAAAGAAATTCACAAAAAACCAAAAAAACTCATATTTTAGGCTATTTTTGGCTCCCACGCCAACAAATGGGGTCCATGACCGGAACTTTCCCTATGCCTGAATTCGACACATCCTATACAATAACTCACCGCAATTTCGTTCGAATCGGCGACAAAAATTTTTTTCGAAAAAACCATGAACCCCTACCTTCTATCGAATTTGCACATCGAAAAAACGTTTAAACGGTCATAGCTCCCTTATTAAACATAATATGGCAATGAATTCTACACCGCTGGATTCTTCTTTTCAATGCGCTTCTTTTGAGTAGAAAAAATTTTACCTCGTTTTTTTCGTTTAAAAGAAATTCACAAAAAACCAAAAAAACTCATATTTTAGGTTATTTTTGGCTCCCACGCCAACAAATGGGGTCCATGACCGGAACTTTCCCTATGCCTGAATT
The DNA here is from genome assembly GCF_963966145.1 of Tenebrio molitor. NCBI lineage: Eukaryota > Metazoa > Arthropoda > Insecta > Coleoptera > Tenebrionidae > Tenebrio > Tenebrio molitor. Next base: position 3,268,755 of record NC_091055.1, read on the forward strand.
CGACACATCCTATACAATAACTCACCGCAATTTCGTTCGAATCGGCGAGAAAAATTTTTTTCGAAAAAACCATGAACCCCTCCCTACCTTCTATCGAATTTGCACATCGAAAAAACGTTTAAACGGTCATAGCTCCCTTATTAAACATAATATGGCAATGAATTCTACACCGCTGGATTCTTCTTTTCAATGCGCTTCTTTTGAGTAGAAAAAATTTTACCTAGTTTTTTTCGTTTAAGAGAAATTCACAAAAAACAAAAAAAAATCATATTTTTGGCTATTTTTGGCTCCCACGCCAACAAATGGGCTCTATGACCGGAACTTTCCCTATGCCTGAATTCAACACATCCTATACAATAACTCACCGCAATTTCGTTCGAATCGGCGACAAAAATTTTTTTCGAAAAAACCATGAACCCCCACCTTGTATCGAATTTGCACATCGAAAAAACGTTTAAACGGTCATAGCTCCCTTATTAAACATAATATGGCAATGAATTCTACACCGCTGGATTCTTCTTTTCAATGCGCTTCTTTTGAGTAGAAAAAATTTTACCTCGTTTTTTTCGTTTAAAAGAAATTCACAAAAAACCAAAAAACTCATATTTTAGGCTATTTTTGGCTCCCACGCCAACAAATGGGGTCCATGACCGGAACTTTCCCTATGCCTGAATTCGACACATCCTATACAATAACTCACCGCAATTTCGTTCGAATCGGCGACAAAAATTTTTTTCGAAAAAACCATGAACCTTCTATCGAATTTGCACATCGAAAAAACGTTTAAACGGTCCTAGCTCTCTTATTAAACATAATATGGCAATGAATTCTACACCGCTGGATTCCTCTTTTCAATGCGCTTCTTATGAGTAGAAAAAATTTTACCTAGCTTTTTTCGTTTAAGAGAAATTCACAAAAAACCAAAAAAATCATATTTTTGGCTCCCACGCCAACAAATGGGCTCTATGACCGGAACTTTCCCTATGCCTGAATTCAACACATCCTATACAATAACTCACCGCAATTTCGTTCGAATCGGCGACAAAAATTTTTTTCGAAAAAACCATGAACCCCTACCCTACCTATCGAATTTGCATATCGAAAAAACGTTTAAACGGTCATAGCTCCCTTATTAAACATAATATGGCAATGAATTCTACACCGCTGGATTCCTCTTTTCAATGCGCTTCTTTTGAGTGGAAAAAATTTTACCTCGTTTTTTTCGTTTAAAAGAAATTCACAAAAAACCAAAAAAAATCATATTTTTGGCTATTTTAGGCTCCCACGCCAACAAATGGGCTCTATGACCGGAACTTTCCCTATGCCTGAATTCAACACATCCTATACAATAACTCACCGCAATTTCGTTCGAATCGGCGACAAAAATTTTTTTCGAAAAAACCATGAACCCCTACCCTACCTATCGAATTTGCATATCGAAAAAACGTTTAAACGGTCATAGCTCCCTTATTAAACATAATATGGCAATGTATTCTACACCGCTGGATTCCTCTTTTCAATGCGCTTCTTATGAGTAGAAAAAATTTTACCTCGTTTTTTTCGTTTAAGAGAAATTCACAAAAAACCAAAAAAACTCATATTTTTGCTTATTTTTGGCTCCCACGCCAACAAAGGGGGTCCATGACCGGAACTTTCCCTATGCCTGAATTCAACACATCCTATACAATAACTCACCGCAATTTCGTTCGAATCGGCGCCAAAAATTTTTTTCGAAAAAACCATGAACCCCTACCTTGTATCGAATTTGCACATCGAAAAAACGTTTAAACGGTCATAGCTCCCTTATTAAACATAATATGGCAATGAATTCTACACCGCTGGATTCTTTTTTTCAATGCGCTTCTTTTGAGTAGAAAAAATTTTATCTCGTTTTTTTCGTTTAAAAGAAATTCACAAAAAACCAAAAAAACTCATATTTTTGGCTATTTTTGGCTCCCACGCCAACAAATGGGGTCCATGACCGGAACCTTCCCTATGCCTGAATTCGACACATCCTATACAATAACTCACCGCAATTTCGTTCGAATCGGCGCCAAAAATTTTTTTCGAAAAAACCATGAACCCCTACCCTACCTATCGAATTTGCATATCGAAAAAACGTTTAAACGGTCATAGCTCCCTTATTAAACATAATATGGCAATGAATTCTACACCGCTGGATTCCTCTTTTCAATGCGCTTCTTTTGAGTGGAAAAAATTTTACCTCGTTTTTTTCGTTTAAAAGAAATTCACAAAAAACCAAAAAAAATCATATTTTTGGCTATTTTAGGCTCCCACGCCAACAAATGGGCTCTATGACCGGAACTTTCCCTATGCCTGAATTCAACACATCCTATACAATAACTCACCGCAATTTCGTTCGAATCGGCGACAAAAATTTTTTTCGAAAAAACCATGAACCCCTACCCTACCTATCGAATTTGCATATCGAAAAAACGTTTAAACGGTCATAGCTCCCTTATTAAACATAATATGGCAATGTATTCTACACCGCTGGATTCCTCTTTTCAATGCGCTTCTTATGAGTAGAAAAAATTTTACCTCGTTTTTTTCGTTTAAGAGAAATTCACAAAAAACTAAAAAAACTCATATTTTTGCTTATTTTTGGCTCCCACGCCAACAAAGGGGGTCCATGACCGGAACTTTCCCTATGCCTGAATTCAACACATCCTATACAATAACTCACCGCAATTTCGTTCGAATCGGCGACAAAATTTTTTTTCGAAAAAACCATGAACCCCTACCCTACCTATCGAATTTGCATATCGAAAAAACGTTTAAACGGTCATAGCTCCCTTATTAAACATAATATGGCAATGAATTCTACACCGCTGGATTCCTCTTTTCAATGCGCTTCTTTTGAGTCGAAAAAATTTTACCTCGTTTTTTTCGTTTAAGAGAAATTCACAAAAATCCAAAAAAAATAATATTTTTGGCTATTTTTGGCTCCCACGCCAACAAAGGGGGTCCATGACCGGAACTTTCCCTATGCCTGAATTCAACACATCCTATGCAATAACTCACCGCAATTTCGTTCGAATCGGCGACAAAATTTTTTTTCGAAAAAACCATGAACCTTCTATCGAATTTGCACATCGAAAAAACGTTTAAACGGTCATAGCCCCCTTATTAAACATAATATGGCAATGAATTCTACACCGCTGGATTCCTCTTTTCAATGCGCTTCTTTTGAGTCGAAAAAATTTTACCTCGTTTTTTTCGTTTAAGAGAAATTCACAAAAATCCAAAAAAAATAATATTTTTGCTTATTTTTGGCTCCCACGCCAACAAAGGGGGTCCATGACCGGAACTTTCCCTATGCCTGAATTCGACACATCCTATACAATAACTCACCGCAATTTCGTTCGAATCGGCGACAAAAAATTTTTTCGAAAAAACCATGAACCCCTCCCTACCTTCTATCGAATTTGCACATCGAAAAAACGTTTAAACGGTCCTAGCTCTCTTATTAAACATAATATGGCAATGAATTTTACACCGCTGGATTCCTCTTTTCAATGCGCTTCCTTTCAGTCGAAAAAATTTTACCTCGTTTTTTTCGTTTAAGAGAAATTCACAAAAAACCAAAAAACTAATATTTTTGGCTATTTTTGGCTCCCACACCAACAAATGGGGTCTATGACCGGAACTTTCCCTATACCTGAATTCAACACATCCTATACAATAATTCACCGCAATTTCGTTCGAATCGGCGACAACATTTTTTTTCGAAATAACCATGAACCTTCTATCAAATTTGCACATCGAAAAAACGTTTAAACGGTCATAGCTCCCTTATTAAACATAATATGGTAATGAATTCTACACCTCGGGATTCCACTTTTCAATGCGCTTCTTTTGAGCCGAAAAAAATTTACCTCGGTTTTTTCGTTGAAGAGAAATTCACAAAAAACCAAAAAACTCATATTTTTGGCTATTTTAGGCTCCCACGCCAACAAATGGGGTCTATGACCGGAACTTTCCCTATGCCTGAATTCAACATATCCTATACAATAACTCACCGCAATTTCGTTCGAATCGGCGACAAAAATTTTTTTCGAAAAAACCATGAACCCCTACCTTCTATCGAATTTGCACATCGAAAAAACGTTTAAACGGTCATAGCTCCCTTATTAAACATAATATGGCAATGAATTCTACACCGCTGGATTCTTCTTTTCAATGCGCTTCTTTTGAGTAGAAAAAATTTTACCTCGTTTTTTTCGTTTAAAAGAAATTCACAAAAAACCAAAAAAACTCATATTTTAGGCTATTTTTGGCTCCCACGCCAACAAATGGGGTCCATGACCGGAACTTTCCCTATGCCTGAATTCGACACATCCTATACAATAACTCACCGCAATTTCGTTCGAATCGGCGACAAAAATTTTTTTCGAAAAAACCATGAACCCCTACCTTCTATCGAATTTGCACATCGAAAAAACGTTTAAACGGTCATAGCTCCCTTATTAAACATAATATGGCAATGAATTCTACACCGCTGGATTCTTCTTTTCAATGCGCTTCTTTTGAGTAGAAAAAATTTTACCTCGTTTTTTTCGTTTAAAAGAAATTCACAAAAAACCAAAAAAACTCATATTTTAGGCTATTTTTGGCTCCCACGCCAACAAATGGGGTCCATGACCGGAACTTTCCCTATGCCTGAATTCGACACATCCTATACAATAACTCACCGCAATTTCGTTCGAATCGGCGAGAAAAATTTTTTTCGAAAAAACCATGAACCCCTCCCTACCTTCTATCGAATTTGCACATCGAAAAAACGTTTAAACGGTCATAGCTCCCTTATTAAACATAATATGGCAATGAATTCTACACCGCTGGATTCTTCTTTTCAATGCGCTTCTTTTGAGTAGAAAAAATTTTACCTCGTTTTTTTCGTTTAAAAGAAATTCACAAAAAACCAAAAAAACTCATATTTTTGGCTATTTTTGGCTCCCACGCCAACAAATGGGGTCCATGACCGGAACTTTCCCTATGCCTGAATTCAACACATCCTATACAATAACTCACCGCAATTTCGTTCGAATCGGCGACAAAAATTTTTTTCGAAAAAACCATGAACCTTCTATCGAATTTGCACATCGAAAAAACGTTTAAACGGTCCTAGCTCTCTTATTAAACATAATATGGCAATGAATTCTACACCGCTGGATTCCTCTTTTCAATGCGCTTCTTATGAGTAGAAAAAATTTTACCTAGTTTTTTTCGTTTAAGAGAAATTCACAAAAAACAAAAAAAAATCATATTTTTGGCTATTTTTGGCTCCCACGCCAACAAATGGGCTCTATGACCGGAACTTTCCCTATGCCTGAATTCAACACATCCTATACAATAACTCACCGCAATTTCGTTCGAATCGGCGACAAAAATTTTTTCCGAAAAAACCATGAACCCCCACCTTGTATCGAATTTGCACATCGAAAAAACGTTTAAACGGTCATAGCTCCCTTATTAAACATAATATGGCAATGAATTCTACACCGCTGGATTCTTCTTTTCAATGCGCTTCTTTTGAGTAGAAAAAATTTTACCTCGTTTTTTTCGTTTAAAAGAAATTCACAAAAAACCAAAAAAACTCATATTTTTGGCTATTTTTGGCTCCCACGCCAACAAATGGGGTCCATGACCGGAACCTTCCCTATGCCTGAATTCGACACATCCTATACAATAACTCACCGCAATTTCGTTCGAATCGGCGCCAAAAATTTTTTTCGAAAAAACCATGAACCCCTACCCTACCTATCGAATTTGCATATCGAAAAAACGTTTAAACGGTCATAGCTCCCTTATTAAACATAATATGGCAATGAATTCTACACCGCTGGATTCCTCTTTTCAATGCGCTTCTTTTGAGTGGAAAAAATTTTACCTCGTTTTTTTCGTTTAAAAGAAATTCACAAAAAACCAAAAAAAATCATATTTTTGGCTATTTTAGGCTCCCACGCCAACAAATGGGCTCTATGACCGGAACTTTCCCTATGCCTGAATTCAACACATCCTATACAATAACTCACCGCAATTTCGTTCGAATCGGCGACAAAAATTTTTTTCGAAAAAACCATGAACCCCTACCCTACCTATCGAATTTGCATATCGAAAAAACGTTTAAACGGTCATAGCTCCCTTATTAAACATAATATGGCAATGTATTCTACACCGCTGGATTCCTCTTTTCAATGCGCTTCTTATGAGTAGAAAAAATTTTACCTCGTTTTTTTCGTTTAAGAGAAATTCACAAAAAACCAAAAAAACTCATATTTTTGCTTATTTTTGGCTCCCACGCCAACAAAGGGGGTCCATGACCGGAACTTTCCCTATGCCTGAATTCAACACATCCTATACAATAACTCACCGCAATTTCGTTCGAATCGGCGACAAAATTTTTTTTCGAAAAAACCATGAACCCCTACCCTACCTATCGAATTTGCATATCGAAAAAACGTTTAAACGGTCATAGCTCCCTTATTAAACATAATATGGCAATGAATTCTACACCGCTGGATTCCTCTTTTCAATGCGCTTCTTTTGAGTCGAAAAAATTTTACCTCGTTTTTTTCGTTTAAGAGAAATTCACAAAAATCCAAAAAAAATAATATTTTTGGCTATTTTTGGCTCCCACGCCAACAAAGGGGGTCCATGACCGGAACTTTCCCTATGCCTGAATTCAACACATCCTATGCAATAACTCACCGCAATTTCGTTCGAATCGGCGACAAAATTTTTTTTCGAAAAAACCATGAACCTTCTATCGAATTTGCACATCGAAAAAACGTTTAAACGGTCATAGCCCCCTTATTAAACATAATATGGCAATGAATTCTACACCGCTGGATTCCTCTTTTCAATGCGCTTCTTTTGAGTCGAAAAAATTTTACCTCGTTTTTTTCGTTTAAGAGAAATTCACAAAAATCCAAAAAAAATAATATTTTTGCTTATTTTTGGCTCCCACGCCAACAAAGGGGGTCCATGACCGGAACTTTCCCTATGCCTGAATTCGACACATCCTATACAATAACTCACCGCAATTTCGTTCGAATCGGCGACAAAAAATTTTTTCGAAAAAACCATGAACCCCTCCCTACCTTCTATCGAATTTGCACATCGAAAAAACGTTTAAACGGTCCTAGCTCTCTTATTAAACATAATATGGCAATGAATTTTACACCGCTGGATTCCTCTTTTCAATGCGCTTCCTTTCAGTCGAAAAAATTTTACCTCGTTTTTTTCGTTTAAGAGAAATTCACAAAAAACCAAAAAACTAATATTTTTGGCTATTTTTGGCTCCCACACCAACAAATGGGGTCTATGACCGGAACTTTCCCTATACCTGAATTCAACACATCCTATACAATAATTCACCGCAATTTCGTTCGAATCGGCGACAACATTTTTTTTCGAAATAACCATGAACCTTCTATCAAATTTGCACATCGAAAAAACGTTTAAACGGTCATAGCTCCCTTATTAAACATAATATGGTAATGAATTCTACACCTCGGGATTCCTCTTTTCAATGCGCTTCTTTTGAGCCGAAAAAAATTTACCTCGGTTTTTTCGTTGAAGAGAAATTCACAAAAAACCAAAAAACTCATATTTTTGGCTATTTTAGGCTCCCACGCCAACAAATGGGGTCTATGACCGGAACTTTCCCTATGCCTGAATTCAACATATCCTATACAATAACTCACCGCAATTTCGTTCGAATCGGCGACAAAAATTTTTTTCGAAAAAACCATGAACCCCTACCTTCTATCGAATTTGCACATCGAAAAAACGTTTAAACGGTCATAGCTCCCTTATTAAACATAATATGGCAATGAATTCTACACCGCTGGATTCTTCTTTTCAATGCGCTTCTTTTGAGTAGAAAAAATTTTACCTCGTTTTTTTCGTTTAAAAGAAATTCACAAAAAACCAAAAAAACTCATATTTTAGGCTATTTTTGGCTCCCACGCCAACAAATGGGGTCCATGACCGGAACTTTCCCTATGCCTGAATTCGACACATCCTATACAATAACTCACCGCAATTTCGTTCGAATCGGCGACAAAAATTTTTTTCGAAAAAACCATGAACCCCTACCTTCTATCGAATTTGCACATCGAAAAAACGTTTAAACGGTCATAGCTCCCTTATTAAACATAATATGGCAATGAATTCTACACCGCTGGATTCTTCTTTTCAATGCGCTTCTTTTGAGTAGAAAAAATTTTACCTCGTTTTTTTCGTTTAAAAGAAATTCACAAAAAACCAAAAAAACTCATATTTTAGGCTATTTTTGGCTCCCACGCCAACAAATGGGGTCCATGACCGGAACTTTCGCTATGCCTGAATTCGACACATCCTATACAATAACTCACCGCAATTTCGTTCGAATCGGCGAGAAAAATTTTTTTCGAAAAAACCATGAACCCCTCCCTACCTTCTATCGAATTTGCACATCGAAAAAACGTTTAAACGGTCATAGCTCCCTTATTAAACATAATATGGCAATGAATTCTACACCGCTGGATTCTTCTTTTCAATGCGCTTCTTTTGAGTAGAAAAAATTTTACCTCGTTTTTTTCGTTTAAAAGAAATTCACAAAAAACCAAAAAAACTCATATTTTTGGCTATTTTTGGCTCCCACGCCAACAAATGGGGTCCATGACCGGAACTTTCCCTATGCCTGAATTCAACACATTCTATACAATAACTCACCGCAATTTCGTTCGAATCGGCGACAAAAATTTTTTTCGAAAAAACCATGAACCTTCTATCGAATTTGCACATCGAAAAAACGTTTAAACGGTCCTAGCTCTCTTATTAAACATAATATGGCAATGAATTCTACACCGCTGGATTCCTCTTTTCAATGCGCTTCTTATGAGTAGAAAAAATTTTACCTAGTTTTTTTCGTTTAAGAGAAATTCACAAAAAACAAAAAAAAATCATATTTTTGGCTATTTTTGGCTCCCACGCCAACAAATGGGCTCTATGACCGGAACTTTCCCTATGCCTGAATTCAACACATCCTATACAATAACTCACCGCAATTTCGTTCGAATCGGCGACAAAAATTTTTTCCGAAAAAACCATGAACCCCCACCTTGTATCGAATTTGCACATCGAAAAAACGTTTAAACGGTCATAGCTCCCTTATTAAACATAATATGGCAATGAATTCTACACCGCTGGATTCTTCTTTTCAATGCGCTTCTTTTGAGTAGAAAAAATTTTACCTCGTTTTTTTCGTTTAAAAGAAATTCACAAAAAACCAAAAAACTCATATTTTAGGCTATTTTTGGCTCCCACGCCAACAAATGGGGTCCATGACCGGAACTTTCCCTATGCCTGAATTCGACACATCCTATACAATAACTCACCGCAATTTCGTTCGAATCGGCGACAAAAATTTTTTTCGAAAAAACCATGAACCCCTACCTTCTATCGAATTTGCACATCGAAAAAACGTTTAAACGGTCATAGCTCCCTTATTAAACATAATATGGCAATGAATTCTACACCGCTGGATTCTTCTTTTCAATGCGCTTCTTTTGAGTAGAAAAAATTTTACCTCGTTTTTTTCGTTTAAAAGAAATTCACAAAAAACCAAAAATACTCATATTTTTGGCTATTTTTGGCTCCCACGCCAACAAATGGGGTCCATGACCGGAACTTTCCCTATGCCTGAATTCGACACATCCTATACAATAACTCACCGCAATTTCGTTCGAATCGGCGACAAAAATTTTTTTCGAAAAAACCATGAACCCCTACCTTCTATCGAATTTGCACATCGAAAAAACGTTTAAACGGTCATAGCTCCCTTATTAAACATAATATGGCAATGAATTCTACACCGCTGGATTCTTCTTTTCAATGCGCTTCTTTTGAGTAGAAAAAATTTTACCTCGTTTTTTTCGTTTAAAAGAAATTCACAAAAAAACAAAAAAACTCATATTTTAGGCTATTTTTGGCTCCCACGCCAACAAATGGGGTCCATGACCGGAACTTTCCCTATGCCTGAATTCGACACATCCTATACAATAACTCACCGCAATTTCGTTCGAATCGGCGAGAAAATTTTTTTTCGAAAAAACCATGAACCCCTCCCTACCTTCTATCGAATTTGCACATCGAAAAAACGTTTAAACGGTCATAGCTCCCTTATTAAACATAATATGGCAATGAATTCTACACCGCTGGATTCTTCTTTTCAATGCGCTTCTTTTGAGTAGAAAAAATTTTACCTCGTTTTTTTCGTTTAAAAGAAATTCACAAAAAACCAAAAAAACTCATATTTTTGGCTATTTTTGGCTCCCACGCCAACAAATGGGGTCCATGACCGGAACTTTCCCTATGCCTGAATTCAACACATCCTATACAATAACTCACCGCAATTTCGTTCGAATCGGCGACAAAAATTTTTTTCGAAAAAACCATGAACCTTCTATCGAATTTGCACATCGAAAAAACGTTTAAACGGTCCTAGCTCTCTTATTAAACATAATATGGCAATGAATTCTACACCGCTGGATTCCTCTTTTCAATGCGCTTCTTATGAGTAGAAAAAATTTTACCTAGTTTTTTTCGTTTAAGAGAAATTCACAAAAAACAAAAAAAAATCATATTTTTGGCTATTTTTGGCTCCCACGCCAACAAATGGGCTCTATGACCGGAACTTTCCCTATGCCTGAATTCAACACATCCTATACAATAACTCACCGCAATTTCGTTCGAATCGGCGACAAAAATTTTTTCCGAAAAAACCATGAACCCCCACCTTGTATCGAATTTGCACATCGAAAAAACGTTTAAACGGTCATAGCTCCCTTATTAAACATAATATGGCAATGAATTCTACACCGCTGGATTCTTCTTTTCAATGCGCTTCTTTTGAGTAGAAAAAATTTTACCTCGTTTTTTTCGTTTAAAAGAAATTCACAAAAAACCAAAAAACTCATATTTTAGGCTATTTTTGGCTCCCACGCCAACAAATGGGGTCCATGACCGGAACTTTCCCTATGCCTGAATTCGACACATCCTATACAATAACTCACCGCAATTTCGTTCGAATCGGCGACAAAAATTTTTTTCGAAAAAACCATGAACCCCTACCTTCTATCGAATTTGCACATCGAAAAAACGTTTAAACGGTCATAGCTCCCTTATTAAACATAATATGGCAATGAATTCTACACCGCTGGATTCTTCTTTTCAATGCGCTTCTTTTGAGTAGAAAAAATTTTACCTCGTTTTTTTCGTTTAAAAGAAATTCACAAAAAACCAAAAATACTCATATTTTTGGCTATTTTTGGCTCCCACGCCAACAAATGGGGTCCATGACCGGAACTTTCCCTATGCCTGAATTCGACACATCCTATACAATAACTCACCGCAATTTCGTTCGAATCGGCGACAAAAATTTTTTTCGAAAAAACCATGAACCCCCACCTTCTATCGAATTTGCACATCGAAAAAACGTTTAAACGGTCATAGCTCCCTTATTAAACATAATATGGCAATGAATTCTACACCGCTGGATTCTTCTTTTCAATGCGCTTCTTTTGAGTAGAAAAAATTTTACCTCGTTTTTTTCGTTTAAAAGAAATTCACAAAAAACCAAAAAAACTCATATTTTTGGCTATTTTTGGCTCCCACGCCAACAAATGGGGTCCATGACCGGAACCTTCCCTATGCCTGAATTCGGCACATCCTATACAATAACTCACCGCAATTTCGTTCGAATCGGCGACAAAATTTTTTTTCGAAAAAACCATGAACCTTCTATCGAATTTGCACATCGAAAAAACGTTTAAACGGTCATAGCTCCCTTATTAAACATAATATGGCAATGAATTCTACACCGCTGGATTCCTCTTTTCAATGCGCTTCTTTTGAGTGGAAAAAATTTTACCTCGTTTTTTTCGTTTAAAAGAAATTCACAAAAAACCAAAAAAAATCATATTTTTGCTTATTTTTGGCTCCCACGCCAACAAAGGGGGTCCATGACCGGAACTTTCCCTATGCCTGAATTTGACACATCCTATACAATAACTCACCGCAATTTCGTTCGAATCGGCGACAAAAATTTTTTTCGAAAAAACCATGAACCCCTACCTTGTATCGAATTTGCACATCGAAAAAACGTTTAAACGGTCATAGCTCCCTTATTAAACATAATATGGCAATGTATTCTACACCGCTGGATTCCTCTTTTCAATGCGCTTCTTATGAGTAGAAAAAATTTTACCTCGTTTTTTTCGTTTAAGAGAAATTCACAAAAAACCAAAAAAACTCATATTTTTGCTTATTTTTGGCTCCCACGCCAACAAAGGGGGTCCATGACCGGAACTTTCCCTATGCCTGAATTCAACACATCCTATACAATAACTCACCGCAATTTCGTTCGAATCGGCGACAAAATTTTTTTTCGAAAAAACCATGAACCCCTACCCTACCTATCGAATTTGCATATCGAAAAAACGTTTAAACGGTCATAGCTCCCTTATTAAACATAATATGGCAATGAATTCTACACCGCTGGATTCCTCTTTTCAATGCGCTTCTTTTGAGTGGAAAAAATTTTACCTCGTTTTTTTCGTTTAAAAGAAATTCACAAAAAACCAAAAATACTCATATTTTTGGCTATTTTTGGCTCCCACGCCAACAAATGGGGTCCATGACCGGAACTTTCCCTATGCCTGAATTCGACACATCCTATACAATAACTCACCGCAATTTCGTTCGAATCGGCGACAAAAATTTTTTTCGAAAAAACCATGAACCCCTACCTTCTATCGAATTTGCACATCGAAAAAACGTTTAAACGGTCATAGCTCCCTTATTAAACATAATATGGCAATGAATTCTACACCGCTGGATTCTTCTTTTCAATGCGCTTCTTTTGAGTAGAAAAAATTTTACCTCGTTTTTTTCGTTTAAAAGAAATTCACAAAAAACCAAAAAAACTCATATTTTAGGCTATTTTTGGCTCCCACGCCAACAAATGGGGTCCATGACCGGAACTTTCCCTATGCCTGAATTCGACACATCCTATACAATAACTCACCGCAATTTCGTTCGAATCGGCGAGAAAAATTTTTTTCGAAAAAACCATGAACCCCTCCCTACCTTCTATCGAATTTGCACATCGAAAAAACGTTTAAACGGTCATAGCTTTCTTATTAAACATAATATGGCAATGAATTCTACACCGCTGGATTCTTCTTTTCAATGCGCTTCTTTTGAGTAGAAAAAATTTTACCTCGTTTTTTTCGTTTAAAAGAAATTCACAAAAAACCAAAAAAACTCATATTTTTGGCTATTTTTGGCTCCCACGCCAACAAATGGGGTCCATGACCGGAACTTTCCCTATGCCTGAATTCAACACATCCTATACAATAACTCACCGCAATTTCGTTCGAATCGGCGACAAAAATTTTTTTCGAAAAAACCATGAACCTTCTATCGAATTTGCACATCGAAAAAACGTTTAAACGGTCCTAGCTCTCTTATTAAACATAATATGGCAATGAATTCTACACCGCTGGATTCCTCTTTTCAATGCGCTTCTTATGAGTAGAAAAAATTTTACCTCGTTTTTTTCGTTTAAAAGAAATTCACAAAAAACCAAAAAACTCATATTTTAGGCTATTTTTGGCTCCCACGCCAACAAATGGGGTCCATGACCGGAACTTTCCCTATGCCTGAATTCGACACATCCTATACAATAACTCACCGCAATTTCGTTCGAATCGGCGACAAAAATTTTTTTCGAAAAAACCATGAACCCCTACCTTCTATCGAATTTGCACATCGAAAAAACGTTTAAACGGTCATAGCTCCCTTATTAAACATAATATGGCAATGAATTCTACACCGCTGGATTCTTCTTTTCAATGCGCTTCTTTTGAGTAGAAAAAATTTTACCTCGTTTTTTTCGTTTAAAAGAAATTCACAAAAAACCAAAAATACTCATATTTTTGGCTATTTTTGGCTCCCACGCCAACAAATGGGGTCCATGACCGGAACTTTCCCTATGCCTGAATTCGACACATCCTATACAATAACTCACCGCAATTTCGTTCGAATCGGCGACAAAAATTTTTTTCGAAAAAACCATGAACCCCTACCTTCTATCGAATTTGCACATCGAAAAAACGTTTAAACGGTCATAGCTCCCTTATTAAACATAATATGGCAATGAATTCTACACCGCTGGATTCTTCTTTTCAATGCGCTTCTTTTGAGTAGAAAAAATTTTACCTCGTTTTTTTCGTTTAAAAGAAATTCACAAAAAAACAAAAAAACTCATATTTTAGGCTATTTTTGGCTCCCACGCCAACAAATGGGGTCCATGACCGGAACTTTCCCTATGCCTGAATTCGACACATCCTATACAATAACTCACCGCAATTTCGTTCGAATCGGCGAGAAAAATTTTTTTCGAAAAAACCATGAACCCCTCCCTACCTTCTATCGAATTTGCACATCGAAAAAACGTTTAAACGGTCATAGCTCCCTTATTAAACATAATATGGCAATGAATTCTACACCGCTGGATTCTTCTTTTCAATGCGCTTCTTTTGAGTAGAAAAAATTTTACCTCGTTTTTTTCGTTTAAAAGAAATTCACAAAAAACCAAAAAAACTCATATTTTTGGCTATTTTTGGCTCCCACGCCAACAAATGGGGTCCATGACCGGAACTTTCCCTATGCCTGAATTCAACACATCCTATACAATAACTCACCGCAATTTCGTTCGAATCGGCGACAAAAATTTTTTTCGAAAAAACCATGAACCTTCTATCGAATTTGCACATCGAAAAAACGTTTAAACGGTCATAGCTCCCTTATTAAACATAATATGGCAATGAATTCTACACCGCTGGATTCTTCTTTTCAATGCGCTTCTTTTGAGTAGAAAAAATTTTACCTCGTTTTTTTCGTTTAAAAGAAATTCACAAAAAACCAAAAAACTCATATTTTAGGCTATTTTTGGCTCCCACGCCAACAAATGGGGTCCATGACCGGAACTTTCCCTATGCCTGAATTCGACACATCCTATACAATAACTCACCGCAATTTCGTTCGAATCGGCGACAAAAATTTTTTTCGAAAAAACCATGAACCCCTACCTTCTATCGAATTTGCACATCGAAAAAACGTTTAAACGGTCATAGCTCCCTTATTAAACATAATATGGCAATGAATTCTACACCGCTGGATTCTTCTTTTCAATGCGCTTCTTTTGAGTAGAAAAAATTTTACCTCGTTTTTTTCGTTTAAAAGAAATTCACAAAAAACCAAAAATACTCATATTTTTGGCTATTTTTGGCTCCCACGCCAACAAATGGGGTCCATGACCGGAACTTTCCCTATGCCTGAATTCGACACATCCTATACAATAACTCACCGCAATTTCGTTCGAATCGGCGACAAAAATTTTTTTCGAAAAAACCATGAACCCCCACCTTCTATCGAATTTGCACATCGAAAAAACGTTTAAACGGTCATAGCTCCCTTATTAAACATAATATGGCAATGAATTCTACACCGCTGGATTCTTCTTTTCAATGCGCTTCTTTTGAGTAGAAAAAATTTTACCTCGTTTTTTTCGTTTAAAAGAAATTCACAAAAAACCAAAAAAACTCATATTTTTGGCTATTTTTGGCTCCCACGCCAACAAATGGGGTCCATGACCGGAACCTTCCCTATGCCTGAATTCGGCACATCCTATACAATAACTCACCGCAATTTCGTTCGAATCGGCGACAAAATTTTTTTTCGAAAAAACCATGAACCTTCTATCGAATTTGCACATCGAAAAAACGTTTAAACGGTCATAGCTCCCTTATTAAACATAATATGGCAATGAATTCTACACCGCTGGATTCCTCTTTTCAATGCGCTTCTTTTGAGTGGAAAAAATTTTACCTCGTTTTTTTCGTTTAAAAGAAATTCACAAAAAACCAAAAAAAATCATATTTTTGCTTATTTTTGGCTCCCACGCCAACAAAGGGGGTCCATGACCGGAACTTTCCCTATGCCTGAATTTGACACATCCTATACAATAACTCACCGCAATTTCGTTCGAATCGGCGACAAAAATTTTTTTCGAAAAAACCATGAACCCCTACCTTGTATCGAATTTGCACATCGAAAAAACGTTTAAACGGTCATAGCTCCCTTATTAAACATAATATGGCAATGTATTCTACACCGCTGGATTCCTCTTTTCAATGCGCTTCTTATGAGTAGAAAAAATTTTACCTCGTTTTTTTCGTTTAAGAGAAATTCACAAAAAACCAAAAAAACTCATATTTTTGCTTATTTTTGGCTCCCACGCCAACAAAGGGGGTCCATGACCGGAACTTTCCCTATGCCTGAATTCAACACATCCTATACAATAACTCACCGCAATTTCGTTCGAATCGGCGACAAAATTTTTTTTCGAAAAAACCATGAACCCCTACCCTACCTATCGAATTTGCATATCGAAAAAACGTTTAAACGGTCATAGCTCCCTTATTAAACATAATATGGCAATGAATTCTACACCGCTGGATTCCTCTTTTCAATGCGCTTCTTTTGAGTGGAAAAAATTTTACCTCGTTTTTTTCGTTTAAAAGAAATTCACAAAAAACCAAAAAAAATCATATTTTTGGCTATTTTAGGCTCCCACGCCAACAAATGGGCTCTATGACCGGAACTTTCCCTATGCCTGAATTCAACACATCCTATACAATAACTCACCGCAATTTCGTTCGAATCGGCGACAAAAATTTTTTTCGAAAAAACCATGAACCCCTACCCTACCTATCGAATTTGCATATCGAAAAAACGTTTAAACGGTCATAGCTCCCTTATTAAACATAATATGGCAATGAATTCTACACCGCTGGATTCCTCTTTTCAATGCGCTTCTTATGAGTAGAAAAAATTTTACCTCGTTTTTTTCGTTTAAGAGAAATTCACAAAAAACCAAAAAAACTCATATTTTTGCTTATTTTTGGCTCCCACGCCAACAAAGGGGGTCCATGACCGGAACTTTCCCTATGCCTGAATTCAACACATCCTATACAATAACTCACCGCAATTTCGTTCGAATCGGCGACAAAATTTTTTTTCGAAAAAACCATGAACCCCTACCCTACCTATCGAATTTGCATATCGAAAAAACGTTTAAACGGTCATAGCTCCCTTATTAAACATAATATGGCAATGAATTCTACACCGCTGGATTCCTCTTTTCAATGCGCTTCTTTTGAGTGGAAAAAATTTTACCTCGTTTTTTTCGTTTAAAAGAAATTCACAAAAAACCAAAAAAAATCATATTTTTGGCTATTTTAGGCTCCCACGCCAACAAATGGGCTCTATGACCGGAACTTTCCCTATGCCTGAATTCAACACATCCTATACAATAACTCACCGCAATTTCGTTCGAATCGGCGACAAAAATTTTTTTCGAAAAAACCATGAACCCCTACCCTACCTATCGAATTTGCATATCGAAAAAACGTTTAAACGGTCATAGCTCCCTTATTAAACATAATATGGCAATGAATTCTACACCGCTGGATTCCTCTTTTCAATGCGCTTCTTATGAGTAGAAAAAATTTTACCTCGTTTTTTTCGTTTAAGAGAAATTCACAAAAAACCAAAAAAACTCATATTTTTGCTTATTTTTGGCTCCCACGCCAACAAAGGGGGTCCATGACCGGAACTTTCCCTATGCCTGAATTCAACACATCCTATACAATAACTCACCGCAATTTCGTTCGAATCGGCGACAAAAATTTTTTTCGAAAAAACCATGAACCCCTACCTTCTATCGAATTTGCACATCGAAAAAACGTTTAAACGGTCCTAGCTCTCTTATTAAACATAATATGGCAATGAATTCTACACCGCTGGATTCCTCTTTTCAATGCGCTTCTTATGAGTAGAAAAAAATTTTACCTCGTTTTTTTCGTTTAAAAGAAATTCACAAAAAACCAAAAAAAACTCATATTTTTGGCTATTTTTGGCTCCCACGCCAACAAAGGGGGTCCATGACCGGAACTTTCCCTATGCCTGAATTCAACACATCCTATGCAATAACTCACCGCAATTTCGTTCGAATCGGCGACAAAATTTTTTTTCGAAAAAACCATGAACCTTCTATCGAATTTGCACATCGAAAAAACGTTTAAACGGTCATAGCCCCCTTATTAAACATAATATGGCAATGAATTCTACACCGCTGGATTCCTCTTTTCAATGCGCTTCTTTTGAGTCGAAAAAATTTTACCTCGTTTTTTTCGTTTAAGAGAAATTCACAAAAATCCAAAAAAAATAATATTTTTGGCTATTTTTGGCTCCCACGCCAACAAAGGGGGTCCATGACCGGAACTTTCCCTATGCCTGAATTCAACACATCCTATGCAATAACTCACCGCAATTTCGTTCGAATCGGCGACAAAATTTTTTTTCGAAAAAACCATGAACCTTCTATCGAATTTGCACATCGAAAAAACGTTTAAACGGTCATAGCCCCCTTATTAAACATAATATGGCAATGAATTCTACACCGCTGGATTCCTCTTTTCAATGCGCTTCTTTTGAGTCGAAAAAATTTTACCTCGTTTTTTTCGTTTAAGAGAAATTCACAAAAATCCAAAAAAAATAATATTTTTGCTTATTTTTGGCTCCCACGCCAACAAAGGGGGTCCATGACCGGAACTTTCCCTATGCCTGAATTCAACACATCCTATACAATAACTCACCGCAATTTCGTTCGAATCGGCGACAAAAATTTTTTTCGAAAAAACCATGGACCTTCTATCGAATTTGCACATCGAAAAAACGTTTAAACGGTCATAGCCCCCTTATTAAACATAATATGGCAATGAATTCTACACCGCTGGATTCCTCTTTTCAATGCGCTTCTTTTGAGTCGAAAAAATTTTACCTCGTTTTTTTCGTTTAAGAGAAATTCCCACGTTTAAAATACCATTTATCGCATAATATGTTTCCATGACGATTCGTGATCTTTTAAATACACCTTGACAAGCGGTGATTTTGTGCGCTTTAGTCACGAGCTGAATTTAGCAACGGGCCTTTTAGTCACGGGCTGAAGTTAGCTCGGGATTTTTTAATCGCAAAAATTATGTAACACTCAAATCAAGTTAGCTGTCATTTGTTAATTGACGTTTATCAGTTTATAATTTTCTGTTTAAATTCAATTCACGTTGAATAAAGAAGTTACGTGTTATATTTGTATTGTCCATCTGGTCGTAGAAAAAGTATAGTATGCAACTCGTTTATAAACTCTCTAGACACCCGTTATATTAAACCTAAAATGGCCTTTATAAGCCTTGATAGATAATACAGGGTGAATTCGAAATACGTCACAATCTTAAAACCCCAGGATCTTCAGGAAGTTAATAAACCGAAAATGTGGTTAAACATTTTTAATTCATACAGTCCAATTTAACTTAATTCCATCCCGAACGAGCCGCATCTGAAAGTTCTAATAAATCGAAACATGAATATCCGCAAAAAGATTTAAAAACCGAGAGTGACAAAACCTTGTTTTGAATGAAATGGCCGAAAAACACTTTAAAAACACAGCCGCAAAAACGTGTAACATTAAGAGTGAAAACCAAGTGAAAGGAAAAGTCAAAACAAAGACCACAACTACCGTACTTACAATTATTAGAGACAAAATGTTCAAAATGTCGGTCGTGATTTCTAATACACGCCTGTGCCTTTGCAAAACTTGCTGCATCGTCCGGGATTTGCGCTGATGAATATGGGTGTTAAAAAATCCGTTAACAACACTATTCGCATAAAATCAGGTTGATCGACGCACATTTGAATCACTCACAAAAACTCTTGCTGACGAGTGCAATCGAAAAGTACCATTTTGCCATAGACAACAGCCAGAAGTGTTTGCGAATGCGGAACACGACGCGCCGGAAACTTTTCGCAATACAAAGCTTGTGCCCTTAAGCCAACACCATCTGCACTTCCGTAACAAAGTACCATATCGGTCATTTCACTATTGGTATAATTTTCCATGATAATGACACATTGAGACACAAAATTCCAACCAAACAATAGTCGAAGGTCGCACTGAAAACAACTAATCTGCACGCGGTACTAGCATCCGGGTAACAAAACTTTTTGCACCTTTTTTGCGTTGCACTCGATAACTTTTTAAATCTTACTACCCGTCCTAACGTGATATCAGTGGCGTACTCAACTTTTGTGGTTGAAGTTTACATGGCTTTTCTGCCCTTATGCGGATCTATAGCCCAAAACTGAATGCACGGGATTTTTACAATTGGTTTGAAGATTTTGGGGTTTCAAGATTGTGACGTATTTCAAATTCACGCTGTATAAGAATTAACAGCAAATGATTTGCCTGAATCAGAAACCATTCTAAAAATAGAATAAATAACATAAGGAGTAGAAGAATCAGAAAAAGCAGGAGAATTAGAAATACGAAAAAAACCAAGAAGTATCTGAGTAACAAAAAACTAGCAGATAAATCGTAAAATAAAAAAGTGAAACTGGTGCTGCAACCAGGTTTTGAACAAAACAGCTGACAATGTTTAAAGAACAAAACTCAAATGTGAAAAGAAATACTAAATGGAGAAAATGTTTATGATTCTTTGGCATGTCGGAAGAAGAATCTTAAGGAAAAAAAGAAAAACAAGATCTTCTCAAAATTCGTACTTTTGTTTCTTTGTGAAATACTTTCCAGTTAATTTCATCTACAATAAGGAATTTCCAAATATAGAAGAACATTTTTGATGATTTATTAATTTATTGTCTGGTTTTATATTTATATGTGTTGTTTGTTTACCTATTTGTTTATTTGTATTGTTTATTTAATGTTTGTAATTATTTGTATTTATTAAGTGATTAAAGTGTTTTATGAATATTTCCAATTTAAAAGTATCTAAATTTGGTGGGAAATTAAAAATTGTACAGGGTGTTTCATGTAACTTTTCGAGCCTGACGAACTTTAAATATAACCAGCAATATTTCTTTCATTTATAACTAAACTTTCATTAACGATAATTAATTAATAATTAATGATAATTAAATAGTATATTTTGGTATCTTGCATTTTGTGACTACTGACTATTGAGTTGCATAAATTCGGCGTAGATCTGGGAGAGTTACATGAATCACCTTGTATATTAAGTTATAAATAGGTTAACAAGAATGGACCAAGATTGAAGCCTTGGAGTACACCTGAAGATTGAAGAAATATTTTTAGCAGGACAAAATATTTTATCTGATTAATGGTTTTTGTTTGTCAATACTGTACGTACCCTGTTGACTAAAAGAATACACTGGTCATCTGATTTTTTCCATGTGCTAGCAAATGTAGAAAATGTACTGTTATACAGGGTGTCTCAAAATTCGCGAATTCCGAATTCAGAGCGTTGTAGGGGATCACTTCAGTAATTCAAATATGGAAATAAACCAAAAAAATCGGGACTCCCACACTCTTTGAACTGCGTTTTCTTCAAATACAGGCTAAAAAGTTCAGTGTTTATTGTTATTTATGGTGTAGATAATTGTGGAAAATAATAACGTGATATGTAGAGTTTTTTGAAAAATAGCTTTACTTTGGAGTAAAAAAATCTTAAATTTTTGTAATTTTTCTTAAAAATGGAACAGCAACGTAGCTAGAATGGTATTTTGTCACTGTGGATATGAAGGCTTATATCTTCTTCAGGAAGAGCGAATTTTTTTTCTACGTATTTACGAGCTCCACTGGGTCCTTCCCTACCACCTCTGAATTCGGAATTCGCGAATTTTGAGACACCCTGTATAGACCTACAGACAAAATTTGGATGGGATTTAGATATGAAGGATATGAACTGAACATGTGTGATATACAGGGTAAATGGTTGGGAACAAATTTCGGGGTGAATTCCTTCTGAAAAATGTGGCTTAAAACCTAAATAAAGTTTTTCGTTAAAATGAGTAGTTTTCTCAAAAAAAAAAAAAATTAAAATAAATGTATTCTGGCATATCCGCATTTTTTTTGAAATACTGCGAAATAATGGTTTAAATAAAAAATTTAAACGTGGAACGTTGAATTAAAAAAAAAAAAAGATTCAAAACTAATGCGATTTTAGGCAGACAAATGAACTAATTCTGCAACAGCGGACTACATTTTTTTTTTTTTGAGGAAACTACTCATTTTAACGAAAAACTTTATTTAGGTTTTAGGCCACATTTTTCGTAAGGAATTCACCCTGAAATTTATTCCCAACCATTTACTAACACCCTGTATAATATATTATCTTAAATATGGTCATGGGCCTTGCTGGTCTGCAGACCTATTCTATATATTTTAAGTATACACTTTGTATGTGTAGTGTACGATACGTGGAACGTACACGTGTGGCCTACGTATCGTACACAGAGGGTGCGTATATGTATAAGATATAAGTAGTGAAAAGTTGAAATGTGACAAACGTAGATTAATGGCGTAATCTTGAAGTCTGTAGTGAGGTGTGTAAATGCGGGTAATTTAAATTCAATAGGTAAAGCAAGTAATTTTTAATGCGGAAATAAATCTTTTTGGAGGCGAGTTTTCTTTAGAAGGGGTGAGGAGGGTAGAGGCAAATGCGCGAGGACGTGCATGCATGTAGGAGATAACTGGGTCCTACTTTATCTTCGGACCCTTGTTGCTGGCCAGAGCATATCTCGTATCTTAAATTCTTTTATCCAGCGAGAACGCACGGAGACCATTTGTTTTATATATAGCGAGGTAATATATATTTTATAACTACCTTTAAATGCTGCTATCTATTTCAAAGTTTGGCAGCACAATGCTGGTTATTTTGGAAAACCTCGGAGGGCGAGCTTTACATGGAAGAACAAGCGACCCCTCCGACATTAACTTTACTTTTTAAAAGAGGCCATACATATCGGACGTGTCGCTCCGATGCGGGTTTAGTATTTTTTGCTCTCTCCTTAAATCTCCCTGACGGATGCTTCCCATCATCCCTAAATAGGTGGTATAAACGCGTCCCGCTAAATAACAATCTAACTAACTCCCCAAATCAAACACCTTCCTCCGCCTCTTAACTAAAATGCCAAATACGAATTCGCATATGAATAAAATGTCAATTCGGGGGAATATTTTAAAGATTCTTTGCTCGGTTCTTTTCGTCCTCATCGAATAAAGTAATGATCCTTTTCATTTAGGGTCAGCGATTAAGGCAGATGCCACCCAGTTATTCGAGATATTTAATTACAATTAAAACTGTCTACTTTATTTAAAATTTCAGAAAATTACTTTTTATTAATATTATGAATACGCTTATTCTCCGCCGAGCCCTAATTCAGAAATAATTAGAATCTAATAAAGGATAACGGAAGGAAAATATTCAGTATTAAGGAGTCACAAAACTTTCCACCCCACGTGTACAGTATTCTTTTTTAATTAATATAAATGACAATTCATTATGGAGATTATGAGATTATTAAAAAACGACTCCGCACCTCTCCTCACGATCTCGTCTCCCTCTTTTCGACACAAACCCACCGACTGACATTTGTCAACTTTTTAAATTTATTTCTAAATCAAATTCTCGTTCGCTCGACAAAACGCTTCGCAGAATTTTTACATCAGATTGTATTTGTTCACAGACAAACAAAATATTGGGTTAGAGTGTTATTCCACAGACTGCGACCCATACAGGACCAGATGTAGAACTTTTGACAATCGATATTCACATTAAACCAGAACTGTTGTCTTATCTGTCGTTCTTCAAGAAACTGACAATTATAGAAGACATCAACACTCATCTGTCTGTTGTAGATCAGATCTAGGATATCTCAATAGATGTTGTGTTTTTAGACAGTTTGTTTAATCATAATTGTGGTTCTAGGTCTGCGTACGTGTCTATGGTGTGACGATGCAAAGAGTCATAGAGAAGCAAAATTTACCTTAATGAAAGATGTTATCAGGATGTTTGTCAGATAGGTGAGGAGATTCGCACACCTGGTCCCGGAATGTAGAACTTTTGACAATCGATATTTAGTGGAGAGAGATTAAATTGTCACTTGATCTCGGACGTTCACGTTCTTAGAGAGTTGATTGTTCTGTTATCGTATTTTTCCCCCGAGAGGGGTGGATTTGGTGAAAGTAATTCTTTCGGAATAGGTAGAGCGCACTTGGCACACGTCGTGCGAAGGTGGAATGTTTTGAAA
Organism: Tenebrio molitor; assembly: GCF_963966145.1. NCBI lineage: Eukaryota > Metazoa > Arthropoda > Insecta > Coleoptera > Tenebrionidae > Tenebrio > Tenebrio molitor. The sequence goes on from NC_091055.1 coordinate 3,293,016, forward strand.
GAAAACTTTTTTGTGTGGGGGTGTTTATCGGGATTCGCGGATGGGAGTTTAATCTGGCGATCTGTGGAAGAAGAAGCACAGGGAGGTAGGTAAAGTCTTGACAGGGAGAGGTAATTAATTAGATCGTTTATTGTGCAAGTGCATTTTAAAGTGAAAGAATAATGGGACGAGCGTTGTCATCGGCAGCGGTGAGAAGTTGGATGTGCGGCGGCGGCGGCCGGCGAAGAGCGGGCTGGCGGTGTTGGGGCGGCGATAGACACCGCCGCTCTCGTCCGTTGATGTTTACTCTCCTCAGCCGGTACTCGATAAGTCCTGCTGGCGGACTAAGCGTATGTATGTTTCTGGCTGATAGCAAACAACGGTATTGATCAGCAGACGCGAGTAAACAAGTAGATTGGGATGGGGCGCTGCTTACACGCTTCCCATTTCATTGCGGGCTGTAGACCGGGAGAGTTGGGCGAGTCGGGAACGGGAACGGCGAGTCGCCGGGCATCCCTTATTGTGCATCGCCGGTGATTGGCATGTGTTGTGCCGCGGCCGTTAGTGTTGAGTGCGCCGCCGCCGCCGCCGCCGAGCGAGACAACGCCAGCTACTAGAGGCGTCCACAGTCTAACATCAACCTCGGTGGTATCGCCGTGTACTGTCTAGCCCGATACACGCCACGCTTACGCTCTTACGCTCACGTCAACCCCCGTCAGCGCCCCCAACCGAGAGTCGCCGCCGCCGCGAACTAGACCATGCTGGAGCCGCGTTGGAGGCCCGTGCAGGTAACATCCGCCGATCGCTATTATTTTAGTTTTTAATAGGCGCGGGCGGCGGGCGGGAGGGCGCTGGGGGCAGCCCGACCTCTAAGGAGGATCTCGTCTTACATTCGCGGCTCCTCCCACCACCACCTACCGCCCACGCCGCGTCTCAGAATCGCAGATCCTCCGCTACCCTTTACCTCTCCTACCTCTTATTTATCATTACCTCCACGTCGCTCTTCGCGCTTTTTAGGAACCAGCAAATGACACAACAGCATTGGGACACATTCGCGACCATGTGCTACTCCTCGCACCTACCATGGAACAACAAATACACAAACTCTCATTGGCTCGCATCCATTCAAACAACTAAACTTACTTCACACTCGATATTAACACACAAATAATCTATTTGTACAATTAGATAATACCACAACAGCGCTAAACAATGCCGCCTAGCGGAATGGAACCGCACGACACCACGTGCTTATCCATGCGGTAACGACGCCGCCAAATACATAAACAAACATTGTTGCCATTATGGAATAATTTTAAACAATCGACATCCAATAATAAACCTAACACAGTTTATTGAATAATAATGCGACATGTAAGTTGTTTGTTTTGGTAATAAACAGAACACGAAACTCTTGTTAATGCGACGCTCGGTTGCCGCCGCCAGCCTTTCCCAACACGGTATCACTTAACTGATATTTAGGCGCATTAGCAGTCACAAACTAATTATTGCGTGCCGTTTCTCATTTGGATACCCACAAATAAACAATCCAAATAATTACAATTAATTTAACTCAATTATACTTTCAAAAGGAATCTCTCCTGCGCTTTAACTGACATTTTCCAAATTAACCTGGCACCTCCACCAAATTTATTCATACCCAAATGAATCTTTTACATTCGCCAAAATACACTCCACAACTTATGAAATCCGTTCCGAAATTACTAACATAAAAATATTCAAAAATACGATACAAAAAAAATCATCCAAAAACACATCAAATCTTAGAAAATGCGACATCAATCTGCTTGCTTTTGCCTGTAATAAAGTGGAAAATAGTTTACCAACAAAATAAAAATCCGGCTCCACTTATTGATAATTGTTTAAATGAGAAAAAAAATTACGGATATGAAAATTTCCCGGCGCCTCCGCCAAAATGGAAATAAAAGTATGGTTATGTGGAATTAAAATTTGATAGTGCAAATACAACGTGCTTGCTAATACAATTGTGAGCGACAGAATATAGAATATATTTATATTTATGGGGAATGATAAAATAAATAAACTATTGTTGATTAAATTATTATAGAATTTGAAGTATTTTTATTGCGCAGCGTAAATAAAGCGGGTTCACCTGAACCAGGACGATTAATTTGTTTTATCAGGCGTGATCCGGTGGTATTTTGGAAGTATTTCTATTGCAATTTGTACGTGTGCAAGGGGTAAGACGCGGGCCCAGTTATTGGTTGAAACTATCTAAGAAATGACAGTGAAGGTATTCGCTAATATATTCGGAAGTGGAGGCGGCCGAAGACGACAATGTAGCACCAACTAATGCTTTTCTGACCAAACTACATAAATAATCTGCAAAGGGTAATTAAGATAAGGACGTGTTTAATATTTCAATGCGCTTATAGGACTAGATATTGGGGAATAGGTAGGACTATATATTGCTGAGGTGTTAAGACTATTGTAAATCCCCTCCACTTTAATTAATTCTGAATGTTCCCTTATTGCCCCACGCTGTACACAACTCTGTATAAATTGTTCAGACTGATTGGGTTGGCACGCGAATTCCTAAATCCATGTTCGCCTTATTGAACAACGATCTAATTAAACGATTCGATTCAGAAAATATTGTTACGGAAACAACAAGTTTTTTATCTTGAAGGAGAGGAGGATCGGTCGGGGGAAATCCGCGAAATTGCACACAGGGATTACCAATACACCGAGCTCACTTAATCTATATTTTATAGTCTAGGTGTGGACTGTAAACAACACCAAACCTCGGAATGCCTAATCGTACTACCCTTGCAAATACAAGTATTAAAACGATAACGGATTATGGAAATCGTGAGACGTTACTTACGTATTTACAAGAGATATTGTTATTAGCCTTAAATACAAATTCACTCCTCGACTGCCCAATTTTATTTTTTAATCACTTTGCATCCAAACTTCCGATTTTGAACTTCCGACGGGACTTTGAAAATCTCTTACAAATGTAACTTCTCTAAAACAACTCCTTCAAAATTAACACATCTAATATCACATTTTTTACACGACTTAATGACATACGTTTACAATAAACTAATCATTTTTAACTACATTTTACAGTTTCAGTTCCCATAAATTCATAATAAACACTCAAGAAATAAATTCTCTATTTGCAAATTTTTATGACCCATCAAATTTTATGAATTGTGATGCAAAATGTAAAACAGAAATTTATAAGTAACAAATATTTATTTGGGTTTAGTTTTATATTTCTTGAAGCATTGACAAAATAGTCACGTTTCGGTTTTATTTAATCGACGTCAGAAACACGCAGTAAATATTTGATACAATATTTTTCGCTATTTACTTTCTAAAAACGGAATCAACTGACGTGACTTTATTTCACAATTTGAAAAAATAAACAAAACAATATTTCACATGATTAAATTTTTCTCAGATTTATTTCGACTTAATTTTCAAAAAAATGATTGCCTAAAACTGATCTGCGTTGACGATTTTCTGTATTTTTATATTCACGAATCCAATTGATTTGTTGAGCGTTTATTTACAAATGCGTAACTGAATTGTGTATTTTTTAATAAAATAACATTTTATATTTCATTAAAAATCTATTTTTTATCCAATAAGTTAAAACATTAGCAACAGATAAATAATTAAAAAAATAAAAATATGACACTTTTCTAAATGAAATAATTTTAAGTGGCACTCCATTAGGTAACAATAACAGTAAATCAGAAATGGAGCAGCGTTGTAATTTTTGTGAACAGAAATAAACAGGGATCAAATCGTTTTCGTTCTTACTGATCTAGGAATAGCAACTAGAGTGTTTTGTGCAGGTCACTTCTGAAGTTGTAAATTAATTGTTTGTGAGTTAATTTTAGCGACAGATGGTTTTGATCTGGACAAAAAATTTAGAAAAAAAGTATCAGAAGGTGAAGCGTTTGGAGACGAGGTGTGGTAACTGTAGGATTAAAATTAGACTTTTATGTATCGCTCCTGCCGAAAATAATAACTGAGTCGTTGCGAGTTGAAGGGGGATAAAAATAGAATCGTCGCTTTCCACTACTGAGGTGTTTGTGTGGTTGCCGTCGCCTCGATCTGTGTAAAAAATAGCAAAGTTATGCTTCGTGTATCGTCGCTGTGTTTATCTGGTTGCCGTGCACGTCGATCTGTGTAAAAAAAATGTCGGGGTAGATCGAAGTGTGTAGAATAGTAGATGCGAGCGAACTAAACCGCGGGTTAATCACCGCAGAATGCTCCCAGCTAATTTGCATTTGTTCTTGTTTGCTCGTTTGGCTTGAGATGAGACTGAAGACATATAACAAGCACGTTAATTTCGAGTTACATGTTTATGCTCGTGGAACCCTTGCCTCGCGATTTGTTACTTTAATTTAATTCAGGCGTTTCATTTGAGACGACGACTAGTTTATCTCGACGTTATTCTTTATATTGACGTCGGAGTTAAAGGTGTTTACGGGGTTGGAATCGCGACGGAAATAAATAGTTGTTTTTGTCGCCCTTAACGTACGGGGCGGCGTCAACAGTGGCCGGTTTTTTGCCAGTGTCAATTAATTAATTAGAAGTGCAAAACGTGCAGACGCCGAAACCGGAACAGAGGGAATCAGCGGCGCTGAATATAGATATCCAATTCTAGCAGCCACGTCTTGCATTTTCAAGTTTGTTAAGTTCGCAGATGTAGATGAATATTTAATAGCGCACCTTAATTATCGGAGCTAATGCCTGGCGTTCTGTCACAACTGCAACTTGTAAATTTCCAAGACAGTGGATTAGTTTGACATACCGGGAGCAAATTTTAAGTGGTAGTTGAAGAGAGCCGGATCATTAGAGTCGAAATAAGTTGTACAATTGTGTTTGTTGGGAACGGAAAGAGAGTTGTTTTGTTGGTCTCAATCGATCAACTCGGTGCTGTAAAGCAACCGTGTCTGCTTATAAAATCTATAGGGATCTTGTTTTTATCCTTGGCAATATAAGTTCGAAACTTTTGTGTTAAGAAATGCTATTCCTACAAACGTCGAATGTCGCCCAAGTACAAATGGCATAGAAGGTATTGCGTTTGTTTTGTTGGAGGCTGAAGCGGACCAGGCTATTAGATATAGCAGGAAATAGCGATAGTCGTTAAGAGTTCGATTCCCCGTTACGAGGATTAGTTATTTATTAGGAACTGTTGTTTCCTTCCTAGACCAGATAGTTTGCTCAATATTGAAAACATTATGCCAATACCCTTTTATTTATGTCCTTTCTGCTCCGTAGAATTATTTCACCCTAACAATAACAGTTAGATAAGAAAAACAATCGTCCTTTTTGCGAGTGAAAAATAATGCCACCTTACATAGAATATCAATATCATGTAGATCCACACTTGATAACTGAAATAAAGTAAAGGGCAAAAATGTCTCGAGTGTGTGGAGAAGATACTCCAGGGACATATTAGAAGACCAGTGCGATTGGAAAAAGACGTGCTTTACACGTAAATCCATGTTGACTTTGCACTAACAATCCAACTACGAGTCCATACAAATGTGATGACATTACAGAGACGTATTGGGGTTGTTATGTCCCGGTGATGCCACCGAGACGCCGCTCCCGTATTCGACATATGGCAAATAATCGGTTAATATTTAACAAATGCACTCGATCACGGTCACTATTGGTTTTACAGAATCGCATATTAATTTTAAAACATCGTCCTTGTGTTTAGAGAGCACCGTTATTTGCCATATGCTAAAAAAGTAAACAACGCCAACTGTTGTCGTGTACCGTGTCAATCTATTTGACCTATCCGTGCACCAACGATTCCAATTAAATCAATCCGATGGAGTAATCGCACTTTTGAGAAACTGATGCCGTCCGTTTTTGTTCAAAAAAATTTACACGTCACGTAAAAAAATCGCAATGATTGACTGCGCCATTAAAATTGTAGTAATTTGCCAAAAATCCAATAATCGGTTTGAAACTCGTAGTTTCTTGAACTAACATAATTGAAGACGTCGCTGCAGAGGGGGACAACTCCATAAAACTAGATTTTGAGTAATTCATAGAGAGAACTAATTGCTCTCTCTTAATTTGTGGAGTTGTTGCGTTAATTAAATCGATTCTCTGTAGAAATGAAGAAAAATTATCATTGTTTTTTTTTTCAAAAAAATATTTTCGTAGCAGAGTTATCACTTTTTTGCAGCAAGGATTAATTTGTAGATGATTTCAAATATAAGATAAATAGAAAATATATAGGGTGGTATTGATTATTACCAAAATCCGAAGTTGTCTCTTTTTTGTGCCAAAAAGTACTGGAATATAAGAACAAAAATTCTCTAAATCTGGTTATTTTGAATGGATTTTTGTACCAAAAGATGTAGAAGAATTTATTATACCATAGGGCATAAAAATCATTTTCACTTTTATGTAGCGAGGACTTCCATTATGTGCCGAACATTCTTAACCACTTAATTGATTCTAAATGTAAAAGGTGTGTTCTAGATGATATATTTTTTCTAAATTTAGATATGTATGTATTTTGAAATTGGAAAAACGTTTTTCTTTTCTTTAAAAAGAAATAAAACCCTTTTTACGAGACTTTAATCTCTTCGACGATTCTACAAAAAAACATGATTCATACAGAAAATTCTTTATTTAGAAAAATCATGTATTTTAAATATTCTCTCCATAATACATAACACAAATATTTGGCGTCATTACCAAGTTTCCGGACAGCCTTGTTATGAAGGTTTTTTACTTGCAGCTAATCATTAACAAATTAGGTAATTTCATAACAATATTATAAAAATTAAAAATGTAGTACCTACAGTATCGAGGCTGGATTTATTTGTCATTATGGATATTTCTATCAAGTAAGTACATATAGGTAATTCCTTTGAATGCCCTTTTTTTAAAATTATAATTTATTTTGATATAACCCCCTTCTTTGAAAACATTCACGTCAGAGTCTGTTCATGCAACATTACGAATTATTATTATTAGGAATTATTTATTTTATTATTAATTTTTTCCCGACGGGCACCCATCAAAACACTGACCACTCTCGACATTGCTTAACTTTACTGATCGAATCATGATAGCGCGGTCTCCCCACACTATAATAATACATACAGGGTGATTCTGAAATAAGTTTGGAAAAAATATTGTATAAAATATTGGTAATTGGTGATGAGAAGTAGTCATAAACAAAAGAATTATCTTATAAGTACATACAAGGATATGGGGTAATTTCCATCCTTTTAATTTCACCTTCAAAAGTCATTTACGCAGAATTATTTAGTGTCAAGGATACTCCACATTTTTTTCCAAACTTATTTGAGAATCACCCTGTACATAAATATATTATTATTATTTTTAAGTGTTCTTAATTTTAATATTTAAAATACTAGCTTAATAATTATAAAATAAACACTCATAATAGTTATTTGTGTATCAAAACCGAGCCGAGGCTTGAAACAGGCGAGGACAAAAGGCACTTTTTGGGAGAGGTGCACATTAAATTTTTTAGGCGACCGCACGAACCACGAAGCAAAAGACATCATTCGAAAAATTACAAATTTATTTTGTATCCACCTTTTTCAAATAGACAAATTTATTAATACATACTGTATAATTCAGAATAAGTGACATCGCGGTAGGCGTTGATTCTCTAAAGTGAGCTTTATGTTATGTCAAAAAATTTAGTAAACATGTGAAACTGTCATTACATACTTTATTCTGAGGTTATGCGTTACATAATTTTGACATGGTTTTCACCCACAGCAGAGATAACCCCCAGACAAATAATACACTTTTCATAAATGAAACAAGGAAATTCCAATACTTATAACAAGAAAATAAACACAAAACGATTCCAATGATAATATCAAGGCCAAATTAAAAGCGAAGGTTACCAACAGCATCGAAACTAGGGTGTTATTAGCAAGGGTCTTGCTGCCAACGTAAATTTGAATTTCCAACGCCTACCGAGATGCCACTTATTCTGAATTATAATATACATATGTATTAACATTTTTTTTAATAGTAGATATTTGTTATCGGCTTGTTAACAAAACTAGAAATTTACTATTTGCAAAACATTTACTTATTTACATAATTTATGGTGACAGGACAATTATCGGTTTTGTCAGGGTCAGCGTCCGAAAAAGAATTACTTTTCGTCCGCTTGTGAGTACATACGTAAAATTATCGTTTTTATTAAGGGTGCCTAAAAGAACCATTTATGTGCAGCAGACATACTTTTATTTCCTTTTTCTTACTAAAGTTATACAAATAATAAATATTTTTATTGGAAAGGTCAATTAATTATTAATTAAAATATTAAGAAAAGTGTGGATCTTGTATACACTGAACACTCATTCATTCGTTCATTAAACCAATAATTAGTGACATTATTTATGTAGGTATCTTTATAAAAAAAAATTATTATTAAATAACATAATTACATAACATTTTTGATTTACAATGCAAAACTTTCCGATAATAATGCGGAATCTTGAAAAGTGCCCCGAATGCTTGCAGCGTTTCCACGTTGAATGGCAAGGGAAATCCTCTCAAAAAGGAATTTCTTTGATTTTGAATCGCCTGATTCCGCGATAAGTCGGTTTCCGATGACATTAATGAAATCGATGGTTTCTTTGCACCAAGGGCCTAAGGTTTCAAAGGCTAAACCTATAAATATGTAGTTTGACGAAATAATTGAACTATATTTGCTATGTTTGCGTTTGCAAGCCATTTCAGCGGCAAAACCTGAGACTTCAGATGTTTCCAATATGTACCTAACTGTCTGCAAGTGTATCTAGAACAGTAACGTCCCAAATCAAAGGTTTACCTTTAATTCACGGTATCTTTATTATTTTTTCTTTTATATTTTTTAATTATTCCTATCTTTAGTGTTTATGTATACTGTATATTTAACAGTTTTACCAAAACATACTCACAGAATATCTTTTTTTTAAATATACATTTGAACGTTAACGTCATAGATTGGTAACTTCTGATCTGGAATCTAGAAAGACTTGATCTGTTTGCTCAGTCACCACTAAGTTATTTACACTTTCGATACGAAGTTCGTTTATTCTCCCTGATATTTAGTTACCTAAGACGCTAAATTTGATGTGACGAAGTTGAAGTGCTTCATCAGAAAAAAATATTTGTGGATCCAGCATATTTCAGAACCAACTGCTAAACCTACAGATCGTGGAAGTTGCTCCAATATCTTGAAATACGTATTAGGTGCAGTTCTTGTGAACTAGAACGTTGTCTTGGAGCAACACACAATATATCTCCATTTTTTCCTTGCAGGTTAGGTTACAAAGACTTTCAAAGATCTGGATAAATATTGTATTTTCACTTTATACCTTGGATTTCAACTTTAGACCAAGGTAACGAAACCAACTTTCAACCATCGTAACAAATCTTTCCAGAAGTCTATCCAGATCATGATTCATGGTTAAAACGAAGACTGAACTTGTCTTGGAGATCAGTTTTCGAGTGTGCTTCCAATTTGACGTTAACATTTCCGTACGGATCGCACAAACACAGTTTTTAAGCCTAACTTATAGAGCAAAATTGTTCCTACAGTAATTACAGCAAAGCTACAATTTTACTGTAAACTTCACGATGAATCTCTATCTATCTGTCTGTGACCAGGTCAGTGTTTCCTGATGTCATAACAGTTTTAGAGTATCCGTCGGCTGGCGTGTTTTCACAACAGTCTCTGCCAAATTTAAAGTCTCTGGATTTGCCATGACATGAAGGTGCACCAATATCTTCGGGGACTTCTTGCCGTGCCAAGTATTTTTACAATGACGATTTATCACTGTTCAGCTCTAAAATTTCTTTAAAAAAATATTTTACTGAGTAGCAAGTTTTTTGATTTGCCTGTCAACACCTTCAACCCTAGGCAGAACAAATCATTCCCCACCTTCGTATGCGCACTTCTAATCATCAACAAACAATAATTTGCAACAATTCATCATTCGACGAGTCGGAAGATCTTCGAAATCAGGTTCGAGTTTTGATCGTTGGTGATAAGCGCTTGTCTCTCTCGGTATCAGATGGCAGAGAGGTGAGTATAAATGACATCGGTTTGAAAAATTGCTAATAGAATTTTAAGATTGTGGAATTTATGTTGATCTGCGTGTGTCAGGGGGTGAGGGTCGTGGACAGCGCCGTTAGTCGCACGTACAAATACGACAATAATTCTTGGCGAGGAGCTACGAGTAGTCATTTGACGTAATGAAGTACAGGTAAGCTGTCGTCGTGATGAACTGCACGAGTAATGAGATGAGGAAATGCATTGGAATGAGGGTCTCGAGGGGAAATGTAACGAAATTATAATTCACAGTCTTATACTTGCACAGGAATTGGCATCGTAAAATTTCCTTTAATTTATTTACATTGCGCAAATTTACCGCGCTCTCTCTTCTCCCCGGTTATGATTTGCTAGCCTCCCAACTGCAACAACTAAATTTGTCAAATAAAGGATTCTGTTTTCAATTTGCATCTCCTGCAAGGATAATCTCGTTAGCCTCAGACTCGCGATGTCCTCTCCCGGATGATTTTTCGTTCAATTGTGACGAATCTGTTGCGATAAATAATGCCTGAACGGAGAGGAAATCTTAATTTGGCATAAAAATTCATCTCGGGTGTGCAACACTGTAATAAAGCTGATAAAACTTAAACAAATCAACGTAATTTGCAAACATATCCGGCCGTTCGGAGGGAGCAGGGAATGGCGAAACCCGATACAAATTTAGCTGCTAAAAAGGTCATTATTATTTTATAAATAGGTATCTTGCAAATTTACATCGAAGACTGGTGGATGTAGAATCGGCCCTAAGGGCGTCTATGAACATTGCCGCTAATTTCTATGCACGGTCCGTCTTGTTCTCGGGCCGGCCGAATGGGGTGAAACAAGCTATATTTTGCAAGTGGCACGGTCTTTAATTTACCATCCTTGTCTCCCACACATAAGAAGTGTGGAGACGTGAGCGATATCGTCTTGGATACTTTATGTCTTTTAACATAGGGATAATGGTCTTTCCAAAGCTACGTATATTCTCCATTAATACTGGAAGATTCCGGATTAATTTCAATTGGACAGGAGCACGAGGTGCGGTGCTACTTCCAAAACTTATACTCCCACCAAGGGAATTAGAAACAACCTGGGCCCCGTACACTCAACTTATCTCGGAAATGATTTAATCCCTAACTTATCCTAATGGCCACGCTAGAATTGCGATCAACAACAGATTCACCGACACTCCAAGAGGTGACCAGAGAAGAAAGAGGAAAGACAACGCCGAGCAAAGTTATGACCGATAACTGCAGCGCGATTAGGCAAATTCTGAAGGGCGGCGAATTTTAATAGCTCAGAGGCTTATAAAATTATAATTATAATTCCGGGAAAGAAAATTTTATAAACATGACACAAATGCTACAATACCCACAACAGAGATTAAAAGCAAAAAGAGACAAACTCGAAGGATGAAAATTTCTGATTCTAATATAAATAACATTCGATTCCGCGAACGCTGCCCGGGTCTGTTAGGACCCAGATGTAGAAAACTAACTGATCATTCAGCACAGCTCGTTTGCAACATGGCAACCAGAAAATATGAGATATTTTTTTCTACAAATAAATTACAAACGCTACAAACGCGAAATAAATATGTGAACATTTAGAGCAACCTGAGAAAATGTTTGTGTCAGTATTGATGATAAGTATGGAATACTTGTTTCGATGGTTTTTGGTAATGCAGTTATGCCGATGATAAAAGTAGATGAATCATCTCAATTATTAAACTTTAACGGGTCAGAACTGACCCAGGCACCGTAACCTGTACCCAAACCGTGGAATTGCGGTGGTTGTAGATTTAGAACCAAAAATATTTTTCACACTACGTAAAAAATCATTCAACATCTGTTTTGACAGAGAAAAGAAATCTGTCATTTTCTGGAAAAAGACAAAATTTACTATTTGAATTCCACAACTGATACAATGTTTCCACATCGAACGGTCACTACATTTTGATGTCTGTTGGTTCTTTCTTTGTTTTTTATCGGAAAATTAGCTCCACCAAGTTTAAAATACATATAATAATATCGCGAAAGTCTACAATCATCATTTCTATATTATTTTGCAACTTAATCGACTATATGTTTGCATCACCCATTTATTGGTAGTACAATACTTAAACATTTTTCAATTTCATCTTGATGTAACCTTCTGCACAGCTCTTAATAATTTTTGCTGACAAGGAAAGGTTATTCTTTAACCCAACCATTATCACTTTCGATTTCCAGAATTACTACTTTCGCTTATCTGGGATGTTCAGACAACTATATTTTGCCCCATCGCGGGGTCATTTTTCATTTTATTATGAAAATTCTATCATCCTACCACCAAATATATTCCAACTTGACTAAACTGATTTATTCTGACTTCGACGTAGTAGCTTCATTATTGCCAGTCTTTTATCCAGAACTTTACGATTAGAATCGATATTTTCTGAACATGGTCTCACTGTTAAGCCATCCTACTGAGCTTAATTTTTAAGCTTAGGACAATTGGCATCACTTTATCATCATCATCATACTGTGAATCACGCTTCTCAACTAAGGTCTGGAAAAATACGTTTATCTTCAATCAGTCGAAAATCACGCCTTTGAGAAACGGTTGAAGTGACTTTTTTTTTAACCGGACTTGAAACACTTCAAATCCTAGAAGTTGAAATGTCCACAGGCGGCTCTTTTGGAGCATTTCTTATGATTTATTTATCAATATTTACACGAAATATTTAATAATTAAATTATTTCCATTAAAAAAAGATTTAAAAAAAAGCGAAGTAACGAAATTATTACCCAATATTTAACCGGTGACACTGTGGTGTAACACAATTCACCCGTCTGCATGGATGACAGATGTCAAAATCAAAAATAGCAAAATGGCCGTTCAACGTTAAAAAGTAAACTTTAGACTTTAGTAGACCGTCCTAATATTATTGAACCTTCAAGTACTAATAATATTGCAAAAAGGGAACTAGAAATTACTGGTGCTTTAAAATTTGAAAATTACAAGTTCGAAAATTGTCACTTTACTGTAACTGCAGCAAAAGAAAATAAATGAGTTCATGTCAGATTTTTTTTTGTGATCTACTTGAAGATAAAATATGTAGTAGATATATATCATTTAGAGTAGAAAGTCTTTTTGTGCTTCGCCCAGTTGCCGACCTCAACTTCGTCTCGGTTTTCAATCTCCAGACTTAGCACAAAAAGACTCACTTCTACTCTTATGTACTACTATTAGCCAAAATTTTTTTTCAAATTGCCGTAATCTCGTAGTAAGTTGCACCAATAAACATAATTTTTGAATAATGCCAATAATTTCTTAGCTTCACTACAGAGATGACACTTTTTGACCCAAATTTCACTATGTGTAATTGTAAAAAAAATGTCTCTTTGAACAACTCATGGTGCGTTTCTATTTTGTGGTAAATAATTCAAGTAGTCTCTTGTAAAAGTGGTATTTGTTAGGATTATGGAAAAAAAATTGTTACCGGAGAGGTTCACGTGAAGTACTGGTTAGTGGAAGCAGAAATTACCCAAGCTAAAAGTCCAAAACGTTGAGGGGACAGGGTGAAGAAGAAAAAGAAGAAGGGAATAGGTGAGATGTGGTTCGGTGATCGATCTGGGGGCATTCTAACAAAGACAGTTTATCAAAAACAATCACTTCAGCAATAAAGTGATTTGAGTTCCGGTCCTGAATTAACGAAGATATATGTCCGCGTCTTGTCAATGGTGCGGTGAGAAATGGTGTTGTGGCTTTTGTCATAGGAATAATGACTTCTTGGCAGATAAGGCGACCGACCGTCGGTCAATTCCGATGGTCACTTGCGTGCATCGTATTTGTATTGTTCCATTGGCGGCGAATCATTGTAGCTGGCTAAATGGAGTGTGAAGCGATAGCGGCTGACCACACCGACTTATCTTGTGGACAAACAAACAATACAGCTTCATGTTGGCCACGCTGAAATTAAGACCTCTGTAATCTCAGCGAACAACACGTGCGAATCCTGGGAGTTTGAAGGAGTTCCCAAGATGGGTCAGAAGTTATGAATTTCAATAAATTGTCGGGGTGTTATAATTAAAAAATCCGATATTCACTAAAAGAATATTTTTGCGGCCATAACTCACCGGGTTTTATCTTCGTCATAAATAAACGACCCTAATAATTAAAAGTTTTTCTCGCTTACAAAAAGACGGGACAATGTCCTAAAGCCGGCGTAGCGGCCGCCCCCACCTAAAGGTTGGCGCTAATCGTCACTTTCTAATACGTGGGAAACATGCGGTGGAGGAAATTGATTTGGCGATGTCCTTTCCAGGACTCCGATGACGCATCCTGAATCGAGATCTCCGAATTGTATGCCGAACGTATCACTTTTCGCAGTACTTATTTACATGGTTCCGATCAATAGACCGAGTACACAGAGAGGGCCGCCAGCCGAAATGCCCGTGGGCGACATTTTCGCCTCGCTCGAACACGTTACATATTCTTACTGAGCTTTTTCGTCGAAAGCTCCACGCCGTAGCGCGCCTTTGCAGCGACACGCACTATATCAACCCTTTTCAGATTATCGCACCCTAACATGACTCACTATATATATTTACATCCTTGTTTTCTGTTTATAATTCTATTCGTACTTCTTTGCCCCCCCCCCCCTCGATCAAATTGTTCGGCTAAATCTCACATCGATTCCTCTCGGTTTTTCACCCGCGAAATTATTTCAAATCGAGTCACTGCTTTTTTTCGTCTTTTCAAAAGCGACACCGCGAATAATGAGCCGCGGGAAAGTTGGAAAAATATTTCCAAGCAATTTTCTCATGCAATAGTTCAAGTTCTTGAACTACGGGCTCCACGAGGAAAATTCTCTTACCTCATATTTATTTTTAACTAATACAATAAATATTCATCATTAGTAACATCTCAACAATAAATTATTTGAATTTTCAATTTTAAATACCTAATCCTAAATCGACGAACAAATCCTTTTTGGCCTCCTCAATTAATTCTAAATGACATGTTTACACATTTTGAACAGCCAGGGTATCTTGATTTTTACACACTAATCAAACTGTCTGTCATTTTACCGCACGGAGTGTGTAAAATAACAAGAAAATTTTAAGCTTTCTGGAACCTCCAAAAAAATGTTTAGCGTATCACAAGTAAAATCCATTTATACAGGCAAGATACCGCTACCATTAATCCGCACGGTTTTCAAAAATGAACAGAAATTAATTACATATTTTCTTTTAAAGTCAGATGGCGCTATCGTGTGGTGTAAATCGTAAGCGTGTCAGTTATCGGTATAATAAATAACTTTCTGCCATTTCATTAATTAAATGTCAGTCTTTGACAGGTTTTGCAAAATTATTGGTTACAACAAATTTCAAATTTGGGAAAACGAGTACTTAATGGTTCGTCGTCATTACATTACATTACTAATGCGGTAAGCATTTTACATCGCTCGGTTTTTGTTAAAACACGACCGCGCCGCGGGAGTGTTTCAATCTAAAAACCTGGTGCTGTAAAATGTAGCCTACCGCATATGTAATATAAATAACTATTTCAATTCTCTATACAGCAATTGTAAAGATTAAGCTAAAAGTATTATTTTAAATTTAGATTTCCGCAATTTTGGACATGAAGACATTCCTGTCAAAGTACATATTGCTTTCTATATTTCTTTTCCAATTTAACAGACTCAAAATACTGGAAACTGACATTTCTTCTGTAATTATATCTGGAAGTTTATCAATAATAAAAAAAATTTTTATAACAAAAAAAAAAGAAAAGTTGGAGAAATTTGTTTTTTTTTTTTTTTAATGATAGTCAAACCCAAGTGAATTATTTTCTCATAAATTGCCGGAGAAAAATTGCTCAATGAAAAAAAAAACAACTTTCGATGTAGAAATAGAAGCTTCTTTCTGATTAGATCATCAAAATACATAATGTATCGGGTGTTCATTTAAATTTATCCTCAAAGTAGGCGTTGAAAAGTCGGTTGTGAACACACCACGGATTACAGATCACGAGTCAGCTGTTTACATCTAATCTCACTTTTTGTGTTATTTGTATTTTTACTCTGCAGACTGACGAGTGGTGCGTTCACAATCGACTCTTCAACTCCAACTTTGAGAAGAAATTTAAATGAACACCCGATATTAAATGACCACGAAACATTCAGAAGCAGTTGTTCTCAGAAGAATTTAATTTTTATGGCGTCAATAAACCGAATCACATGATAAAATTCCATTTCAGATTATTTTGAAGCATTTGACACAAAAGATTTGCTGAAATTTTAATATAGAGCCTTAACATAGTCCAGAGCTAAGTATGTGATCAATGATCATTAAGAGTTAGACAGAGATAGGGAGAAAATCATGGACCAGATTATTTTAATTTGACTAAAACATTAAGCAAAAGTTTCAAAATACAAATGTTAAAAAAATAGCGTATAGGAAAAACAAAAAACAATAGAATTGTTCAAGATTTTTTTGTAATAATGAATATTTTGAAGAGTTTTTCTTAAAAATGTGTTGCTAGCAGTATTACAAAAAATAGTGTGTATTTCATTATTTCTGAAAATATTCAACAATGTAGATTGCATTTCAGACAAAAATATAAATTTTTTCGACCATATATAATAGAAATTTAAATCTAGATCCAATCAAGATGCTGTCTTGACCTTCTGCAGTCGATCGGTAGTTTAAAGAATGCACCAGAATTAGTAAAATTAAGAGACAGGACGGAATCCTCGAAATAAATGAATAGAACTAATCTAGAATTTTTACCATGGTGGTTTTAAACATCAGGATTTTCTCAAGAAAATATTTTGGGTTACTCGATACATGATGCTGTCATAATTTTTTACAGCAATATTTATTCTTAATCTGCGTGAATAGCTTGAAATCTGTTCTTTGTCTACATAGTCTTGAAATAATAGATACAATCTTGTAAAAATAATACAGTAGGGATTCCTCAGGGCACTTTTTTAGGACCTTTGTTATTTGTTTTTTATTTTTCAATTTCTTGCTTTTTTTACGGTACAAATGTGTTTTTTCCGTAGCAACAATTTCATTTGAATCAAGTTGAACAAATGACCATCGGGAGTGGTTAAACGGGTACAATGAGTCTGAAGTAAGGTACATGTGAACCATATGGGGCGAATTTGTCAGATGTCGTAATAATAAAGGTGGAATTGATTCGTAAATCATTTTGGAAGTTAGTGGAATATGGTCGGAAAGGTAAGACTAGTCTAGACTGGAGGGTAGAAAAAGCAATAGTGTTAACGTATTGTATCATAGGGCCCTAGTATGCAGTAATGGGGAAGCGAAGTCAGGAAAACGAGCACGCGGTTGCACGAATCTTTGCAGTAGTTTGTAATTTGCCTGTAATTGTAGGTAAGTATAATTGCTCGAGATAATAAACGAAACGGTTTATTTCGTAGCAGGGACGACGACTCCGTCCTTGTCTGTTAACATCTCGCCAACAATTTCTTTCTCGGTTCTCCTGGAAAACGGCAACGTCTGAATGAGAATTTAAAGGCAAACGTTTATTATATATTATATTGTTAGTATCAGCAGCGATAATCTGGCGCTACGTGAGCAGAGCAACTTGGCACGTGCGAAAGCTCGAAAAAGAGGAACGCCTTGCATTCCGATGGCGAGACCCTCAACCCCTCCAAGTCGTTAATATAATATTACACAATAATTACACCAGCCAATACAGATTCCTACGTTCCCCGTCTTCACACGCCACAGGCTCGCATCTGTCAAAACCGAGGGTGATCGCTGACTTTGTACGCAACTGGCACCAAAGACACACAAAGACGTGTGTGTTAATTATTCGAGTGGGATCCGGAAGACTCGAGTGTGGAAAGATGCGTAATTCTAATGAGCAATTTGGAAAAATAGGAATTGTACGCAAGTGGGACTCGCACCTCTGGATTAATTGGCGTGGGCGAGGAGGACCTTATGAAAAATTTAAACTGGCCTGAAAAAGGCGTCACACTGGGGGATGCGAATAATGTCGGTGTTTGAGGGAGCGTCAATACGCTTTGGTACGCATCAACCCTGTGTTAGCTGCTGTGTCTCCACCGAGGCGTGCGTGTGAGGAATTAATAGATGTAAGCACCGAGGAAATAACTATGATGACGGTTTATGTGAGAAAACTTTAGCTAAACGATTTTTTACTTTGAGGGGCGTTTCGCGTTTCCACCGAAATGTTCTGAAAACTTTTAAATGGTTTGTATTATAGAGTTTTTGTCCCGCTTTAGTCTTGACTGAATCTATAGCATTAAGCACCCGTTCCAGTGAAAATTTATAGTTTTAGTTTTAGAAAAGCCTTTAACATTATTCAAAATAGAATTAAGGATTGATAAATTCGCCCCGCGCGCTCCCGTCCATTTCGTTCGCGATTCGATCGCAGACAAATATTTTTTGAAATAATAAGCAATGGGCGTTTTATTGGCACTCAATGCAAATTTCGTAGATGACATGTAATTGCTAATTAGACGATGTTGGCAAACGAGGACTACAAGAAACTGTGCGCTGCATTACGTAAGTTTGAACTGTCTGACCGACAATTCCCCCAATTGAAATTTCAGGGTAAGTTGATTTATTGGTTTCAATCACACGTTCAATTACCTCAACGAGACATTACCGAAAGTTGAAATGCACCTGACATGTACTCGTACTGATACACTTTTATGATGAAGGAATAAAAGTGCCACCAGTCACGCATTTTACAATTAGAATTGTTCCGAAGTATCGCGAATGTTCTTAAATCACACATCTTAGACGATTTGGGAGAAATTCGCGAGGAAAAAACAAAAATTATTTCAACATATGTATTTAAATTTTGAGCTAAAATGTTTCTGATATAAACCTCGTTTTAATTTTTGATACACTCAGCGCACGAAAACATTTTTTAAATCAATTTAGAAAATGTGACGTTGAGGGCTTGACTTTTATATATGCAGTTTTTTTTTGGACAAAAACTGGTAATACATCTACACATTGGTATATACTGTTATTTATTTGTTTTAAAAATTGTTTAAGAAACATGAATCGTATTAATGTGCTCTTCCTTTTTAAATGTTTAAAAAATTCACCTATTTGATTTTTATAAAAATGTTTAAATTTTCTATATGAAACAACTTTTGTTCGATACCTCCCTAGAAAGTGAGTCTGCATCCATAGTTACCAGTGGGTGAAGGTTCCTCTTTCGTTCACTTCACTTTCGCTCATCGCTTTTCGCTCACTGTCTTTCGCTCACTGGTTTTCATTCACGCATAACTGAAATTCGACTTTATGAAAAGAATTTGTATATTGAAAATAATAACTACAACAATTCATCATTTTACATAATTAATTCATCACACATCATAAGTACAACTTTCTGAAGGATCCATTCTTGGTCCGCTGCTTCCAGTACCAGTAAAAACTTGCAAACATCGTTTCTTGAAAAAGTTGCGGCTTTTTTCGGCAGACAGTTTTTACATTTTATTTTCGAAAAGGAGGTAAGACTGCTGAACCAGTACCATTTATTATACAACTAGGTAATAAGCTTATTAAAAAACCTCTTAGCTGAAGATGTCAACGTTTTGAAATACAAACAGTGTGCTTTTCAACATTGAATACCGTGACCACGCTGATGCTGCTCCTATATTTTTAAAATATGCCATCATAACATTTTCGTCTATTCCTTTGATCCGTTTCTCGGTCTGCCATTTTGTAAATTTTTCCAATTATTTCTGGTATTGTAATTTTGATTTTGTAGGCAATATTTTTTGATACCTTCCAGGACGTCATCAGGAACATATAATTTTGCATTGTCCATTTCTACAACCACTTTATTGACGTTACAGAACTTTGTTTATTTTGTATTTTTTTTGCCATAGCAACAGATCCCTCCGAACATGTGATTTATTTATTTAATTTATTTTAATTTTACTTAAAATTTTGAATAGAAAGGCACAGACTCACTTTCAAAGGTGGTATCGAACAAAACCAAATGCATAACTCGAGAGTAAGGTCGCTTTCGTTCACTTAGTTGGGCTTCGTCGACGAACACGCAATTCGCGTGAACGAAAGCTTTGCCTTCCTCACTCGTACTGTAAATAACTATTCATTTATTGATCTAATACTTATTAAACATTATATTTTTAAAAAGAGATTCACAAGATCTTTCTGTCTCCTATATTGTATGTAATTAATACAATAGAGATTTTTCTGTCATTTAAAATTTGATGCGACCATCAAAAAACTTAAATGTTTTTTTTTTTTGTCAAATGGTGTTCATAGTACATATTCATTTATCTACTATTAATTTCAAATATAAAGTGATTTTCTTAAACGCATGTTTTTCTCCCTTTTTGAAACAGTTGAAAATAGCCTAATAGAAAATTATTGAAGTTGTGTTATAATATACAGGGTTTTCCAATCAACAGAACTGAGAAAGGTCCACAACTTTTAGGTATATCAAAATTTTTTTCATTTTGGAAACACTAAATCTTTGGACATTCTGTATATAAGATTCGTTTTGATTTTCAATCCACTCAGACGTGACAATGTAAAAAAACACTTGTTTGAAATTAGTGTAAAGCAAGAAAATATTAAGATTAATTTAAACACTGTAAATTTCAAGCAAAAATTTAATTGCTCAAACACTAGATTAATCAAGTTACAAAATTACGTTTTATTATTTTTTAGAGGTGCCTCATTAAAATCAACTTTAATCCTTAAAAAAATTATTAATATACGTAAGCCTTGTTTTAATTTTTTTAGACTTGAGAATTTTCCCACTTCTCTGAAATTAATTTAGAGAAAATAATTTTGAGATTTAGTTTTTGGTTTACGAACAAGGACTGGATTCCTTCAGGGTATTTTAGCTCTCATAATTCTTTTCACAAACGAATGACAATATTTACAATATTAAGTTAAAATAGAACGGAGGTTTATAATATTTTGAAAGCCTGTCTCAACAATATTTAATTAAAAATTATTAAATGTAAAATGAAATTAGTAGTCACTAAATTGTCAAGCAACGTTGTTGGAAAATATTGCAAACGTTCTGATAATTGCTTTAAAAACAACAATAGGTAAGTACAACGAATATGGAAAAAATGGACAAAAATATGTATCTGTTAGCACTAGTTAATATTAAGTAAATTGACAAAAATTGATTTTTTTGAATGACATAATTAAGCGATCAGAAAAAACTGAAACATTTGGTGAATACCGTGAGTTAATTTTGAAAAATGTTAGTGTTCCTCGAAGTGGCTAAATAATTAGTTAAATGTGAAAAACGTATTGTAGTTGTAACCGAAAGTATGCCAAGATTCCATTTTTTAAGCAGAAGAGGAAGCAGATTTGACACGAAACAGTCGATGAGAGTTTTTAGGGCCAAATATAGAGCAGAGTTATTTATTTGACAGCTAACCCGACTCGGTAGAACTTGAGAGAATTAGGGGTTATAATGAAATATGTGTTATTGTTGTGCTAACGCGTTTTCCCTGTGTAAGTCAGCTTTAATATACGCTATTTTATGCAGGATGGATCGAATAAACACGTGGGATATTTACAAACTAGTTTCTAAATATACGCCTCGGTTTACGTTGTCATGCTTTTGTAAATAAAGAACTAACCGTTCTTTAAAAAGTCGTAATAACAGCGCTAATCGCTTTTATTTTCTCTCGTCCGAAGAAAAAAAACAGGGGTAAGATCGTTTAAAAAACACATAAAGAAAACCGAAGCCATATAAACGGCCATAATCGTTATAGACGAAAAAGTGAATAGAATAGAACAGAATAAATGTCGTAATATATCGGGGAAATATATAAATAGGAGGACACCCGCTGGAAACACGACATTTATGTTGAAATTAGAATTTTGATAAAATATATTTCGCTTCTGTGTACGAATTTATACAACAATCCAACAGGTGGTTTGTTTTGTTGTGTGGTATCTCGACCGTCATTTCACATGTGCACCCGGATGTGTATTAACTCCCCCGAAGTTTAGGGTTCAAACGCTCAACAATTTGTCCAACTACAAAATATTCCCAAAGCTCCGGCGGACGCTCTTACGCGATCATTTCACGTTATCGCCATTATTGATTCCTCTCGTTCTGCACCGTACGAAACCCTACACTTTATTATTAAAAATACAAGATACAAGAAAACAACGGTCTAAAAGGTTTTCGCTACATCAATTACCCCACAGCCCAAACACCGACTCACACAAAAACTACTTACTATATATTTTCAAAACGAAGCTCCGCGAAAGATCCGCGAAAAATCCGCGAATGTCAAACATTTTCGGTCGTGTTAATTTCGGCACAGATTTGCAGTTAATCGTTGTGTTTCAGCGAGAATGAGGTTTATTTTGTTTCGTAACACAACATGTTGTCGGGGTTGGTTACATAACATAACAAACCGCGTATTTATCTCGTGGGTTGGAATCGTGCGTTCCATCCAAATAATTAGTGCGTGCGAATAGATCGAACCAAGACGTATTAAATGGCACAAATCGATAACAATTAAAAAGTCGAAACTCGCAAACCAGGTAATGAACGGTGACGCAAACGATCACGCACCTACGTACCGAAATAGTGTGGCAGACGGGGTGAAAACCGTAGGTCTGAGCTTGTTTTTGCGCCCGCTTGAGCTCACAACTAGCTAACATTTTTTGTTTGTTTTTCTTCCCCTGTAAACAACATGCATGCAACCCTCTTTGCCCCACCGGTCTTCTTGCTTTAGTACAAATATACTACAGTATTGATTTATTTACCCCATCCCTCGCAAACAGTACCTACTGTGTATGTAAGGAAATACACTACAGTCGTGGACAAACATTATTTCATTATACGTCGCGTGAAAAGTGGTGCAGCGGGGCGACATTTCTCGCCCCTCGGAGATGCGTTGCTCGTCTAAGTTCGGACTAGATGTGCTCGCCACGGTGAGGGTGTGTTTACGTGTGATGAGGCGCGAATGTGTCGAGTGATCCCTCCGAAAGCTCCGCTTCCCTTAATCGGAATGCCCGAATACGTAAGTCCCGGTGTAAATTGGTGCGAGTGATCGAGGACACTAGAGGGTGGGCGGCTGTTTAGCTTTTGACTGTCGGAGTTTTCGATAATTTCCTTCATTTTAGACTATGGAAAGTTTGGTGTGAGACATCATCGGCGAAGCGTGTCATTATAAAAACACGAAAGAACATTAAAGCGCGTCGGAAACTTTTGGCGATGGTTACTTCATTAGGGTTGGGCGGGCTTAATCGCCGTTCCGCCATCCGCCTCGAGGTTAGACGTAATATTCCCTCCGCCGCAGCAATAACAATCTACACAAAGATTACAATAAGAACTTTCGACTAAAAATGCAATGCAACCGAAATTTTCGTCTTTCGTCCCGACGCACCACAACTCCTTTCGTCGTCGATTCCACCAACCCCCACACGTCCGATGTTTGTTGCTAAGATGTTGCCAAATAAACCGACAACTTTCAAAATAAACCGACCGGATTTTGAACAATCCCAACGAAACACTTTTCCCGGTGCCACTCAATTTGTTTATAATAGAATAAGGTGGCACTTTGGGGAAGACAATAAAAACAAAACGATAAAAGCAAATCCGTTATTATCGGCGGACTCGACTTGCTTCCCGCTGTTTATTCTCTTCCAAACTTCCCCCAGGCTCATCGCCGATATAATTCTAAATAATACATTTTTACGCAACATTCCCGACCTAACTGGTTAAACAGTTTTCTTGCTTCCCTTGTTTATTAAATAAATCGAAATTGCGCCTCTCTAATTAACTTCTTAATTAATTTTAATAAAATGTGCCATTTGCTGGCTCATCTCCGCCGACCAATTACACATTTCCTTCTCCACGGATTAAAATGTAGAAATCCTCATGTTTGCACACACGAATCAAACGCAACTCACCTCGACCCGACTCATTATCTGACCCACCCCATCTTTATTTCATATTTACAAAGAAAAATCCACATTCGCTCCAGCACAAACATCGAGAGTCAGCTCGCGCGCCTTATTTTTTCCACTTTTAATCGACTCGTTTGTTTTTTTTTTCAATATTTGGCCACCGCAGTGAAGATGGTATACGTTGTTGGTGAAAAACTTTTGGAACATCGCGAAGCACGTGAAGAGTGTGATGGAGTTTGGGAGGCATAAAATAAAGTGTTATGTTTAAAAAACAATTTCCATTAAGGCGTCCGCGCAAGCCTATCGTGTTGTTTGAAGTTCTAATTAAACGTTATGGGTCTCTAAAATTATTGTGATAACTTCTGCAGAATCTTGGAAGAGAACATTAAAATTTACGATCCGAATGTTGGTGCGTTGCGGGCTTCAGCAATCTTCTATCTGGAATAATAGCCGTGTCATTTATGTATATAGTCGGGGATCCGGAATTCGAGACCGGGTTAGTGCAATCTTCCGCCTAAGCGGCATTCATATTTTATAAAATTAAACGAGGGCTAATTTGGTGTTTTGAAGAAATTCGCGGTGCGGAGCGGACTGATTGACGTTCGATTTATGGGGTCTACCTGAACAATGTAACCCTTGCCGGCGTCTAAGACTACACCGAGTTACCTCCGCTATTACTACACAATTAGCTCAGGCCTAAGGGAACAATCAGCTCGCAACTTCTCCGATCTCTCCGTAGAACGAGCGGGTTATAGCCATCGTCTAAATTACAGACATGTATATTGAAAGACGTTTACTTGCACGAGTCCAAAACTTAGGAAAACTTGTGTTCAAGTATGTGGTTCTAGGTAAAGAACCGTACGGGGAGGGCTCCGTCCTTGTCTCTCCCGTTGCTCCTTTGGAGACGTCGTGACGCCATGTGGTTGTTCGGTGAAGCCCACGCGAACAATGTGTGTGTACCTTACGATCTAAGCTCTAGAGACTTGCCGTTGTATTTGTACTTTTACATTACTAACTAACCACTTGACTGTTGTTAAAGTCAAGTTAGCTTTAAGTTTGCTGACTTGTCATACTGTTTCTTGGCAAACAGAGGTCTAACCTGGTCCCTTCCACCTTCCACTCGCCGTTGTTAACGCCACATGGAGCAGAACTCACAATTTCAGTTTAATTCGACCCAAATTTCGTTCTCATTACCTCCCCTGATGCGCTTAATCTGATTTTTACGCGAACCTCAGATCCCTCCTCGACTCCTCGAACCACCAACACTCTTCCCCTTCTCACCGATGCAACTATTTATATAAATACGCCACCGTGGATTCTTATCTTTTATTTCAAGATCACGCATAATTATGGAGACGAGTTAATATTTGAAAACACCTCATTCAAAATCTAGATAACTCCACGCCACCAAATACCCCAGATGCATCGCAATTTTTTCTCTAAAATTAATTTCGAACACGAATCGGCGGCACACATGTACACATTATAAACGTTTAAAACTAATTGTTGAATTGTTTGACTTATTTACCGTTGCACTTTACATTTAATGTGTGTTCTATTGTTACAGCCACTTAACTATAATAAGTAATTGGCCATTATTTATTTTAAAAACATAACACAACAATCCGGAACGTGTAATTTAGGTAGTCACGTTAACTCCAAATAATGTAACAATTCTCCTTTTTAATCTTGATTGATCGCATTTTGACACATCATTCCCTCAATTGCTCTTTACCCAATAAAAGTGACTAATCTAAAAATAAAGATTGTGTTAAAATGATTGCAGAGAAAAATAGCATGGGAAAATTCCTATTCTTTTTTTGCCCTCAGATCGTATCACGAGTATCGATAGAGATCGATTTAGAGCTACACTTCACACCACAAATACTTACAGATTAAAAAAATTTCCACATTTTTAGGACTTGCGAAACAAATTTTACTAAATCTTGTCTAAATATATAGAATCAGATAATTTCGACTACTTAGAAGTAAAAGTCAATCTTAAATTAAAAAATAATCTCTAGTTTTGTTTTCTGCATACACAAATATCTTTTTATCTTCTCGGCAGTTTTTGACATTCTAAAAAATATTTTAGTTTTTCTTCATTACATACTGTTTCTAGAAGAAGCGAAGACACTACGTACAGAAGATTTTTTTTGTCGTCAAAGTTACATCTTCTCGAGCTTTTCTAGATAGTGTATTCTCTCTTTGCGGACACTCCTCATAAGCGGACATCTCTCTTAAGCGGACACTTTTTGAGGGACCGATAAAATATGTATGGCTTTGCTAATAACGTGTTTCCTCTTAAGCGGACTCCCTATTAACCGGACACGGATAGTGAATTGCGGTGTTTAACGTCTCATGAACCTCTCTTATGCGGACAGTCTGTGTTGTAAAAATGTAAGAACATCGGGATTTCCTCTGAAGTATGCTGACGGGTGGAAACAGAACGGTCTAAGAACTCCGTGCAGTAGTTTTACTCGACCAAGCAAACATGTAGCTACCAAAAAAACGAATTATTACGCTTAAAGAAAAAATAAATGTAGTGGAATTTTTTGAAAAACAAAAAGATAGTGTTCGTGCTCTAGCCGGTAAATTTCAAATTGGGAAAACACAGGCGCCGAACATTATAGATGCAAAAGGGATGAATTTTACAGAAGTATAATTCCAATGAGTACGTCACAGAAAAAAGAAGCTTTTTGAAAACGGAAGGATTTAACATCCATAAACTAACTCACGAATGATTTGTTAAAGCAAGAAACAAAAATATTCCCTTGTCAGGACCTCTAATAAGATCAAAGGCGAAAGAAGTTGCTGAGTAGTTGCATTACAAAAATTTTCTGTTTCACTGACCAAAAGATTAATTATGATAGGCATACATATGTATTACATATTAAGAGAGAAATTCCTCTTGAACCGACACCTCTATTAAGCGGACACAATTTCGGGAACCGCGGGTGTCCGCTTAAGAGAGAGTACACTGTATTTTAAATGATTCAGATCAAGATAATTTCGTCACAGAAGAAGGCCTTCGGGGAGAACTGTTTCACTTCGTCGAGACAAATCCCATCAAGTGTTCGCAAAAAGAAAAATTTTAAATAAAACAGAATTAAATTTTCCATACTTAGAATAAATTACACGAAACTGTGAAAGTGTTCCAAATGAAAATGATACATCATAGCTCATTGTTTCTTGTGGATGCTGACTACGTTACCCAAAAGTTGCAGATTATAATTTTATTCGAAAAAAAAAGGAGGAATCAAAATTGAACTTTTATCAAACTGCTTCTTTTACTTTCAAGCCATAGGCAATGTAATTAATTGTTTAATTAATTAAATTAATTATTAAATTATCTTTGTGATTTCTGCTATAACAAAGAAAGACTCAAAACTAGTCGCGGTCGCCTTAATAACTTTATCTATTAATTATTAGGTATACTTATTTTTTCCTTTGAAATAATAAATAACTTTTCAAATATTTCTGGTCGTGATTACCCGCACTATGGTCGTCATTACCCCAGTAGTTGGGCAATCGCAACCAAATGTATGACTCCAAATATGATTTTTTTAAATAAAAATTAAAGACTGTTTAGCTTTCTACGTAAGGCATAATAAATCTACATAGTTCAGCCTATCAGGAACGTATTTCAGATATCAGATATCTTGTTGACAACATTTTTTACAACCAATTTCCCTTAGGTGGTCGTCATTACCCCACTCTCCCCTAATTTAACCTGGTTCCTTTTTTTTGTTACATATTTGCAAAACAGCAGACAGTCTGAGATTAGCTCCGTGTTATTTTTAGCCACAAAAAAAAATTATATGCACATTGATCGCCTATTGAGCAAATGGGGAAAAAATCAGCAAAAATTGAAAAAAAAAGAAATCTTGTAGTGAATTTTTATTACATATTTTATTGTTAATTACATTTATTTGAGAGGGGTTTCTGTCAAGTATGTATTTATAATTTAGCGAATAGATAAATTTAGTCGGTTGAACTGATTTAACTAGTTTTAAACCGGTTAAAGAGCCAAACCGGTCAAAAAAAAATTGACCGTCGAACCTCCTTGGAGTGTTGTATGGTTTAACCGGTTAAAAGGTTTAAGTGGTCAATTAGTTGTCGGTTGGTTATGTTTCAGCAGTAAACTTGATCAATTAATTATCGGTCAGTTTAGTTCAACAAGAAAATTAGTTGAGTATGAAATTTTTTGGAAATACTATTCAAGCGTTTGATTAATTTAACCGGTTAATTAATTGGTCGGTGCGTTGCTTTAGTTGGTTTGGCTTTTTAACTGGTTTAACCTTAATCTAATCGACCAAGTGAACTGCTTCCCCCTGGTTTCGAGAAAGGACCAGATGGCAACGTGAACATCATTTTGTGGATGACGTCGTCTCTTTTTGGATTTTGAAAATTTAGTTTATTAGTTGACGGTCGACGAGAAGAATGAAGGAGGTGACGGTCCAGATCCTGCGATGCGAATCTGTCAGTTTATAATATCGTCGACTAATGGGTGGTATATAGATTCGACGTGATCCGGAAACGTCCAGGAGTGATCGAGGTACCCTCTCCGGTTTCAATCCCAGGTCGTGAAATGCACTTTTTAAAATTTCCCCGTATAAGTTATGACGGTTGGAGCGATGACCGTCCCGAGGGTCCGGGTCCTCCTTGTCGGATCGCATGAATGCGTTCATCAGCTTCGGACTCTGTTTGTCAACTTTTGATTTACACCTTTTCAGCCACGATTCCGTATTCTCCCCGCACGTTGATTTTGTCAATAAAAGCTATCGTTGCATGTCACACCGCTGAGATGCAAAAGTCGCCAAGAACCTAATTTGTGCCACCTACTTACTCGAATGTGACTTGAAATAAGAAATAATATCTCCCGGAGTCGACGAGGAGGAGGCCGTAACGATTGCGTTGGGCGAGAAAGCGAGACGGACAGCTCGCGAGGGGAATGCTAAAATACGCTGGGGTTGGCACTTCTTTTGATTTCCCCCACACCATTTTAACTTGGCTACTTTATATACTACCTTTTCCGCGACGAGTGTCTCTTTCTGTCCCAGTTATTGCTACTTCTCTGTCTCTTATTGACTTCCGATCATCCCGAGAAATAGTAAAGACGCGTTTTGCCAAAATTATATATTCACCTAAAACGTTCATAAAGCTTCGAGATGAACTCTCTTTTAGTTTTTCTCCCGTTCGGATATTCTCTATTTGCATTACTTAAGCGACCTCGGCTGCATCCGACTCCGAAAAACAATACTCGGATCAATCAGGCTTCTGGATATGTTGTGCCTCTTTGATGAAAAGCTTTACACAGATGAGTGCACTCGGTATCAAGGGTCTCGTAATACAGGCTTTTCGCAGATACACCCTTATAATAAGTTTGCACCTTTGTGGCACGAGGGGTGCGGAATCGCGAACAGTTAATATGAATACTGATTTCTTCTTCCCAAAGGGGCGACCACGCTATCGATGGAGGTTTTATCGCTTTTTGTATTCCTCCCGTTTTAAACTCCGCCGCACATAAATTAAGTTTAATTTTTATTTCGTCGCTCTCCGTTTCGGATGCGAAAAATTTTGACCGCTTGAAGTGGTGCCAAGATAGACGATCGACTGGTTTAATAGCTTTGTGTACCGTGTCAGATTAGATCTGAGTCCTTGTAAATAACCGAGAAAAAATGTGTATTATTCTATTATTTGTTTGTTTATTTTAGAAAAATCGAGATAAGAGGATTCGCGTCGTGTTTTTGCGATTGCGAGTATTGTGTTAGCGGCATGTTCGGTGGATGGAGCAATTTGCGAAAAAATATCGCTCCGGGATTGTGTGTTTACGGCGGCGAGATTGATTTCGGTGGAACAAAGTGGACATGAAATGTGCGTGTAATCCGCCCCTGTGGAATCTCCAGTCGAGGCAGGTGTAGTTGGTTTGCTTTTGCATTTCTCTAAACTCTAAATATAACTGAGTAAACAACATCTCTCATACGGGCGAGGCGAAGCAGACATGTAAACAGTAAACAACATTATGTGCCGCACGAACGTGTGCCTATACTCAGTATGTTCTCGACTAGAATTGCTTCCACGTCGAAGCCGGTCAGCGCACGTACCTCATAACCTCACTTTTTGAAATTCCCGCTTCGGCGCGCTTCTCTTACGTAACTGGGTGAAATGTGAACGGTGACGATTTTCAAAAACTAGTGAGTGAAAAGTGACAAGACGCACACCTCGCACCACCCGCCACTCCAACCGCCAACCTGAAGGTTTGTCCCCAGAACAACAACCTACACCGACAAAAGACTGTCGTCGGCGACACCGTACAACATCTACATCCATCTACCTAGTACCTACCCCGCTTTGTTTGTGCCGCTCGCACATTTTGCGCTTTTTCCCTTCCGATTTTTTCTCGGACGCCGTTCCACTATTTATCTGAAACGAATTATACCAATCGTCAGATGAGGTCTCTTCACCCTGCCCAAGCTGCTTAAGTAAATATACTTGCATCTGGCGTGAGCGAGCGCTCGAAGTATAAATCACACTGTCGAAATACTGTTCCTTTGTATTTTCTTTTGGTTTATTCTCAGTTCTCACACACGCCAACACGAAGTACCCCTGTCGGGGCGAGAGCTTCCCAATGCTCGATTCGGTCCGGAGGGTTTCCTCCTTCTTCTTCTTCTTCCTCCTCAACACCGACGTGCACGATCTGGCGTCGATTTTGTGTATCTTGCCGCAAAAGTAGGACGCCACATGGTGGTTATGTATTGTCAGTTGTTTCATTGTAGTTGGTGTAAATATAATTTGCTCTGATTTATAACGAAATTTCTTAAAAAAGTAATTGTTTATTTTGATTTTCCTACATAATAGTCTACAAATATCTTCAAAAAATAGTTTATATTATGCATATGAAAGAAAACAGATTCGTTTATCAAGTAAATTTTTGCTTAGATGTATCGTGTGAAATAAAGTAAATATTAAGAGTAAGCAATTGCGTTGGTTGTATAAATATGCAAAAATACATCTCGTTACTTTAATAAATTGTATTTTAAATATATCTCCTGACTTCTTTGGATCGGTACCATTATACGTCACAATAAACGACTAAACAATCTGTTCTGGCCGCAACAAAATCGACGACAAATCACCACCCTTGCATTTTTACCGCGTAATCGCTTAGCAGAAATCTGATCACAACTAGACTTATTTGGCGTCACCTTGATCACCACTTGATCGGTTTTAACTTTCCCCAACCACCAAATCTTTCGCATCCGATCCACCGCGATACACTTACACATTTTTTTTGACAGTTTTTGTTTCATATAAAAATTATTAAATTCCTCCTGTAGAATCTAAGCTACATCCGGTACTCCAAGTTTCGATCGAATTTTTTCACCGTGCAAAAATAAATGTTCTAACTTCGAACAATTTGTTCGTTAGTCTTATCAAATTTTTTTCAGGTTGGCATAAGTGTATAGATAATTGTAACAATGCATTTACGTGACGGCAGAACATTTTTGCCAACTTATTGTTCCATGAGCGATTCATTGGTCATTAATGACGATCACTACAACATTTAAATTGACACAACTTCTATTTTTTTACAATCACAATTATAATTTTGAATGGACGTAGAAATTGTTGATGAATTTGTTATTTCTTCATCTCAGTTTATTGTTTCTGGTCTTAACGTTCAAAGTAAGATAGAATTCCTTACGTTCTGATTTGAATTCAATTAAAATTACAAAATTTATTGGATGTGGCAAAACTCACTTTGTTTTTTTTTTATAATGTTTTGTTCGAGAAGATTTTGATGACTATTTTTTCTCGATTCGAGTTTGTTTTAGAGTCTCCGTCGAGTCGAGGGTAAAAGAGAGGAGATAACCCTT
Organism: Tenebrio molitor; assembly: GCF_963966145.1. Lineage (NCBI taxonomy): Eukaryota > Metazoa > Arthropoda > Insecta > Coleoptera > Tenebrionidae > Tenebrio > Tenebrio molitor. Next base: position 3,324,911 of record NC_091055.1, read on the forward strand.
CCAAATGGTGGGTTGTCGCCGTTCCATGTAACTTCACCCTTCCGATAACTTTCCCTTCGTCCGTATTATGTTTCTAGGACCAGTATTTACCATATTTTGTGATTGTTATTGGTGTGAATACTTTATCTACGTTTATTTATTTGTATATCGGTCTGGTGTACACAAAATAATTCCAACTGATAAAATTGTTGGGAACATATTTTTAATAACTGTCACTCGTGTAGCTATGTGAAATATTTTTTATTACGGACAGATAACACGTGAGAGTTGGTAAAAATAATTCTTAAAAATCTAATTAACTGTTTTGGAAAAATCTCTTCTCGCGTTATTTGCACATTATTCATTAAAGCGTTGGCCCCGTTTCGGCATCCCTCCCCAGCTGCCTATATCCTGTGTCAATAAGGACGATGACGGCTGCACGGGTTGTTCGAAACTCATATTTATTATAACACGCGTCGGGAAATTAGTAAAAAAATCTACACCCTCCGCGCCCCTTCGAAAAAGCGAAACAGTCGGTCGGCGACGTTCCTTTTATGTTCCTGTTATGGTGAGATTAGGGACCCTAATGACCTTGAATGTCAACCGAACTTCCAGGACTCGAACGGCGGAAGTTGGTCGAGAGTTGTTGGTCACTTCTTGATCTCGTAATTTCCACGGACGGCTCCAATAAGAAAAAATGTTAAACGTTTTTGGTCGAAAGACCCTCCGCTGATTAAGTGCGAAGGGCGGTATTTCCACAACACAAAGATCTGTGCAAACTCAGCATCCGACTCGTAATGAGATGCGGTCTCCGATTCCGAATAAATGTCAGTTACGCTACAACGATTTTTTTTCTGTTTTGTACGACTTTTTCGCTAATTTATTGTTTCACTTTCGGCCAACTTAGAAGAATTTGGAAATATTTCAAGTTTATTGTGTTGGAGCCGCTATTAGTCTCGGTTTTATTATTTATTTGTTCTATCTCGGAGATGTAAGCGTTGTATCATAACCGTTATACTTACACATTTCAAAAATAGATTTAACACGATTTTCATTATCCCATCGAAAAATACCATCGATTCTCGCACGTTACGACTTCCAAGCGACAATTTGTCGCGTCATCTCGGACGCAACCCTCCACACGAATTTCCAAAACTACCACTCAAATAATCGATGCGAGCATTTAACACGCGCGGAACTGCCAAGCTGATAGATTTATTCTCTATTATTACTTAATAAAACGGTTAATGCCGTTTTTAAAGATCACTTAAAATGTTTAATGAGCTTTCGGTGTTGCTACCGTATGTGACCGGTCGATAATTAATAAACAATAAACAACCTCGAGGAGATCGAATCGAGTTGTAGTGATGGTCAAAATTTTTGACAAGGACGCTATTATCATGATGAACGCTTCCTGTTTTCGAGTTGGTTCACAGTCATCGAAAGAATGCGAAAATTTGAATGTTAATTTGGTTCTTCATGATGAAAAATTGCATCGAACGCATTTCCTGCAGGTAGTGAGTGAATCACTGCATTGTGCAAGTGAATCAAAAATCGTTTAAAGATAACTGAAATAATAATAATTCTAGAAACAAACATCGTGTTGCGATTAAAATATTTTGAATTTAATCAGCATTTCCAAGCTGAGTCAGTTGCGGCTGCGGTGCTTCTGTTTTCTATTGTCACAGGTGTACTTCTTTATTTTAACGGACGACACGTTCGCGTACACAATAGAGCACACTTGCCGCTGATGTAAATAACCTTTTATAATAAACATGTACTTTGTATAAAATGAATCCTTGTCGGGGGTGTTCGACAAACGTGAGCCTGTTGTGCTCGTCGAGATACGTCGCATTATCGCAAGGTTAGTGTGATTATAATTATTTTTTTGAGGGGTGCGCAATCAGTAAAATCCGCGATATCGCTGCATACGCGTATTTAAAAGCGCCCTCGTAAATTAGAGGGAGCAGGAAGGGATGCGTCTGAATAATGCAATCTTACTGTCTACGCTTCCTCTGTTTTTGGCCCGCTAATTTGAACAATAGCCGATATCGCCACCCCTCTAACCGGACAATCCGGAACTATCCGGGAAGGAGGCGGCGATGTTTTATAGTAGGAACAGGCGGCAAATGAAATTATAATATCTTTTTCAACTAAACGCAATGTCCCGTATAAATTTCCTTCTCCCCGACTCCGACATTATAAAATATAAACCTTTAAGTTTGCGGCTCGCTTTATTTTTCTCGCGTTTAGATTGTTTTGCTCTTCCTTTTCACGCTATAACTCGACTCTTCATCAAATAAACTGCACGCCTGTGCAAATTTTCTTCGTTTTGACTCCGTTAAATAATTCACCTCTTTGTTGATGAACGACTATCCTGTTTTCGCGGTTCTTTTTCTTTCGCGGTTTGCACCACCACTGCAGATGCCTCACCACTTTTCTTGTCACGTTCCAGGGCCACATCGGAGACGTTCCTTTTGAGAGTGCCGTTGGCTGGAGCAAAAACCACTTTTCCGCCGCCACCAGTCCTTGGCCTCCTGCACTCAGGCATTCTCGATACAGTGTAAGTAACATCGCTATTTACAAACAACAACTAATCTCTAATCTCACTCGTCTTCGCGAGTACAACACCTCCTCTCCAAATTTCAAGTTCCTTACTTGAATATTGCCGTCTACAACGGCACTCCAAACCACCAACCAGTCTAAACTCAACACTTTAGTTTATGTTGTTAAAGTTCAGTTTGTTTCACTTTTTTATTACGTAAAGCAACAAACAATTTTTTAGTTGGGAAAATCGCTTCTCTGTAAAAATAGCTGTGAAATTAGCATAATCCTTCGTGTTTAGAGATTTTACGAAGTGTAAACATTCTATTTCGTTTTTGCATGATAAAGTTTATAAAATATTCATCCCAACTCGCGGGGTGAACCGTTCGACGTGGCGTTTTCACAGATCAGGGAAACTTTAAAGTGAACTTGCTTTACATCGGACGAATTAGTTTAAATGTTTATCTGATTGCGATTTTTAATAAAAGTACTTAAATCCTGCCGAACTGTCGAGCAAACCCAATAACTCCACCCTTACATTTTAAATCTCGAGCACAAACAAGGCTTGTCTTCTTGCCCCCGAACGTCGAACCTATTATGATACTATTATGGTGTAAACAACAAACAAGGGGCGAATTCACGGCGCTCACATTTTGGAGGGACCTCGGGCTATTGGTTCCTCACCCGATTTTACAGTTTTCCAGTTTCTATCAGCATCGGCTTTTTAACAAGTTGCTATTGTGGTTGCTCACAATGCCAACTTCAAAACACCAAACACCATTACGCAACAATTCATTCTGTTCTATTCGACTATTTTTTTTTAATTTACTATTTGCCACACAGTTATTTGTCACACTCATAAAAAACAATTATAGTAAGTCGGATATCTTTTTTCGATAAATAAATTATAACGTGAGGTTTAGAACACATAAAAACAAACTGTTCTTATCATTATTGTTTGCGACCTTCAATTGTTTATAAATATTTATCAAAAAAGAAACAATTACAAAATACAAATATCATATAAAATGTACCAACGATTAAACTTATCATACTATTTATCAATCGTACTGTATCTCTAACATGACAGTAGAAGGACGTCAAAGGTGTACTTATAAAATTAAATGCGACGAAGAAAACTGTGTGAACGAGCTGAAATCTGTACAGTTTCGCAACTGAAACATTCCACAGCTTTTATTCATTTTAAATTGTTAGTCTGTTCAGCTTATTTTGCATTTGCATAAAAGCTACTCGTTGCGTAGGTACCAATCAGAAAATCGTTTATAATTTCTGGTAAACAATCTCTCAAATCGCTTCAAGTTTCAGTTCTTTGTTAAGTCTTGGTCGAGGGAGAATCGCTGAATGCTTATAATACGGGACGTAAACACTTGAAGATTTTTATCAAAAACTGCATCCGCATCTTTGTGGTTTTGATAAATTTGTTTTCCGCATTGAGGTAATTATCCGGAATTCAATGAAGGTTTGTCAACGGATGGGTCTACTATCACGGTTATTTATATTCGGCTAAACCTTACTGTTTTGAAGATATTGTGCAATTGTGTTAACTCGATCTAAAATCTTACTCACTCTTTCACTCACTTGGTCGAGTAAATCTTGACACAAGTGTACTATCTTTGAAGGTGGCAGCTGTAAATTATTGCAAATATACTTATGGCGTTTTACATTTTTTAAATTCTGCGAAAATATAATCTTGAGAGTGAAGAAAATGTTCTACTATACCTACTCTGCTTCAATTTTGCAGCTAGATCTTGACACAGATTTGCCGTTCTTGAAGATACGAGTATACTCGTGAGTCGTAAAAATGTGCACATTTGATATTTTATGATCTTTGAAATCTAACCTCACGAGTAAAGAAACTACGAAAGTTGTTCTGCTGTACTCACCTTCACCTCACTAGTCTTCACTTTTTATAAATTCCAACTATACTGCAATTTCACAATCACTAGAAAACAACAGAACTGGTGTACATATTTATTATCGGTAAAATAACTCATCTTTGACGTGAAACTAAAACGTATTCTACATTGTCAGAACAAAGTGTAGACGTTTACGTTTGACATTTGTTAAATTAGGAAAAGAATTTTTCGGATGTAGTTGATGAATAGTTTGAAAATAGCTCGTCGTGGAGAAATTGATTTGTTGTGTAATTTCTTTGACGTTCGTTAAAAAATTTGAGGTAAGCGGCTTACTTTAATGGGATCAGATCTTTATTTGCTTTTTTGTTTTGTGTGTTGAAGATTTGAGTTATCGTAATGGTTGGCAGGTGGCTGTTAATTCGTTGTGGAAAGGTACGCCGTCTCTTTAAAACAGTGTACCCAGATATTTATGTTTACTTGTTTGTTAGATAACATTAAGTAAATTAGAAAATGAATTTAATAAAAGCAAAATTACACGGAGGTAATAATATTTGGTTTTATTGTCGATAGTTAAGTGAAAATGTGTAGCTGTAAAACTAAGCCAATTTAAATTGAAGCACACTAAAATTGTAAATGTAAAGTTCAAGGTAAGTTAGTGGTTCTGGGTATTAACCTATTGTAAACATATTATCCACAATTAAAAGCAGATACTGCATTTTATGTGTGCGAACTTGTCTCTTTTTGTTATCTGTAAATGTACTAATTTCAAAAACAATATTTATAAACAAATTTGAGGTAACAGCCTGGTGATATGAACGTTGTGTTGTAATATAAAAAATTCGCCAGAATTGATAGCGAATTTAAGTCATTTTGTAGGTTATCTTCAATAAGCAAAATATTCTTTTGCTTACTAAGTAATAAAATAATATCATTATAAACAAATAAATATTTATTATGTTGTATAATCGATATGTTTTAGTTCCCAATGTCTAGTAACGCTCCGAGCACTTTAAGCTTTTTTCTCATCTTGTATAATTGTACAGGTAATTTTTGTTTTTAAATAATCAAACAATCATGACGGCGACTTATAAGGATGTGGTAAACCGGTTTAAAAAAATTGTCAACTGTCGAAAACAAATAGCGATTTTTGTTAATAACCTTATATATTTATTTATTTTCGTATATTTGCTTTCATAATTAATGCATTTTCTTTCTTGGAATAGTGCTGATCTGTCTTAGACTAACCAAGGCCTGTTAATAACAGTATTCACGTTGCATTCCAAACAATTGTTTGTACTACTAATGACTTTGCCAACGCATGTAACGAATTGTCTTAGCACAACACATGTTACTTCACCTCAATTTTTCACAAATAAAAATAAAGCGTGGAGGGCCAAAAAAAGTCGTTTGGTTTTTTTTGGAAATCAACTAATTTTTATTGACTATTTTATTAATGTGGTTTGATGAGTAAATAACGAATTTGGTTATTTAAAAGCTATTACTTTAGTTAACTGACACAGTTGCTGTATTAGTTCATTTTTGATATTTTCAGGTGTCATGCTATTTCACCCCATGTGTTCGCAAGGGGGATGTTCAGTCGCATAACGTGCGATTAGTTGTAAGCTACCTTTCAAATTAGAAATACCAATCCCGCGGGATGTCACGTTACTAATTGTATAGTTCTGGAATTAAAAATAATGCAAAATAAAACTGAGCACTCAATTAGGTAAATACAGGGTGTCTGAAAATTCGCGAATTCCGAATTCAGAGCGTTGTAGGAGATAACTTTAGTAGCCAAATATGGAAGTAAAAAAAATTCGGGACATCCCCCACAATGATACATTGGTCTGAAGGTGCACCCTACCTTAATTTTTAATCTTAAATTTTTGTAATTTTTCTTAAAAATGGAACGGCAAGGTAGCTAGAATAGTATTTTGTTACTGTAGATATGCAGGCTGCTATGAATTGAACAAAATTAAAGGGCTTATATCTTCTTCAGGAAGAGCGAATTTTTTTTCTAAGTATTTACGAGCTCCACTGGGTCCTTCTCTACCACGCTCTGAATTCGGAATTCGCCAATTTTGAAACATCCTGTATGTATTAAACGGCTTCAACGGGTTCTACATTTTTTCAGTAATGGCAAGATAGCTACAGCTACGATTTCTTAGCTTAACACATCTAAACATATGGTAAGCTTGGCAATAACTACAAAATTCCAGTGTCAAATTAAATAATTTCTTGTGGTTAACTGAATCCCAAACAAATGGATTGCTCTAAAAAAGATTTTTTTTTGTACTTTGCGTCCAAATTAATCATCTTCAAAGATGTGGCTGTAAAGTACAGACATTTTTAAGAGCATCATCTAAATCTAAACAGTGTGGCATTTTCAGTAGCACAAGGGCATCCACTTGTAGATCTTGTACACCATCATCTAAATTCTAAACATTGTGGCATTTTCGTAGAATAAGGGCCTCTTGTAGCTCTTGTACAAGTACACCATCATATAAACACTGTAGCATTTTCGGTAGCAATAACAGATATGACAATTAGTATTTCAAAAAAAGCAATTCTCTTTGATTTTTAATTTTTTTTCTCTATTTGTACACAACTACATGATGATAACAGATTTTTACAATAGTCTTTTAATTCCCAAAACTATAGAATATCAAATATTCCAAATATGTGTTATGAATAATAAATGTTGTTCTGATGTGGTAAATGTCACTTCGTCTGGAGAAATTGCAATATCGTTAATACAAAGTAATTAAGATTTCCAACGAATTGAGATGACTCTGCGTGTTTGTCTGATTACCACTGAAACCTACTTTTCACTAAACAAACTTCGCAAACTAACTTCGTGATTCCATTACAAAAAATTAATTATATTAATTAATTAATTTGTCTCTTTTACGTAATTTGAATGTTTGAATTATTAGGGCGCATAAATCGTGTTTGTTAATTATTATTTGCTATTTATTAGATTAATCCCATAAGTGGTTGGCTCTCTAATCAAAATTTTTTACACCTATTTTGTCTAATGCATTTGTCTGGGAATTTATCCTGACACAAAAGCTAATCGAATGTTTTTAACTATTCCCAATTTTCGCTCATTTTATCTGAATTTAAACGTTTTCAAATAAACCCAACTTACAGAGAGGGAGTACGTAAAATTGCATTAGGTATCTTAAAACAAAACACGATCTCTTAAATCTTGTATTCTCAGATATCTTTGTGTCAGTTGGCAACAGTCAAACCTGATCAATCAAGTGACCAGCCAGAACTTCTGGAGTTGTCTAAAATGCTGAGATAACTAAAAACACATCACTTTGGGACCTTCAACAAATTCCAACAAGTTGTTGCTTTGTTTCGAATGTCAGTGCTTCGAGAATACTTTGTTGGGGGCTTCTGTTAGTGTTTCCGGTGCGACGGGGATGATTAGACACAAGGTTAGTATCCAGAACTGGGCCAACTGCGCATTTATGATGGGGTTGTAATTGATGACTTGTCGCTTAACATCAGAAAATCATGCGAATTGTCCAGAGGGCTGTTTATTTTACACTCTCTTGAACTCTGTCTAATTTGACACCTGTCGTGCAAAACTAAGATTTACCTGTCTTTTTTTCCTCTTCGTTTGTAATATTAGTGACTAGAATATAGTGGTTAATGATGCAGATACGACACTTTCTCCAAAGAAGTAATAACGACAGTAGAAAGCACTGTTTTATGAATTATAATCAAGAGTGTGCGAATAGTTTCGAAAAGAAAGCGCAATCAATAAACAAAGCACTTATTTGTAAAAATAGTGTTTGCTGTTTGGAAAATACGGCGTCAAACCGCAGTGACACTTAATAAACAATTGTTTATCAAGTACAAATGTGTAAACTGTGGCGCAATCGAAATGGATTTTCTGTGAATTGTCAAAGCGTGTCTACTTATCTAAAATTGTCTTTTGTTATTTGACTTGAAGTAGTCAATTCTACACTTTTCTAACAGACAGTGAATGTTTTCGACTGAGCTTCCACGTGGAGACCTGATTGTTTTCAGATAAGACTTCCTTTTCTACTTGATTTAAGCTATCAACCGAGTTTTTCCAAAAAGTTTCAAATCATCTTATTGGTTTCAAATCGATGTGAAACTAAGCAGAAGTGTGAACGCTGCTAACAAATAATTCTTCTTCTAATATATTTATTCAAGAATCATAAGAGTAGGACAGTGGACGTTTCCACATTTCATTGCGTTTTATTTATAAAAAACAAAGGTTAAAAAAAGTTTTGTTTGTTAGGAGAGTAACAAACCATGTAAATAAATTGTATAGAAGATGACAACAAAAAAATTGCAACTCCCACTAATGCGTATCTGTTTTATTTGTTTATTTTTGTAGACATGTTGATGGATAGATGAAGTGATAAAGAGTGAACCTTCACTTTCTAGATATGGCTATCTGGATGTAACTGTAGCAAGTTTCAATCACGTTTCTCTGTCCTAAACTTAGAGCAATTTTCAATAAAAATAGCAAATCGCTACTACTGCTAGAGTAACTTTAGACTTCAGGTAGAAACCGTGTTATTAAGACTCTCAATTTATCTAAATTATTCCACATTAGTGAAACAATGAGTACCCTTCTCGAGCAACTTGGAGCAATTAAACGTAATTAGAACAACTTACTACAATCAAATGCAGAGCACTTCGCTCAGAACTGAGTCATGTAATTTTTGAAACTATTTTATCTATAATTGTTTATCGGTTTATCTATTTGTCGAGGAAATTAAAAATGGAGGCTCGTGTGTGGTGTTGCAATTTTTTAATTTTTAAACATACATACTTATCTATTGTGTTCTGTGACTGTCGTATTAATTGATAATGATTAATCGTAATTTATTTAATGTGAACGGACACGAACTGGATTGAGATTAAACCAAAAAGGGATATAATCCTGTACTTACTAAAGACACGTTTCCAGCAGAAAAAATTACTATCCAGAACAGGTATACGTGATTTAACGCTTTTAACAATGTTGTTCTTGTTGCGATGATAAATCGTACCATCGTACCATTTATTTTGCAAGTTCAAATGAATGAATTGTTTTTGTCAGTAAAAAAAAACCTGTCATCTTGTTGGCAGTGTCCTTTGTTCTGTTAGAATTTTTAGACGTGGTATCTATCTCTACTAGAGCATGTCGTTCATAAATAATTCAACATACTTTTGACATTAAACAATCCCACAAATACAGAAATTTGTTTATGTAAACAAGTTTTTCGTAAACAAACCGACTTCGCGAAATTAATTAACCATCGCCGATTCAAATATCGCCCTGTAAATTAGCGAACGTCGGTTTCATCTCGTCGACAGTATTGCGGTGATCGATCGTCGGTATCGATTGGCGTCGTGAACTCGAGAACACGAGAACGTTTCTCGTGACGTGTAATTGTAATATAAAAAAAAATAATAACCTTCCAATATTTCTAATTCTGTCATGTCGAATAAACAAGTGACGTCAGTTTATAATAAACAAATAAACATGATGTGGAGATAAAAGATGTTTATTATGTGATCGTGTAAAATTGGAGAGACGTGAATAGTTCTGTCTTCGTCGGTCACGCACTCCGTTGGATTCAGCAAGTGCGTGCTGGCCGACAAAGTCAATGAAATCTTGTATGAATGTGTTTATTTGTGTCGTATATATGGACCGGCATGTTTTTTACGAGACGCAAGGACGGTTTATGCTTGTCTTTTTTAAAACTTCTTTACCAGCAGGTGATGAGAATGTGGAATGGTAGAAACGCATCGGTTTACTTCTTGTGCTTGTGGTACAAGTACAAACAAAGGAAATGCGGCTTCGGAGAAATATTTAACAAACATTTGTTGTGTGTATTTATCTAAATCTAAGAGCGGCATCGTTTGGAATATGAATATTCTGGCGAGTTTTTTATTTAAACGCTAACTATGTTTAAGCAAAGATGACTACAAAAGAGTAAATAACTATTAAAAGAAATACCATTATACAATGTCACTTCGGTTTTTCTACCAACACGCTCTTTGTACATTCCTCTTGCTCTTCCAATATTTGTTAATAACTATTTCACTCACTTGGCATTACCTACATACGATTATTCTGTTTTTATTTACACGAATTTATCTCTAAATTCACAACACAGCTATTATTGTCATTACACGTGTCTTACATATTGTGCAAGTAACATATTTAAACCGCATTACATAACGAATTATTATATTTTTATTTTCTTATTTGTTTATTACTACGAAATTTAAAGCTGCTATATATCACACACAACAACCACTCGCATCCTACTTCTCCCTGACACCAAAAAATCTCCATTATAAAATGTATTTATTATTATCGAACACCTATTCTCCTCGCTACTCTGTTCACTTTTCAAAAATTTGACAACCCCAGAAACACCAAACATACTCGGACCTGTCTCGTCAGTTCATTTCAAATCATCAGAACTTGTATTTTTGGGGTCGGTGCGATCCAATTTAAAATATACCGGGTGTTATCGAAGTCCACGTAATAAATTTAACCGCCAATAGGACTCATTAAATTATTTATAATTTTTTCCGCAAATTCTTCTAGACAAGAGTTAAAATTAAATATAATTTAAACCCTAAAATTCATACCCGCTCATGTGTTTACACCTCCATTGATAACGAACCACGAAAAAAATTACTCGATTGAAATACTCGTATGAAAAACAATAAAAACTGTTAGTATTAGAACAGCGATTGTTCTTTCTTCGAAAAACTGTAAAGTTTTTACCGCACAAAAACATTTTCACTCACTGTTTCGTTTCAGTTGATGATTATTGACTATCCCACGAGCGAAGTGTCAAATTAGGGGTTAGAAAAATGTAAAAAAAAAATCGATTAAAGAAAGATCAATATGTAAAAACCTTTTCTACAAAGCTATAGTATCTACCTATTTAATAAAAATAGTGCAGTAAGTGATTATTAAAATTTGCCATTAAATAAGGAACGAAGAGTGAATTGGCTAAGTATGAAATAAAAGAAATCTGTAAAAGCAAAAACTGCAAAATGACGAATAAGTTGAATTTTAAAGAAATTGTAATTGTAATTGCACTTTATTAACCATACATTTACAAATCGGCGTCGTCAATAAGTATAGAATAAGGATAAAATCAGAAACAAGTTTAAGAATCAAGATTAATCATATATGGAAATAGTCATGGAGAAAAATTAAAATCAAGTAATGCAACCAACGAGAGCAACTCAAACTGTAACTTTAAATTTTATTATCAACGCAATCTATAGGTAAGATATTCCTTTAAAGAATAAAACGCAATTCCTTATAAAGATTGAATAAATGATGGAACATTTTAATTATGTATTTACTGTTAATTTCTTTACATTTTATAAATGTGTTGTTATTTTTCTTTACAAAAGAGCGTAGTTTGAGATGTTCACATCTTTTTGTTTACGAATATTGTCCTGCATAATTCGTAAACCTTCGAATCCAAACGCTACACGTCAGGCAGGTTTACTAAAGATCGAATGGAATTAATTTGAACAAAAGAGGTGCTTGCGTGGTCTTCTGATACCCAGATGCAAATTATCAAAAAAGGAGTGAAGATTTCAGAACACAATCTTAGTGGTACATATTTAGAAGATGTGCAAATTTAGGAGATCAAAAAGTACAACCATGATTGTTGTTGTGTTTTTGTTGTGAAACTGTTTGTCGTGAGGACTTTGGATTCCACGATTCACACGATTCACAAAAGCGTACCGGTTCCAGTTCTTGGTACTCAAAAGTGTTACCATGTTTCTTACTCACTCGGATAGGAACCAGTGTCTTCTGCTTTAAAAGTAACACGGTTCGATGGCATTCAAAGAGAATTTAGAATCATTGTAACTGATGTGCGAGAACAACGACGTAAATCTTGATGACACTGTAGAAGTACTGTGTGTACTATTTAATCATTATTTTTTTAATGCAACATCTTATCTGCTACTGCTTTAACATTATCTCGAGTATTATCTGAAGCGCCATTAGTTGAGCTGAACAAGGTGTTTGTTTTTTTCCACAGGGTTTTAATTTATTCCAACATGCACTATTCTGTTAGGTACTCTTCACTATCACTATCACTACAAATAACAACAGTGTCACGTTTTGAAACCAATCAAGATGAGAGCTTTTGGAGGAATGGGACGAGATAACCTCTGGTAGCGTGTCAAAGCATTTTTGTTAAATTCTTTACTTTCTGTAGTACTAGGTACATATGTACTACCTTTTGAACAAATATGCAAAATTTTAATGCGTTGAGGTGACAAACCATTTCACCGATAAGCAAGTTGTTTACACAACATTTAAGGGTCTGTCTGTTGATTGGAAACGTTACAGGGATGTTCAGATAATATTCAAATACATATTTAGTTGATGCAAGAAAATCTGTTGTTCAACAAGATGACAGGTTTGACAGACAAAAAATCTAACAGATTCTACATAGGACAGATTACCAATTTTTAAAAAAATAATTCGTAAATTTTCTCTTACCTTTTACTACAGTACTATTTTAGGTACTCCACATTTATAACCTGTTCAAACGGAACCAAGTCAAAGTAAGATATACGTATGTAATATACTTAAAGTTGTCATAAGTGCATTACTGTTTGCTGACATTCTAAGTTTGTATGAAATGGGAATAAAACGTTACTAGATTTATTTATTGACAGTATAAATAATTAAATACTCGACAATACATTTATTTTGTAATTAATAATTGTACGTGTCTACTTGTTTAAACAATAGTTGTATCTGTTGATACTTTTGCGATATTCGAGAAACATAGAAATTGGTATTAACCAGTTTCTCTATAATTTGGCACAAAAACGGTAAAAATGACAGAGAACCGAGTAATAAGAAAACAAAAACATCTAACGTATTTTAAAACGGAGTAATTGAATTAATGTCCAGTATATAACGAGTTACACAAACAAAAGCGTTTCTTTTTAGGAAAAAAGAAGACAAAGTTCTGGACGTAGATGACAGATTCACCGTTCAATCAACGATATCATTCTTTGAAGTGAAGATCAATTCCGCCAACAAATTGTTTACACATTAAATTTGTTATTGGATCAGTTTTGTTGATCGCATATTTTTCATTCTACCATTTGCACACCCAGTACCGTCGAAATTCTCCAAGTTTACAGAAATATTCCACAATATTTTTTACAGCAAAACCGTTACGCACATACCTACAGAATGTTACAGGTGTATTTCCTGGTAGTGCTTCTAACCATCAGAAGTGCCAGTCGTACTGTAGTAAAACAAACTTCAGTGAAAATATTTTTGATGTGCACACAATCTCTTTTTGTCTATTGCCGAAATTGTCAACTTAAATTTTCTGTTATTTATGGCAAATAAAACGGCGTTTGTACATACATATTTGAATACGTACTATTTGTCCATTAAGCTCGTTCAATTGTAACTCGAAAAGCTATTTACTGACCAGCTTTTATTCGGAAAAATTGTCGCTACAGTGTGGATTACACTACGTCGAGGTATAAACTCGTGTGCTTTACGAACTTTATTATCGACGGTAAATGTCTAATTTTTTAAAAATAATTTATACTGTGCTTGCAATTAATTTATCCCTGTCGAGTACACAAGAAATTAATGCTAATCAGCATTGTAGCACGTTTAAATCCAAAGACGTGTTATAAGTCTGTTGTTTCTTCAAACATTATATAAATATAAACAAGTGGGTACAAGACCAAACAAAAATTTAATACGTAAACAATTATGTGTTCTTGGGAGTTCAAAGTGTCAAATTTATACGTTGATTTTTTTTGTAAAATTAATGACAGAAACCGAGAAATGTTTGGTTTGACCACTTTGACACTAATTAGATTATAATTGGTAAATATTTACTGAAGTATTATGCATAATATTGTGTTAAATATAAAACGGCAAATTGATTGGTTTGTTCGATATTTCGATAAAAAACCTTCATCCTGACTTGACTCTAACAAAGACAATTATCGATTAGAGTTAATTTTTGAAATAATGAAGACTGCACTTTGACAAGGAAGAGTTTTTAATTATCACTTTTAAATCCTCTTTTAAAGGCTAAGGACGAGACAAAAGCTTTAAGAAATCACCAAAACCCTCGGCACACCACCATTTCCCCATCTGTGCTGTTCATTTCTGATTTGATTGCGATTTCACAGGTCACCAGAGACTTTTGTATTTTTTACAGGCGCATTTCTACCTAAATTTGCTCTAAACAATGCATAAATGGAAAAATGGGGAACAATCAATATTAAAGCAAGTTCATTTTATCGCGAGTTTAATTTGTTCTCATTCATGATTAAGCGTAGATTTCAATAGTTAAATTTATCGGGAAAATGCCGCAAGTGTAACCGCATCAATAAATAAACAGAGGCGTGAATTTTTACGTTACTGGTGAAATTATTCATTGCGATTTCTTTCATTTCTACACTGTCAACTCTAATTTACGCTCATTTATATTTTACTAGATTTTACTAGGTAGGACCAACTTTTAATTACCAAATTACGAGAGATTTATTTTAACAAAATTTTTCACAATTCTATTCAGTAGTACATATTTTAGCTTATTAATTAATTTTAATTTATCACAAATCCAAATTCTAACTTAACACGATTTTTTAATTGCCTATACCACCGTCTAATTTTTTCCAACTAGTTACTTAAAAAGTAAATCGATCAAGAATTAAATTAAATAAAATCTGTAATAAGTACCTACTCTATTTCGCTCTCTTAGTATAGGCAATTTTATTTTTATCGATTATATTATAACCCACAACTTATGTAATTTGTGATTGTTGAAGTGTCATACATAGTAAGCTATCCTATCCTATCATAATGCACATTAGAGATAACCAATATCTGTAATATTAAAGAAAAAAGTGTTCTATGTATTAACTATGTACCTACCACTAATAGGATGTAGTAATTTCTATTCTATTTCTAAATATAACAAATTGTCAATAGTGTTTATTTATATGACAAATTCTTGATTTTGAAACTATTCTGCAATTGACAACAAAAAACATGATGTTTTTTTTGGAGATAAAACGAGTACATACTCATATTTTTTAGCTTTCTTGCTACATTAATTAGTAGAAAAATTAGACACTACGAATCTGTGTATTTTGTTTTTGACCAACTAACATCAGTCACTCCGTCTATTGTTGTTATCAAAATAAGTTTTGTTACTAAGATTTTTCAAAAATAGCACTTCTGATTTGAAAATATTCATTAACCATCACTGTTAATTAAGGCACACCGAGATATGACCGATTTGTCTTAATTAAACGGCGGTCCCTATTATCCGCAGTTTCAATTAACCGAAATCTGTATAGATAGTAGTAGTAGTACATATCTGTAGAAATAAATAATGTTGTAAACAAAATTGGTTGATATATTCTGTGCCGGAGAATTATTAGGATTATTGAAATTATTGAATTAAAAATAAAATTTGTTTCACAGTCTAGGACTGGTTTACAAATCTATGAGGGGCATGATGACAAACGCAATAGACAGGGACCAATGGCTTAACGTGACTTCCGAATCACGAGATAGAATATAGCCTTTTTTTTTAACTGAAAAGTGAAGGAAGACGATTACTTGGGTATGAATTTAAAATTGAAAAGGAATTATTTAAAACAACCACCAGGCAACATTTCTTAACAAACCGTGCTTTTGAAAATTGGAACACTTTTCCAAGTTTGATTGTCAATGCTGAAAATGTTAGCCAGTTTAAAAAGCTCATCTGACATTATTAATTCATTAAATTTTACTCCTTAATCGTTTAAACAAAATTGCGTAAAAGGTTTGCCTCCGCAATTTAACTTAATTTAATAATAATAATACCTAATAAATCTCTAGCGAGGAAGCCAAACGCCACAAGTTTTCGAATCTGTATCGTAAAATTTATTTGAATGACTGAAATTAGATGTATAGTTTGTCCAGCGAGAGATTGGTTGACATAAAAATCAATACATCCGACGTAGAGAAAGTACTACCTGGAGCACGTAAAATTTGAAAAATGTCCTTCAAGCAGTAACATTTTTGCCCTGAAATTATGCTTAAGTTAATGTATTCTAGTGCATTTTGTAGTACTGGGTTACAAGTCTACAATTTAAAATCTCCCAATCTCTCGCAGAACGAAGTATACCTATCTTACTTACCAAGAAAAGATAGGGTCATTTTAGTAATTTGTATTCTTAATAGATTTCATGGTTTCGAGAGTGTGCTTTTTATTATAAATTACGTATTATATTATTATTGTTTTATTAACAAATAATATGACAGCTCAACAACAGTGAAGTTAAACAATCTTGGGTGAAGTTAGTGCTTGGATGGGTGACTGTGGGGAGAATTGCGTTTTAACTTCAACACTTCATAATAGGTTCATTTGTTGATTTCAGTATTACATATCTGTAATATAATATCGTAAGAAAAAACTTCCATGCAAGTGTCCATGCAATTATCGTTATTTGATACTTACGACTAAAATATTCGTAATGAAAAATCAATCACCAGCCTCGATACCGTGCCCCATTTATTTTTACTATTTCAACCAATAATACATTTAAAATTTCTGTTCATCGAGGCACAATAAAAATATTTTGTGTACATCGCATCATGCAAAATAGTTATTGGTGTATCAAGGCCAAAAAGCGGCCGAGTCCGAGTTTTCTGGCCGAGGCGCAGCCGAGGCTTGAAAACAGGTGAGGATAAAAGGTACTTCTTGGCAGAGGCGCACGAACTACAAAGCAAAAGACATCATTGGAAAAATTACAAATTTATTTTGTATCTACCTTTTTCAAATAGATACATTTATTAATACATATGTATTAACAATTTTTTTCTAGTACATATTTGTTATCAGCTTGCCAACAAAACTAGAAATTTACTATTTGCAATAGAATTACTTATTTACATAATTTATGGTGACGGGAAAATTATCGGTTTTGTCGGTTTCGTTGCTAATTTACTAAACGGATCAACAGATGGTGACACGGTCAGCGTCCGAAAAAAAGTTACTTTTCGCCGCTTGTGAGTACGTAAAATTACCGTTTTCATTAAGGGTGCCTAAAAAATCTTTTTTATAGGTTAAAAAAAAAAACATCACTGAATCTAATCATATAAAAGCTTGGGAAAAGTCAAATGAGATTTTATTAATTTTTGTTGCTGTTTTCAGTAAAGGTTTGAATTTATATTCAGCATACAGGGTGATTCTGAAATAAGTTTGGAAAAAAAAAACGGTAATTGGTGATAATGAGAAGAAGTCATTGACAAAAAATATCGTATCACAACAAAAGCACAAGAAAACCCCATTTCTATGCTCAGATTTTTTACCAACTGTTTAATATTGCCCAGTAAGATGTTAATTAACTACTGGGGTCCAAAAGTACATAATAAAAACCACAACACCTCGATGGAGGAATTCGAGAAAAAATAAAGAAATATGTACTCTAATAAGAACGTTGAATCCACACAGTTCAAGAACATATAGAACAATAAATTATTGTGTCTCTTTGTTGGTACTTTTGACGTATGTATTATGTATTATTCAAGTGTTTGTTTTGTATGATACATACATATTTCTGGTGAATGTGATTGGCCATGTAACTTTACATGTTTACTGGTTGATGCCAAAAAATACTACCGTGCGAGTGTTAGCAAGGAATAAAATTCCTATCGTTGATTTCTGGCAACAACCTCGGACAGGTCAATTTGTATTTCTAAATTGTTATCTTTGGGCATAGACCACTTTTTTATTTCAAGGGGGGCAACTCAAACATTTTAAATGGCAGCGGGTATCATATTCCATCCAATACCGACAAATTTTTTGACTCAGTTGATCAAAAAGAAAAAAGAATTTCAATACATTTTAGTATTATAAATAAGAAATTAAATTCTCCAAATGAGCTCCAGCAATTTCCTGACCAATGGCCAAATGGTCTTCATATTCGTTGAGAACGTTTCGAATAACCTGTGGTTCAATTTGGCCAATTTCGTATCCAATTCTCGAACATGCAATTCTCGCCCATCCAATTCTCGCCCATCCAATTCTCGCCCATCCAATTCTCGCCCATCCAATTCTCGCCCTTAAGCCGTCGATGTTATCTAAATTTACATGTATCCCTTTTTGTTTTAAATAACCGATTTTAAAAAGATGCCTATTTAAAAATATAAATTGATCTGTACGCGGATATAAATTCAAGTACAGCCAGCCGTAAAAAGCAAAAGAATTGAAAACGTATGTCTCGACTCAAATAATCCAGCCGTAAATATCAGTATTACGATATTTATCTCGAAGGAAGATCAAAACTAGTTTAGGTTTGAGAACGGTTCCTATATGAATGAGTCACCGTTACCACCATTTGACCGTGGCGCCGTCCTGTAGATACAGTCCACTTGAACTGTTCACAAATTCAGAGTAAGGTTATGTGAATCTTAGCAAAACTCCGCCACACCCTTTTCAATGCTTCTGTCTCTCTCTTGATGATAATACATTTCTTGAGACACGCAGTATATACTAATGTAATTTGAGTTTCGAAATTGAAATCGAATGATCGAAGATGACGACACTCGTCCAAAGTTCACAAGTCGGTACCAGTAGTCTAACTCTAAAACAAACAAGAATGTGATGCACATTTTTTTTCTAACCTTTAACCAGTTTTCGATAATACTTTAAGTTCGTTTAAAACCACACAAAATTGTGGAAAGCTTGTTTAATGTTTCAACGTTTGTTGATTTTTCACCAGCAATACCCATATGAAGTCATTAATCAAAGGATTTTCACAGTAACCAATTTACTAAAATGTAATTGGATTTAGATTGTTTACTTACGACATGGGAAGCATTATTAGATATATGTGCTTACTTCTAGATTAGAATTCTCCTTAATTTCTTAACAGTTGGTAGTGCCCCCTGCATTAATTTTATTACTAATTCTTCTTTCTCTCGAAAAGTGAAGGCACCAGGTCAAAGCATATCTTTATTTACCTGAGTCGTTGTAGGACGAAAGCCAACTAAAGTGTGAAGTGATTTACTGTTCGATCAGATTGTCTAAAATGCAATTTCAATTTTTGCCACAATAATAAAGACAAAGATATAGATATACAGTTTTATGGGATCATAAGTTTAGCTTCTTGGGGTAATAAAACAAAAGCTCCAATTCTTTATTACTAACGAAAGCTGAAATAATAATACTTTTTAAGAAAGCTGCAAATCAGTGGTGAAGCCTTTTAAAACGACGACCATTTTTAACGATGTGTCGAGTTTAATCGAAATTAATTAAATATGCTCGTCCCTGAATGTTGTTTGTGAAGATTTCAAGAGTATGAAGCATGTTTTTCAGATTTTTCAAAGATCAGCGCCCCGTAATCACTCACTCCACGAACTTCCATGGAAAATAAAAAAAATAAATACCGTATTGATGGGTTTGTTTACGTTCTTAATGCATTTCAAGATGACTAGCTGCATTTAGGTTATCCTTTTCTACGTACTTTCGTAAACAACGATGATATTACAGTTTTGGGTCCTTATTTAGGGCAGCCAGCGAGATAAAAATACAATTACGCTTCCTGCAGGATAACGTTCGGAAATAGGGACTGGGCCGAACACTCCTGCGGTTCCAGGAATCATGAAAAGCGTCGATGTTACGTACCGTGCGAGGGTTGCTAAATAAGGTATAACCCGTTCAATCAACAAGTTTTTCTAGCAGTTAGGGGCGAATTGTAAATATTACCATCATTATTTATTTGGTACAATTTACCCTTCTATACGTACGAGTATATCACCCATCCGAGGATTTTATTACATATATTTTGTTGCTTTCCATACAAATCACTCAAATTGAATTCCTATTACTATAAACTGTTGTAACTAGAATTACAGACAAATTCTTATCGATTACTGAAGTTCGGATACTTCCAGAATCATAAGTTTTTGCTTCCTCGGAATCAGTATACCTACCAAGAAAGAACAGGAAGTGATCTGTGAAGTGGAAGAATTGTAGAATGCACCACTTAATAACTGTAAACACTTCTTGTATTAATCTACTTCTGAGATTATTACGGATAATTGCCCAAAAGCTCTATTTGAACTTGAACTTGAATTAAATAAATCGTTAAATGTATTTAAAATTTAAAAAAAGATCTTAAAAAAGTGAATAATTATTATAATAAAGCTCTATTCAATTTTTACAAAAATTATTTCTGTAAAAGTGCTAATACTTTGGAAATATCATAAACAACTGAAAAATTGCCGCCTCGTGACCCAGAAAATATGCAGGCCAAATACTAAAGGATATCCGGACCATAATTTCGATAATTCAATAAACTTCAAGATTGTGTTTATTTGTTTTATGTTAATTGCTTAAGTCTCGTAGAACTATTACCAAAATGAAAATTTCCGAAAAAAAATGTTTACAACTCCCCGTTAAATATCCAATTATAATTCGTACAGTTAGATAGTCATTTCAAACTTCTTTTTGTCAACGTGAGTGAAAAGAATTACATAATACTGTATGTAATTCTCTTCTTAACATCGATTTCATTAATGTCATCGGAAACCGACTTATCGCGGAATCAGGCGATTCAAAATCAAAGAAATTCCTTTTCGGGAGGATTTCCTTTGCCATTCAACGTGGAAACGCTGCAAGCATTCGGGACACTTTTCAGATTCCGCAATATTATCGGAAATTTTTGTATTACATATAAAACCAAAATGTTACGTAATTATGTTATTAATATATAGAGAAATAATACATTTGTTTACTACATACATATTTACAATTCTTTTTTTTTTCAAAAATACCATGCAGATGTGTTTTTTAAAGCTAAAGCTCAAATAAATATTGCTTGAAGTTTTCAGTTTGCGATAATTTAATAAAATTCACTAGGGTAACCCAAAAAAGGAAGTAAAATTTTAATTTTTTTTTAGTGCATTTAAGTGGAAAAATACTGTGTCCTTAAAATTTAAATTTCTAAATGGTGTACCTACAATCACATTGCTCTAATTTGAAAACATCCTGTAGATGACTTAAATTATTTCATTTAGCAGAAAGAAAAAAAATTCTTAGAAAGTAAAATACATATATGAAAGAAACGAAAAAAAAAACATTAAATATACATATATGATACAAGTCGCAAAACATTGCTTGATATAACCATTAGATGATGGATATGTATCTAATGTGATGACGGAATTTACTGAAGAAACGCTGACAGAACGGTTAAACATTCCTAAACTTGTAAAAATGAATAATTATAGAATTAAAACTACACCACAAAAATGACATTTTACATTTGGGTACATAACTACTTTATGTAAGTTTAATTCTTTCTTATTGACCAAGTATGTATTGAGCCGTAGAGAAATTGAAAGCAACTTTTGGTATAATTTTACCACGAAACGTTTTATTCTGCCTTAAAAACTATTGCTAAATGATTATTTTTCATGTTTCTAATTTTAATCTTAATTACAATAAATTTGCCGTAGATGGCATTTAATTTACTGCACTGTAAAAGTCAAATATACATTCAACAACAATTCTACTTTAATGAAAATGAATAATTATATCGGGTGTTCATTTAAATTTATTCTCCAAGTTGGTGTTGAAGAATCGATTGTGAACGCACCACGGATTCAGATCACGGATCAGCTGTTTAAATCTAACCTCACTTTTTACGTTGTTTGTGTTTTTACTCTGCAGGCAGACGAGTAGTGCGTTCACAATCGACTCGTCAACGCCCACTTCGAGGAGAAATTTAAATGAACATCCGATAAAATTAAAACTACATTGTAAAAGTGAAATTTTACATTTAGCGTACTTCATGTAAAATTGATTCTTTCGTACAGAGCAGGTATTCAGACGCGGATAAATTTAAAGCAATCTTTGGCGTAATTTTATCACAAAGTCAAATTTACATCCAGCAATAATTTTATTTTACATACATGTAAAATTACCATGTTTCATACAACTAATTTTATCATACACCGTATAAATGACACTCAACTTTTTGTACATTTTATTTTCTTATATGGGTATTACACAAACTGTGTAAATATAGATACCTACAATAAACATTATTAATGTTGAAATTAATATTCATGAAGCCATTACTCTCCAATTGGAAAAATTGTAATTATTTATCATAGATAATACTCATTATATGAGGTACATAATTTAATGGGGCCAAAATAATTATTTACATTACAAATTCGGTAGGCGGTAGGCTACGTTTTACAGCGCGAGGTTTTTAGATTGAAACACGACCGTGCAGCGGGACTGTTTTAACAAAAACCGAACGATGTAAAATGCCTACCGCATGAGTAATTTATTAATCTTTTTGGCCGACGTCCGACGGCCATTACTCGTTTTCTCAAATTTGAAATTTGTTGTATGTAACCAATAATTTTGCACAACTTGTCGAAGTCTGACATTTGATTAATGAAATCTATTATAGGTACCGATAACTGACATGCTTACGATTTACACCACAAGATGGCGCCATCAGACTTTAAAAGAAAACAAATTAATTATGTTCATTTTCGAAAACTGAGCGGATCAGTGGTAGCGGAATCTTGTTTTAGTAGGTATGATAAGTAGATTTTTTTTTGGAGGCCCCAGAAAGCTTAAAATTTTCGCGTTAGTTTACACACTCCGTGCGGTAAAATGACAGATAGCTTGGTTAGTGTGTAAAAATCAAGATACCGAAGTTGTTCAAAATGTGTAAACATGTCATTTAGAGTTGAGGAGGCCAAAAATATTTTTTTCATGTTCGTTTCCTGAGATACATAACCGGGAAAGTGAGGTATATAAACTTTTCCAGTTATATACCTAACTTGACATCTGTTAAAGATAACCTTAAAATTTACAATTAACTAATGTTTTTTAAGACTTTGTCCAAACGAACACAAAAAACTTTATTCAATATTCGTGCGGTGTCACTTTTCAGGTATTTGGCCTCTTTTGCATCACTCGGCTGACGCCTCGTGCTTCCAATTTCGGCCTCGTACCTGACAGCGCTACTCATATGAAAATCACTAATGTAATTTTATAACAAACCACTTGTAGTAAGTGTCTTATGACATTAAATTACCTTATGTAATATATTTGCCACATCGAATCAAATTTACAAAAAAATTGTTTCAATCAATAAAAGAAATCCCATTTTTTTAAACGAAGAATTTAGAGAAAGTTGTTTAAAATGAAAATTAAAATTTTTCGAATCATTCTCTTCCATTTCTGATGATTACAAAATCGTTGTCAGTTTTGATCGACAGAAAATAATTATTTGGACTTTTTTAGATCATCAGGATGATCAATATAAATTGAAATGATATTTAACTTTTGAGACAGAAGTAGGTCGATTAATAGGATTATTAGTTGGTCTAAAATGTGTACAAACCTTCAATCGGCAGTTGAGACGTTGGTGTTAAATGTTGGTATCTGTAAAAAAACTGCATCAAATTAAAAATCTAGATCTAGACACCACGGGGCTTGCAGCGACAAAATTAGATCGTCGAACAAAAATTGCACCGGTGGTAAAGAAATCTAGGATTACTCGTCGAAAGTGAGAAGTTTGATTGCAGCGATGGTAATGATGCAGGCAGGTATGATTAATAGGAAATGTTGCGGTCCAAAGTAGATGATCCTCCGTGAGTCGTCATAAGGTGGATGCGAACGTCGGCAGTTAGAATTTCGTGGATGACGTTGACCGGTGTTCGTTGTGGTGTAAATTCAGCAGGAAATAAAGAGGTCGTAGTGATCAGCGAGCGTTTCGGAGTGTGGGTTATCGTGAATGAACGAATTACTTACTGGGAATTTGAGCGGGAAATGTTTGTGTAACCGTTCACGTAGGGCCGACGTTGGTGTGTTGCAGGAATGGTCGTAGCCATCGTGAGTCAGCAGGAGTGGCTGGAAGCGCTAAATCGCCGGATTAGGCCGTGAGTGTCGCGAGTTGCGGTGTCAGAGTTGGTCACACGTGTATTACGTCCGCGCGTCCACAGTTCGTCCACAGTTGTTGTTGACCGCTGCAGGAGTACCGAGGGCGTGGTGAAGATCGCGCAGTCGCCACCTGGTTGGCACGAGGAACTCGTCGTCCCGCCCAGCCGCGAATCGTGGATCGCCGGGCGCGGCCCACAACACAACTAGCATTTATTCTATTCTTGCCTAGAAAACAACTAAATAAAAAGCTGGAGACGATGCGATCCTGCGTCTTGGGCTCGGGCGCGGGCGCGTCCTGCCCAACTCGCGAGGCTAACCACCGGGCCAATGCAGGGGCCCAACCTTGTACATCAAAGAAACAAAACAACAGACTCGCCATGCCGGATGATTTATTCCTTTGACCAAGAACCGTCGAACAATCAAACTTGCATCGTAACTTCCGGACCATGTGAGTCCTGGTCCAGGTCCTCCCGATCTGTTTACCTTCCGCGGGATACTAATGGATCCGGCGGTGCACCCCCGGTTCTCCCGATGCTAAACTTATTTTAATTTTGTTTTCGCGTTCCGATAGGTGGGCCCCACCCGAATCAATGCCGCTTGCATTCTAATTTGTAATTCTCTCTTCCTGATGAGAATATCCGATCAGTCGACCGATGCTATCTCGGTATCACGATTTTTTCCTTTAATTCTGCTCCGCTCCTTCCAGATTCTTATTACCTTCCACTTTCTTATAAAGATGGCTCCTAATCGGATGTGTTATCTACCCGCGCAATAAATATGTGTCGAATTGCCCCTACCCTCGAGCTCTTCGGTTTCGGCTTTCGGTTTCGATGTAGAGATGCCGACACAAATTTCCGATTGATGCGCCTCTCCTCTGGCATATAATTAGCACCCGGTTCGGGAAAAGCTCGTAATTGCGTGCAACCCCATTCACGACTTACTATGAATGTAAATGGTTCGTCCGATCTTTTCATTGCCTTTTTCACTTTAATTTATGTTTTTACTCTAATTTCTTTTAATTCCTACTTCATACTGCTTCTTATTTTTATTCCGTTCCCTGTCTTCCCCTGTACACTCACACTTGGTAAACTCGCCAGGTATAATTGCCTCACAAATCACACTTCCAGACGTTATCCAATTCTACAATAATAAATCCTGTCCACCAAACGAATACTACACACCCGACTATTAACAAATGCTACCCTAAATCCCCCAAAACTCACCAAATTAAATTATTTTTACACGAATTCCTCCACCTTATCATTCTTACTTTTGTTTTCTTAAATACGTATATACAAATATCCTTGTACCTACAAGACGTAATTAATTATTACCTACTCTCCATAAAACAAATCTTCGTTTCAAAGTATACAATTTAAATTAAATATTATTAAATCAAATAGATTCTTTTTCACACTTTCGAACAAGAAAGTCGTAAACTACTTCAAAAATCAAAGCACTGATGTACTCTTTCATACAGTTCTTGAACACACACCTAACAGTTGTTTTCAATCTTGGAGTACTCTATTTTCTAATTCCAACCATGATTTCAATCATCTATCATACTCTTATAAGTAATCCCTGAATAGGAAAATTGTCTCTTGAGCCAATCACATTTTCATTTAATCTACATTACTGATTGTGTCAAGAATAACAAACAAACGTATACAGGGTGTAACAGAAATAAGTACATTAACTTTAACCAGTAACAGAACTCGTCATGATGAACAATTTTTCTATGTACCATTTTTTCTAAATCGGCATGGTTAGCATTTTCCCCCCCATAAATTAACGAGGCGTTTGTGTAAACCTTCTGAGCACAGGTTCTAATAATGGGCAGTATTTTGATTTCGTAAAAATGCTTAGAAACGGTCGTCACATTTACAGTCACTTCTGGTTTCCAGTGGCGGGTAGCGAAATTTTTGGAAAATTTTAAACAATTTTCTCATTAACAAGAACGTTTACGAAAAAAAAAGAAATTAGAAAAATTGTTACTCTTGATGAGTTTTATTACCTGTTAAAATTAATGTACTTATTTTTGTTACACGCTGTATATGTATTTCTATTCTAAACTGTCTTAACAGAATGCCACCTACTTCAGTCTAGCTATGGAAAATATTTGCAAATCATGAATGTGACATTATTATCAAAACTGACATGGATAGGTATACCTATTTGTTTTTCACCGATCTTTACTTCCATGTGATAAAATAACAAATGCACATCACAAGCGTTTATTATTTATTTATATTTAATTTACATACAATCTTGATATTTGTCTCCTCTTTTTACGATATGAACACAAGATTGTTCTTATTTACTCTTTTGAAGACAATTTGACAAGGTGTACATCCTAGGCAGATGTAGGTGACTAAATTTTTTTTACCTTAGAAATATTGTAGCTTCAAGCGACTTTCTCTATCTGTATAGAAACGGTTGAAGTGGCTGCTTTTTTGTAACCGGACTGTAACTGTACTGTAACTGCACCAAAAGAAAAGCTTGAAGATAAAATATTACTTATACCTATATTATTCAGAGTAGGTCTTTTTGTGCTTCGCCCAGTTGCCGGCCTAGACTTCGTCTCGGTCTTCAATCTCTGGGCACAAAAAGACTCACTTCTACTCCTAATGATATAATCTACTACATATATTACTGACATAATTTTTAGTCCAAAAATGTCTAAACCAATCGAACGTAGATTTAAGAATCTATGTTCGATTAGTGGTGGAGTTTTGTCGTCGAATTTCAATTTTCTCATTTCTTAAACTGCTATAATCCCCTAATATCACAAGTTTGAAAATTATCTTTGACCAGTATTTATTTCAACAATAAGTTCGGGAAAAGAAGATTGTAACAAGAGACGTAAGAACTGGTGTGAACAAAGACTTCCCAGTTCTGCACAATCTCAGACTTTTCTACAATTCTCAATAAAAGACGGCCAATCAAACTTTACGACATAAATATTGCTGTGTTAACCTCTCCTAATTTTCGTCTTTTTATTTGAAATAGAAATGTATTCGAGTCGTGGAAACACTTAAACTTGTTCTGTACAAGCGCACAATTTATCTGTGTCGCTAAAGATTGTTATTTATTTAAAAAAAAGCGTGTTGTTATCATATTTGAAGGGCGGAAAGCAGTTACTAAACTACTTATCTGTTGGTTCGTTCCATATGGCTAATTTGCATGTGCGACCCTTAGCTCTCAGCCCAATTCTCAAAATCGATGAAGCAGATTGTGACGGGAATCGTATCTTTCGCGTTCCGAGAATTGCCAAATGGTCATCAGATCTGCCAGCACGAACAAAATGTCACTTTTTGTTGCATTTATTTAATTGTTGTTTAAACAACTAAATTGCGAGTTTTGCGACGGTAAATCACATGGAATAAATAATTTCTAAATTTACGTCGGTTTATTTTTATCAGATTTACAATAAAAGTTAAAATCAATACTTCGAGATACACTCGAGTGTTTAGTTATTCAAATCACGTGAGCAATATTTTTAAAAGAAAAGCTAGCATTATTTTTCAGTAAAAAATGTCGTAATCATACTATCATCCCCTAATTTAGGCTTTCTCCCCTCGGTCTTGATAGAGGTCTACCTACATTTTCGCATGCGGGATATCTCCTGAAAATTTTATTTTTCAGAAGCAATCTTTAAATTATAACAGTGTTTACTCAAGCGTAATGTAATATTGTGAACCTCCTATCTAATATTCATCAATTTGCTTAATTAACTTTGCATAATTGAAATTTATACAGTTTATACGCATGCAAGTAAGTAAATTTCATTTAATATAAAAATGTTCGATTTAGTTGTTTAAATATGTAGTATCACATTCTCGTTTTAATTAAATTCACTTCTCGCTTTGTTTAGTCTTTGAGAGCTTCAGGTATTTATACTGCTACCACCGTTACTCCCATATCTTCCATAATTTCACATATTTATTTACCATGTCCGGTTTTCATCACAAAAAACTAAAATATCCTGAAAATTTACATCTTCAGCTTCACCAAACAAAGAATTTCGGGATAACGACAGGAAAGGTAGAATCAAAGTAAACACTGCGTACTTTTAATTTTTTTATTTCTTTCTGGATTACAACATGATGATAAATGTAGGTGCAGGATTTCAATTATTTGAAACTGAGCGAAAAACTCGCTTTTTGCTTGTGAGTCGGATTATCACATCATAACAGTTTTATTGAGTGTCGGATTTTTATAAAAAAAATTTGATGGGTGTTGTTGCAATTTAGTGATCTAATTTTTGCAGAAGTGCAAAACCGTGATATTAGAGAGAGAAGGATAACAGACGGGGTATATATTATTCATGACAAACAAATGGAGTAGGCCATGCCAGAGATTTCCTTGCTGTAGGCTACAGACTCCTTATTTCTTACCCTTGCCTAATCAATACCATAACTTCATGATGTTATTAGACAGCTTGACAAAACAAATGATTTAGATCGTGCACAGTTAGAACAAAATAAATGTACAAGGACGTCGAACTAATATGCGAAAATGTGACGGCATGGTCGTTTAGAGCATTTGGTAGCTCCCCTTCCTCACACCCTATCGCTGACCACTCCATTCGTTCCATTTGAAATTGTAAATAAGAGCTTAGGCGGCCACTCAATAGGTCATCTACTTTATTGGACGTCAAGAGTCGCCATGTGAATGGAGAAAAGTTCCGATAATCAACTTGAGCCACTATTGTGGATGTTTTGAGAAATGAGGGTGCTTTACTGCACGAGCTGTTTGTATCTTGATAACGTGATTGCACCTCCACTCCATTCCGTCTCTCAATTCGCAAAAAATTTCTTCGCCTACGACGAATGCACCACTACGAAATTAAAAATGCCACGACTCCTGACCACATCTACGTAAGTAATTGGCTCTTCCAGCTTTCACGGAGGAGTAACATTCAAACGGTTTATCAATATAACCCGTGTCTTTTGCAGAACGACTGCAATATAATACAGCAGCCTCGTATAAACCAGTAGCGCGTAGAAGATAACTCGAACCTATTATCCAGATTATCCCTTAAACGGAATAAATGACCACGAGGGGCCAGTTGTACGTCGGCACCTTATCTCCTTCCTTCAAATAACTATATATGGAATAAGTAAATGCATCCAATTTGTTTCATTCTTGCTGCGGAAAAATTCACACAGATGATACAAATAGCGATAAGGGGTAGAGGTACGCGATAACTCGACTAATAGTCGTAAAAACTAAGAGTTAGGCTGAGGATTGTAAATGGCGTCGAGGACTTTTATCCTAAATGGACGAGTGTCCTGAGACCGATAAAATCAAGCTAGGTGTCTTGCCCAGCGGGATTTTACAATTCGTGCGTGTTGCCATAACGCCCTATAAAATTATATCCGCTACGACGGAAAAATATAATCAGATATACATATACATCACCCCCAAGCAACCCCTCACCCATTCAAAACTATAGATCGAGTATTTATGTAACTGTACCTTCACCTTCGAACAAATCTTTCCATAAACATTTTTTTAGGCACCCTTAATGAAAAAGAAAATTTTACGTACTCCCAAGGGGACGTAAAGTAACTCTTTTTCGGACGCACTTTTCGGACCTTGTAAGTTAACAACGAAACAGACAAAACCGAGTAAACCGACTGAAAACAAATGAAAATTTGACAATAAATTTAACCAAAGTATTTTATTTATCCGAAAAGTGTTGTGTCGTTCTGGTGCTTATTTTGTGCATAATAAGAAAATGAACATTCATATAATCGATAGCAACAGCGTGATGAAGAAATGTGTAATACAACAGCGAAAGTGATGAATAAATGTCTAATACGCCACCGGACGTTGATTCATGTTCAAGTTCATTGATAACATGTACATATTAATAAATGTATTTATTGGAAAAAGTAGATACAAAATAAATTTGTAATTTTTCCAGTGATGTTGTGTTTTGCTTTGTAGTTCGTGTGGTCACCTAAAAATGTAATGTGCACCTCGTACCTCGCCTGTTTTCAAGTCTCGGCTCCGCCTCGACTAGAAATCCCAGACTCGGACGAAAAAGATGCACTTTTCGGCCTTGATACACAAATAACTATTCTTCATCCGATTCCATCACAAAAAAATTCCAACCTCGCCCATTCTATCGAAACGTATTCTAACCGCAGGCATGTGTTTTCTTAATGACTGGTGGGCCTCAAGGCTCCAATTCGGGTCCACTACTTTTCCAAGTAATTAGCGATAAACAAATGACACCTCAAATTCTGCAAAACTCACTTATCTCTGCTACTTTTGTTCTCTTAAAGAATTTATTCCTGCAAAGTATTATCCTGCTGTTGTGGCATCATTTTACAAAAATAGGTACTCATTGTCAGTACAATAAATTTTTCCTTGAAGAAATTTAAATTCGATACTATGAAATGATGTAGTATTCTTTTCACAGAGTGGAGCTCGTAATTTATCTAGATACTTCGAAAGACAAAGCGGTGATAGTCTCGCATACTTATTTATGATATCATTTCCATCTATGTTATAGGAATTGACTTTTTAAGTAGAAACTTCACCTGGAACAAATGTTCAGTTCACATCAATTTTCTTATTTGAGTAATATTGGTCGGGAAAGAACTGTACGTGAAGTCTGGTGTGCCTCAAGGCTCAAATGTGGGCCCCCTCGTTTCTCGAAAGGTTATCAACGACAGAGTAAAAAATGATGGTGTAAAATGTTGTTGCAGGATGATGGCACGATGGACCAAGACGTAGATGGGGATGGTGCGATCAACCTTTCCACATCGCAAAGACCATCGGCGGCGACAACCCCCAACGATAGCGTACACACTGAAGACGCAGAACAGGTAATAATCGTGATTGATTGATTGATTGATTGGTATCGTTCGACGGTTCGTAAAGACGGTGTTGGTAATTTGATGTGGTGTAAATGTGCAGGTCGTAACAACGATTGGGTTGTTGTGTATTTAGCGATTTGGGGGTTAGTTGAGTAACGAGGGGCATAAAATTTGCGAATTAAAAATCGGTATCGCGTTTGGAAGCGCAAAATCAGAGGTCGGAGACAGAGAGCTGTCCTTTCTAATCAAGACCTGTGGGCTGCCCCCTTCTTTCAGCCTCGCCCTTACTAATGCACTCGGATTTTTCATCTTAATTGAAAGAGTTTGGACCAGATGTCTCCAATATGAATCAGGATAGTCCGTGTTTAGATGCGGTGTATGATTGCTGAGTGTACTCTGTTGGCGCTTTCGTTCCACTATAAATTAAACGAGAGCTTTCGACTTGATAGATGTGTTCGATAAAGTTTTTCCCTGTTCGAAATTAAGATATTTGCGCGGTATAATTAGAAATGAAGCTAATTTTGCATTCTTTGTTTTCGGCTCGTACTTTAATTAAAGATTTTAACAAATGCCAGGTGCCTTCTGTTCACTTCGCACCTCAACTTCTTAATGTCGAAATTAAAAAGCGGTTTTAAATATAATTTAATGTGAATTCGGTGAACTTCCTCTGTCGCTCTACCGGTTTAAATTGAAAACAGAAACTTTCACGTTATTTCTTCGGCCAGTCTGACAGTG
The DNA here is from genome assembly GCF_963966145.1 of Tenebrio molitor. Taxonomy (NCBI): domain Eukaryota; kingdom Metazoa; phylum Arthropoda; class Insecta; order Coleoptera; family Tenebrionidae; genus Tenebrio; species Tenebrio molitor. The sequence goes on from NC_091055.1 coordinate 3,356,867, forward strand.
TCTGATGGTTCAAAAACTGTACCAAAAAATTCATAAAGAACCACGATACAGCACGTGGTGTAAATTGCCACGTTAGAATGCAATATGCTATCGATCGCACAGGGAAAGTGAGTGCATTAAAGCATGTGTGAAGTGAGCATCGATATGGCCACTGACCTCACCCTCTTTCTCCCTTTTCATCGACTAAGTTTCCAACGTTCTCTTAAAAATCATACTGAGAATTCGACAAATCCCGTAATTACGCGATACATTTTATAAATGAAACGTGTCGTCAATAAATTCCCTTCAAACTTTTCTCCCCAGCTTTTATCCTTCGTAATCCACTTTGAATGGAAAGTAAGCAAATAATTTTGAACACGTTGCATTTTTGACCCTTTCTGTTTTCTTTTCCTATATTCTCTATTCAATTTAAAGAAAGTCATTTCAATGTATGAGAAAGACATCGCCCCCGAACTACTACACCGACGTGGTCACTCATCGGAATTGAAAAAGACGTGTCCCGATTATTTCAAATCAATCTACACCTGCTTAATTGAAGATTTACACTCAGAATTTTCTTAATCCGATGTATCAGCGAGAGATTAATCATTCGAATAGTCACCAATACAATTTCTCCTAGTCTAAATTGTCAAGAATTACACTTTTCCATATATTACAAAGAAACTCTTCACTTCGAAACAAAAATATAGAAATGGATAAAGCAGTGACGAACTCTTGGGATCCTCTGCGATGGAAACACTCGTAATTTGAAATAATCTTGCAACCATATTGAGCTACTCAACATTTCTACAAATATTGTTCTGTACCAATCGATAAAAAAGAAAATAACAAAAACAGGTGTAGTGCGTTTATTAGATTTTTTCCGATCAGTCTTTTATTTTGTAATCGAGTGAATCTGAGTTTTAGAAAAAGTTTCTCGTGAGGACTAAACGACTTTTGATTATCGGGTGATTTTCCCAAAACTTCTTAATATGTCAAGTATGAATCTTTATTTGATTTGTAGGAAAATGTCAGATGTAATGTCTTGCCTTTTCATTCTCAATATCTCTCTAATACATAAAATTCTATTAAATCGATCAGTCATCGATGACAGGACTGAAATGTCTTACAAGTTTTAAATACAGCAAAGTCAAGACGATAAGCTTAGCGTATTCCTATTTCTGCAATAAAGTATATACCTACTTTCGCCTAGGTTCTACGTGGAATTACTAGGTGTAAAAAACTAACTGGATGTAAATTCCGGCGATGGTTAGGTGTACGCTCTACCGACATACCGTGCGATCGAAAATAAAAAAAAATCGAGATGGCCATGATTAATACACTTCAGTTGGCAGCACGTAACAATTTAATTCAAATGTCATCAGATGTCATTAATTACAATAGTAACTGTCAACTTGCCGCGATTATTTTGTTTTTCCATACCTGAAAAACAACCCGTTCAAAAACAGGCCTGGCACAATTCCCGAATTAATGCAAGTAATTACTGATAACTGCAATTTAATTGGTGTCCCGACTTTGCGAAGGTCATTTTTGAAAACATGAAGCGAAGGAAGTAGCATCATGTTTGGAAGCTGAAGGCAGACATTTCGAACATTTACTCTAGTTCGCAAATACGATTGGAGCTCCTCATAACCGACAGGTCACACAAAATGCACACCTTTATGAAAATCAAGATTTCAACGTTCTCAAAATCACTAACCTAACTTTTAAGACTGACATCCGATAATTGAAATTTTAACGAATTGCCAACTGAAATTTTTGTTTTTTTTTATATCTCGGTATTTTGAAACAGATTGAACAACCACGCTGAATAAAATATGCATTTTGGAACGATAAAAGAACTGTACCGATATTCTTGTCAAGTTTGGTAATTTCTACAACTGCTGCAAGCAAACATGTTTTTGCAAGTCATAAATATGAGATAACATTCCTTCAAAAATGTAACTGCAGAGATCTATCGGATGTTCATTTAAATTTCCGGTCAAAGTCAGCTGTTTATATCTTACGTTTTTACACGAGTGGTGTGTTCACAATCGACTCTTCAACGCCAACTTTGACCGGAAATTTAAATGAACGCCCGATATTTGCTACTAGTAGAACACATTGTAAATAGACCACCAAACTTTTCGGAGGGAAAAAACTAGGGATTTAAAAAGTTTCCAATGTTGTCAAATATGAATCTTTCTAAAAACCCGACAACTATGTAGAAAATATCTTTTACAATTTGATACCTTTAACATTCTATTAGATAAATCGATTATCACCCATCACATGACTTGAAATCTCTTACAATTTTTAAATAAAGCAAAGTCAAGATGTGCAAATGTAAATTCCTACATTTACGTTAGTTTTTAAAATCTTGAATTTTGATCCTGCTAATCTTCTATCGGTGGATTTATTTATTTTTCGTAAAAGAAAGATAGTCGGATGTAAATTCCGGCGATGGTTGCTTCTTGACCACACTAAAATGGGCAACATTTAAAATTATAAACAATCAAAAGACGTTTATTAAATTTTTCGCAAGTTGTCCCCATACCTATCTAGCGGTATTTCACAAAAGCACACGTTTGTAAAATGAAGGTCACGAGTATTTCGTAAGAGTTTGCGATTGGTTATTGATAATTCTATAAAATTAGTACTTTTCAGACTAATTTATATTTTATACAGCTCCAATTACGTCGTTCATTTTGTAACAATTACGTAATAGGGGTAAGATCCTAGAGCAATTTACATCACATGTTATAGATCCCATCCGACCTTTTGATGGAACATACTTGGATTAAGTAACCCTTGACGATCAGACAAATTTACAAAAGGTGTTCTAATATTGTTAGGCATACATTTTTTTAGAACCAACAACCCAAGATTAGTTTAACGTAAACTCTTATTTCTTGAATGGCCGTAGATGTACATGAACATTTGGTCATCTTGTAGCTTGTAGCATTCCTGAAACGGTCACTTTTTGGAGTTGTTGGAAGATTTCAATGTTGTCTTAGATTCTTAGATCGTCTTAAACCTGGACAGGTCGTAGATGCGATTTGGGGATAAAAATGTGTATCGTTTAGTTTTGTTGTGGTGGCAAAAGCAATGGTGCGGTGGAGTTGTTGTTGGGGAAGGAAGAAGAAGCGCGTCGGTCCAGACTGAGTTTCCAGCTTTGAGGTGGCTTTCCGTAAGTTGGCTCAATAGATGCGATGTTGACGTTTTGCGATATAGCCGCATGCAAAGACTAAATTGAATTTGGGACTGGCCGGCCTGTTTGGATTCCAGGATGGTTGTTTAGTTTGCCGGAACAAAGAAAACAGCCATGTGTTTATTCTGCTTGAAATAGCAAGCCACTCCCCGGACCGGCTCTCTGCGGCCGGTGTAAACACCTCGACGAGGTACGGTCGACCATCAATACATCGCTTATACACAACAGGGAGGCATTACGGCCTATTTCGCTTTCTTTAACGACAATCCAATCGCAGATCGCGAGCTTAAAAGCTCGAGATAGTGTAACGGCTCGCTGTCTAAGTGAGATGTAATGCTGTTCCAGATACCGGGACTATTAATGCGTGCACTGGATTTCCGTTATCTAGATAAATGGATGCACGAGTTAAACTCCCGATTCCGGGAATATTTATACATCCGTTCCGGCAAATAGTCTCTCTCTCCTTAAGGTTGCCGGGCCCGCTCCTGTTTTGCACGCTCCTGCTCCTGCTGCCCCCGCTGCCGAGGAAGCGTCGCATATCGAATCTGCCACACTTTCGGTAAACAATACCCTATTTAATTGCTTTTACAGTCTCGTGCACTCTTTTGCTAGAGTACACTCCGGGCCCACTTCTCCTCCTCCACACAGTCCCTAATCAATAAAAAACTTGGCTAAAAAGTTGGCCACACTTTAATTGTGGCGGCTACGTTTCAATCCTGACACCCACCACGTTCGTCCTCCACGTATCGTTTCGTCGCGACAAGGATAAAACTGATATTGCAAATGCCGTCCCCATCCACCCCTCTAAAGCAGCTGCAAAGTTTTCTGCATGACCGAACCAAGTGTGTCAGTTCTTAATGCTTAGAAAATATATGATCGACGCGTATCGACTGCACCAGGAAAAGCCATCATCGAACGCGAATGACAAGAGATTTTCGCCGATAAGGAAAAACACGTAACGCTAACACGGATTTAACAAGGACGCTCTGCTCCCTCTCGAGGAACGGCCAAATGTGAAAATGTCGGAAAAATTCGCTTTCCATCGAGGTACGTCGAAGAGGGACATTAATGAGTGAGCGTAGCGTTTATTTCTCGCAAACGGATTAGCCACATTTCCCTAACCGCGCAGCTCCACCCGGCTTGTTTGTGTTTGGGTTTCGAGATCCATCTGTAAAACAAATACTGCTGTCAGTCGACGCTCTTATTGTCTTTTTGTTATAGAAATAAACCACGGTGGAGAAAGCGGCCATTTTAATTCGCCTCGACTAAACAAAAGCTTAATTCTTTTATCGCGGTCCGATTGCAAAAAAATCAACCCCTTCTCGCTCGTGTTTAGAGTAGAGTCGTCGGTGTTTCAAATTTCGCCCCGACAAGATTTAATAGAAAAGTCAGGTGCGGGAATCTTGTCGATAGAAATTGATGATCGGTGCTTATTGACGTTTCCCGGCGAGTATTAATCAGATGAAAATCTCTCAAGTTTTTGCACGGTGTGGTGTCGGCGTTAGCAGCTAGCCCTCTTGTTTTATTGGCGTACTTTTTCTTTATCTTTTTTCACAGCTAAAAGCCGTGTTATGGTAAGACGGAGGTAATCTTAGGCAGTGACGGGTGACGAAGAACGGCAATCAGCACTAACGGCCGTTCACTGACCGCCTCACCACCGCTTTACCGCTCCGATTCGATCCTAAGCTGCTGACTCTCTATCTCTAACCTCTAATCTTTCTATCGCCTCGACACGATCTTTTGCTCTGCGTGCATCCCATGTATCAGCAATATGCCAACACAACTCCGCAATATCCACAAGACTCATCCGCACCCCCATCTGCTCCTCCCGAAACAATCAACTCGGTCATCGTGTCCATCTTCTAACTACTTTTTTCTTTGCAACTACCACAGATTTGATGGTGTCAACTCTCTCATCCACACCCCTTGTTGACAAATTCATAACATGTATCACCACCATGCCAAAGCAACTGTCTTCTATGCCTTCCCGTACCAGAAAGAATCAAAGATTTGCTCCAAGCGCGGTCAATTAAGATGTACACACAACTTTTGATCATCACGATCCCCGAACCAGTCGTTTTGATCGTTAAGAACTTCACCATGAAAAGAACAATTTTGAAGATAAACCGTGAAGAAAGTTAAGACCTTTTAACGATAGACTCCTAACATCTACCTGGCGAGAATATGCCAACTCTTTCCAATATTCTGTCTATCATTACATCACTGTAGAATGTTGGAATATCAAAAAAAGTCTAGCTGAGCACTCTTTGATTGGAGATGAAGATTTTAAAATAGCAAAAACTTTTAATGAGAAATTAGTAAGATGATGTACCAACTGATTACGGTAACAAAAAATACCAGCAGTTTACAATCTCATTTACATGGATATCTTTTGCCTAGGTAAAAATTGAAAAAAATTGAATTAAAAGAGAAAGTTAGAAATGTTTAGTAACAAGAAAATGTAAATACCAAGTATCTAAGTATATTTCATTTAAAGACCAAACATCAATATTTCATTAACATTGTGATTTATTTAGTTACAGTACCTAATTAATGACAGTCTTTACTTTCGTAATTTCATAAATGAAAAAACAGCCAAACATCTTCTGCATACCTGACATTTTAAATCTAGTTACGCTCTTTATTTTGTAATGGGTATTAAGCAACAGAATAAATATTTACATCATAGAGGCAACATATTTCTAAGGATTTGATGATCCTTGACCACGAGATAAATTTAGAAATTACTTTTTCTAATATTGTTAAATAAAATTTTCAATAAACTGAATTTGTAAGAAATATCAATCTTAAAGCAACATAGCATAAGGTCAAGATCTTCTTGAATGTAGCAAGAATTTCTGAGCGTCACAACATCTAACGCATGAAGATTTCATTAACACGTTTAAAAAATTAAAATGGAACTACAAATACGAAAAATTATTAATAACGAAGAGGCAAAAATGTCACGAAAACTGTTAATAGGAGATTCATTATCTGGAATAACTTAGGGCAGCGATTCTCAACTTGCTGCTGATCAATAAATTTTGTAAATAATATAAATATTAATTTAAACAATACAAAATGCTAGATTAACATTGTAATTGATGACAGTGCCGCTATGAATCTGTAAAACAATTATTATGTAATTCCATTTATGTATGTACTAAATTTTTTCCACAAGTATCTACGAAAAATCAAATTCAGCACCTTTCCTTTACAATTGTCCAAAAAATTAGAGTATTTCATAAAATTAGCAAAGTGTCTTAAAAACAAATTGGTAAGGTGTATCGGTAAAATGGCAACAAAACTCGTCACAATATCCTATAGTTTGTCCAGCGAGAGATTGGTTGACATAAAAGTCACTAAATTCTATGTAGAGAAAGTACAGTGTGGAACAAAATGATTGTCATCTAGTTTGCTTTGGAATTTTTGCACATGTAAATATTCCTGCACCGCTCTACTTTTTTTTTGAAGTGCCAATAAATGTCATCAATCGAATTGACAATTGTTACAATTTACTAAATTGAATTAACAAACGTTGGTGGTCACTTTCAACACTAGCTGTGACTTGCTTTTGTTAGCTCCTTTTTAATTTCAATCTGAACTTTGCTTTCATATCATCCCTTCGCAATAAATCACATTTGGAATTTGGATATACAGGGTGATTCATATAGTTTCATAAATATTTTAGCCAGTGGCAGATTCCGGTCTTAAACAGCTCTTGACAATAAAATTTTGAGTCATACACCAAAAATTGGCAAAAATTACCATATCGGTTTTTTCACTATTAGTAAATGCCATTCTTCGCTAAATTATTCCACTTTACGTCCAATATATAAGAAATTAATGTCATGAATGTTATAATACAAGCAAACAATTGTTGCTATAGAGAAAATATTGGTATTATAAAGTTCGCTTTAGTTTCATTTTGACAACAATGCCTGGCAGTTTGTTTCAACGTAAAATATTTTCATTTATCTGCAGTTTTTAAAAGGTGGTAGTACACTTTTCAACATGCTTTATCTTCAACAATTGTAACCTTAGAACCTTGACATTTTTGTAAGAATGTCTAGGGGTAGGAATCTACCACCGGTTTAAGTTTGTATGATACTATATGAATCACCCTGTATATTTTGAGGTTAGGCCTTCTTTTTTTTTATAGAGCGGCATTTCGTATTTTTACAAGGGTAATGCAAAGGTAACTAGATGAAAATAATTTTATTACCTAACGCACGTAAACTTTGAAATATATCCTTCAAGCAGTAACATTTTTGCCCTGAAATTATGCTCTAATTAATTTAATAAAATTTAAAATCTCGCTGGACGAAGTTTATATACAGGGTGACTGACGAAAAACCTTTGATGCTGTATCTTGCTTATTTTTTTTTCGTTTTGAATAAATGACATATCAAATGAAATAATTTTGAAAACACTTCATTACCAACTAAATAAAAAAAATATATTGCGTCCAGTTTTTGACAGATGAACATCAGCTTCTTTTTTTCAAATAGCACTGTACATTTTTTTTTATTGAGTATTGTAGAGATTTGTCTTCTGAATATAAAAATGCCAAAAACTATACCCATTCATGAAACAAAACTCAAGAAATTAAAGAGTAAATGTACAAAATTTTAAAATCAAGTGACCAAAATAAACAAGAGAGAAGTTTGTTCTAAATGCTCCAAATGACTAAGTAAGCTCTGAGTATTAATTTGTCGAAACAGTTTGATAATAATAATATTATAATGTTGCTGTGGAAGAAAATTTCCAAAGACGATTTAGTGTTAACCTGTGGTGAGGCATTTTTGGAGATTTGAATCTATTGGATTTCTTTATATTCATTCGAAACTTTCGAGACAATGTTTATTTGACCCCACCAGGTACCCAAAAAGAGTTAAGAAAAAAGATAGTGCGAGTATGTCAGGAAAAACCCCGAAATTTTTTACTGAATGCAAAGGTGGGCATTTCTAGAAGGTATCGATAGTGTCTGCAACAGCATTGAGGAAATTTTGAGCAACTAGAATAGATTTTGTATTGTTTACAAATTTGATTACTTGATTTTTGATTTTCAATTTTTTTCATTTAAAATTCATTTTTTGTTTTTTCTTTTAATGTAGGATTATTCAGAAGAAGATTCTTTATAAGAACGAATAAAAAAATATATAGAGTGTAATTTGAAAAAAAAAAAGTTGGCTATCGTCTGTCAAAAAATAGATGCCGAAAAAAATATCGAATAGGATAATAATGAAGTGTTTTTCGAACTATTTCATTTGATGTGTCATTTATTCAAATCGGATAAAGAATAAGTAAGTCAAAGGTTTTTCGTCAGTCACCCTGTATCTCATCTCTATTCGTCCGTCAATACTCGAGCCCCAAGGCAATCAATTCGTTCATTAAAAAACTTCACTGTTAACCGTCTAGGTATTGCATGAACATCCAAGAAAATTTATACCGGGCACGTTTTGATCGTAACTACCCAAAAATTAGTGTTGCAAGATAAGTTCAAACACATTAAAACATCTCTTGACATATGCCTGTTGTAAACTCGTGACCATCAGCATCAGCAGAAGAAGATGCATCGTCCCAACTGTACACATGGTGATATTTGCTTGTTGGCCACTTGAAAAGTTTGTAGATGTGAATGGAGTGTGACTCGTAGAATTGATAAGAGTCTAGTAGAAAGTTCTGCTAATTTGTAGAGTGAGGAGTTGCGCTTGTTAGATTGTGGAGTTGATCAGTTAGAGGTTGTGTCGCAATAGGGGATATGTTTTGAGGAAGAGACGTCTTAAGTGTGCGAATCTGGAAAGGGGTTGTAGGAAGGTGTGTTGAGGTTTACGTCTGTCGTGGTTGGAGTAGGTTGTGAGTGTGACGTGTCTAGATCTGTGATGGACGTCTGGAGCTTTGAAAGAAGTGACGATGGTGATCTGGTGCGATGGCGGTGCCTCTTCCGGTCACTGTCTCTTATTATTTCGGTTAAACATTTCTCATTGCGCTCGCTCGCGCCCGCTTCCCGAATACTAAATAAACATAAGTTTTAATTGAAGAATCTCGTTGTATCTCGGAGCGATGTGGACGGCGTTTCGCCCGCTCACCCGCTCCCCAGAGTTATTATTAGATCGCTACAAGCTGATGCAAATACAGATTATAAAGATCGGCCAGATGAAAAATGAGATACAGCATTCGCATTGTCTTATGTTATGACAATGGCGGTTCCCAACGCGACCGAGGCCAAATATTTGTCTTCCACCATAATGCCGGTGCCGCACCGAGCACCACGCTTCGTCGTGCATATTTATCATAACTACTGTTTATATACCTTTACCCTCACATGCCTCGCCCCGTCTAGTTACGTATGCAGTTGTAAGCACGAAACCGCGCGCCAATAATATTAAAATTTGATTCTGGCGCGGGGAACGTCACTCATTTCGGAGATCGATAAAAAGTCGGAAGATGTGTTGATGAGGCCGAGTTGAAGATTCAGCGACGGGATCATCAGAAGTGGGATATGGTAATGAAGGGCGGTGGCGGCGGCGGCGGCGGAGGCGACCGCAGCCGGCCCGTGTCCGCGGAGGGAGATAGGACAGACTGCTGACGTTGCGCCGCCCGAGCCAAATGGACAACGTTCTCGGCTAATGGCTCAGCGGGTGCCACTTATTCGACTCCGGCTAAATGGTTAAGGACGGCAAAAAACACACACCAAATGCCGATGTTGCAAAGAAACGTCAGCGCACTTTAATGGAAAATAATTTAAATGCCATCACCGCTACATTTAGAATCGATAAGAACGGATAACCCGTCCCTGCTGCCTCAATTATTTGCAAAAAAAAATACAACCCGTTTCCAACCTGCATCTCCAATTTTCTATTTTCTATTCTCTAACTTCCACACTCACGACTCTTCCGTGGATCGTGCCGTCTTCAGACGCTGCCGCTTCTGCTCTTCGTCAAACATCATGATGCGAATCCGTCATCGCGGAAAAGCGCACCGCGGACATCCTCGAATTTATGTTTACAGGTTCAAAATGTTGTGCGTGAAGCCAGGTAGAGAGGAACCTTTTGTTACCGACATCTTTCTAATCAGAACACCTGGTTCTTCTCATAAATGTTTATTTGTCTAGAACATTTCTGTATTGCACAAGCTGACAGTACATTTTTCTCAAGTTTGCAAACAAGTTCAAATTTTTTTAATAAAATAATTTTATCTTCTCAACATCTCCAGAATTATTTTTCTCGGCTGTCGCAAACAATCTAAATGAACAATACTTGACACGAAACAGAAAATTGCGGAAAACAAAAAGAAATCTATAATTCGTATGGTATTTTTCTTTACTATCACAAACAATTCATACATTAAAAATTTCTGTTCGTTGACCCACAATAATATCTTGTGTAAATCACATCAAGCAAAAAAAATCTTCCTTATAAATTAAAAAGGAAATCAGAAATCATTGGATGTAAATACATATATGTTTTAAAGGAAAAACTCTTGGAAAAAGTCAAATTATTTTATTAATTTCTGTTGCTATTTTCATTCAATCATCAGTATACTCGTATTGCTTACAGTATAGAAATTACATTTTGAATTTTTGTTTTTCCTGTCACTTGGGTGTCAACTCTTTGGAAATAAAGATTATTATTTTAAGGGGGCACGGCATCGAGGCAGGATTTATGTTACACGTCCGCTTTTTACGCGACATCCACGTCGAAGTTTATTCATACATTATAGATCACAGACAATGCTGAAATCAAGTAATGAAGCTATGAAGTATTGTAGAAATTGCAACGGAACGCGGTTTTCCTAGCGATCACCTATTCAAACACTGACCACAACCGCCATTGCTTAACTTCAGTTATATTAATGTTATACTTTTTAATGTATCTCTAAAAATGCACAAAAAGTTATAAAAAAGTTATAGCGGAACGCGGTTCACTCCGGCGGTCACCCATCCATGTACGGACCACGCCCGACATTGCTTAACTTTTCAGTGAAAAAGATTTTCTTCTTTTTGTTGTAAACAATTGAAATTTTCAACTATTTATTAAAATCAAATTATTTTGTGTTTCATCAGTTTATCACACAAGAAAATTTTCCGTGGCATCGTTTAAAAAGAGGAATCTAAACCCAAATATATTATGCTAATGGAAAACCTTAGGTATTGCTGCGGAAAATTTAAAATATTATTTTTTTCTTACTAAATTAAACAATACAATACTATACAATACAATCCCGTTTCTTGAAGTATTCAAAATTCATATTTACAAAAGAACCATACAAAATATTTTGTATTTTTTTCATTAAACAAGAAAAGAAATCTTCCATATTGAAGTGTTTTAAACATTATACATTTAAGAATGGCTAAAGCCAATCGTGTTTTATTAAAAGAAAAACTATGTATAACTTTGGAAATATAACATTATTTTTATATAGTTAGTGCAAAATATCCTTTATCTTGAAGCGGTCGAAAATCGCGCCTTTGCTTGTCTCCATAGACACGGTTGAAGTGGCTTTTTTTGTAACCGGACTTGAAACACTTCAAATCCTAGGAGTTGAAATGTCCACAGGCGGCTCGACCGAGTCAAATGTACGGTCATTTGAAGTATTTCTGCATTTCTTATGATTTATTTATCAATAATTACACGAAATACTTATTAATTAAATTATTTATATTAAAAAAAGCCGGTAAAAAAGCTAAATAACGAAATTAATACCCAATATTTAACCGGTGCCACTGTGGTATAACATGAATCGCCCATGTGCACGGATGACAGATGTCAAAATCAAAATTAGCAAGATGGCTGTTCAACGTTAAAAAGTAAACTTTTTTACATTTTAGTAGACTTTAATATTGAAACAAGGAATTAGTGCCTTAAAATTTGAAAATTCTAAGTTTGAAAATTGTCACTACTTTAACTGCAGCAAAAGAAAATAAATGAGTTCATGCCTGTATTTTTTTTGTGATCCGCTTGAAAGTAAAATAGTCTATACATGCAGAGTAGAAGGTGCTTCGCCCAGTTGCCAACCTCGATTTCCTCTCGGTCCTCAATCCCTAGCCTTAGCACAAAAAGACTCACTTCTACTCTTAATGATGTAATCTACCTACTATTTTCAATTTGGAAAATGTTCTTTAGGTTGCTAACAATTGAAATGTGTATTTAAAACATTTATTCATTGAGAACAATTCAAAATCGCTAGACTCTGTCACATCAAAGAAGAAAAAACTCTATCGCACGAAATATAAAATAAATAAATATGTAGGACATTGAAATTTTATATTTAATAAAGTACTTACAATAGAAAGTGTTTTGAATCTATTGCAACAATAAAACATTTCTGCCTGGGCTTCGAAAAAATTACAACTTTCAAAAAACTTTAATATGTAAATCATATTTTTTTAACGATAAAAATCTGATGATTGGGGTAAAGTAAAATAGATATGCTTATTTTCTTAGTCGTCCAACGAACATCGGAGATCACAAAATGTTACCGATATGAATAGAGAGGTTCACACTAGAGAAATTTTGTGGGAATTCTTTAAACTAAATATTTTGATTTTACTTATCTAAATATTATACTAATTAAACAGTATGTAGAAAATTAATTAGAATAATTTGAAGTTTTACTTTTGTTGCCCTAACATATTTAACTAAATATCCACGTAGTAATTTTGGAACAAAAAACAGTAACAAACAGTAAATGAGTCATTCGAATATTTTCAGTTGCGTCGGAACGCAAAGAACTGAAGCAAAACTCATAGAGCTATTGAAAAAAATTTGTAAATACTAAACATATAAATAAATTTAAAAGATAAAAATCATATTACATATTTGTAAAATCAGGAGTATTTTGTGCGGATATCGGATGATCTGCTAAAATTAGAAATAGAAATAAAAAGAAAAAAAATTTGCTCAGGGTCGTCAGTTACGGTGAAGAAAAATTGTAGATTTGGGTTTCTTTTTCAGAAAATGTTGCTGGAAAATATAGTGTCGGTCGAGCGCGACGACCGTCGCGTCCGAAACGGCGTTGACGTTCAGAAATTTCTAAATTCCCTTCGAAACGAAAAAGATGTAAAGCAAAGCATGCGGAATACCTGTCGGCCAGGGTCTAGATTTAAGGGAAGATTTTGTACACCTACTCCGCCATACATATCTGATCGAAAGGCCCCCGGACAGAATTGGAAAGAAAAATGAAAAGATTGTATCAACGAAATTGCTTTTATTTCTTGGTTGACACCGCTGTCGATTATTTGTTGGGTCGGTGGCTCGTGAATATTACTTCGATATGAGTTACGTCTGGCTTGCATATGTTACCTCGCCGGACTCTTATATTATGGGTACCGGATGTATCGGAAGTAAACTCCGGTTTCAGATTCAGGAGGTCAGCTTCGTTATATGGCGTACGTATAAAAAATAACTTTCCGCGCCATTCAATAACGCCGATGAGTTACGAGTTAAGATTCCGCGACCAATATTCAATAAAATAAAAACGGGCTGGAGAGGCCCACCCCTCGACGATGACTGCGGCTTATAGTTTTAAAATATATTTGTATGTCCCCACGTCGGCGTCTAAAGCCGATCGCATAACAATTGAAAAGGGATGGCGTCGTCCTTGCGTGTTATAAGTTCTTCTGACAATATTCTTCAGTGGCAGGTGCCCGGCCTGCTACATTTCCAATAACCAATATCCTGCGCAATCCGAGCCGACATAAACTTCGTTATTCATCCAGTTGATTTGAGAGGAGTACGCAACCAAAAACTCCCCGGACGAGTTATTTAGATTTACAAGAGGAGTTTAATTCGGAGAGGGTATTTAGGGCATATCTTGCATTTGTCACAGCGCCCTCCCTCGACCCTCGATCCGTCAGAGGGGTTGGCTGTCGTAATAAAAACTAGGCGATCGTTTTTGTTTTAAAACTAAACAATCCGGAGACGCGCACCGTTATTAGTCGAGTAGTTCGGCGTCGGGTCAGGGCGGCGGTGCCGGGGGTTGAGGCCGGCGAAGATGCTGGTCGTCGGGGGGCAGAGGCAACGAACGGGTGTTGGAGGTGTTGGTGTTGCGCGGAGCGTCTCTGCGTGTCCGCCCGCTGCCGCCACCGCTGCTGCCGCCGCCGCCGTCGCCGCCGCTATAGATATACACACATACAAACAACACAAACTGCAGCGGCGCATCGGAGACGCGCGGCCCGCCTACGAATCGTCCTGGCATCTCGGCGACTTCAATGACCCTTTTTGCGCAACAACACAACTAACTCTTGTTCTTTCTAGCGAAAAAGAAATAATTAATAGACCCTGTTACCGTTTATGTGTTTAGTTGTGTTTAGGTGTTGTGCTGTGAGTGCCGTGTTTACTCGCACCTATGAAGTACTGTGAGACTCGGATGCTGGCTTCGTTTGCTCAGGTACCAACAACCGACCACCTCGCGATCACGACATTTACCCACTTTTCTGCCATTTTTCCTGCAATTTCCTCCCTGCTGCTAGATTTTCCATATTTTTTCGATCGTTCGGGTCGCGCGGCGCCGTCGAGTTGCGATCCGTCGGCGTCGGGACGAGCGTCGACGCTTGCAGGTCGACAGCCGGCGCTCAACTGAATCCACGACCAACCCTCACAGAAAGCTTGTACACTGTTGTATACGGCATAGCATCACAACACAACACAACACGTAAACATCGCCCCAATTTCCCGTTCATTCAGTTTCCCGGCGCGCCGCACGCACCAGGAAAACTTTTTCACGCTCCTGCAGGATCGTCCCGATTTCTTCGAATGTCTGCCTCATTTTTGAGGAGCGTCCACGTCCGTGTTTGCGATCGAGATTACGTACGCATTGTTCGGGGTGGAGGGCGATAAATTTAGACTTGATGGGGTGAAACGTGGACGCGAGCGGGGCTAACTGCTCGCAATTAATAAATTGGTCGGATCCAGTAAGAGTAAGGTAATAGGAGTTATTAATATTTAGCGGCCCTTGTTTAGTTGAGGAGTGAGGACTGAGTACTGAGGACTGAGGACTGAGGAGTTACAAATGAGGGCTGTCGGTGGCAGGCGGGCATATGGTGCATCGACAGTTTTGCTGGACGCTCATAAATTAGAGGCACTGTTAAGTACACCGCCGGTCTCGTAAAGTGTGAAATTCACCAGTCATGGCCGTTATTGAGAATGGACTGCTGTAAATTATGTTCTGTATCCTGGCCTCCTTTAAAATTGTACATTTGTCAACGGATATGTACGCGGTAAGCATGTTTTATTGGATAATATGCCGTCTGTCCGATCGGAAACCGTATTTTCCATTTCCACTACGCTTTCCGTCTTCTTACCACCCGTTTCATTATTGCGTCGGCAACATGGCGTGAACTGATTTGCTTCAGTCTTTTATATTTAAATTGCTAACGGTGGCTCGCCGTGTAAATATCCCGTCTCTTCGCTCATCACAGATACAGATATTTACTCAACTGTATTTTTCTTCGGAGAATTATTCGGATGAAGTTTTTTATTTTACCTCCCTGTCTTCTAATTTCATTGTTCTTTCACCCTTACTCGATGTTTTATGTTTCTTTCGAGGTTTTTTATTTGACTGCATAGGACGATGCTAATAAGTCCGCTCTCTTCCACAACTTCACCACACACATACACACACACACACACGCACATCATCGACATACTCATATTATAAATTCGACTTCGGTCGACCCTTAACAAATATTTACCGGGAGCTCGTTCTAAAGAGTTGCGAAGATGCCGCAATGAATGATAAGACGTTAAAATGCATTACCATGATGTCACATGAAATAAAACCCATATACAGAGGCGCATTATGTGAAAAATATGGAAATAATATTGCTCTAGCAAGCAAAACAGCCCTCTGCATATGAAATATGTGATCAGGGGTAAGGAGTTTTTTCCGAGTTTTTGCACGACGTTTCGCAGTGAATACCAATGGTTTTAGGTGTGCCGAGAAAGCAATTTTCCCCTAATTTATGTAACGAAACATTCAAATTAACCTATTCACAAAGTCATATTTTTCTCTTTTTTAATTAATTATCACACCGACCTCCGAGCATCCCCTTTCTCCTTCGCGCTCGCCCAATCGATAATCCCCTTTGGTCGGAGATCAACACCGATCGATCAAAACTATTTATTTATTCGCACAAAATTAGCCAAATTAATTAATCTTCGAGTTTCAACTCGATCCAAAACAAAAATTCTTTGCACCCGTCCCCCGAACAAACGCATATTTTCCGGGCCCAAACTCGAATTTGTATCAAATCTAAATTTACATTTTTAAATTTCATTAAGGCACCTCTCAAGGAGCATCCCTGCACCTCCGCCACTCCTGCTCGGTTTTATTCGATTATCTAAATACACAGTGCGCATTAAAATCACTCGAATTCTAGTCTAAACAACTGCAAATTAAACAAAACACTTTGCGACAAAATAAAATGTACGATGAGGGAGATCACCGGGAAAATGTCGACATAAAAATATAATTTCGAAAAAAGTAACAGAGCGAAAAGAAAAAGGAGCGGATTTAAAATTTCACACAAGATGCGGAAGGACCGGGATGACCTCATTGTTCGTGATACTCGTAGATTAGGGCAATACCATTGCCATCTAGAACACAAAGCCTTAAGGCAGCAATTGTTTTTGATCGTGACGTCACAGTAAAGGCTTCATCGAAAAACGCATTAAACCTCCAGAATTTAATAAAAACAGTAAAATTTTTGGTTAGCACTCTTTTTTTTAGTAGAACGATGTGTTTAGGCTTTACAGTTACTGCCTCGTAGAATAAAATGCGCGAAAATTGTCATTTAAAAGTGAGGTTAAGTTCGTGTATTTATTGTTTTTGCGTAATTCTTACCTTGTGAATCATTTAAATAACACCAAATCACAACAAATGCTTCTTACAACGTAATTATATGTGTAGCAAATATTTTTTCAACTAAATTGTCCTTACAACGACTTGTAATCACGAAAATGTTGATAGGGTATAAAAATAATTCCCAGATTTCAACGTCTTGCGACGTTCGATGAACAGTAAATACCCTGGTATCAACTGAAATTATTATATACACTTGCCACCAAGCTTTTCCTTATCTCACAATTTTCAATCTTCCATAAGAATGATTAAAACACCGTATTTGATACTTTCTGAAAATGTAAACAAATTTTGACGTTTGGTCTTCCTCGTGACGTCACACGCTGTCTGGCTTAAGGCCTGGATTTCTAGATGGCAATGGCAATACCTTCAATCTGCTTAATTAATTGTGGATCTAGACGACTTGTCACAGATGGTTGGACAGTTTGAGATCGGAACTAGTAAAATTGGGAAAGTGACGTTGAAAGTTGGAAGAAATTTTGAAAATTGTTTTGGAACAAGCGCGATTAGAAATTTTGATAGATTTGGAATAATGTGCGTGCGTGGTTTGGAAGAATAAATTGGATGTGTGGAAGTGTGTTGTTTTGTTAGGGAAACGTGTTGTGTTTTTGGAAAATAAAATAATATTTAGGGGGCGGGAGTCGAAGATGATGGTCAAAACATCTGGTAAGGGTATTAGAGAGGTGTCCGAAGCCGTAGCTTGGGGCGAGAGTTCCCCGGTTGCGATATCAAATGGCGGTGCATTTATGCGTAACCATATTCGTCTGAAATATTAAAGGGAGTTACAAATTTGCTGGCAACGCATCGAATTTTCATAAGTCGAGTTTTTTCTTTTTGCCCCAAGATTGAGTTTATATAATTCAGTATACCGCTAATTGATATTGAATCATTAATACGGGGAAAACAGAACAGGAGACCCTCTGTTTGTAATCCAAGTCGAAGAGGGACGCTTATTATATTAGCAGGCGGGCTGCGTTCATAGACAATAGTCTGCAAGACGGAATAGTTTAACTGTGCATGTTGCCGACCCTGATCCTTCCCTCCTTGTTAACGATATCCTTCCATAAGGTCTTAATTCGGAGTGATTTAGATATTTGGCGATTGCCAGTGACGCTCATTTTTTACGGGCACATCTCTCAATTACCATTACAACAATACGGTTCAGCCCTACACGTTTTATTGTGCAGATTCTCTTCAATTATTCCCTCCTTTTTATTTCGTTACGGCAACCTTCCATCAGCTCCTTTATTATGGCCCTTTATTTATACCCATCCGATCTGTTTCGTCCTAATGCAAAAATTAACCACCTCCGTCTTGCAAATGACAAGCGAATCTTCGGAAATGCGTCGCCTCCGTCGGCAATAAATGTTTTATTGGACCTGGCGCATCCGCCAAAATTACAACCGACCCCGGAGCTTTCGTGTACAGGGACTGCTACGTCTAGATTATTTCACCGAGTGGAGACCATATATTTAAGAAAGGTGTACAGGTATTATGACCGGACCATTGCTCCAAGACACATGGCTTCCGAGGTCCTAATGCGGCTGTTCGTAGCCATCCCGCGCTCGGGAAATCAATCACATTTATCACATGCACGAGCCGCTTTCAGACTTTACTACCAAAACATGCACATTTTCGCTCCTCTTGATCTTTGTATGAATTTGAATGTCCTTTCTCCGAGACACTAAATTTCCTTCCACTTTTATTATCTCGGTTTATAATGCGCGCTCGGATTTACCGTAGCAGGCTGCCTCCCTGGAAAAGGTCCTCAAGGAGCAACAACAACACCAACAGTTAGAACTGGAGCGAGGTTGGGATCAAGAACGAGACGCCAAAGGTAATGGAAGCACCAGTCCCAGCTCCGACCACAGGGTCCAGGACCACACTCCTCCGCCTTCCACCGACGCGCAGAAAACTCTCGGTGCCGCAATACCACCAGTCACTCAGGTACCACCCACGACTGTTCAAATCGACGCTATTTTGTCTCTTTCGATTCAGTCTCAAACACCTGGACCCCAAATGATGTCATCCTCAGCATCAAATCTCCACCACATGCAGCAACTCCTCCAACAACACGTACTAAACCCCACCCAATTACAAACGCTGATGAAACAACATTCGCTCTTGCAGCAACAACAGCACCAGGTAACGTGTCGCGATCGGGTCGAGTTGACAGCCTTTAAACTGTATTTACAGCAACATCAACTAGCAGAATTAGGGAAGAAACAGATCGAACAGACGATGCAACAACTGCAAGAACAGCTCCAGCTGAATCTCATCCAACAGACACATATCCTGCAAAGCGCGGACAAGAAGAAAGCGTCCGGATCGTTGCAACAACTGGCTCTGCAACAACAACAGCTCATACAACAACTTCAACTTATGCAAAGACAATACGTGGTGCATCAAGGCATGGGTATGCAACCTCTGATGCTAGCTCAAGGACAAGGTATGAACTAGAACAACGCCGCAAGTCGTCGACGTGATGTACGTCGTTCGCCGTGTGAAGTCATTAAACTTAATAGTACTCAGTAGATTTTTGAATTGAAAGTCAAAAAAGTAAAATTTTTGTTGATTTGTGAATCGAAGAGGAGAGTAGAGTTAGTTTGAGAGTTTTGAAAGTAATGCATGCTTGATATTGATAATTTTGCAAATAGCAAGTTAAAATTTTTGAGAGAAAATCGCGAATCGTCGGAAAAGGAAGATTGGACAGTCGGCGTGTTCCAGCAAGGTATGTATTTCCCGATCCCGCCTGTCCATTTACCCTCGTTTAGTAATCGAACCCTTAAATTGGGCAATGCCACTTGAAATAATTAATTGCTAGTAGTATTGATGAAGGTTTCTTTTGTCACCGCCGACCGACGAAATGAATTTCCAGAGGCAACCTACAGCGGATTTCACGTGCGGTTAAAACTATTGGCACTTGCCCATCCTTCCCGTCCTTCTCCCGTCAACATCCTCCTTCATGACCACGCTGGAACCCGTTCGACGACCAATCGGTTTTAAACGCACGTGAAGCCGTCGCCCCGACCGCGCACCGCTCACCGCCGACCATTGACACTCTCGTTTCTCCACCAGGTCTGAACTCGAGGGACGTGATGAGTCCCTGGAAGGAGCTGAACGAGCAGCACGTCTCGAACGCCAAGTCCGACCTGAACGGTAAGTGGGATCGGGGTGGGACGGTCGAACGGTGTTTCATTGTCGTAACCAGAGGGTTCGCCAGGACTGCTGGGGGTTGCGCCTGGCCGCTCCGCCAGGGAGGAAGCGCCTCTAGAGGAGAAACTGGAGAGGACGACGACGCCTGACCGCGTTCATCATCTGTACGGGCACGGTGTTTGCAAATGGCCGGGATGCGAGATTATCTGCGAAGACCTGCAAGCATTCATCAAGTAAGTGGAAACCCAAAAAACGTCATTTCCGCGTGCCGCGCGGAGGAAGTAATAAAGTCATGTCGTGGTATTAACATTTAAATCCAGCAACGTTGCGATCAAACGCCTTGCATATTAATTAAACATGGCGTAATTAGAGTTTTTAAACCGCGATGCCGCTTCTAATTTATTCCAGGTCGCCGTTCTTTTGTCGGGGACGACAAAATATTGTAATTTGACGGTTTACTTTATCCCCTTTCTTTTACATATTAATCACCTCGTAAAATGCTAAATATAAACCAGAATTAATGTTGATTTTGACAGGAATGATTTTATGGCTACAGTTCGATCGTTCGGTACTCTGAAATTACAATTACGACCAATTCTTAACCCGACTCTCAGACTTTTCCACTTTTTTAATTATTACTCCCCGTACTTCTCCACTTGATATTTTGCCTCAGCAATTTTTAATCAAACAATAAACTCGATCAATAAGCAATTTACCTAAAATAAACACAATAAATTTCGTCCCCACCTCATTCTGTCCACTGCAGGAGCGAGGGACCAAGAACAGTTTCTTTGTTTGCCATTTCCTAATTGCCGCCAGGCATTTTTCTCATTCTGGCGTTTAGCTTGCCGGCACGCCGTGTTTAATTATTATTGTTCAACAACTAGAACCAACCCCGTCAACCGTCTCTGTGACTTTCAGGCATTTAAATACCGAACACACGTTAGACGACCGATCGACTGCTCAAGCTCGTGTTCAAATGCAAGTAGTATCTCAATTGGAGCTTCAGCTGCAAAAAGAACGAGACCGTTTACAGGCGATGATGCATCACCTCCACTTGTCTAAACAGTTAGGTTCGCCGGAACCCCATAAAGACGGTTCGGTCGTCACACCCCCGAAAATGCCCGTGAGCGCATCTCTACCTCAACCCCCGGTATCCATAGGTCCCATGGTGTCGGCCGTACGATCCCCGGTGCTCCATTCTCCCGCCGCCAACGTCGCCGGACCCATACGGAGGCGGCTCAGTGATAAATCAGCGCTTTCTTTGGCCGGAGGTAAATCTGCTCGACCTCTCATTAATATCACCGTACCATTTGTTACGTTGCTAAGTTGTTAATGTTTCTGTACACGCTGCTCACCAGGCCTACCCTACATGCTCGAAAGGGCAGGGCTTGACGTACAACAAGGTACTCTCATTTTTTTAAAAACTTTGCACTTTTCTCGGACACTCGGTGATGCGTTCTTGATCTTTGCAGAGATCCAGAGGAATAGGGAATTTTACAAAAACGCGGACGTGAGGCCGCCCTTCACGTACGCTTCCTTAATTCGTCAGGTACTCACTCGCACCACGACGCTCACAAGTACCACTCACAAATTATAACATGTTTTTCAGTCGATCATTGAATCTCCGGACAAACAGTTGACTCTCAACGAAATATACAACTGGTTCCAGAACACCTTCTGCTACTTCCGAAGAAACGCAGCGACCTGGAAGGTATTGTACTTTTGCACTTCTCCCACAGTACTAGATAATATTCAGGAATTCAGTGAACAAGTGAAGCGCCCTCCGACAGGCTTTAAACTTATCTATAGTAGACTTAACGTCGTAAACTAGCTGTCTTAACAATTGACTAATTCTTTGATTTTTGTTGACTTAAGCTAAAATGAACCTGTATGTAATTTTTTTGGTAAAGTATTTTTGTGTGTTCAGATCAATTTCAGGATTTAAGATGCTTATAGCTTGCATGTTTGTTATTAAAATTTAATTGCCAGTTACATTTTATTTTAACGAGTTTATTTTTGAATTTCAGTTTTACGTTAGTACGAATTCGGCAATTCATTTATTAACGGCTGTAAAACGTGAGCGTCTAACAATGAAGCGACCGATGCAAGAGTACCTAGTACCTTGTTGTTTTCCTAACGAACGCCGCTCCGCTCGCTCCAAGACGGTCACAAGTTTTTAATTTTTTGTGTGGGTGCGAGAGCGACTTTTAGGGATTTCTGCAGATCTCGACCAGTCAAAAAGGTAAGTCGTGTGCGTTGGACGAGTGTGAAGTGCGAAGTACCGTCTTGAAGTGCGTACCTCTAGTTTGATGAGAATTGAATTTTGACGGTAGCTTGCAACGGTCGTTCGATAAATTGCGTTGCAAAAGTTGAGGTCTCCTAGTTGAGAAGTAGTAGAAGTTGTGGCCTTAGCTTTTGCGGTGTAGTTTGGGTTGTGTAGGCCCTTTCAGTTTTCTCCGGTCTCAAGTTTGCCGAGTTGTGCTAGGTCGCGTTGTTTATTTGGCGGTGTTTGGTTTGTTGTTAGAACGCAGTGCGCCACAACCTGTCTCTCCACAAATGTTTCATGCGCGTGGAGAACGTAAAGGGGGCCGTGTGGACTGTGGATGAAGTGGAGTTCTACAAGAGACGGCCGCAGAGGTGCTCGTCGGGCCCCTTAACCCAACCAGTCGTCGGGTACGTCACCGAGGCCCACCATTTTGACTTTTTCCATTTGTACATTGTGTGTTTTGTGATTTTTACATCTTTTTCTAATCTCTTTAAAATCTTTTTTATCTTTTTTATAAATATACATTAACAGAGTGTGGTGGCTTGTGTGGAGAGAGTGATAGTTTGATTGTGTTGGCCGGTTCAGTAACAGCATGTCAAGCCGCAGGCTTGGGCGACTAACTGCAGGAGACCGGAAGGTATTCGCACCAGGTGTCGCCAATGACTAACCTTAACCTTACTTGATTGTTATCTTTCTCTTTCTTGGGTCTGGGTGTATAGAACGCGATACGCACCAATCTGTCACTCCACAAGTGTTTTGTGCGCTACGAAGACGACTTTGGGTCATTCTGGATGGTGGATGATGCTGAATTCGTGAAGCGCCGCCACCTGTCGCGTGGTCGGCCGCGGAAATATGACCCAACCCCATCACCCACTCCACCCCACTGCGCACAGTAAGCACCATTCTGAACGCGTCGCGCAAAGCGCGTCGTGCCGTGCGTGTGCTGCTGTCTGCTCGGCTCTGCTTGACTGCTCCGCTCTGCTGTTCGCCTCTCGAACGACTCCACAAACTCATCTATCTACTTCAGTACCTCCAATTTCCGTTCGAAAGGGCGACCAGCAACACTCTCGACAACTAACACAGACGTGTTGTTCGGCTTTAGACTTTTTAGAGCTAGTTCTAGTTTCTGTGCATCTCTTTATTTCAAGTAGACCCTTTTATTTGGTTCCATAGACGGTAGAGGTCCGAAGCAAGACACACACACACACACACACTTAACACACACCTACAACCGTCATCGCTTTGCTTGCCTACACCACCTGCATGTCTCCACCTCTCACATATTTTGCGCCACCACCAAGCGCAAATTCAATCTACTTGACGAAATTCTAATTTTGTACACTCAATTTGAAAACGTGTCAGTTAAAAATAACGTGCTAAAACCAATCAAAATCTTATCGTCTCTGGGAAAAAGAACGAGTAGAGTTTGCCAACCGTCATAGACATGTGACACCTGTCCTGGGACATATCCCTCATGCACGAATAATACAAGCGGCTGCGAAAGCAATATTAGATGATAGAGAAAACCAACATAGTTGAGCCGGCTTATGGAATGTTTGGATAGCGCATAACGTACGTGGAGCATTTTCTCTCGTTAATTGGGAATTATCGATTTTTAATGGCACCGGAAAATGCTCCACCTACGTTCTCTAACTGCATCTACATGTTTTGAATGAATGTGAAAATGTCTCTGTACCAGATCGGAAACTAGATAAGTATCCAAACAGGTATCCACATCATAATAATATCTTTCGTGTCTTTTTAAACTCTTTTTATCTCTTTTTTGACCTCTCAATGTTTTTTCAATCTTGCACGAGCGCTTTTTGTCAAAGTTCCTGTATGATCTTTTTCAATCTTTTTTTCCACTTATTTCTGGTAAGTCGGTCAGTTACCATCGTCGACGAAGACCACCGGTCCCATCCAGGTAAAACGAAAATCATACAGGAACGTAGTAGTATAACGCCCGCTTTAAAAAATTCGAAAATTTCTTGGCTCGCTTGGAACGTCGAGCTTGCGACTCGACGTTTCAAGCATAACGCAAGTCTCTCCGTAACCTTTCCCGAAGTGAAGTCTTCTACCACGCAAGGGTAGGTGTTTTTGAAAATTTCCGCTTACTCGTTTTATAATATCTTCATGTTCGTTATTCTCTTCTAACACTGTATGTGTCACGTTGCGTCCAAGCAGCACAACACTGACAAATTTTTTATGCATCAGGGGTGCGACTTCGAAAAGTCCGACTCTGAACCACAGTCCGACGCTGTACGGCGACCACCTTTCTGCAAACGTGCAGGTATTAGTAGTATCCGATGGTGAGGTCGATCCGCTGTAAATAATCATGTTCAGTTTATGCAGGCGTCGTTAATGGAAGATAACAACTTGTCGTTCCTGACGGGGGCGTCGTCGCTCTCCAACAGACCCGCCAGGGACAGATCGGAATCTCCAATACACGACCCTCACATCAGGTCGGTATCGGAATCAGAGTTAGCTCGAATCGCAATAACGGCGTCGTCGTGCAGGTCCCCGATAAACGGCGGTCTCCACATCAAGCAGGAGAACATCTTGAATCCCGACCACCACCACGTGTCGCGGGAGACGGAACAGATGCACCACGTGATCAAGAGAGAGGTCCACTCGGAGTACGACGATATGGAACAAGAGCAGCACACGGAGAACATGGCCGAGGATTTGACCATCCCGTCGGAACACGCCGAGTCGAACATTTTAGACGCGTAGTGCGCGAAGTGTTAGGGAGAGGTGTCTCGGAACACTACAAATCCGTGCTCATAATGGACTAGTTCCCAATTAGAAAAATTGAATTGGTTTAGATGAAGTAGCATCAGCATATCTCGAGTGGATGGGGATGACTTGTTCGATTTTGTACATTTGTGTATAAATATAGAACTGTTAAATCTACGAATGGGAGTGTGTTTACGTACTGTTAATTGTTTAGACCTAAAGGTTCTCGAATGTTGTATAATCAGTATGCGTATAGGATCTTCAGTTTTTTTAATTAATATACAGGGTTATTTGTTACTTCTTGGTGGACTTGGCCTAGCCAAAAATTTTTAGAGACATACTGAACTGTTAATACACGCACGATCAGTTTCTTTAGCATATCAGTTGCTATGTGTGCGCTGCAGGACATCAAGAAATGACTTCAAAGCCAAACGCACTGGCGTGCACGTATTATTTGTGTTTTACAGAAGTATCGTTGCGCTCATATAGTGATGTAAAATAAGCAATATTGTAAATTATTATCGTTAAGCATTCGTGCTATTATATTCTATCTTTAAACGAGGGGAAATTAATTCCATATCATTATCTAAAGTAAATCATATATCAGTGTATAAAAGTATAGTAGATACGTTTTCCTATATACATCATTAGCTAATTTCGGACATATTTAATTCGCCAGTTCACACTGTACTTGACACTATTTATTACGTTCACATCTTTGTTATTATGTACTATTATTAAAAATATAACGTTTCCGCCATCAAGGTTGCCAAATACATTCGCGTTCATGATGTGATAGTACCTTAGTTCGTCAGATTTATTAACTATAACTAGAAACTAGATAGGTATTAAGCGTGTGGCCATTGCATGGAAAACAATTAATTTGCTTCAATATAATAAGTTGGTTGAGTGTAAATATCGCCGAACGTGTTGGCGTACAATGGCTCGGTATGTTGGTACTATCAGCCTTAAAAATAGCGATGCCCACATATCACAGTAGTTTCATTGGCATTACCGCTCCCCCCATGTTTAATAAATGGCCTGCGCTTTCCCTGTCGGGGTATTTTCTACTCAACTCTTTTGCAACCCATCACTATCTTTATGTAAAGTGTACTGTACGACTTCTCGTATATCAATATTTCTGATTTGTTTAAAATAATTAATTACAATAAATCGAGCAATACAAAACGTCTATTATTTTATTGCGTCACCAGGTGACTTCCCACCCGACTCAGAAAGAGTCTAGATTTTTAAATTAGACGGGGAAGCTCCGCAGGGTCGCGCGTCTAATTTGTCGAGGACGGTGGGAGAGGGGTGGACCGCCGCCACCGGCGACAACTAATCGTTCAGCGTCATACCCTTTCGCGAGACGATAACCGCCCCAAATTTTAATCCCACTTTCACCGTATTCAAGCCACTCGATCATTTTTCCGAAATAATGACGACGACGACGAACCCCATCAAGCCATCGAGATAAAAAATTAAATCTTCGATGTTTCGTACGACCGTACGCGGTTATTTATTTTAGACTTCCCAATTAAAAAAGGGGACGGATAGTTCTAACTCGATAGTTACCCCTCGACAAGTCGCGTAGGGGACGACCCCTTTTCTTTCGGATAAATACAATGTGGCACGGCGTGCCGTCGAACCCTACTCCTCTGAAAACAAACAAAGTTGCGCAACAAATTTCGCACAAAAATTCCTCACAGTGGCCTCTCGACACAAGTAGGGGAGTGCGTGCGCGACCGACTCGAGGTAACAAGCGGCGACTAGATCGAGTACTCGGTGGACACAGCGCGCCATCTCTTGACCCAATCCAACTCCGGCGAGAATTTCCCACCTGAACGTAGATGTCACGCACAAATCGAAGCAATTTTATTTTGCATATTTTCCAACAGGTGGCGCTGGCGACAGTGCCACGAAATCTACTCGCACGTACACGAACGCACCTGCCAACTGGTGGGAAATAATCCAAGCTGGTGGATCTCGAAAAATGTGGTTTACTCGTCACGACTTAACCTTCAGTCGAGTCAATTAAAATGAAATTTTCAGTTCTAGAGAAAACTGTATTTCTCCGCTTAATTTGTAACTGAATCTTCCTGCTGACATCAATTCTCGAAGAAATGTACAGTTACCACTTGATCGTCTTCACTTTTGTACAAAATACGGTTTATTTAAATTTATTGTACTGCAACAAAACTCTCCACACTCTCGTGTTGCTAGGGAGATTCTCTACACCGTTGGCACGCACGTCTCTGGAAACCGTTACGACATAAGTAAGGACCTTTCTGCTAGATGGTGCGCAATTTTTGACCCACCGAATATGGTACTTACCACACAAGTTTCGAATATTTTTGAATTGTAAAAGAGCGCAAAAATGCAAATTTCGATCGGCTAGTTTCAGTCGAAAGACGAAAATGCGACAGGAATTTGCATAAAGGCCGCAATTTTAAATCATCACGTAGCTCGTTGGAATCATTTTATTACAAATAATTATGATAATGGTTCTAATCAACATAATGGCCACTCACTGATTCAGGTTGTTGCCTCGGGGTGTGCGCTATAGCGATTTTTTTGCCAAAAATTGTTCACAATGAGATGTCGTTTTGTGTGGACGAACCAAAGAATACATATTTCCGATTCTGACCGAAACATGAAGAAGAAGTCATTGTGCGGTCGGTACACAATCGATAAATATTTCATTTGACAAATTACTTAGCCGCACCTCTTAGTTGCTAAGGCAACCACTTCATATATTAACTACCCCGTCAGAGTTTAATTTGAAGTGTAACTGAGTGCAATGTTGTATGAACCCTTATGATTACAACCATCACACAATGGGGAATAAATTGGTGACATTCACCGAACAACAATTGGAAAATTATCAGGTAGTTACTCGCTTTGTTAGTGTCCTATTCTAAATATTTTCCCCACAAGGATTGCACGTTTTTCACGAGGAAAGAGATCTTAAGGTACGTCGTTTCGAATTTATTCGTTGTCTAAATATTAATTTGTCAAAGGGTGCACAAGAAGTACCGAGAAATTCGTCCCGATTTGGTACCGAAGTGCATGAGGCAAAACGAGCAGGTCACCGTGCGAATCCCCGTCGAGGATATAATAGAAAAACTTCCTGAATTGCGAGTATGTTGCGATACGAATCGTTTTACAGAATTTAATTGGTCGAGTTCGTTAGGAAAATCCATTTAAAAAACGCATCTGTGAAGTATTCTCGCGTGATGGAAAAGGCAATTTATCATTTGAAGATATTTTAGACTTGCTTTCGGTTTTCAGCGAGCAAGCTCCGAGGGACATCAAGGTTTTCTACGCGTTTAAAATCTACGGTCGGTGGAGAAAAGAAAAATTGCGAGATTTTACATTGTATTTTGCAGATTTCGATAACGACCAACACATCGGTCCCGAAGACTTGGACAATGCTCTGGTTTTGCTTATGCGTCAGGAACTGACTCCCGAAGATAGGCAACAGATTATAGAAAAAGTTATCGAGGAGGCGGACGTGGACGGAGACGGGAAATTGTCTTATATGGAATTTGAGCATGTGATCACTCGGGCCCCAGATTTTCTTCCGACTTTTCACATACGCATCTGATCCGAATGAAATGAAACGAAAAATTGTGAATAACAACATTTATTCGTATATATAAGTATATACACATTATATACATATATATAGAATTATATTCTAACATTATACAATATAGAGAAATAGAAGAATATGATGGTAATTTTAGGAACAAAAAGGCACGTACAACACATGCTAAAGTGATTGTCACATGTAACTAAACAACGAATATAGAAAAATAATTACATTTTTATATAAATATACGTACTTTCTCTTAATTTAGATCAGTGACAAATTGGCAGACACGGTAGGATGATGGGAAATCAGGTTTGACATCTGTTTTACACTTATTGTTTTAAATATCACCAAAACAGAGCCAGAGCCAAGTCTAATAGTCGTGACTAGTGTTGCGTTTTCGGCAGCGACCATGTTATATCCTTAACAATAATTATTGTTGCATTACACTCTAAAATATTTTCGTTCAATTGACACAAATACATATTTTTAAATGAGTAATGCATATTTATTTGTATTCAAAATAAACATTTAGCTTAGACAATAGATTTTTTTTTTTTGTTAAAATTTGTAAGACTTCAACATTTATATAATTTAACACGTAAAATAGAGAATATCTTAACCGTACACTATAACATACCGAGAAAATCAGATTTGCATCCCAATTTACCTCGTTTTATTAAAACTTTAGCCCAATACGACCAACCGAATGGTCGTAAAAAAAATGAATTATTTTAAGACACAACGATAAACATACATACACCCATTAATATGTAGCCGTCAAGAAAGAAAAGGTAAAATTGTGATCCGAAGCTGCGCGAAAATTTCTCGGAACAGTCGTTGTGAATTGACTACAACGTGTTCGCTGCAGAAATTTGCACACAGACTAGAATACGTTGAAAAAGAAAACAACATAACACGTACGAATATATATTGATTGATATATGAATGGACCTTGTTATCCTTATTAAACATCGATTAGAACATAGATGTCGAGACCCTTCGTAAAACTACCAGAACTGTCAGATTGGGTGAAAAATTTAGCAACGAAAATGTGAAAAGCTGCGAGGTGATGGACCGATCCTCTTCAGGGTGTAAAATGAACAACGAACGGGAGATATCGTGTGTCCTGAGGTAGTTTTCTCGGCGAGGCTCAATAATCACAGATAAATCAGTTAGTAGAGATAATGCGAAGAACGTCGACGAATAGGTGGAGGACGCACCAGTCGGGGGTGGAATGGTCCCAGCGCGGCTTCGTTGGTAGAAGAGGCGCTCCTGTAGAGTGCTGCAGGTAACCGGAAGCGGCACGGACGATTGGGCCACTGGTGGTTCAAGGTCCAATAGAAAATTGGACTGAACGCAGAATGGACATGCCCTAGGAGCAAACTGTAGCGCTGGACCGTAATCGGGGGCGGCGTGGAGCCCAGCTCCCCGCAGAACTGGCACACCACGTACGGAAACCAGCACAGTGCGAAAACGATGGCCACCCAGAGCAGCGAATTGGCCAGGCGGCGGCGGCTCCGGAGCGTGCTGGTCGGCGGCTGCGGGGACGCGTCCTCCACGGTGGTCTCGGTGGTCTGGAGTCTGTTACCCTGCTGAAAAACAACCAGTGAATCCTTCCAGACGGCGCGCAATTCGAAAAGTCGGAGCTTGCGCGTTGCGAGTTATTTTGCGCGTCGGATTGAATCGAGCGAGCGTTTCAATCGGATTGAAGATTCAATTTTGCGCGTTCATGTCAGCAGTGAAACCGCATTTTTTCAGGCCGATTGAAGTTTCAGTTCGATTGGACGGCCGACATGGATGTCGGCATGCGAGGCATTTTCACTTGATTACCTGGTGAGAATATTTACAAAGAAATCTGAACGAACAAAGCAAATAGAGAGCTTTTATTATTGAAAAACGGACGGTTAGCATTTAGCATATGATACTGACTTTTGTGTCCGTTCGGTGTTCTTTCTTTTCAGAAATACGAACCGGTCGGTAATGCGTGATGCATGGAATCAATAGCGCAGATCTACTTAAAAATATGAGGTGCTATTAAAAAAATAAAACTGGAGGGTGGCGCCACGGAGGCGGACGCATCGAGAGACTTCCATAATTTCTTGTTGCGACATCGATGATCCGATAGAATTTTTGTTGCAGGTCGATTTCGCGAAATTTGATTTTGTAAAAAACATCCTGATACATCCGGCGAGTCAACCGCCAATCAAACCAAATACATTTATTTCGCTCGTTACAAAAACAAACACAAATATTTTCCGATCCTTTCGCTTTTGAGAAATTTCCATTTTTGTTTAATTTGAGGAGGATTCGTAATAACGAAATTTGTCCAAGATCGGGGCTTTCAGTTTACTTTAGGTCCTGGCCGCCGATTCCTCAAATCGCATTAATTAGGAATACGTTCATGAAGAGGAGCAGAAGAAAACGATGATAACAAAATATATTAACTTTTGTTTTTCCGTCATGTTTATATTTCATCTAGATCGTGGAACGTGGGGAACCGTAGGAAAATAAAAGTGGAAATCAAAATCGTTTTTGTTTATTTAAAGTTCTCCGTTTTAAAATTCCGCAGCTAACAATCACAAAATTTGCAAACTCCTTTATTTGAATTAGTATTTTTTTGAAAAGTGACGCTTCGAAGGGATGCGCTCGAGGTTTGT
The DNA here is from genome assembly GCF_963966145.1 of Tenebrio molitor. NCBI lineage: Eukaryota > Metazoa > Arthropoda > Insecta > Coleoptera > Tenebrionidae > Tenebrio > Tenebrio molitor. Next base: position 3,388,339 of record NC_091055.1, read on the forward strand.
TGGTGAAAGTTTGGTGAATTGTTTTGGATGAAAGCGGCATCAGTCAGTCTCGTGTTTAAATTTTCTTTAGAAGTTGATTATCTCGGGGGGGGGCGAACATAGTTCAGAAATTTCTGAGGCGAAATACTCACCTGGCCGGAGGAAGAAGAGTCGATGGAGGAACGAACGCGCGGGAAGGATTTTATTTTTGGTGGTTTTTGATCGCGCCGAGTATCGAATTACCTTAGGAATTCCCGCCACGATGATGACGTGAGTGGGCCTCCTCAAGAGAGGCATCGGGAGCGGCAGCTCCCCGTGCTTGGCGCGAGCGGTCAACGAGAGGGCGGTAAGTTTCGCGTGAACCCCCAGATGGCTTATGAGGACGGCACAAGCCGGCAAGACGTATACCAAAATAACGTGCGCGACAATCAGACTCCTCTTCCACGGGTGCTTAGAGATCAATTGGGTGCCGGAGAGGATCGCTGCGGTTATCCAGGTGAGGACGACGGCGGTGGTGAGCAAGTAGCGCCTGCGAGCGACTTGGCCGGCAGGCCTGTAATTTTTTACAGTAAGATAACGGTCGACGGATACGGCCATCATCAATAAAGTGCTTGCAGAAACTGGCCATGCCTGAAAGAACTCGCTGGAGTGACCGGCGGTTAGTCGATCATTTTTGGTACCTGTACGAACAAAGCGACGTGCCGCCAAGTCTGGGTCCAAGAAGTGAGCACGTAAAGAGCGGCCGTTACGGGACCACTTAAGCAGCACACCAGGAGGTCCGCGACTATCAGACCGAAAAGCAGAGGACTTCGGGTCTTGGCCCCTGGGCCGCAACACAGCGTTAACCCGAGACTCCCATTACCCAAGACTCCCACCAAAAACATGCATCCATAAAGACTTATCAAATAATCCATTCTAAAAAAATATTACAGCAACATCTACATGCAAGAAATTTTTTGTCTGTACCTCGATTCACAAAGTGTACATAAAAGAGAAAATTTGTTACATGTACTCAAGTGAAGACCGGCGAATGTAAGTAACACTGTCAGTTACGTGTGGCGGGCTCTCAGCTGGGGCAACACCCTCCTCTAGCTGCAGCCCGGCATCAACTGCCACTGACTGCCGCCCCCAGCATCTTTCTCTCCCTGTCGATGCTTTTCTCCCTTCTGCATCGTACGATTTCGCTACACTTCGTGCAAATCGGATTTCTACGTGCTTTTTCAAAGTTGGGCCAAGTTCGTCGTGTACGTTTTTCGCAACTACCACCGATGGTGGGTACGTCCATGGGTGTCCCGTCGCCGTCGGTCCTCTTGCGAAACGAAAGTGATAATGAGCGCGTCCGATCGTCGACGGACGCTCGATTTTCTCTCGGACGCGATGGCCGATCGAAGAGAAATTCGAGAGTCTTTCGGATGATCGACGAGGCGCTGCAGAGGGTCAGAGGCGAAGACATTTTAGAAAAGTATTGATGCGTTGGTCGTGTTTGTGTGGATGCTGGAGGCTGTTAAACGTGTCGGAATCAATTGTCGAATAGCACGCATGCTCCCGTATTGTTGGCGGCGTGATGTGGTGCACTTTTTGTTAATATGAATTTAACGATTCGACGGATGGCGCGACGACGTCTCCGAGAGGGCCACGGAGCGGCGTGACCACCGCCGAATGGCGGTTCACAGGTTCAGGTAAGCGATCGCCTACGCCAGGAATGCACCGCCGCCGGCGGACCTTACCTCAGACCTGACTCCCTATAACCGGGCGGCCTTGGTTATACTTTGGTCAACCACCGGACAGCGGATCCAAGATCCTGACAAAAGCACTGTTGGCACCGTTGCCAACTTCTGCCGCTTCATCTGAGACCGGCGGCGAAGCCCCTCGCTCTTCGCCTCCGCCGTTAATTGCTTCGCCGCGAAGTACCTCGTTAGTCGTTAGTACCCCGAATTTTCACCACCTGCATTTTTTAAATTCAAACCTTCGACAATCGATCCCTCCGAATTTCTTGCAAACACCATAAACTCACTCCAAACGGAATAATGCATGCGGGACTTTGCGCATTCGTCTACAAACGATCAAATTTTAATTTTAATTCCGACGAAATCTGCATCTCTTCCCGATACACTGCTCTCCTCATCTTCCCTCTTCAATTGTAACTCGACTTGCATCCTTCAAAAATCTATCTCCAAGTGAAATGTGACCGATTATTGTGCGCTCATAAATTTTTGCTTTTGTAAACACACATCAAAACTACAACGTTGTTTTGTTATTGTCTTACAATTCTGAATTGATCAGGATGAGTACCCAAATTTCGATGCAGTCCGTCATAAATATTTACATATAATTGTTCCAGTTTTGAAATTCATCAATTTGAATAATTGTTTGTCACGGTAGACGTATCTGCGTGAAAAAATTAATCAAACCCGTTTACTCGCACATTTGCCAAAAAATACTACGACCACTCGACACTAAAAAATATTTAGACAATCGAAAAATAAAAACGTTCAATCACGAAACCATCCAAACGCGCAGAGATCATTTATCAGCCGAACGTGTAGTGTCAAAGACCGTGTTTTTGTCAAAATGACATTTAAAAAAACATATTTACAACATTTTATATTAGTCTAACTGGTTTCTAAAGTTGTAGTCTTGTGATCGAAAAAAACGAAAAGTTTTCAGCGACGAAAAAATATACGAAATACCGAATAAATCGCTGTTTGTGGAACATAACTCCATAATTTTGCATCGCTTCTAGGCTAGCACCCATCCAGGGTAAAGTTTCAAACATTTCCTCGGGTTTTCTTTTGTCAACTCAAACTTCACACTCAAAATGTGCCTTATTGATTTCCTTTGATTTCACCGGAAATTGCACTAACTTTTTCTTTTTAACAAGACACGTTGCACCATTTTTTCTTACCATAAACAATGCAGATCACCTACACGTATTTAACTCCAACAAATTCAAATCAATTTGTCGAAAAACACGAATGGGAACAATATTTTGTGTAAATGAGTAATTAGGTGATTGATTACGTTGATTAATTCGCTGAATCATCAGTTAGTTTTTGTCAAAGGCTTAATTGACACTTGATACGTTTAATATGGAAAAAATTAACTAATTTTCGTCGATATGTAAAAGTTTTTCGATGTTTAATTACTCCAAGAGTTAGAAAACTCATTTTTTATCTCTACATGTGCTACAGGGATCCACTGGAATGAATATAATTAAGGGAACTTTTCCGAGAATATTTTTATTATAATATTTTGAGCTTCTCAAATGACGTAACACGTACTTTTTTCTGGCCAGATTAATTTTAAAGCTCTGTTGAACAAATGATAGTGAAATGTGCAGTTCAATGCAATTATAATAATGAACAGTTCGAAAAGAGACTAACAGAATTTGGCTTGGACGAACAAAATCACATTTATTACAAACTTTGTTTTGATCGGTTGACAAATCGATTAATAAAAATTTTAGTTTGTAAATCATAAAGCAAGGCAACAATTTATTTGGCGAAAAAAATCAAATGGTTTTACAGCTCGATGGCAAAAATCTGCAAGTTTGGTGCTTTTATTAGGAATTCCAAGGAAATTTAATTCGACCTCAAATTGGCATAATTCGAAAATTTTGAAATCGATTCGTCTCAAAAATAATAATAGATTATAGTGAGTTCTGTTCATCTCAACACATAATAGTTATTTACATTACATATGCGGTAGGCTACATTTTACAGCGCTAGGTTTTTAAATTGAAACACGACCACGCAGCGGGAGTGTTTTAACAAAAACCAAGCGATGTAAAATGCCTACCGCATTAGTAATGTATTAATCTTTTTGGCCGACGACCCATTAAGTACATATTTGTTTTCTCAAATTTGAAATTTGTTGTAACCAATAATTTTGCAAAATCTGTCAAAGGCTGACATTTAATTAATGAAATGGCAGAAAGTTATCTGTTATACCGATAACTCACACGCCTACGATTTACACCACAAGATAGCGCCATCAGATTTTAGAAGAAAACAATTAATTTCTGTTCATTTTTGAAAACTGAGCGGATTAATGGTAGCGGTATTTTGTCTTAGCATAAATGGACTTGACTTGTGATACGCTAAACATTTTTTTGGAGGTTCCAGAAAGTTTAAAATTTTCTTATTATTTTACACACTCCGTGCGGTAAAATTACAGATAGTTTGATTAGTGTGTAAAAATCAAGATACCCTAGCTGTTCAAAATGTGTAAACATGTTATTTAGAGTTGAGGAGGCCAAAAATATAATTTTCATTTGGCTCATATGAGGTAACAAAAATTTAAAAAAATAAAATAGTAAATGGACTTGACTTGTGATACGCTAAACATTTTGTTGGAGGTTCCAGAAAGCTTAAAATTGTCTTGTTATTTTACACACTCCGTGCGGTAAAATGACATATATGTAGTTTGATTAGTGTGTAAAAATCAAGATACCCTAGCTGTTCAAAATGTGTAAACATGTCATTTAGAGTTGAGGAGGTCAAAAATATAATTTTCCTTTGGCTCATATGAGGTAACAAAAATTAAAAAAAAAAAATAAAATAAATGGACTTGACTTGTGATACGCTAAACATTTTTTTGGAGGTTTCAGAAAGCTTAAAATTTTCATGTTAGTTTACACACCCCGTGCGGTAAAATGACAGATAGTTTGATTAGTGTGTAAAAATCAAGATACCCTAGCTGATTAAAATGTGTAAACATGTCACTTAGAGTTGAGAACGCCAAAAATATAATTTTCATTTGGCTCATATGAGGTAACAAAAATTAAAAAAAAATAAAATAGTCGACGAATAGGAGCTGCATCGATTAAAAAAATTTCCAAATTAAGAGTTAAAATTGAATGTAATTTAAATGTGTAATAAAATGAAACGGTTTCATGATATTCTACGTCGGTGATCTTTGACATGTGGAAACGTGAAACTTAACGAAAGGTATTTTATGGGAAAACTGACTCGATGTTTTTGATCGAGTGAAATTTATTTGTGTGAAACGAGAAGGACGACGTTAAAAACGTTTGATAAGTAGATGTAGTCGTGTGCGTAATACATAATTTTGTTCGAAAATCCAATACAAATATATCATTAGAATGGTAATTAAGTAAGTACATCAAGTAGTAAATTCGGTTCTCGGTAACGTCGAATTAAACCACAGGAATTTACAGAAAGTGACGCAAACGTTTACATTTTGGAAAATAATCGGTGGAGGAATTTTCGTGTGGTAATTATCGGAGTAGTTAACTAATTTACTTGTAAATCGAGTCATAATGAACCCACATTCTACCTTCACTGTCGTTAAAATCAGTCAGACGAAAGCATTGGCGTAAATCTTTCAGGTTTCATTATAAATCGAGCCATTATTATCTTTCAGTGTTTTCTGCACCCCACATCGACTTGTCGGTGATGGAAGTGTAAATGTCGGCGGCGTCGAAACAGGGGAAATTCGTTTCTACGCCGGTAGATCAAGGGAATATTAGAGTTTTACGTTTGAAATGATCACCAGTTTTATGTAACGGCCGTTATAAAACACATGTTGATTTTTTCGCAGTTGTGGGTTTGCGACGACGGACGGGATCGGGGGAATGGTCGAAGATTCCACCCCGTCGATAATAAATTTTTGTGTGGAAGTTAAATGGTCGCGCACGTCAGTCAATAAGTGGAGAATCGGCGGTCGATCGGTGGTCGCAGTCTGGGAAGATTCGGTGTCGAAATTCCGAAATTCAGGTTATCGCCTATTATGTCGAGTTCAAACCTCGTCGAGGCTAATGCATGTAATTGGGTTGTCGTAAAAATAGCCTCGAAATGGAAGAATTCTGTTGAAAAGTGCGCTTCCGTGGTCTGGTGCATGGGCATGTGTTCGGTATTCGTGGCCGTTGAAGCTGGATCAGGCCAGGGTACAGTTTATGCCCGGACGCGACGACCGAAGACCGCATTCCTGTCGCACAATGGCTGTGTTACAGAGCGCGGGAGGCTGGACGAGGTCGCGGAGGAATGAAACTTGACTGGACTGGCTGGACCGGTTATGGTAATACCATGGGTAACGCTCGATCCGATGATACACGGTCTCTTAGTCCATCTCGCCACCAGTCCAGCTCGATTCTAACAAATTCGAAGCACTCGAATATTCATTATCCGCAGTACCGCGGCCAGCCTTCGGGTGATAGTGTCGGGTGGTGCCAGCCAGCACAGGCAGGTAGGTAGTACCGGCGAGGTGACGGACGAAGACGCGTAGTGTGGCCTGCGAGTGTGGTACTTTTCGTCGACAATTGCACAGGTAGGTAGTACCGCCGCACGAGTGACGCGAAGTGCGGCGGCGGCTCCAGTGCGGCACTTTTGTCAAAATCGCATACAATTTCCAAATATCGCCTTGAGACTAGAAAGTTTGGCAACGTACTTACGTAGTGACATACAGGCCAACTCGGGCTTGGCTTTTAAAACTGGTTTCCTAACGAACGATCAAGTTCGAAGACTGGCCGAACACCGATGGGGAAAGCAAAACGTCCCACTTGTTAAGCAGCGCGCGCTTGGTCAGTTCTTCAAGTGCGTCTGAAGACGATGTTCGGTCTTCGTTTTGTCCCTCTTTGATTCTAGAGCTTTGTGCGGGATGTGCTACAATCACGTGCTAATTGTGTACCCGATCAATTACCAACCGAATCACATGTCTGTGACAAATTTTACCGGACCTCAACCACGGTACTCGACTGGAACTGATATTTTCTTTGGTTATCTAGCTGTATGAGTATTGTCTAATAACTTCATAAAGCTAGGTTACCGGAGTTAAAACCAGTTTCCATACATCGACATCGACATCTAACCCGCCGCAACCTCCAGGTAAACTGGGTACGTCTTTCATTCCGACCGATGCGGATGGAAACCAGTATTGATACTTATTGTGATATTCGTATCGATAGATTTTGGGACGAATTCACAAAACAATTCTGAAAAAAATATCAATTACGTTTATTCAAATTTTCTAATTAGAACGATAACATCATGATAAATGCGATTAATGAGAGTTGGACAGTTGAAGCAACAGGTACTGCCGAGCTGCGTTGCCAAATTATGTCGACTCGGACTTGATCCGGATACCTGCAAGAAGTCTCTGCAAGAAATACGTGATCACTTGTTGCACATTAATAATTCCAAGTAGTACCAACCTTCGCACGAAATTTCCGTGGCATTTACAGAAACTCTGAATTCTAGATTGCACGCAGGCTCGGGCGCGCACAGTTCCACGGAATCAAAACTGATCTCATCGTTTACAGTTATGTCTTTACATATTTCATTATTTTCTGTGGTAGAGTCGGTGACGAATGCACAAACAGAGAGATGTCCACTGCTGGAAAACTGAGTCCTCGATCAGTCTCTTTTTCTGCGCAAACAGGTAGGTACTCACTTTGGTCACGATATGACTGGCTTGGACATGCTCCCTGCGTATTTGATAGAACGCTGTCACATTCGGCGTTACGTAATCCGTGAGGCGCACCTCACCCTGGCTGCAATGAAAGTTTACGATATTAGCGGGGATGGTGCTCAGGGTGCTGGATACGTTCTGGATGAGGGAGTGGGTTTGTTCCGGAGGGGTCAACACGTAGTCGTTGTCTCGAAAGCGTGCGGTCAGCTCCGAGAAGGCGTCTTTGCCTTCGGGGGTGGTCACCACAACGAAGCTCGTCTCAGGGTTTGAGTTTTTGATCGTGTTGAAGGCGCGTCTGGACGATTCGAAATCGTTGTCGGTCAATCTCCCAGATTTAGTCACTATCAGGATCGATCGTCCCATGGGCTTAGCCTTGCAGTTCGCCGTCGTTTTATTATCATAATAATAACTAACAGTTGTCAAACTGCGACCCAAAGACAACGACGACGGCCCTGAAATGCGGTTAGATCACACAATTGTTGCGGAATGAACGTGATTGAGGGAAATACAGTCGCTCTTGGATTGATGTAAATCTCTGAATAGTTGAAACAAATCCCCTGTAACATTTGCCATCCAATTTCCTGATTGTCCATTTATTACTCCGAGTTTACTGCCGAGATGGGATACCTCCGCCGCCTCAGTCAGCCCGCTGCAAAAACGTTTCAGATTCACTCCATCATGTGTAAAAGTTCACGGTTGAATTAATTAAATACAACGTTTTTCGAATATATAAATTCAAATAAAATGCCTTTATTTCGAATCTACTCTAAATTCAATGCCGTCACATTCTAATCTCGACCGCTCACCGATTCGTTCGAATACCTCGATGCAAATTTGCGGTTTTTCGAAATATTCCTCCACACACTTTTTCCATTCTGTCGTCGATTTCTCAAATCAAAATCTGATCGCGGACAAGTTTTCTTCTCCTTTACCCCCGTACTCGCGCGCATAACCCACGTTGTTTGAACAAACTCGATTTAAATATTATTTGTTTACTCAACAGTTATTGCAAAATATCTATTTTTAGTGAAATTGCGTCATTAACAGTTATTACTTGTTACTAGACTTAAGTAAAGTCTCCACACCGTACGATCCCATCAAATCTGATATCTGAAAACCGATTTTGTGTGTTTTTTTTTTCATTTAATTTGTGTTTCAGATTACTACTGCATTAGTGGAAATACCGTCGATAGCGAATAATTTTATTGACAACGATAAAGTTTTACGTGGCTCCGTCTTATTTATCCCTCTAGTTTACCAATCGCGCGGAAAAGCAAATAAGACACGATCACATCGACACCGTTGCAAAACTATACCGCATTCGAGACTTTTCAAATTCCAATAAAATCAAAAATCGTTGGGTTGTGTAAACAGGTCTTCGGGATTGAAGGTGGTCCTCAGCGTAACAATAATTCGGGATTATTTTTCCACATAAAGGGAACAATAAAATTCCAAAAGAGGAATTAAATTCGTAAGTATTTCTTAAATGGCTTCATTCCGCCGAAAACATGTTTATAGGAATATTAATTTGCTGTGAGACAGTGAATTCAGAAAATTGCCGGTTATATTTTTATCTCCCTCTCGAAGAGTCGGCGGGGTTGTTCGCCCCTTATTAGCTGTGAAAGGCCTATTTTCCGCGCTACTATTTTGAACAAATTCGTTAATATTAACATGTTGACAGCAAAGTGAAGTCAACAATGTTGTTACACGACCAACTTACTGAATTATTCTCTGAGCAGTGTAGGCTTCGTAGCTTCCGTCGAAAATGACGATAATCTCAATCGGAGATTTGATTTGCCTCCCGTGTATGCCCTCGACGTTGTCGTACTTCTTGGTTACTTCCCCTGAAAAAATGTTTCTATTATTTTCGAGATCAATTAATGGCAATTATCGGAAGCCGGATCTGCGTGAAAGCCGAGTGAAAGTAAAATCGGTCTGCATTTGTCGCACTGGAAGCGGTAAGTTGTTGCAAAACGGGTACAAAGCTGGCACAAATTGCAGAAAACTATCAAACGCGCTTAAGACGTCAGAATCGCGTTTTGTAAAGAGCGTGTTTGCGTTTGGGAGTATTTATAAAAGCCTCGACTCAACTACAAACAAGCATTGTTAGAAAATGAAATTTAACCCTTTCAGTTGATAATTAATTATGAAGATAATTAGTCGTTTCCGTCGCAAAAATTCAGGAAATACGTTGGCTTGTCGTCTTCCAAGCACTTATTTGTGTTTTTTTCACAATCTCGACTAGTTTCCAAAGAGAAATTTGTTTTTCTCGGGATTTGACTTCACTTATTCAGATAATTAAACGAGTTGGTAAGAAACAACAAATGTTGTCATTAAAACAAAATTCACAGTGAAAGCTGATCTTACTCTGGTTTTTTGCCACCACCAACCAACGAGAAAAGATTTTTTTCGAGTGAATAATTCTATGTATTTGTTCTTGATCAGTAAAAAAATATTTAAATGTCGCTTGATGTTTCAAAGGTGATCGACACCTTTGTGTCAATAATGAATGTAAGAGAGAGAATTTATGACACATCCGTGAAAAATACCTCCGAGTGATTTGTACTTTTCGAAAGTGTCTGTGTGGAAGAGGAATGTAGCGATCAGGCATGGCGAAACTATGCCTATGTTTATTTATAATGAAATTGCAGCAGCTGCTATTGTGTGAAGAGATGGAACAACAAGCATTATCAATAATGTGGTGAATGACATTAGAATAATGTTGACTTGGTGATTGAACTCTAAACGTAAAGCATCATCGATGAAGATCTTTCGGGGGTTGGGGCAAAAATGAGCGTAAGTTTCCGTTTCAAATAATTAGGCGAAAATGTTGAACTCAGTAACTTATGTATAATAAAACGACCCCCTTATACCAAACACTTTTGCCTAAAGGGATGCGTCTCACCAACAAAGTTGGCATCGTCGGATTAAAGGGTGTGTTTTATTATACATATTATCAGCTCCATGGTTCCTAATTATTTTATGCTACTTTGCATACTTAAGTAAATATCCGATGAAGTTACTGACAAAGAGAAAATTACGAATTTGCTCTTGCGCCAACATCGCGATCGCTTAAAAATATATGTCACGTTACTGTGATATAGTTTCTTTGCACAAACATTTACTATTAATTCATTAGCTATTTACAAGTTAGTCAACGTACTTACGTGGGATCAACAACGAATACTTAATTTCGTTGATGATGTAATGTATTTCCACAAAATTCATATACCCACGGTGTTCTGATTCCTCAAGAACTAACTAATGATCGCGACCCGGATGGAAACGAAAAAATCGAATCTCTTTGCCATGCACGTTCGACGACTTTTCCGTATTTTGCAAATTTTTTCGACTCGAAATTTCGCAACTGCACGTGCAATTTGTGCCGTTGTTGCATCACGTCGCATTTTGACGGAAATGCGAAGTGAATGTTTAAATTGGTAATCGAGGGAAATATCTGATTTATTAAATTGGAGCAAAACCGATTCGATAAAGACTTGAATGTCGATTAATTTACTAACCTGCGATCGTTTTAAACTGATCTGTTACTGCCGTAGCCAGTTCGTCAATGTTTTGACTGCTAAGGTATACATCGTAAGTTCCAATTTTTTGCAACAACTTTGCGGTGTTCGCTACCTGGAAAATAAACCATTCAATCGAATAAAGTACATTGTAATAAATTATTTACCTGTTCTTCCAGACTAATTTCATTTAATAATTTGTTGAGCGTGGCCGAGCGATTAGTAACTTTATATTCCCCATTGTTCATTATCCCCCTTTCTGAATAATACATATCGATCAGTTGGGAAAGTCTTGTCGAAGAGACGTCGTGGTTTTTGAAATAATGTGCAATAGCCAAACCTACAGAGAAGAACACTTCGATCAAATTTGAAATTTCAACGTGACGATTACAACTTTTTCAATTTTTCTCTAACCCAAGCTATGTAATTAGCAAAATTGTTTCGAAAATACTTTTCTGCAAAATCGTGTACAACTCGTTTGTCAGAGATTTTTTTCATTCAGCCATCTGAAGTCCTATTTATCTCTCCGTGAAAGGAAAATTCCACCTTATGTTACACATATTCAGAATCGATAACAGCGAACGAGTCAAGTATTTTAATTAATAAAGTTTTGGCATTGGTCAGAAAAACGTGTCAGCGGTTAGAAGTAGAAAAGTTATCCAGTATTTAAATTTTAGATGAATTAACAGTGTCGAGACACATCTATCTAACTCCTGAACAGTAGTCGTGGCTGAAAAATCTCAAATTCATCAACTGATTAATGACTTAAGTTCTACACAATGAAAGAATCTTAATGATTTTTTTTTTTTGATAAAAAGGAGTGCTCCAAATATCTGAATGATGTAAAAAAAATTTACTTTAATTCTCACCTACTTTGGTTTCTCATAACAAATAAGTGTATGTTTGTCTTATTGAAATAAACATGGAATAATATGCTATGTACGATCAGATACATTATTAAGTAGAATTTGTGTCGGAGAACGTGTAAAATTTCATTTTGCTGATTTGAAAAAATATATAAAACAATGAAAATAAATTAAACAAAATAGTAATTTATTATACGAGTTTTATAAAACGCCATTTTGTCGCACGCGCTTTTTATTGCACGACGAGTGTAGCGAGGAGTGCTATAAAACAAACAAGTGCGACAAAATGGCTAATAAAACGAGTGTAATACAGTTTTTTTAATTTTGTCCTTATTTTAAATTTAAAAAAGTTTAAAACAATGCTAGGAAAATTATATTTGGCAGATATATATATAAAGGGTTGGTAACACTGGTAATTAGACGAACAATTGCAAGTTTCGAATTTTCTGAAACCGGTATCGAAAAGAACTCCTTTTCTAAACCCGTTTGAGTGGAATAATGACTGTGTTAACGGTGCAAAATAGAAAAAGTGAATTTTAATCTGATTTAAGTTTTCGAAGAGTCTAATATGTTGTTCATTTTAGTCTCTGTGCATTTGTTTAAAAAATAAATGTTCGCATTTATAGTGACGGTACCACGTGTCAGTACCACCAAGTACTGAATACAAAAGCTGAAAAATAACAATTATTTCGAGGAAATTTAAAAACATGTTTAAAAATGTTAACAACATTTAGTCTCTTATCAGTTTTTTTTTTCTGATGAGCCAATTGGTACTCTCACATGTTTGTACTTTGCCCAAAGGAGAAGAAATCTGAGCCAGTGGAATCCACAAATCTTCAATTAAATGTACAGGGTGACTCAAATTTTACCGCCCCCACGATAAAGCCTATTAAAAAATTAATAAAAATTACGAAACATTCCCTTGATATAAGACTTCAAATGTGTAATCAATTTTCCGGTATCATTTCATTCAGAGCATTCAAATTTTGAGCAAAAAAAAGTTTTTCGTACGAGCTCATAATTCACTATTAATTCAAAGAACACGTTTATGAAATTCGCATCAAAAGAAAATTATTAGTTTTTGAATTATTCCAATTTTAACATTAACAGCGAAAAATGACCAAGATTTACAACTACAGTGTCATAAATAAATGCCTCATTGTTGGTGGACATCTGTTGAGAACTTTTCTAATAATTCCCTAAAGGGTACCATAAAGAACCCACGTCAACCTCTTTTGTGGAAGTGACCGCCCAATTTAATAATAAATCATAGCTAAATTTGGTACTTTAATATCAAATTCCATTTACATATTTCAAAAACCGGTGATGTTTTCATGATTTCAATGATACCAAATTTTTCCTAAATATGTGAAAGGACTCTCAGTGAAAAATTATGTAAAATTATGTAGCGGTTATTGAAATAAAATGAAATATTTACCTGTTTCATTAAAAAAATTGAAATTTTTACAGAATATTCTACAGCGATACACAATAATTTCTAAATTTTTTGTGAATTTTAAATCGATTATAAATGGGTGTTTTCGATCGGGGGATAAAACTTGAATCACAGGATTTCCAACAAAGCTCGACTATTATCAAATTTTGTAATAATTTAATTCGGATGCACAAATAATGTGACGATGACCATAAGTTAGCTTGTAAGTACGAATAAATACCACACACAAGAGCAAACAATTGTTTCAATAAAATTCAGAACTCAGGTGCTGACAAATATCGGGTGTTTTTTTAAATTTCACCTCATAGTAGGCATTGAAGAGTCGATTGTGAACGCACTATACAGGTTACGGGTCACGGATCAGCTGTTTAAATCTTACGTTTTACACAAGTGGTGCGTTCACAATCGATTTTTCAACGCCTACTACGGGGTGAAATTTAAATAAACACCCGATACTAAGCAAGATATAAGAATAATCCGTACCATTTGTCCCGCGAACTGTCAGGTACTGTCACATTTTTGTATTTTGCAGAAAGCAGAAGAAACGCGACCCAAATCTTCAATTAACATTGTATGGACTCGAACAAAGCTGCCGATCGCAAGTTAAGTACGAATTAATTTCTATGAAATATTTTTCCTGACGAGTAAGTACAGGGTTTAATATAAATGATTCTAGTCGAAACAGGCCATGCCCGTGTTTGCCGCTTTCATGCGAACTGTCAATTTTTGTCCCTGTCACAGTCATTTTTCAGGTGAAAAGTGCGGTGATGAGATTTTTTTTTAAATAAACGATTGAATCCAAAAATATTGAGTTTTGCACCCAATTTAACTCCTGTGTGTACTCACTTATTCACATCATTTTGATGTTTTTTATATGGAGCGGCAACTATAAATGTTACATTCGGTTTTTACGTCTACTTGGACTACAATCATTTATAGTAACTCTGTACTGTTGTCGTTGTGCGTTTGCACTTGACTCTTTAAGTAACGTTTCTATGGATTCTTGCCAAATTTTGTCAAGTGAACATGTACAAAGAGTTAACTCGCGAGTACAATAATTTTATGAAACTTTCGGCTTTTAACAAGCATGTGAGAATTAATTTGAATCAAATTTGTTTTCTCGTGGACATCAGGTATCACATTTTTGTATTTTGGCTCGACCTGAATGTTCAGTCGACATTTGTGCTCGTGTAAAGCTTGTTTCTTGTAAAATTTAGCGAGTTGGTAAGTTGCATGTGTGGACAGAATGTGACGGCGCTAGTGTTAAAACTGCGCTCGGAGCGAAGAAAGTTTTTAATTGTAGGATTTCTAGCTCATTGAGCCTAATAAATAAGTTTACTATTAATATCTTCACCATTTCACTTGCGTTAAAATTTAATCGTGCTACTGAATCCGCTTTCGGAAACCGTGAGTTTTTTATATAATTTCACAGCAATCGAAGCGGATAAATGAAATTACGTTGTTATAGGTACCATCAATTCCGCCAAGAATGTCTGTCTCCGTCATATCCCAGTTGGTAGACTTCAAGTAATAAATACGTGGCAGCAAAGTATCATTCCAAAATCCGTCGGTTCCAATTTCAGGTGTATATTGTGCTTGCTTAAGAATGACTGTGGCTAAATCTCCCGCTATTGTCGAAATCCACACGTTATTAACGTTGTTAGTGTTTGTTACAATGGTAGGTGGGACACTGGTTACATTTTTGTCACTCGCGTTATTTATAGAAAGCTCGATTCTTTCGAATGTGGCCGTCGTTTGTTGGAGAGCCGAGGCTGTAGCAGCTATTATATGTCCCGCTGATACCGCACCCCATTTTGTGTTAACATTGCCTTTTTTTATTGGACAATTACTAATCTGATGGTTTTCCTCCATCGCCGAGCTGGAATCATAACGCAATCAACATTTCCCCGGACAACTTTACAGAACAAACTGTCACACTTACAGCTCGAACGGCATCTTCGATTGATGCGTACATGTGGTACTTTCATCTCCTCTCACCCAACCGTCGACAGTGTTCGAAACCATTGTGTGAAGAAAGCACAGTTCAGGAGTGGTCAACGCATCTGCAGGAAACAGTGAACTTTCACCTGATGTCAAATAGTCGACTGTGAGCTTGTATTTGTAAAATTCTTCACCGGTAGCTCTGTAAGGTATCATAAATGCGTCTCCTCCATATTCAGATCTTCTGATACCGTCCAAAACAACACTAAAATCCAATTTTCAAAATGAATTGCAGAGCCAAGGGCGTG
Source organism: Tenebrio molitor (assembly GCF_963966145.1). Classification (NCBI taxonomy): domain Eukaryota; kingdom Metazoa; phylum Arthropoda; class Insecta; order Coleoptera; family Tenebrionidae; genus Tenebrio; species Tenebrio molitor. The sequence goes on from NC_091055.1 coordinate 3,403,838, forward strand.
TCCAGACTCGAGCACAGTTCTCTGAATTTGTCTTGTACTGTTGACGAGTCTCTTACACAAAATCGTTAAACTACATCCTGAATAGGTGGTCGTGTTGAGAAAAAAATCTCACCCATGTAACATAGACGTTGCTAGAATTCTGGCATTGGACGCAATTTCGCTCCTCATTTCAATTTTACGAATTAGTTCGACTAACGATCGTATTGTTAGTGGTTGCTCAGGACTTAATGTGGTACTGTTTCTGTAGCAATCATATAATAAATCAGGAATCGCAGACGAAGTTGTTTCTTTGGCATCTCCCACAAAAAAACCTAAATAACAGGAATTACACCCGACAAATAAAACAAAAATATTTCTTACCGTTGATCAAGCAAACGAAGAAAAGCACTGTTCGATACATTGTGTTAGTCAGAACACTTGTTTATGAGTCTTCCGTGATAACAATTTTATCTAATCGGATCTATTTACACTGTAGATTCTTGGCAAGTGCGACAAACAAAAATTGGGACAGTTAACACAATAACTTAGACAATATCCTTTAGGCGACGTACCGAAAAAAGGGTTAGTAGTTGTGTGCTGTTATTATATCAAATTTTCTTATCATATATGCTCAGTGAAATTAGAGCAACGTGTTCTGTTGTACGCCACGGATGAGTCAGACGGACCAATAAAATTGTAAAAATTATTAGAGGACAATTATTTTAGAGACCAGGACAGATTTAGATCAAGAAATCTGGTTTTATTCACTGGGAATTAATACCACTCATCCTTGCAAATATTAATTTCTCGTCTCGAATCCGAGCGAGTCCACAATAAATATTTTGAAGGCGCTCATCAAGTCGACTCTGCGGTCAGTTCATCCCTTTTGGGGTCTTAGAGCTTTTGTATCTCCGCTCCGGGTCTGGTCCGGTTGACAAAAATAATAATTGCGTTCTTGTTAGGTTTTGTTTATTAAAATGTCGACAAAAACAAGTTTCGAACGATCCCACGTGTGCTAAATTCGATATAAATGTGGCGGAGATGTTGCCTTTTTTCCAAATAAATTTCCCGGTGAATATTTAATATGCGAATAACGACGGAAAGAATAATGACTAATAAGACTGGATGCTCGACGGAGATAAGAATTTATTTCCGATAATATTTAATAACATAACGTCAATATATAGGTATTTTCCGATAAGTTATTGAATGCGTAGAAGTATACACGTTCGGAACGTCGATTGTGTGATTTTCTTTTTTATGTCATGTCTCATTTTTAGCATAAGCGCTAAATTAGATTTTACAGTTCTTGTTATTCACAAACTTGTGTGAAATGTTATGACATTTATTAGGTTTACAACATTCATACACTTTACGAACGACCGAAAAAATCACTGGTTAAGGAAAAACTTTCTTTTTCGTATGTTGGATTTGTTCAAAATTGGCTAATCCAATTGACCATGCAGAATTTTGACAGAACCACACTCCCGAGACGTTATTACGTCCTAAGAATGTAAATACAATCCAAAATACGTTAATTCATTTACTTGTGGCTTAAAGCACACAAATAAGTTCTGGAACGAAATTTAATTTTGCATCTAAGCAGTGCGACCTACACGGATCTGTTTGCTTTATGACCCATCCCCTATCTTGTTAATTTACTCTACTTCGTAAATAAGCATCCCTTGTCTCGACTCTTCTTTTCCAAAAATATATTTTTCACCCCAATTTAATTACCCAAATGAATATTAAGTTCAAACATTAATAATTCGCCTCTTCCATACACCGAAATACTCCACCAAACTAAACTAAAATAAAATATACACATATTTCAAACACCTGATCTACCAAAACAAGTTTGTGTTCTCTCCCGGTGAAACTAGGAGTATAGTTGGCGCAGCGAACCACTGCAGTAGTCATGAGATGTTCACGTGATGAAAAACCTGTTTACACTGCCTCGCCAAATTTGAGTTTTGTGTGGGAAATTTCAATCTTGCGACTTTAAGAGTGGATAGAAATTTCGGCTGTGTCCATTGAGCTGCACCATACTTTTAACGCGCGCCCTTTACCCAATAGGAAACCATCCCCCGGAAATCACGTGACAATCACGCCAGTTTATTACTCCCGTGAGTCACCGCGCCAACTATAGAATTGATTTCTGCAACAACTTTAATTGCACTTTTGCGCAAATTTTTTATTTGTGCCTCAGCATGAAACAGATCGATAACCAATCGCGTATCGATTTACAAAAATAAAAAACCAAATCTGAATTTATAATCGTTCGTTAGGTATATGCTGCGCAATTTTAATTTGCATACTTTTGTGAACCGAACTTCCTATTAATTATTATTAAAGGAAAGGGTAGGTGATTAACATGAAGTTTTACTTTCGAGATTACTTTGCCAATAATTTTTTACAAAAACTGTAATTTCGGAATTACAATTTTAATATTTCAACCAGGTTGACTTTGTCAGGGGAGTTTTGCATAAGAAAATCGAGTCAGTAAAAATATTTTATTACAAATGCAATTATTTTGTACATAATGGTTTTGATTTCCTCTTTCTGGATTAGTCGTGTGTATGCACGTAGAAACAAATGAGAAATGCCATAAAGGAGTGAAAACGATACACGTGATAAAAAAAATAACAAAAAGACACCTATGTAATAATACTACCTTCCTTACATGACTACTACAGAATATACATATAAAAATATGACAACAAAGAAAAAAAAACTTGCTCAAAATCTAATAGGATATTAAAACAAACAAATTGTGTGTGTACCAATTAACTGATTAAAATCGCATCACGGCGAATAGAGTGGACACCACAAGTAGACTGCTGAAGAGTTTTTCTGCGCTGCTTGAACACTCGACGTTCTCTAGCTTGATAGTATATTTGATACTGTCAGGGAATCGGCAAGCTGTGTCTGAAATTGTAACGGGATGAGTACCAGTCAAGAAATATTGTCGTAGCAACGCACCTGTGCATCTATTTTGCGAGTCGAGTCCTTGGACTGAAATGTAAAGTGGTGGACATTCAGTGACAGATTTGTCGGTGCAGTAGCCGGTGATGTCTTTGGAGTACTCGTCCGAAACGACATTCTTGCACTCTGCATTGGTCGTGTTGGCTCTCACGTTTGGATCCGTCGTCGACATGCACACCGCCAAAGTACCGTAGCCCAACCCTTGCACTTTCACAGTTTGACCATTGTAGTAGTAATTTGGTGCAACTTTGTGGTAGTTGACTGCTGCTGGTTCGACATATTGGTTTACTTCGAAGTTATGGGCGCCGTCAGAAGTGAAGGAAGATCCGCAACTGGGATCGACAACATTTCTCGGTACTGCAAGTTTTGAATTTAGTCAATGGTAATGAGAGATCGAGTGATGTTACTTTGCTGGACTCGACTGACGACAGATTTGCCGACTTCTTTGAGCGACGAGTCTTCCGTGTTGTCGGCAACTGTGAACACATCGGCGTTATTGTTTACTACCAAATCGCTGTATGACGATTTGTCTCCTGACCCCGCGACGATAACTCTCAGATCTGCAACAAAACTCTCGTAAAAATTGTTTCTTTCAACATTTTCCCTACCTGGAAGGATTTGCTTCATCTCGTTTAGTAGAGTCACGGATGACTCTTTTTGACTTGTAGTTGGGGTGCTGTGTGGGAGCAACATCACAATTGTAGCCTGACCTGTCAAGTCCGTCTCGTTGTTCAATTTCGCCGTCAGTAGATTTTGAGCCACTTGCAACACTTTGACGTAATTAAAACCGCTTGGATCTGAAATCTGCACGTTATCATCTACTATATCATTTTATCAAGCCATACATTTTTGCAATTGAGTCAGATTGAACTGCTCGTAGAAGTCTAGGATGCTTCTTGATTTATTGACGATTTTGTTGCAGTTCACTCCGTCGAAAATTGTGTAAGAGCTTTCGTAACTGTTCACGTCGGCGTTATCTAAAATGGTCGCTATGAGGGGTTGAATCGTCTGATAGTTCCAAGCTGTGTCCACGAATATTAGTAGATCTGCAGAAACGCGTGCTAGAACGTCGTCTTCAGCTTGACACGTCAAGTCGTTCAAGTTGGAATCTGCAAATTTCACTTACAAAGAACTGCTCGACAATCATTTCAACTTACTTATGTAGTTTTGAAGACTGCTGACTGCTTCTGTTGCCATTGTAATGAAAGCTGACTTACTGGGTGAATAACTGTCCAACGATTCCTCATTCAATAAATAGTTGAAGAGGGCAGTTTGCGTTATCAATTTGTTGTTATCGTTCACTAAACTCTTGACCAATTCTTTCCGATTACAAGCCCTGACTGAGGCGTTATTGAACAAACCTCTACCGTAGTATAGGTCCAGAATTTGAGAAATTTTGATATTGCTGTTTTTATTTTTCCAATCTGGTATATTCAGAGCCATGTAGAGACCATCGAAACCACCACGAATTTCAGCGTCGGTCAGATACAGATTTTCTCTTGTATTGGAGTTCACGAAGTAATACTTGGGGACTATCGTACTGTTCCAACCTCCTGAATTTCCTAGAGTTTTGGCGAGCGAACTCTCATAGAGGGCAACTTCCGACAGTTCGCCTTAAAACACGCAAAAATCAAACAACACGCGATGCACGAGTAGATCTTCCAATTGATTGTTTTGTAGATCTCTCTGTATTGTGTGTTGCATACATACCCGCAATGGTACTGGCATAGGAGGATTCGACGGTACCGTTGGTCGTTTTGACTGGATTCGGTTGGAAACCAGCTGCAATTCCGGAAAGAACAAGTCCAGCTTTTACAGCACCCCATTTAGTATATATCACACCACTTTCGATAGGGCAACTGCTTTTCGAATAGTCTGATTCGGTCAGTTCTACCTGTCGTTTTCGTATTCTTGATGTATAATGGGACAATCTACTACACGTCGAACCTTCGTCACCTCGCGTTTGGGTCTCGATTGTGCTAGACACCATAAAATGCAAAGAACACTGGAAGAATTCACGGTCAGACAAACTCAAAGCGAGTACGACTTCTACTCACAGCTTCCAGTGGAGTTATGCTGTCGTTGTTAAAAGTAATTGCGTTGCCTGGCGTTAGCTTCTTCAGCTGAACTCGATTCTTATAAGCTTCCCAACCTTTGGGACTGTACGGTAGGCCCAAACTACTGTCTACTTCCCTGCTAGTTTTCTTTATTCCATCTTGTCGAAATCTACAGTACGTAATGGAGAGACAGTCGCACAAAACTCGATCACATGACACTCACCTGTGGAGAAGTTGATAGGAAAGCTCTCTTGCGTCTAGATTGGGGCTTGCATCTTCAATTTTTCTGATGAGTTCTACCAAAACGCTGATGCTGGATGGCAATCTGTAGTCTCTAGTGACGTATAGCGTGTTGTTGTAACACTCTTCCAACGACGGAGCTATACTCGTGCCAGCATTTTCTTGAGACAAAGCAAAGTGCCCGCAAATTGCCAAAACAACCAATTTAATTAAGAACGAGTCCATGTTAACTGAAAATTACTAAAATGAATGACGCTCCCGACTTTTGGGTACTTTTAAGGAATCATTCTAATCAGGTTATCTAATCTCACTAACGTTCTCCGAAATATGAAATCATCGATTGTTCAAATATGACAACATGTTTTGTACTCTGTATCATATAAAAATCGTGCTTTCCGGAATTTAAAAACAATTCATGAATTTAGTATCATAAAAGGAATGAAAATTCGAGAATCGTGACTCTAGATGTGTCACTGTTCTAAGAAATGTGCTGGAATATTTCAAAATCTAAAATCGTATTTGTAACATTAAATTAATTTTTGGATTTGACAGTCTAATAAAGATTTGATAAATTTCAAGAATTAAGATAAAGAAGGTGTCAAAGAATTACTGAGTAAGTTTACGACATTATGAAACTCTAATTGAAGTGACTGATCGATAAGAAATGCGCTGATAAGTTATCAACTAACGCAATGGTAATTTTTTCTTACACATTGTAACAATGTGTTTTTGAGTAAATTAGCAATTTCAATGTAGTGGTTTTGCTAATTGCAAATGTCAGTTAGATAGGATAATAACAAGATTTTTGAGTAATATTTTTCCGCTCGGTGTTCCTTTTCTAAGCAACTTCATTAACATAACCGCAACTCCCTCCACTACAAATTCATGTTGTGCTGTAGTTTAATAATGATGCATTTGGTTAAAATAATTTGAGAACTTTGTAATTTTGCGATCACTCTTGTTTACGAATAAGGACAATGATCGATCTATTTGTTACTTGATTTGCTGTTATCAAATGAAAGTTTTATCAAAGTTCATGACGAAATACTTCGCCGCATCACCGAAAAGTGAAGTAAGGTGTGTGAATTAATAATGATATTTAGAAGTCACACTCCTCGATGATTCACTGTCTGATTTGTGATTGTGCAGAAATTAAATATTGGTTAAAATAGGACAAGGAGAAGCGACAGGTGTAGCTTAGATTACGTTACGTTCAGTGTGGTAAATAATTGTTGAATGTGTGTTTTCGGCGAGAAAAAATTGTTTAACATGGTAGGATAGTATTCCGGTCAGCACGAGACAGTCGAGATTGGTTATTATAAATTTTTTAATAAAATATTGACATACCTGCGGTCGTAAAATGCATCTGAACAACTGAACTGAACTGCGGGAAGGCGCGGATATGAGCCATTTTGATATGTAAGATAAGATAAAACGTTTAGCTGTTTCTACATCAATATTTACAAAGACATTCTGTAATACCTGAAGGATCAGTACTAGTGAGGTTACTTAACAAGTTTTATTTTTCGTGTATCTACAGTAATAAATAAGAGATTTATAAATAGTCTAGATCCTGGGAATTTTTTGTATATGATTGGAGCCAGGGAAGGTTTGGGCCTCCGTCGAGGGACTGACTGCGTTCTGTTCATCCAGAGTGAGGTCCTCGAGACTGGAAATGTCTGGAGAGTCGATGTGGACGTGTATTTTGCCGTCCGAAAGGGTGTTGGCGCGGCCGAAGCTGAGCCTGGCGTGCTTTTCGGCGTAACTATTAAAAGCTTCAGCCAGATCTGGGTTGATATCTTCCAGGGGAGTATCGCCAGGTCTGATGTAAACAGGGACGTATCCCGGCAAGGCCGGAAGGAATTGTCTCGCTTTGTTAACAGCTGGGGCTGATTCTGAAATTAGCGCGCTATATCAATTTGACAAATTAATTATAAAACGGCCTACCGGCGTTCAGAGCGACGAGGACGAACACGAAGATCTCCAATATCCGGGAGAACATGATGTCGGTTATCGAAGAACGAACAGCTACACCGAGATACACTGAATGACTGGCCATTGACTCGAAGAATACCTTTTATATGCCTTCATCTTGCTCAACATGCGAATCCAACTCGAGCTTAATCCTGAATTTCCTGTTCCTGCAAGAAATTTTTGCATTCGGTGGAAAGTTCACCGGTGCAGGGACAGTGAATTTCCATCACGATTCACTCGTAAGCTCTTCGGACCGTGCCCGTTGCAACAATTTCGACTCGAAACATTCAACCTCGTCCAGAAAGTGAATCATCCAGCCAGAGGGAGCTCCATGACATCACATCTATCTGGTCTCTCGCTCAATTTACGTAGATTTACAAAAACAATGTTTGCTTAATTATTATTCATTCGAAACAACCCTATTTTTCCATTTTTCAATCCTACAAACACGTCGAATGAATAAATCAATATGGCATTCAAATGCCACGAGTTCTATTGTAATAACACTTTCCTTGTTTGCCGTAGCTTTGTCCAAACAAATTTGTGCATACAAACTCACCCTATCATTACACACGGCACATTTTCAAAAACAAAACGCAACGTGTTTTCTTTATTAAAATACACTACCCCAAAACTAGCCACAAATACATTTTTAACAATTAAAAATTATTTTCCAAAATTTTTTCCCAGTAACTACGTTGTTAAAGCAAAAACAATCTTCACAAATTCCCCTTCAGTTCAAGCGTTGTATTTGTCTTTGACCCAATTCATCTTAAAGGATAATGTCATTCATTACATTCGTTAAATAAGTTTAAGGGGAAATTTCATACATTACCTACTTGAATATCAAACGATCCTTTTATGAATCATTACGCTTTGTAAAATGGCCACTAACTTATCCCGCAGCTGATTTGTCCATTTATATACCTAGCTTTTAAAAGCTATAAATAAATTCTTATGGTCTTTTAAAAGATAACTGGAGTGACTTTACTGGCACCACCCAAAAACAGAAATTCTCGATCTTATTATACGAAATCTGTACAAGTTTCTTGTCAAACCTGGTCAGCAGGAATTTTCTGCGATAAACAATTTTTTTTAATTCAATTTACAGTTAGTGGTCAGCGAAGCAAGTCATTTTTGATCAGAAAACTATTGTGTAAATAACTTGAAAGTAAAAAAAAAAATATTGCGACTCTTTGTAAGATAACTTAGTTTGAGTAGTCACATGACATTACATATCTGGTACAGTCAGAGTATCTTTTAATGATCTAGGTTTTTATCTATCCGCATAGACGTGTCTGTGTTTATTATTAACAGGTGGGTTTTCCCTGAAAACTGATAACATTTTTAAATATCAACTCGGAAACAGTAGAAAGATTTATGTATTTCGAAAAAAAGGGTACAGTTCCTTTTTAATTGTTGAATCGAGTATACAGGGTGTTTCTGAAATACGTGTGTTAATTTTAACCAGTGAAAGAACTCGCCAATTTATGAAACTTTTCTCTATAACATTTTGTAAAATTCGTAAAAGTATTCCAAGATTTTTTGCCCTACAATTTTTACCAAACGAGTCGTTTTGTGTGATTAACTAGTTTCAATTTTTTGTAACCATGAGAATCTAAATTTTGATTATTTATTTTTTTCTATAACAATGGAACTTTTTAACAAAGCTCTGTTTCTATCACAACAGAAAATTTTCGCCCTTACCCATAGGCGGGTATACACTTTGATGGTTAATTTATTCCAAATTTTAAATCAATTTGTATTGCTTTTTCGTAAAAATGTTATAGAGAAAAGTTCCATGATTTGGCGCGTTAAACTTAACACACGTATTTCAGAAACACCCTGTATAATAGAATTGAAATTTTAAAAAATAAGTAAATTAATTTTGTGAGTACCACAGTCTAGTAATAAATGGTAGGTGAGGTGTGGTATGGTATAAATGGTACAATGACTTTATTGGCAGCTTTCGACGAGTAAGATTTACGGCTCAACAAGAACAAGTACTTTATTTTTATTACCGTCACTACGAAGTACTTGTTCTATGATGTTTTCATTGGTAATAAATGGAAATATTTTTGTGTAATTTTGATTGTGGCTGTAGTACTAATAGGATAAGATAACTGATTTGAATGTACACATGTATATATGCAAAAATAAAAAACGCTGTCATCGTGGCCAAACTTGTCTCAATGTAACGTTTAAAATTCCGATAAATTTCCCGTTAGAGTGACTTTCTGAATTAATGCGGCGAACCTTTTCCAACAAATTACTCCTTTCTTCAGATATTTGGTTACGTATCCGATTTCATAAATCATTGTCCTGAAATAAAAGTATCGTGTTCGTCATTTCAGACGTGAGGCGGCTCATTAAAAATTTTCTGCCTTAATTAAACAGCCAAGTCAACAACTTGTTGTTGTTGATGCGCAAAATTTTTTCATTTTCCCTAAATTCGAAATGTTTGCAGTGCTGAGTACACTTAAGAAGCTTGAATTCTAATTAGATAACATTTTTTATTGTGTGCAATAAACACCCCCAAAATGGCGACTTGTTTGATTTCGAGGAAATTTTTAATATGGAGGACTCGCACCTGTTTACTAGACTTACTAATTGCTCCCGAGATTAAAACTTCTTTTGTCTTATTTCGCCAATTTTAAATATCTTTTCCGATGAGACGATGACGAGGGGCACCTTGACTCGTTAATATGATCTAACCGGAGGTAGCTTCGGCATGATGTCTCAAGGCAAAATACCACAAATTGTACGTACCTCTATTATGAAAAATATTAAAATGACTAAACAACTAATTTACAAAAGGTAATTGTTAACAAAATGCCGACAGAAATTTTCAGGAAATTTCCACCGCCCCCATCTTGTTCACCCAAGTGATTCGCCCTCCATTTTGACAATCACAATTCGCGGGAAATTTTTTCAATAAATACGTCGACATTCAAATGAGAGAATTGCAATAATTATCTTTCTATAATTAGCGATGGCCAGTACTAATTCTACATAAATTGCCAATAAACACGATGAACAAATTGCGATTTACAATAATTGAAAAAAGTCATCTCCGCGAGAAGGAAGTATTTTTAGATTTTATTCTTAACGGTGATAGGACGGAATCACTGGAGTGAAGTAAATTCAGCAAGATAGACTATTTTATAGAATAAGAAAAGGTTGCCTATCTACATGGCCACGATTTTATAAAAACTCAATCGCAAATGCGTTATTTTATCGATCGGGTGATTGAGAGTAGACTCATAATTGGTGTCAGAAAAAACAAATTTAGCTCGCTCCGCGATTGATTTGACTAATTAGTCGATTAGTTCAGTCGTTCGCAACAGATAATTTGAGACGACAAAAATGACTCTTTGTTGTGAATTTTTGCACCTTAAATTTCAATGGCGAAACGAGTCTCTCGAACTGTCGATACAACAAAACAAGAATTCTTTACGATCTTGCTGAGGCGGGTGAGGACGTCGACTCCCCTCGAGTCCTGCACATTTACGCGGCGAGATTTATTAAATAAAATATCACCGAATACGAAAAGGATTTAATATAATAATACTGCGTGATGTAAGAGTGTAGATAATCGGTGAATGATTCGGTCAGACATGTGGCTTCCTTGAACCGGAAGAAAATTTTCAACGAAATGTTGAAGGATCTGTTGGGGGACCTTTAGGAGTCTATTGAAAGTGCAGAGAACTCAGCGTCGACTTAAGTGCTCGGGGACTTTGTGTGTATCCCACGCATATGCAATTTGTTCCCACTGTATTTTGTTCTATCAATTTTGCTGTGAATAAAATATATTAAAAAGAGAACGCCAACTTCCAGCGACGTAGTTCTCGCAAACAACAACCGCTAGGAACCAAAATAGTGATTTTTTGAAGATCCTCCGAACAGGTTTATCTGATTTATTACGATCATTATAATAATTATTTTAAGCACAGTTCCGCGCATTGTTACAACAGTGGAGATGTACAAATCATTGTGCACAAACACACTCACTGTACTGTCAGTGTTGCTCATTTACTCCATCGGTAAGTAATCACGATACGATTATTAAATTTTCATCATCCTTCCAAATACCTCCTGGAATCCGTCATTTTGACGACGTAAACATTTTCCCCGCTATTGAAATTTCTTTTCTCTCGACAAGTACAATCGCATAATGCAAAAATTTAAATTAAATTGTAGGGTAGCATCCCACCGCTTTAAATAAAAAAAATAAAAAAGAAATATCAGCTGCTTGATTTTTTTCAATAATTTTGAAGTCGTGACGGTAGGTTGATCATGACCACCAAACAATACTTATCTTCATGTAAATTTCGGTATTCCCAGTTTTTTATGTTGTTACATAATTAACACAGCCATTAATCCATTTTATAAAATAAATCCACAACATCTTATATTTGTGAATAATTAATTATGCACAAGAATTCTAAACAAGAAGAGTTATGTATTTTCATTGTGAAGGACGAGTGTTTTGTGAAATAAATTACATAGTGACACAATTACGAGGTAATGCGAAGGAAAAAACTGATCTCGAGTTTAACAACAAATTTTCTTGTTTTAATAAATTCGGGAGAACGGAACAGATGTTCTGCTTTCACTTTCTGTGTGGGGAGAAAATTCCTTTCAGAAATTTTAAGGTCACGTGTGCCACAAAAAAAGCGCGTTTGGTGCCCTCCATAATCCACAAAAAACTGTAATCTTGATGGCGATTAATTATTCTTGAGACTTCAAACATCTTCAGATTTTGTTGCGTAATCCCGTTAAAGAAATTCAATTGATTTTTTATTTTCTGCGTATGACAACTGAGGCAAGTTGATCTAAATTTAGCATTATTTAATCAGAAACTTTACGAGTAATTCAATTTTAATTTGTAAAACGTGCTTTACATTTTCTCACCATTTATTAAATTTTATCTTTACGACGACAAGAAAATGCCAGTTTAGGTTACTCTGCTCCACAAAGAAAAACGCGGAAAGTGCGAATTTGATTTGCCCCGATTTGAGGAAAATTAGAGAATTTAAAAATTAATCTCCACCGAGAAAATTGCTCCAGAGTTCAAAGAAAAAATTCAGTGCTCTTAGGTTCTTTATGTTTTAGTTGTGCCGAACAGATCTATAAAACTGTTATTTTAATGAATAAATTATTTGAAAGCGCTATTTTGTTGCACAAACGCGATTTTGACTTTTTTGTGATTATAAAATTAAATTGGAAAATTTGATCGATCAAGAATTTTGTTTGTCACACAGTTTCAAAAAATACTGTTCTTGTGTTTATGTTTTTGTTGTGACGTAATAATGGATAAAAAATTGTTTATGTTCGTGCAATATTCTATTCTAAAAAATTGAATTATTGCGGAAAAATGTGTTGTTTTCGTCGGCAAAGAAATGAAAAAAAAAATGTGTAGAATTTGTTTTGGCCAACAAAGTGGTGATGATTCGAGAGTATTACCAATTTAAAACGGTGTAAAAATATTGCATTAAATAATTTATCAAAAAGTTTAATGCAAAGTTGCTTTGTGCTAATGAGCCCTTTGAGTTTGGTGAAAAAACATTTTCTGTTTTCCCGCAGTATTGATTTTCAGTGTGGTCCTGTTTCTACGCACTCGAAATCATTTGTTCGAAAGTCAGAAGGACTCCTTAAAATTTATAATAGTTAAGGTGAGCGTTAAAACAATTCATCTGTTAGTAAAAATTTTAAATTACAATAGGTCCTTACAATGAAAGATAATGAAATTGTCAATGTAACTCTACTTTATCAGAATTAAGAGCACCAGCGGTGCTCATAAATGAATTCACTCTTAACGAGAAAATATCTACTTTTCTTTTGCTAAATTATTCGGATCATTAAAATTTATTTCTTAAGTGTCACTGCTTTCCTGATGCGTTGTTTTTGCTCATTTCACGCGAAAAATGTATTTACTTTAAGATACTCTCGAATGTGAAAAAGAAACATTCTGTTGTACACCTTCAGAATTTTTTTATTGTTTATGTACGTCGTTGAATCTCAAATAATGTAATTTTTTTAAGTCTCATTCCGGACTTAATTGCCGACATACCTCAGAGACAGAGATAAAGAAACGTGTGGACTTAAATTAAACATGAAAAATACATCTGGAACAAATCGGTACAAAATAGGTTTTTCTTACTTCGGTGGAAACCAGGATGACAGAACCGAATCAGCGAGTTAGTTCTGGTCGCATTCACGACCAAATGAAATTAATTACCGATAAATCTGCATTTGTCGACAAATGTTACACCTCTTAAACAATTTTAATCAATGTAAATCTGAATTCCCTGCCGTTTCAAATAAACAGCTTTGAGATCAGTTAATTAAAATTGTAGTAGATAAAGCGAACTACAGCAAAGGCTGTCATCATAGACATGCAAGCGCACATCAAAGGATGCCTTCTCTTTTCATTAACATAACATTGTCTCATAAAATTAAGGCTCTAACTAAACTAATTGTCACTAATTTTAATCGATCCGCGTACACCGATAGATAAATTATTATCGTGCCAACAACAAACAGATATTTTCAGGAATACTTGTTGCATCAAAAATTGATGACAGATAACGCGCACAAAAATTCGACTGAAACTCAAAAAGTCAACGTGCGTGCAATTTGCTGATGTTAACGCATTTCGTGTGTTCTGCGGAGATTCAGCCGTTTTAACACACCTGAGCTTAAATATATGTAGATCAATACATCAGAGGCGGACTATTGGCGAGCTGCTTCCCGAACATCCTTTGAGTCCTTTAATTAAAAAATCTGGCCTCGAGTGTGTCGTCCGTGGTCAGCAAACGTCCCTCGTCGATCCCGAACCGCTTCCAGAGGAGAAGATTTTTACAGATTTTGACGCTCGACCGTGCGAGCTTTCGTTTATTAATATGTCGCGTTCTGGTGTGAAGAGAGCTTAAGCGCGCCCCTGGATACGTTATAAATTTTGCAGTTGAAATTAAATTTAGATGTTTCAATACAATTAAAATCACCCGAGGAAAAGTTCTTTGGAGCTGTATTTAATAATTAACAGAGTCTAATTAGAGAATTTCACTTACACTAACTCTGTGATGAAATTCGACTTGAAAATAGTGTAATTATTTTGATGCTGGCCTTGGAATTTTTCGGTCCTTTTGAAGTGAGGAGATAAGGGAAAGGGAAAGTGTCGTTTTTAACCGTAAGATTAACTTACCATTTCATTAGCGTGGAGTGTAGTGTACAAACAATTGAACGGGTATAGTGCTTGTATTTTCCTAAGGAATTCTGACTTAAGCCCTAAATAAACCGAACAAAGACCCTACTTATTGTCATATTGTGCCTGTCAATCACTAGGTGGTCTCCGACAAATATTTTGAGTACTACCCCAGGTAATTTTTTTCTCCGAGACCGCCTAGTGATTGACAGGTACAATATCACAATAAATTTCTTTAAGTAGGGTCTTTGTTTGGTTTATTTATGACTTAAGCCAAAATTCCTTAGGAAGATAAAAATACTATACGGTGTCGGTAAACAAAAATTTTGTGTTCGTCTTTTTATTATCTTTATTTTTGCAGTGGGGAGGGTTATTTCGGTGGTTCGGCACCCGTATGTAAATACTCCTGGTTAACAACAGGCGTGCGTTTCATTTAAACACACCTTTGAAGTCTCCCACCGGTTTGATGAAATCTGCTGTTTTAGGACGGCAGGTGGGACGGGGGTAGTGCAAGGGCGCCCTCATTAATAACGAATTTAGGGATGATAAAGCGTTTATTAAGAATTTTTCATTGAAAACATTCAAGTGCTCACTTTATTCGTGGCGATGTCGAACTGGATAAACATAACTAGGTACACCGTGACCGCTCCCACAATCTGAAAGCGAAATGTTAAAAACGTTAATGGTCGACACAAGAGAATCAAATAAACAGTCGAATGAGCTTTCCGTTTATCTTTCAGCTGAAAATGGTTTTTTATTAGCAGAACTCGGTCCACTCATTCGGTTACACACACATATCACGTTATAATTATCAACGTCGAAAACAGTCTTGGCAAATAATTTTCATTTTTTGAACGGAATGAATTATTCGCAAAAATCAAACCAACCGTAATCGACTTACTGTATGCAACAGAGAACCATTTATTGCGAAGAAACCACTCGCGGTGAATTCGATTTTTTTATGCGTGAGTTGCAACGAAAACAAATTCACCTAAAAGCAAAATGAAGTACAGGGAAGTTTACAACTGTTGACGTACTCTTTTTATCAGCAATGCATCACCCTTTGCGACTGGAATCCTGTACAATAATTTTTTCGTGCGTTTGTATTCCAAACTGACATATTCGCAAGCCGCGACGGTTGTCGCGATCTCCACGGAGCTGACCAATACTGACAGGAGGGGAAGCAAAACGTCGTGGAAGTTCTGAGGGTCCACGAATCGGTCGTCACTGATGTAGCCGAAGATGCAAAAGTACAAAGAACAAAAAATCCCGATGAATTGACTTGCGATTTTCATCAGAAGCGGCACCGAAAATATCGATTGAATTTCGCCATAAACGACCAGGATTTTGTTGTGTAAGATCTCCATCTTGTTCAAAGTTTCTTTGTAAAGTACGTGGGTAATTATCGCCGACTGGTTCCCATCTTTAGAAATTTCTTTCAAATTTTCATTAATTACGTAAAGTTTTTGCTTCAAAACAACAACAAAAGCGCAAAACTCTATCAGCATGACCTGCGACATCTTAGTGGACGTGTACAAAATTACCCATCGATAAAAACATCTCCAAGAGGGGCAGTGCCACATGAAATTCACCAAAAATGACAACCACAAACCCACGACAAAGAGGAGTTGGGTCGTGATGAAAATCTGTGTGTTTTTGTACGATTTCCACTTGAAAGATTGTTTCAGCTTGGTGTCGATGTCGTCCAGCCTTTGAACCACTCTAGTGAGAGTCTTTTGGTGAACCAGGCAAAAAAATACTGTCACTACTGCCGAAATGTTGTTACTGACGTTGAAAATCAAGTCAGCTAGTTGAGTTACCACGTTAAATTCGTCGGAAATTTTTAAAGTACTGCTCGCGTATACCATATAGGTTGTGACAAAAATCGCGAACACGTTGTAAACGACGATGTAGATTTTTTGGAAAAGAGACTGTTTGGAAGTCATTTTCTCATCGATCGGTCTAGGACACAAAAAAAACAACCTCGACAAAAACCAAACGTGTTTCAAAACACCCACAATATTGTCGCTCCACATCGCACACTACTATTAACGTGTAGACTGGTGTTGATGAATTTTCCTGGTCACATTTACGGATATAATTGATTTTGAATAATTTATTGCAACGGCGCGGCCAGGTCTAGTTCCAATTCTTACAAGTGTTGTTTTGTTTCAGGTGTTGGAGTTCGAGGGGGACGTTATGAACGCGGCGGAGGTTTGTTGGGGGGGTTTGGTTCGCTCGGGGGATCTATCCGCGTGCCAGGGCTCTCGTCGGGTCTGGAGACCATCGCGGGGGGCGTCAAAGACATCCTATCGACGGCCAAAGACACCGTGGAGAAGCTAACACCGGCGATATCGGTTGAGTTCAACGCGCAAGTAGGCCACGAAGACGTAGCTTCTGGACACAATGGCGACAATCCCAACAACGCGAATTTCCCACAGATCAACGGGGGCGGAAATGTCGATTCTGGATACAATCAGAATCCGAACTTGAACGCAAATTTCCAACATACAACGAACAGTTATCCGCATTACGAAGTACCGAGTCAAAGTGCCACTGATGGATTTAATGAAGCTCAAACTAACAGCGCCAATTCCCAAAAGGAGGCCGACGGGGAGGTTATCACATACGTCGATAATAATTTCCCGGTGATTTTGCTGAAAGAAAACGAAATCAGGCGATGAAGTAATTATGAAAGAATCGCAATAAAAATCTTGCCCACATGTTTTTGTTTTATTTTAAAGTTGTTGTTACCAAAATTGTAAAGCGGCAATTTAGTAATTATTGTATCGACTAAGCTGACTAAATTTAGAACAAAAACCTTAGCCGAGTCTAATTATGATCCCTTAGCAGCGTCTCAGCTTTCAAGACTAAGTAGATAATATAAAAATCTCGTCTCATATTTCACTACCCACCAACGTTGTAACACCATTGATGATACGTTCAATACATCCATATTCAGCAGCAAATGTAATACTTTCCCTTTTCTTGGGATTTCTGTGAAAATGAAAGTCGCAACAGAAATTATTTCGGCGCGTTTAATACTACATTTTTAACGCGCCGTGCAAGATGGAGCGCCTCCCCACACCCCATTTCGACAGATTTGATTTGACTCAATGGGAGCGAGTATATTAGCGATATGAAATTTTCACGAGAATAAATACAATCCCTCACGAATGACTCCAGACTGATCGCGTTACGAGATTATAAAGCAATATTTTTGTTTCGGCATTTTTGGGATAAATTGGATTTAACCTCAAGTGGAGCGAAAACATTACTACTATTGGATATTGCTTTACAAACCCTAATCGTCGATAATTTCCATTCGATTTTATTTTGTTTGCCAAGAAAATGTTTGCGGCGTATGGATTTAATGAGTGGATACATTTTTTATTACCTTACATGAGTGCGTATTTGTTGTGGGCGTTTTAAAATTCGTTGTCGTAATTTAAAATGTGACTTACTGTGTGGAGCAGACTAGCGTTGATTTTGAAAAATCCGCTAGCGTGAAATTCCCAGTTGCCGTGCAGAAGACGCAAACAAAACAAATTAATCTAGAATGCAGATGCGTTAAAGGGTGAATAATATTCAAGTGCGACAGACTTTTGTCATGAGAGGGGTGTCGTGTTTGGTGAGCGATATCCTGTAGATTAATTTCCCCGTGCGTTTGTATTCCAAAATCGTCAACTCGCAAACCAGCACAGTTGCCGCCACCTGGACTGTGCAGATAAAAACTGTGCAAACTGGAATGACGACGTCGTTAAACGAGTGAGGTTTGACCACGTGGCCGTCGTACAAGTACCCAAAAACACAAAAATACAAAGCACTGCAAATTCCCACGAATTGACTCGCAATTTTCATCAACAACGGAGTCGAAAATATTGATTGGACGTCGGTACAAGCAATAGTAATTTCGTCATAGACTCTTGTAATTTCGTCGAGGGATTTTTTGTAAAACAAGCCGCTGTTTTTTGGTGTGGTGATTAACTGGTTGTGCTCTTTGAACAGCGTTTTGATATTTTCGTTAATTAGATTAAGCTGTTCTCATAAAACTACGACGAAAGTACAGAACTCCATCACCAGGACTTGGGATATTTTCGTCGACGTGTAGATCACGAGCCAGTTGTAAAATCGCATCCAGAAGGTGCCGCTGGCTTGCACCAACACGTATGTCACGAAGAACGGTATCCAGATGGACAGGGTGAACAACAATTCGCACACCACGAATATTTTCACGCTCTTGTACGACTTCCATTTGAACGAGCGCTTTAATTTTATCTCAATTTTGTGTAATCGGCTTATCAGCTTAGTAAGTTTGTTCTGGTACAGCAAGCAGAAAAAAGTCGTCGACAACATCGAAATGTTATTACTGGCGTTGAACAATAAATGAGCAAGCTGGGTGACCGTGTTAATATTTGGTAAAATCTTGAAATTACTAGTTGCGTATGTTATGTACACTGTCGACAAAATTGCAACGGTGCTGTAGACAAACTCGTATATTTGCGACGTCCTACGACGTTTCTTCTTTTTGATTTCTTCATGTATCGCCTTGGGACACATCAAGAACAATTGCGACAGAATCCAGATGGGTCTTACTATACTCACTACGTCGTCACTCCACATCACTTATCTCTGTGAAAACAAAAACAATTTATTTTATCACTGACTTATTTTTGTGGCGTATTTATGAATGTAATTGACTCTTGAATTATTTATAGGACGTAGCGTACAGCTTGACGTGCGCATCTAATAACCTCGTAATTTGCTTTTGGTCACTCCCTATAAATTACATTATGTATACCGGGTGTTATGGAAGTCCACGTAATAAATTTAACCACCAATAGGACTCGTTAAAAGAAACATTTTTTTTATTTATCATTTTTACCGCAAATTCTTCCAAACGCAGTTAAAATTAAATATAATTTGAACCCTAAAATTCATACACGCTCATGTGTTTACACATCCATTAATAATGAAGCACGAAAAAAAATTACTCAATTAAAATACTCAAATGAAAAACAATAAAAACTGTTAGTACCTATTGAAACGGCGATCGCTCTTTTTTCAAAAAACTGTATCTAAAGTTTTTACCGCACAAAAACATTTTCACTCACTCTTTCATTTCAATTGAAGCGAAGTGTCAAATTACGGGTTAGAAAATGTAAAAATAAAAAGATCCATATATAAAAAATGTTTATTTTAAAGTGTTCTATTGATGATTAAATTTATTAAGTGGACTTCCATAACACCCTGTATATATATATTTTTTTATTTCGGACGGTCAAAATTCCAACAATGTTTTATTGATTTATTAATAACGATAAGAAAGTGCACATCAAATTCAACACATAAAAAATCTAAATATTTACTTATCTATTGACATTATTATCATATGAATGACTTGAGTCACACTCAAGTATTTAAAAAAAAATTGAAACTTACATAAGTACAAAGGAACTAGCTTGAATGTCAGCGTGTAACAAACATTCTCGTTTCCGTCGTGCTGAAATGATGTTTACCTCCTTTTTAAATAAAAGGTGTCTCGTTATATATTTTTGCACAAATGGAAAGTCGCATTAGTTTAGTTATGATAGTGCAAAATATGTCGCTTGATGCATTGAAATTTTCCCTGGCTTTTTTAATAGAATTTGGTGAAATAAAGAGACGACAAAAAAATAAACCTACAGCGTACAAAGAAAGAAAGCACAAAAGTCAAATTTCTGTTGTTGAAAACTCAAAATTTTATAAATCTGGTGACCACAACTGTGTCCCTGTGGTTAAATTATCTGGTGCAGTATAACAAGTACAAAGTTACATTTAAAGTGTTATCACAATACATACAATTAAAATTTTTGTACCAATTAGCACATTGAGATTTGGATAACGAGGTAAATTTTTGTATGCTAATTTGTCGTCCAATTTACATTCAGTTCTAAATCTTTAAAATTCCATTTAGCAGAACTTTCTCAACACACAATATACCGTACGTTTTAAAAAGCGACTGTGAAAAACGAAACCATCCAAAACATTTTGTTATACATAACCACAAACTAAGCTTCACATAACCTAACATTCCGTTGCTATTGCAGCGCTCTGTCAAATATTGGTCGAGGTGTTTGGTTTTCTCGTGGGTTGTGACCTTGGAAATATTGGCGCGAAGGCGGAGCGAACAAGTGAAAACTCTGTTAACGAAAATTGAAAACGTCCACTATTTTATCGACGTGGTAAAAAAAAGCCGCTTTTGGTAAAACTACAAATGGAACAAAAAGTCGCCGAACACGTGATAAAGAAGCAAACTCGATAACACGTGGAGGAACACAATCTACTCTTAGAGACGTCTCTACATGACGATGTTTTCCGGTCGGTTTGTAGCGCCTGCTTGAGCCGTTTGCGCAGATATGACTCATAACCTATGAGAGAATCAAAGACCTCTAACGATGACTCGTTCGTCTAGGAACCGTTCCCAAACCAAGACAATTTTTGATTTTCACTCGTGACAGTGTTATTTACGGTGGATCGTTGAAGTTAAGCTATATATTTTCAAATCTTTTGTTTCTCAGAGTCGTTCTTGCTCATGAATTTTGAAACATCAGTACTTTACCTGCATATTTTTCTCGGTGTTTTTCGATTACGTGTTTTCAAAATTGCTTGTAAATTATTAGATTTTCCACCATTCCACGTACAACAACGACTAAAATGCGAACAATTGTACAGATTTGAAGAAAGAATTTTGGACAAGGCGGATGTACACAGGTTGTTAAAAAATCACAACACATTCAGTGATGTAAAAAAAAACTGAATAATTATCTCACTATTTGAACTTGTGTTGCGATAAATTAAACTGCATAAGAAAATTGTTCCTTTTTATGTCTTGATTATTAACAAACCAGATTTTTATGGTAATAATTGTTATTGCGATGTGGCGTAACTAATGAGTTGTGAAAACACGATATTCAATATTTGATGATCGAACGAACGCAATTAATATATGTATTTCAGCGAAACTGTCCGGCTTTAAAGAATTTTGTGAGATCATTTCAATATAATTCGTTGTGGTAACTTTACCTCCAGATAATGAATTTTTTATATGAAAACGTGCAAAACTCGGATCAGATGTGTTATTTTCTGTTTGAA
This sequence comes from Tenebrio molitor, assembly GCF_963966145.1. Taxonomy (NCBI): domain Eukaryota; kingdom Metazoa; phylum Arthropoda; class Insecta; order Coleoptera; family Tenebrionidae; genus Tenebrio; species Tenebrio molitor. The sequence continues at coordinate 3,425,414 of NC_091055.1, forward strand.
CAACACTATTTTTAGGATTCGATTTAGGATCTTGTACAGTCGTGTAAAAGATCGGCTTTTAACAAGAGAATCTTTGTGATGCGCAGGTTTAATCTCCATGGGAAATACACTGAGATCATTTCACCTTGACTTTCAAAGTCGCATTGTTAATACAACATTGTACTAATAACGAAGAGAAACAATCAGATCTCTTTGACTAAACACACAAACGTCGAGGAATTATATTTTGCAAGGAAATACAGCACTCAAATAAATCATTTTTGTTTCTCTTGGGGTCAGTCTTCAGGAGGTGGGGTTGTCATTTTGACAAAAAATTTCTTGGCGGCGTTGACACATTTCGATGTATCTGTGGCGTTGTTTTTCGCCAAGCAGTCGATGGCTTTGTACAAGGACTTCAATTTGTCTTCGGTCTTGTCTGGTGAGGAACCGAACCAGTTGACCGGGTTCCAGTTAGACTCCCGAAAACCGCTGAACGTTCGTCCGGTGGCGGCCACATCCACTTCGGCCGCCTCCAAAAAGGGATTTCCTGCAAGGATTAATAACAATGAGTTGCACAACTGATTAAAACACCTGTTACGCTAGAGTTGATTCGTTACAATACCACTAATTATACGTTATGCTACGTGGAAAAATCTCACCAAGTATCCCTTGGGCCAAAACTGCACAAGTTAGCGCTAAGATGAACATGTCGTTTGAAATAACTCCACCGAAAGGTTTCGGGTTTTATACACCTTTAAATGCGATTTTAACGATTCTTTAATGAAATTGATAAAAATGTCGTTGACTTGGAAAATGTTCAAAGATTGTGTAAGTGGTGAATTTTGAAGCCGGAGATTAAACTGTGAAGATAATTAATGTTTGGGTCTAAGACATGACGATAAAGTCTCTTTAGGAGTTTTACTCAAAACACACAAAACTAAACCAGCTACCCTACTTTGGAATGCAGAACCAAGATAATACACCTTTTAGTTGTGGGGACGCCACGCTGCATACGATTAAGATATATTGTCAACAATAAAAATCAGGTGCAACTAAGAGTCTTGACATTTCAACCTTTCAAGGCGACGTTTCGAAAAATATCTATTTTATTTATTGATTCCACACAAAATAACTATTGCAACCTTCAATTAGACTTGACTCGATGATAACCCTTGCATCAATAACCATTATCAATTGCAATATACACATTTTTCTCTTTAAGTACAGTACAGGTTTTGATTTGTTGTACATATTGCAGCTGACGGATGCTGCTTCATTAGCATAATTGCAAAATTGGTCAAATCGTGCAAGTTCGGATTCACTCGTTCTCTGAATTCACCTGTTATAAGGTAAATAAAAACCGCGAACTCTACTGAAGATTTTAAACCTTGTTAAGTTAATCATCTTCTCATGTGTACCATCATGTTTGCGACATTAATACTGATCACGACCCTGGGAACATCTCTAGCAGGATATGCAGGTAAATACTTTGTTTTTAAGTGTTCAATGTTGCTTTACTCGATGACACTGGATAATGATAATTACTGTCTCATCCATGTACGTGTCTAATAACTGCTATTTTCACGAATAAATCCGACAATTTTAGTAAAAAACCGGACGGGAATTAGTCTTTCGTCACCTCTAATAGAAAAGAACAATAAGTACGAAAGCGACGTTTCGTGACTCGTACATTTAATTGTTCGAAACAACACACTCAACCAATGTTGTTTTCTCGGTACATAGTCAATTCCATACAATATTAATATTGACCTGATTGACCTAATTTCACCAAACGACCCAAAATCTGCGAATGTCGAACATTTCCCAATTGTCATAATCGATGTCAACCATGAGTATTGGTGAAAGCAGCAGAGCGCAACAAAATCGCCAAACAAACACCATTTGACACATTTCTGAAAATAGTTTTGGTTCGGAACTGTACTAGTAGGATATATTTTGGGCAAAAAGACAGCGTCACGTTTATTCAGCAGATTTTAATTAATTTTCGATTATCTCTGTGTAACGTGGCGAGTTAGCGGTGTGTGCTTAAGATACAGGTAACTTATTTTTAATTGTATAAATATTTGATTGGCGAGAGAGCAAATATTCTGGAAATTAGCAAATAAAGTGACACGGTGTACCTCACGTACACTCTTGGCCCAGAACGTTTTTGTTCCAAAGCGATTTTTAAATTTCTTGAATAAACAGAAAGAAGGTGAACACAACCTTGTGGAAGTTACATTGTAATTAATAATTCATCATCGGTAAAAATTAATTAAACATATTTAATAAATTTCGAGGCGCTTATTGTCTTCACCTTGGCACCCATTGATGCACACAGGCTTTCACACTTCGGGGAAGTAAACAGTAAAAAATCTCTTCAATATTAATGTAGTTGAGTTGAGATTAACTCCAAGTTATCCACTACTAGTCCCTCCATTACGGCGTAGGATATTAAAAGTTTAATTTTATGCATCCGGAAAACCGTAACTAGTCAGATAATCAGTCAATCTTGGTAAAACTTCTTTTAAAAAATAATCCTATTAGAGTTTTTATTGTGGTAAGTGCGGTAGCGCAAAATTATTTTTCTAATTTGCATTCAAAATCATAACATCCGAAAACTGGAGACTTTTTTCAGTTGGTAACACACATTGCGAGCACCAAATTTACTGTGATATTCTTTGCTATTTGCTGTATTTTTGGATAATTGATTTTTAATTACAATTTCACTTGCGAAAAATGACAATTATGTTTAGTCTAGGTTTAAAATTTTACTTTAAATGTTAACTTTGAAATAAAAGTGTCACCAACTGTCACAAAATTCCCTAAATTACCAAAATTGGTTTTATTTGTAAAAAACATGTATTTAATACGCAAATTAGAAAAATTAGCAGCCTGTGACAGTCGTGACTCGTGTCATAATATTAAGTTTTATAAAACTCATGTTTTAATATACTTTTTTACAACGGTGTTGGAAAATATCAATTTTTCTATGCTTTAATGGTGAGTGGATGGAAGAAAACCTTGGAAGGTCGAGAATTTCTAAAGAAATAAATCATTGAAAATTGTGATTTGTGGAAGTAGACGTTAAAATGTCGGATGGTGGTTGTTTGTAATGTTTGTATAAAATTTGTCTGTAGATGCAAATTAGGTGAAAATCTGTTAAAATGTTGAAAATCACAATTCGGGTATTTCGTCGAACAAAATGATTAAAGGTGAGGTTGAAAAAGGTTTTTATAGAAAATAATCTTTACATAAATGTTCGAATTATAAACTTGTCTTCCTTAAATGTAATAACGTTTACAATTTACATCTAAATATCGTCATTTCCAGCGGAATATCCGCTTCTCGGTCGATTCCTCTTTGGTTTTAAATATTTACATAATTCCTAAACGATCATTTTCTTCGAACCGAGTCGGGCTAAATTAATAAAAATAATATTAAAACGGGTTTGCATTTATATTGGATTGATTTGATTAACGGTCCCGTTTCGGTGGTGAAATTTTCATGAAAACAAGCTTTATCTCGTATTTTGTCGGAATAGGTGTGAATCAGGAGAGTAAGCTGAAATAAGTAGGTTACGGTAAAGAAAGAGCTTCCAAATCCTCCGGAAAGGTCAAAGAAAATGACGCAGAAAGCCTACACCGCATTCGTATTTTACTACGTGTAAAATATTAGCGATTCTTATAAAAAATGTAGTATTAAGGGGTGTTGTCGCGTCGTAGTGTAAATTAAATGGGTGAATATTCGGGGAGGATTGCACGGTGGTGGTGGCGGCGGCAAGATCGCCATTCTTTATCTCGTTAGTGGGATGTAAAATTAAACGCGTGTAGGGACTTACCTTAAATAAAATTTGCTGCGCACCTAGAAAAACCGAAGCAAAATAAACAAAGATCAACTTTACAAATTAAGTTTCCGAGTTTCAACTTTATTTGCAATAAATTCTCTTGCACCGAAATGTCCAGTACTTACCTACTTTATCTTACTTTACTTTTCAGGAAGTTCCTCAAACGACGTTAGTAGTGGATACGGTTATGGATACTCCGGCAGTTACTCTGGAAATGGAGGGAATATCCCACCTCCATCTATCCCCAATATACCAAATTTCGATTTCGGCGGCCTTCTAAACGGGTACTTCGATTCATTCAAGAAATATCACGAACATTTCATTAATACGTACGTAACGCACTAATAGTTTTATGCAATATTTCGCAGCCCAGGTCCATATTCTTACGCTATTACATCTTCTACCTCTAACGCTAAAGTCCAAGCTCAATCATCAATAACATTTGTTGATAACCGTCGGTAGGTGATGGTCTATGTGCTTCAAACGAATTCTCAAAAACTAGCAAACATTTTTACACAGCCTCCAGCAACAAGCGGCGCAGGCCGCTGCCCAAAATCCTGGATACGCCGCAGGGTTCTCCTCGTATGGAGCGCCGCAAGGTGGGTCGTACAGCGGTGGAGCCGGGGACGGCGGTGGCGCCGTAGCGTCCGCCTCTCTGGGACCTCAAGGCGGGTACCAAACCGCCGCGGTCTACCCCGAGAACCCGGTACGTCCCCCCAACTCCTCGTTCCTCCTTTTCATCGAGATTTTTGCAGAACGCGCCCAATATTTTTTCGAGATTTGGCGAAACCTCAGGCGGAGACGGCACCTACGGAGTGTTCACTTCGAGCGTGAGCTCGTCGAGCAACGTGGACGGGAAGCCCCAAAACTTCCACAGGGCCTCCACCACCATCAACGACAACGGGAAGATTTCCACATACACAGTGAAAAACCCGTAATATGTTAATTATTCTCCTTAATATATTTAAATATATCTAATCTCCAGTTAAGAAAAAATTTATTTATCCAAAAATACAGTACAAAATATGTTGCGCGTTCAATTCAAAGGCGCTAATTTATCGTTGATCTGGCTTCCAGCGTCGGTGTAGGTTCGACGAGCTGGGTACCATTGCAACCCTCTAGAAGCTTCATTCTTGCAAGAGCAGGTACTCCCCGAGCCCTGGTGTTTGTGGCTGGGTGTTGTCAAAGCCCCTACCGAGAAAAACGCCGGTTTTGAGACACCTTTGCTCTTGTAGTCGAAACTAGAAAGACCTGACCTCTTCGGGTACCACACCAGTTGCGGTGGTGGATTTTCTCCGAAGTAGTGACTGTGGTAAGACTGCTCGAAACGCGGTACCGACAGTTCTATCCCATTGGTTCTTTGCCAAGCATTCGTGAGACTTCGTCCATCATCTGCTAACGTCACCGGCGTCAACGTCTTGATGTTGACACGTAAGTCACCTGTTGGGAGGTCCGAATTTTCCAAGTAGACATTTTTGGAGTGCAAGGCTTGGGTATCAAAAGCTGGACGCGAATTAATCGAACTGGTGGGAGACGACAAAGACAAACCATCCGACAAAATAGAGTCGTCCAGAGATGTCACTACTAGAGGCCGGGTTTGGGGCACTCTACTGTTATCTGCACCGCTGTCTGTGCCCACAACTATTGGGACATCCGGGGTGTCATCCACAAAATTCGTCTTGTTCCTCTGATTGACGTTAACGTTGGTTTTGACGTGGACCACAACGTCAGTCTGGATCGAATCTTCAGATTTATTTATCTTGGTGGTCGCGTTGCAACCCTCACCGGACACGCAAACAACACCGATGTCTTCAAAATCATCCGATTTCGGTTCTTCTTTCTTCTGTGCTCGATAAGGTACAGAAATAGATCTGTATTGTGTTGATGTTCCTACCAATTTGGGAGATTGTGATTCGCCGAAATCTAATTTTGAAGATATACCCAAACCATCGCCTACAAACGGAAGATTTCTTAGTCACAATCAAGACACTAATCACTTAATGCGACAAACTCAATAGAAAAACAATTTTTTACTCGATTTCCGGTGGCCATGACATTTGCAAAAGTCTCAACGGACAAAGAGAATTCAAAAACACATTTGTTTTTCAGGGCACCCTTAACACAACGAAAACGTCAACAAACCAGTTGAAATAATGGAAAGGTAAACTGCTACGAATTTGGGTTAATTAAAGAAATGTAACTCACATGTAATGATGAGGATGGAAGCGAGCGCGATAAACACTGACACTTTGTAACGCATGATCACGTCTGTAGCACTTTATTTCTTCTCTGAAACTGAAAGTTACAATTTGCGTGAAGACACCTAGCGTGACAATTCCGGAGCAAATAATTAAGAATATTTCATAACGCTTTGAGATGTTGGTCTCCTTCATCCAGTTTCAAGGTGAAAAAAGGTGTTTCTTGTCTTATAATTGCATAATTAAGTTCCCCATTTTGCCTGGGGTGATACATCACATAAAAGCGGTCCAGTAATAATAAAAAAAATTTAATTGCGGGGCTATCATCTCACCACAAGATGAATAGCAGCACACATGAACCTGCACAAAAAGTTTAAGTATTATAAGAATTGTGTGCGTGTGTTTAATTCTTGTTTATCACACAACCGTTCCATTTTGAATTTGTGCTACGGTTGTCGAGACCTAAGCTACGTAACTACATTAAAACAAAGATGTTACAAAATTTCTTTTAATACTCATATATAAAAATACATTTAGATGTGTTCACACAAACACTAAAGTTCCAATATTTCATTCTGTCATATACTCTCTGTAATGAAATATGAAAAGAATATCTACTTTGAGTAACTCATTTCACAATATCTTCTTAAACATTTTACAAAAAAAAAGACGGATTGAAAAATAAAATTTAAAGTACGATTTACTCTGACGCGAACGCTTTTGTTACTGTACAAAAAATCATAAAACATTTAAAGCATAAGTACAATAATTACTGATGTAATTATCAGGAGATCACAAATACTGAATATAGATACTGCCGCCCTAAGCGAAAAGGTAGCACCTGGCTTAATATAATTTCAGGCGTTTGACATTTCAAAAATATCTACTAAAACTAAATCTGCAGAGAAACTAAGTTTCAACCCTTTAAGCGCTCATTTTGGTGATTTTCCACCATGTTTGACAGTTTCATGTGAAAAACATTACGAACAAAAAGTCACTTTCAAATTAAAATGGTCAAAGTGTTTGATTCGCCTGTTCAAACACTCAAAGGGTTTTGCAGTTTTTTAACAACATAATTATGTTCTAATTAGAATACGTTTGAAAATAATTTTAATTCGTTTGCTTTCAAGCTAGTAGTTTTAGTACCAACAATGTTCAGTACATGTCACTATTTTGACAGTAGCGTCAGTTCAAATTAGAACATGACAGATACGACCTTGCTGGTTAGAATGGCAGAATATTCAAAGATAAATTTTCTAAGATAACTTACATACAATTTTAATCACGCCCATTGAAAATAGGTTGTTCTCTAGTCGCGACAAAATGTTCAAGTGACAATTGGAATTTTGTGCGTGAATACTATTTTCAAGTGGCGTCGGTAAATTTATAAAAATTGAAATAAACGATCATTTGGCACCTTCAGCTGTAAGGAACAATATATTGGTGTTCGAGTAAACCTAGACGTATCTAGTCAACTGCGTGTAAAAATCTTGGAGGCATATTTGCAGCTGTGTAAATGTGGGTCTTTCTTCGGCACTCATCGCCCAACAGTACGCCATCACTGCGAACCTGTGGGTCTTGTTAATAAAGATTTTCGTTCGGATCGCAGACTACTTACAATTCGTCGGGACAGTTGATCGGTTGTGCCAATCTGTATCCGTCTTTGAGATACGCAGCCATTTCGAAAGGATCTATTTCGACGTACGGTTGTTGGGCGAGGGTCGTCAACTCCCACAAAAGCACTCCGAACGACCACACGTCCGAACTTACGGAAAATGTCTTGTGGAGCAGACTCTCTATGGCCAACCATTTGATCGGTCGGTTCTCGTTATCCCCCAAACAATGATAGTCCGATGGGAATAGATCTCTCGAAAGAGCATTGTCAGCTACTTGTACTCTTAATTTGTCGTCGACACTACAATCAAGTGTTTACAAGACGACTGGTCTTTGCATATTACTTACACGCAGTTCCTCGCTGCCAAATCTTTGTGAAGAAGATGCTTCTTGTGAAGATACTGCATCGCCTCGATTATTTGTAACGCCATGTCGACGACTTCCTGAGTTGTGAGAGTATGAGAAACTCCTTCGGACGATAGTTTACACTTCTGCAGAAATATCTTCAAGTTATTGTAATTATTGTACGGATAAAGAAGAAAGGGTGCTGTGTGATCTTCGATAGATACCCGCAATATGCTAAGTATATTTTTATGACTTAGAGAATACATCGACATTCCTTCTTGGAGCAGGAGGGATATCTGAATTTGGCTTGCATGATCTGTCACCGTCTTCACGATGATTGCTTCATCGACTCCATCTTCGTTGGTGTACGATCCTTGATACACACGTGCGAATGTTCCTTCCAGAATGACACTGCTCAAACAAACTCTACACCTACAAATATACTATCATGACATTTTCCCCATTTTTTGAACGCTACCTTTGCACTGTAAGTTCTGCTATTCTCTCCTGCAAGTCTTTCGATCGCTCATCTATCAGAGAGTAGCTCGGCATCCTTCGAAAACTCCCGTACGAGGTATTAACCGTACTCCTCGGCATCGCCGTCAGAAAAGTCGTACTGGGCCCACTACTCCCTTCCGTCGTCCGTCTGGTCTTCTTATTCTTGATATAATAAGTCGTAATCACGGACGCAAGAATGACTATTAAAATCAGGGCCAAAAAGACCGCCACGTAGAAGATGTTAACAGAATTAGAATACGGCGGGGCAGTATCTACAACAAACACGTGACTGTTCGATTGATTTTCGAGCTTCGCACATATTTTCTTTCGGCGAAAAGGGAGTGTCGTCACGTTCGTGTGCGATATGGTGATGTTGATGGTGATGGTTACATCCACCTCGCCAGCTAGCACACCCGAACATGGTAGTGTTACGCTAAAAGTTTGCACTGAAGTCGGTACTGAACCAGTTGAGGTAATATTAAGTTTGGGAGGTAGCAACACCGAAGGGGAGTTGGATGCGTCGACGTTTATCGCATACAAGAGCTGCAACAAAATCATTTCAAGTTTGAGGGATACCTAACAGTCGCGAGTCTACTCACTGGTCGATCTGCTACACTTTTCCAAGTAAATTGCAAAGAATCCAGTTTTGATGGGACAGGGACGACGAAATTCAGGGCATAATTATTAATGACACCTTCTCTCACATAATAGAGCTCTGCATCTAAACCTACAAAAGACGTCAACTTCGTTTTATTCGCTGAAACTGACAACAAATAGAAATGCATGATTGGAAACTTGAATCACTAAATTTAAAAGTACTAGATCTAGTGCTAGAATGTAAGTAGAGTGACATAAAAGTTTTGTACTATACCGAGTGTTATGGAAGTCCACGTAATAAATTTAACCACCAATAGGACTCGTTAAAAAAAAAACTATTTATCACTTTTTCCGCAAATTCTTCCCAACAGAGTTAAAATTAAATACAATTTGAACCGTAAAATTCATATCCGCTCATGTCTTTACACATCCATTGATAAAGAAGCACGAAAAAAGAACTAGTCGATTAAAATACTTGAATGAGAAACAGTAAAAACTGTTAGTATTAAAACAGCGATCGTTCTTTCTTCAAAAAACTACCGCACAAAAACATTTTCACTCACTCTTTCGTTTCAATTCATGATTATCCCATGAGCGGAGTGTCAAATTAGGGGTTAGAAAAATGTAAAAAAGATCAATATGTAAAAAATGTGTATTTTAAAGAGTTCTGTTGGTGATTAAATTTATTACGTGGACTTCCGTAACACCCGTGTATGCTAATGTATGGTATAATATAATATGGTGTTCTTAAAGCACGTACATAATTTAGAGGTGGTAGTAGAAATAGTTGTGCAATGTAATAACCTTTGAAGAATGTCTTTTATCGTACCGGCAATGATAAGGCACGGATAAAACTAACCTCAATTTATTGTTAAACAAACAATTCGTTTGTTTACAACATACTAGATTTCGGTGAGATAAAATGGACCAGAAAGTGTTGTTTGAAAATGTGGCTATAAAACACAAACAAAGATTGCATGATTTTCAAGAGGTGTCTTCTGAAAGGACCACAGAGATCTTTTGACAGATAAAATATAATTCAGTTTAGTTATTAGTAGCCAACTGTCAGAGTGAAAATGAAAGAAAATGCATTCCTCTGGTGTAACTGAGATTAGGAAGGTGCATATAATTTGCATATTTTATTAGGTACATCATGAAAACGTACAGTAGAAACGAGTTTGCAGTGCAATTAAAAGGCAATAAGTGAGGAGAGCCTGATGGTTTTAATCTTTTGAGGAGTTTAAAGCTGAATTAAAGAGACAAATAAAAAATGACTGTGTTGACAGATGGTGTCAGATTTAATTGTGTTGCCAAAACAAAGATATTTTCGATTTTTGGCAGGAAAACACTGGGTCGATCAGGACCCGACATGCGCAACACAACAATTCCAACAACATACCGGAGGAAATTTTAAACAAATACTCACCTAACAGTCTTTGTACTTCGAGTAAACTCAGGTATAAATTTAAGTAACCGCAAGTGAACCGAACCCAACATGATAAAAAAAAAATGAAAATTAAATTTTGATTCATGTTGCGACAGATGTCGACTCACATTTTGCGAATATTTAACGGAAAGCGTCTTTAGGTTATGTTTATGACAAAAAATCTTCACATCGCTCACACTATACACTTTTACGTTGTGACCTCTCTGGTTACCACCAATAGCCAACAACACCCAAAACCGTGCAAGAGTCGAGGCGGAAACACGCGAAGGCTTTGTTGCAGAGGCGAACGAGCCCGAACTTTAACAAGAAGAACGAACAGATGAACGGCGCTGAGCGCGATTAGGGGTCCATAAATCAGCAGTGGTGGCGCGGTTTGACGCAAGGTGGCGTACCGGTGTGACAGTGTCAAATTTGAAACACAGATCAATGGGAACACGTTTTAATGAAAACTTTTATCACAAAATGGTTATACGTTCAGAACAACGGTCCGAACTGGACAATTACAATGTAATAAATAAATAAATAAATAAATAAATAAATAAATAGTTGAATAAATAGAATTTGCAGACTTGCTTGATCACATTTAGTAACGCCGGGGGCAATTCTTCTGGTCAGTTCTGATGAAGTAAGCGCGACTTATTGAGAACTTGTCGAGGATGCTGTAGGCCTTTTCCATCGTTTTTAACGAGGGGGTTCTCGATCTTGTCAGTATCCAAGCGTTGCCTAAAAACCAGGACAATAGCGACGAGAAAATGTCAAGATAATTTGTCTTACGTGTGCTAAAAATACCGAAATTAGAGCACGACCACACGACCGAATAATTATCATAATCTGTGTCCAGGACCCAGTAGGGGGCGTCGAAATTGACTGAAATTTGCAAATCAGACAGCAATTGGCTTTCACGGTTTATTACCTGGCAACGAAGGAAAACTGACGGATAATCTGGCCTCGTCGGATCGCCCCACATGATTGCCCAACCCCTCGATTGTCGAACGGATTCCAGTTCTGTAAAATACTAACGAGTACAATTTTATGGCCATCGGGGTTAGCTTACAAGGCGCTGATCTGTTGATTTATGATGTTGACAGCACCGTTGTTGTCGTAGTTGTAGTCCGCCGTCACACATTTACCTCCGAATTCGAAAACGGCGAAGTACCGTTCAGCTTCAAACCATTTACCTAAATACTGAGACAGATTTATCGGGAGCGATGATGATCAAGAAATACCTTGTTCAAGTCGAAATTTTGAACTGTTTTGTACTCCGGGCAGGGGCCTAGGAAGGGCACTTGGCCTGTGATTGTTTTGATCACAGGGAAAAGAAACACTAGCGACTTTAGGAACATGTTGCTCGGTAATCTAAGTAAATAAAGTAAGTGATCTTGTGAGGATGGCCACCACGGAACGTTTGATAAAGCCGTAACAGCTCCAGTAAGTAAGGTCAAGGCGGATGTGGGGAGGGGACCGGAGGGAGTCGCAAAACGTCAATTATTTATTACTATATCCTTTAAAGTACACACAATTACACAATTTTTCGTATGATGCAAGTTGGTGTGCTGAAGAATCAAAATAAGAAAAATCAAGCATCCACTGTGCAATCTACCCTTTGGGGGAAGACAATTTTTACCGGCGACCTCAAAATCAAACCCCCACGAGCTACTGTTGCTCGTACCACTCTTCGCTTGATGACCAGGTTAAATAACGGTCGCCCAAGAAGTGTTCAGCATTATTTAATTTACGACGCATCCAGGCGAGCAATTTCTTATTTACGGAAACAATAAAACACAGCCTTCCTTTAATTATTTATTAAGAACAATAATATACAATTAATAAATAGACTGACATGTTGTTTGTACAAACTAATTTGACACAATTAAAAAAACAAGTTTCTATTGGTTTCTTGTGTTATTTTCGCATCACGCTTCTTTCGCTTCTTCAGGACTTTTCTCTTCTTTGGGAGCACTTGGTGCATTTTTCTGTTCGGTCCCTGAAGCTTCGACGACCGTGGAAGTCGAGGCAATTCCGTTGGCGGCGTTGATATCGGAGGCGGCGATAGCGCACCCTTCTTGGTCTGTTTTGACGAAGAAGGTCCTGCTGATCTTGAACTTGTCTAGGACTCCGTAGGCGCGCTGCAAGACAGTACCTGGTGGAAGTCTCTCGCGAGTCATCACCCAAGCACTCTCTGGAAGACGTTATAGTTCAGATCACGTTTGCGAAGAAAAATGCAAGAATTACGGGCGTGCAGAGGTCCGAAGCCGTTGCAGCTCCAGATGACCGCGTAGGAGTCGTAGTCTGTGTCCAAGACGGTCAAAGCGGTGTCACTCGCGAGCGGCGTCGTTGTGTACTTCACGTTGAGTTTTCCTTCACCGGCTTTTCCGGCTAGTTCCAAGCTTCCATCGATGACGCGTTTCACTCCAGTTCTGCAGAAACGAGTCTAGATTGTGTAGATAATAGTACTTACCACGTACAATCTGTTGGTGACTTCGTTGGACACGTAAATTCTACCACTGGGAGCTTTGGCGTAATCGGTAACGACACAACGGGTGGCGACTTCCGAAAACTGAAAATATCGTTCAGCTTCGTACCATTTTCCCAAGAACTTGTCCATGTCGAAATCTGGCATGGGCAGATACTCGGGACAAAATCCCAGATTAGGGATTTGCGCTTTAGCGGCACAAATAATCGCCAAAATGATGTAGACGCTCTTCATGATTACGGACTTTTGAAACGTGACGTCTTTGCGACCGGTTTATATAGCACGAAACCGCTATGCGATTGCGACATTGCTGTCTTCTTGTTGTCTTTCGTGGATCATTAACCAGATGCTGTATCTAACGCTGGACTCATTAGTGTGTACATTGACGATGCAATATATCTGCTTATAAGTCAATTGTGAATGTTTAATTCAGTTAATATGAACGAATTATTTTAAAACTGAATAAATAAACGGTGCTTTTATTCGCGAGAAGCCAATGGCCTAAGTTGGCCTTCTGAACTTTTATAACCAACGGGTTCGACCATCGCACTTATCTTAACAAACAGCACAAGTATTTCACCTAATCAACCACCTTAAGAGAAATTTTTCTGCCAATTGTATCATTGCGATCGTACAGAAATACATGAAAATGTGTTCTTAACACACGTTACAATCATGTTCTTCCATTCAATAATACTTTTGATTGTAATAAAAAAAATATATATTAAAAAATATCAGGACGTAACAGTTTTTTTAGAGGCCTACTTGTGACTTCTAGGTAGTCGGTAATACCTGTTCGTGACTTCTATAATTAATTAAGTGATTTTAAAACTGTTCACACATCATTTTTAGTATTTACGGTTAAAAATATCGATTTGATTTTTATATTTTGACTAAAAATCTTGGAAAAAAAAAATCTTTCGGATTGTGAGGGTCAGTTTGCTGCATTACTTATGGACCACATAAATATAGTGCGTTGGAGTAATAGTAATACACTGCAGTAGGGCAACACATAATACAAGGTTAAAGATAAAAAGATAAGGCTTCGTTGTTTGAATATTATATAATATTAAAGAAGACAACATTTTGGAGTATGTACTCCCAAGTACATATTTTCTTTTAAATGCAAAAAAATGAAAAATATATTTTTTGCTCATAAATAATAGGGTAATACAGGGTGATTCTGAAATAAGTTTGGAAAAAAAACCCGGTAATTGGTGATGATGAGAAGAAATCATGGACAAAAAATTTTTCCTACAAAAGTTTTTTCGTTTTCGAGATACAAATGATTGAAAATTTGGTCAAAATTGCTAGTACGCTGCTGAGTTAAAGGTGATTACCTGATTATCTTGGTAGTTTAGCAACAATAATAATCAAAGGTGCCCGGCAGTCACAAACGTAACCTTACTCCTCTCGATCATTTCCATAGAAACATTTATAAAGCAGTGTGATTGTACCTACGACTTTATTGTGGAGTTGATGTAATAATGGTTGCTAATGAAGTGAACAAATTCGGACAAATTTTCCCTATTCATAGGTGTTGAAAATACAAGGATATAGGGTAATTTCCATCCTTTAGATTTCACCTCCAAAAGTCATTTACGCAGAATTATTTTGTGTCAAGGATATTTTCTTTCCAAACTTATTTCAGAATCACCTGTATTTAAAATATTTAAATGAATAATTTGAATGAAAAATGTACACAAATTAATTAAAAATCGTAATTCTATGTAAAGTATTTGTCTAGAATTATCAAGTATTTGTGCTTCCAATAAAATACATTTTTCAATTTAACTCTTATAAGAAATTGGAAATTGCCTATTACCTATTTGATTTTGTAACTGCGCAAGTTTATTTTAAAATATATAATTTGTTATTTGTTAGATAGCATATGTATGTATTTAAATCGTAAAAAATAAACTATAAAACTATAACCTGATTGAATAAAAAAGTGGTATATAAATACTTCAGATCGGACAAGGATAAAACAATTTTGAACAGTGAAGCAGTAAGTTTCTTAACAAAACATAAGTTTCAGAGTTTTTGGAATTCACGTATGAATGCAAAAATGTACATTTAAATAAATATTCGACAGTTGTACTATTATTGTATTATTGATTAAAATTACAAATTTGGTGCCCATTACATGTGATTTTAAAAATTTGTTATGAAAATATAGTCTACATAAAAATGTGTTATTTAAAAAAAAATTTAAAAAATATTTTCACTTCATGGCGTATTGTTGGTTACATACTCAAGCTACTTTATCAAACTATAACACTAGTATTATCTTTTATATATTTAAGTAAAAAATAATAATTTTTCCCATTTCTTGTAATCTTACAAACACGTTTTTAAGTCCACATAAACATACGGTTATTTAAAATGTTTCACTCGATATGGTATTGTTGGATTGTTGGTTGCATACCCAAACTGATTCTATTTACTTTTTAATAGTTACCAATGTATTATTTATTCAACGAAAACATTACTATTATGTTTTGGATATTTAAGTTATTAATAATTTCTATTAATATTATTAAAAAAAAAAACGAAAACTTGGAAAATGTGATCACAAATATGTAGTAAATTTTCTGAGGAATTCAAACTGTGATTCAATTACAAATTTCAACTTTCGTACGTGATCATCACATTTTCCTGTCTTGTTGTAACAAGGAGACAAGTTTTGAGTTTGTTTCGAGAAATAGATATAAACAATAAACCAAAAAACCTTGACGATGCGTTTGGTCAAATGGACATTGTTGCCATTTACACGTTTTTTTTAAAGGACTTTGCTTCAAAAATTGAAGTTGATACCTACACTGATATAACCACGAAACTGTTGAAGAATGGCAACGGAAGAACCTGCGAACAGAACAATGTAATCATAAAATCCCGTAGTGTGGCCTCAAGTGGATCGGTACATGCACAAAACGCAAAACCTGATTTTTATTTACGACTGTTGTAACTAGTTTATTAGGTGGATAGCCTGGCCGCCACTATTGTTGCCAGTTATAGCGCACATAAAGCCAAGTTGTAAAATTTAAATAATGTAAATGGTAATGCGAAACAAAATTTTTCGATAATATAAGTTTCAAATCTGAGAATGCAAATCAAAGCGTAATAAACAGTAAACGTGATATTTTTACTAACTGCTTGAAATTGTTGCTAAGCCTTCTGAACGTAAGTTATCTATTGCGATTTTTCATTGACCGTTGACATCCCTTTGGAGATTTTGTTGGAATACAAATGACACTTGGTAAGGTGCCATGGCAACAATTCTTTGACAATTTACAAAAGTATTTAACAAAGATTACATTGGATCAAATCAAATGAAATAAAATGTAGAACAGGTCCAATTGGATTGTATGTAAAATAAAATTGTACAATTTCTGGCACAATAAAGAAATTTTGGGGACTGTACGAAACGGGCAAAAATTTTGTTCAAAAAAACAAACAAAAAACGTATCACTTGTAAAGGAAAAAGTGACCGAGACTGGTCCAATGTCGCTAAATAACAGGAAGATATAGCAAATGTGTCAGAGAGAGAAGCACATTAAAAAAGAGAAAAGATAATGGGTAGGTGGATAAAGTAATGAGGCAGACGGCTGTCTACAAAGTTGTCAAAGAGAACGTAACAAATGCCGGTGACATAGTCAAACAGAGAAACGTTCTATAAAAGTAATTGAAAAGCATGTGGAGAAATATCACACTAAATATAACCCTTAACTGCATAATCGATGTGATCATTTAACAAACTAAAAACAAATAATAATTTTTCCCTGTTATACATGCAGTCAAAGATACTAGACGAGCGTATCAATAAATATGTATAAAATGAGCGCTATCGATTTGTATAGTCACCATGTCATCATTATTAATTTGTCACATCTCATATTACTGGAAAGACCTTCGACATTTAAATTTTAAATGGGCAACTCTGTATATTTTTGCATGAACTCATAAATTTTCGTGTTATACGACGATCGCGTAATACAAAACTATTGATAAAGTTTTAAAAATATATGCAATGTTGTGGTTAAATAAGATGTCAATACGGCAGTTTTCTGTAATTTCAACGAGATCTTGCCGTTCGCAAAATATTGGTCGAACAGGTTTTCCGATATCACTTTGATTCTTAAATATAAATATTAACAGGACTTCTGATATTTAAAAGTCACATTCTGAGACTGTTTAATTTGTTTTCCTTGCGCTTCATTAAGACAATTAGTCATAATTACGTGATCAAGACCATTATTACTTTTTAAATGGCACGACTTTTGGAGCGTGTGTTATACACACATATTGTCAACGCACACTGTTTATTTTGTTCTGTCACATGTTACGCAACCATTTTCTCCCGACCATCCAAAATTGAAAACAAACTTATTTTTGACCATTTTTTGTCGGCAAAAATGACTTTAAAAATCGAAACCGGAAATTGTACAGCGGGGAGCAAATTCGGTGTTCGAAAGACGTGACGTGTCCTGCGTGTTGATGAATGTATCTGTAAAAAAATTATCGACAACCTACCTGTCACTTGTCGGCGAAACTGTGCGATTTTCGCTATCGAGGCCGGTCAGCGTGTAAAAAAATTACATAAAAAAATTGTTTTATTTTCGTAAATACACTATTTACAAACTATATGTACATTTCACAAACCTAACAAAATTACTACTTTACCACATTTGTACCACGTCGTTTTGTATGAAAACAATCATGCCAATATACTTTTTCATTTCTTGTATTGGTTTGGATTTTAAATCTAACGTTGAAATAAAAAATACAACCTGCGAAGCAAGTCTGGAATTTAGTGTTTACCTCTTTTTACTACCGCAACTAAGCTAAGGAAACTACGTATGATGGCCTTTACTCCATTCACGGAAGTATTAAAATGAGAGCGATTTAAAAAAAAAAAAAAGATGAATAAGTTAATTGTAGAGTCATATCCATTTAAAGTGAACCTAATTTTTACTTCTTTGGTGTGTATATAAAAAATATACGTTCGATTTTTCCAGTTTTGTAGTAAAAACTATATAGATCAGCAAAAATATACAAATTTCACGTACAAAAACTAAAAATGCTTTGGGAGAGACGATTTACGACTTAAACGCAAGGTTATTGTGATCGGTATCGAAAATGCGCAGCATTTTTGGTTGATGTACCTACTGTATAGTATATGCATCCACTTGTGATGTATATAACAGTGGGCGATTTGTCCATCGCAATAATTTACATGAACAATGTACAACTCGATTAAAATTGGACCAGCCAAAATGACGACACGGATCACTTGTCATACACACCACGCATAGCATTAGGTACGCAAAGTCATTGAACACAACGTCGGTCGAGATTATGTCTAATAATACAACTATAACACAATAAGGAAGGCGTCGATCGTGTTAGAGGCACAACTGGTCCCGTCGCTTCCGTGCCTAACCGCATCAAGACTAAAACTACAGACTACATCCCTGAGGGTTGCCGACTACTACACCTAGGTCCACGCGAGATGCAGAAAGGCACTGTTGGGATCGATCTATATCACATTGCGACGCTTCAACGTCAAAATCGATGTGGTCGTTCTCTAGAATCGTATACGACCTCACCAAGAACGGAATGTAATGCTACTTGAGCTCGTGCATGTTTTTGCTGAGGAGCAGATTATTGTGTGGTCCTGACAAGTGCCTGATCAGCTCCGGCAAGGACTCGAACGAGAGCGGGCAAAAGCAGCAATTGAATCGTCCCGAGTTGCCGTCGTTCGACGAGATAACGTTCCTGTGCACGGAACACAAGTGCTTCAAGAGGTGAGCCTTCTGCTTGAACATCGCCACGCACAGTCGACACGCGAACGGCTTCTCCCCCGTGTGCACCCTCAGGTGCGTCTTCAGGTTCCACGACATCCCGAATTGTTTGCCACAGTATTCACACCGATACTCCCGAACTTGCACTGTCGGTAGTACTTGTTTCGTGCCGATCTGACCGTGCGACGAACTCTCGGCCGTATCACCACCACCACTACCACCGCCACCACCACCACCACTTGCGGAGAACGACGCCGGCGGCTCCCTCGACTCCTCGTTGCTCGGCGACGGATTCACTTGCGTCTGGCACAGCGACCAGGCGCCCCAGGTGTGCTCGAAGCTCTGGTACGTGTCGGACGACGTCAACCCCTGATCGGCGCTGGGGGGTCGGTATTTCACCACCACGTTGTCCGGGGGTCCCCCGGTGTCGGGGTGCTGCCCCGGGGTAGGAGTATGCGTCCGGTCGACCAGGAACGGCGGGGCGGACAGCGACAAGGGGTGGTGGGCCGCGATCAGCGGCGGCAAGTTCTTGTATCTGTGATGCTGGTGGTGCAATGCGTCGTCAATATACGACGGCGAAAATGGAACGAAGGGAGGGTTCTGAGCCGGGGAGTTGTGGAAACCGGGTCTGCGTTTTCTGTGGGGCGTGACGACGTAATTGTCGGGGCTTTGCACCAAAGATATCAACTTTTGGTCAGCGATCGGCGGCTTCAGCTGCGACAACTCTTCTTGGTGCTTCAAGTCTATCGGTTCTATGTACATGTTTTTGCGTTTCATCCTGTGATGATGAAACTGCGACAGTTCGTGCACCTTCGGGGCGATCTTCACCGTGGTCTGTCCGATCTTGAGCACTTCCGAATTCTTCTTCTCGGGTTGCTGACAAATCAAAAACTGTCACTCGATATGGAATGACGCGATCGACTCACCTCTGAACTGTTGTTGTCGTCGTCGTTGTCCTTGTCTTCGTCCACGTTTTTCGTGTTCAAAGACAGATTGACAGGATTGGGCGAGACACCCTCTTCGTCCGACGTGTTGTTATCTTCCAGCGCGTCGTCTTCGTCGTCTTTGATCTCGCCTTCTTCTTTTTCGTCGTCGTCAGTTTCTCGTTTGACCAGTACCAGATCTGGATTGTCGCTTTCTTGGGGTGGCGCCCAACTGTTGCCATCATCGGACTGACATTTGGCCTCTTCGGTGGTGGAAGACTGCCACATGTCCGATTTGATTTGCAACAGTTCGAACAATTCCTGTATGCTGTCCAATTCGCTAGACTGGAAAATAAGTTTGCAATTACGGTCGAAGAGACGAACGTCGAGGATCGTCGTCTCACCTTAACGCAAGCTTGACCGTTGTAGAGGAAGTCAAGCAGATGTCGGAGGTGGCAACTTTTTATTCCAGGAATGAGCACTACGCTGGGCCCGTGAGCGTGGACGCTCTCCCCGAGAATTCGACGTACAAGAGGACTTGCTGCGGCCATTATCAACTTGTGGGCGCTCAAAGTTGTTTTATCGTCACATATGAATGTCATATCGGCGAAGTTCTCTGATGCAAAGCAAGTTTTAATCTCGTCCACTATAGTTGCATGATGTTTGCCATAATGCAAGGTTAATAAGCCGTGGGAATCCTGTTCCTCCGAGTACATGGCGAATTTAGTAATTTTGTCAAGGACAACCTAGGAGCATTTCCAATTTCAGTAGTTGCGAGGATCGTGCAATTCGAAAAAATAAGATAACAAGAGACTTTGAAAGGTAAACATGATTTGCGGAGACACGCCTCACGGGTACAGGTGTTCGTTCGAATTAGCAAATACATCGCTCTCTCGCGTTTGTGACTTTCATTTTCGTTTGACGATTGTTCGTTGATTCGCGGTAGGCGGGCGATATCGAACGGAGAAATGTGTCGAAGTAGGGTGAAGAAGAAAAGAGTTGATTTTTCGATTTGCGTTAAAAAAGAACGAAGAATGCGGAGTTGCGGGAATGGTGCAACACAAAAGAAAAGAACGGATAGAAATGTCAATTACATAATAACGTGTGAATCGAAAGCGGTTAGCGCACGAGGCGCGCCGAAACAATGCGCGGGTAAATGTTCGCGTTCGGTACCGGAGCCGTCGTCAACAGGTTGCAGGGGTGGCGCTCGGTGGTGGTACTCACCCGGAGATAATAGAGTCCTAGAGGGCACCCGCGACTGTGGTATCCGTGGGGCAGCCGCGAGCACCAGAGGATGCACCACCACACCGAGCCATCATAGCTCTCCACTCAGCACTCCAACGACACTACCATCGACAGTCGCACCGCGTTCTTGGTTGGCAGCCTCGCGTCGAGTGGATTATATTTTTGGGGCACGACTCTCGACACCGTGTTGCGCCACAAATGAAAGTAAAAGTGAGCGAACGCGAGCCTTCACAACACGACGGTGCTCGCCGTTCGAGCAAGTTTCCTCGACTCCTGAAAATAGCTTTCGGTGACTCGATCGCTCGATCACTGCCACCCCCGAAGTGCCACCACGACCGGTGCAAAAATATTCGCATCAGGTTTGCTGCTCACGGGATCAAACATAATACTACTAACTCTTAATTTCTCCCTTTACTTTCCCCTCTTTTCTCTTCGATCCCCACTACACGCAAGTTTTTTTCCTATTGCTGGCTCGCTTGCGACTCCTCTTTCTCTATTTTCAAGGTCGGAAGGAGCGACTGCGCGCGGTGGCGGCTTTTTGCCTCTCGTCGTACTATTTGGCAAAGCGTGGCGGCATTTCGCCACGAATTCTATTTTAGTCGGGTACGCGAGTGGTGTAATTTTGCATTCGTCACTTCGCCGGTTGCAGCAGCAGCCGGTGCTAGCAGCAGCATTCCGACCGTTTCGATTGCTTTCACCGGCTTCGCCAAGGAGACTCGTCGCAAGCGGGGCCCAAACAGGGGCCACCACAACCGGACTTTCACAATACCCACTAGAGGGGGAACGGTTGTATAATACCGATGCAATAGCGGCGCTGGGAATAGAAAGATCTAATAATGGTTTTTTCAGCCTTTCGTTATATTCTAATTCGCAACTCGCTCCTGACTCGGTGGTACCACTTCGAACCCGACAGATTCTTCCTTTTTCTTTTTACCTGCGAACATCTCCTCGATATCTCACCGTGCACAACACACGCACACGCTACTCCACCACCTCGCACCAACTATCATCATCTATATCAACTATCAACTACCAACTACGGAGAAATTAGCGCAGCGTAAGCGCCGTAATAGCTATTGTTATGTTAGTATTACGTTATGCGAGGGAAAGTAGCCATAGCGTAGCACTTTCACTATCGCGTAATGTTTGTCTGGTGGACCCCAAATCTCGACCTCCAAAACAGGACAATTCGGTACAAATTCGGTTCGATTCGTCCATCGAACGATTCTCAAAATCGTCAGCCCTTGATGGCCTCTTTCTTGACAATAAGTGAGGACGGAGTGGCGCAACAAGACCAGCCGTTGCCGTTGTATTAAGTAATGGATCGTTTTGTGTTGGTTCGACTGTCCTCGAGACTGATTTTACCTGTTTAAAACCTTCAAGGTCCCCGCTTTGTAGGGAAGTGAAAGTGGTCTTGGTTGAACTGACACGGCAACAACAACGCGACTCCGCAACACATCTTTAGGGACCGTTCTCCACACCCCGGTTGCCCCCTTTCTCGCTCCATCTCGAATTATTTCGAATTTGGCTTAATGAGTCATGATCGGTGATGCTCAACAAGTGGAAGCCACTCGGCCAACTCGGAGACCTTACATAATCGGATATGGGTCGATAGTCACATGGCAATTATTGTTAACGAGTACAGCGAACACAAGTCGAGACTGCAGGATCGAAGCATCCTTGAAACTTTGAACATCCGCTCTCCCCGCCGCGAATCACTTTGCACTTCTTGATCCTCACAGGTAAAAATTATAATAATATAACCGAGGCGCATTACAATGTCTGAACAACAATTCATTTGCGACCTCGACGCAACGTACCTACTTATCTGACTCATTTTTTTCGACGACTTACAACAACAATGTCGCCTTAATCTTCCAGATGACACTTAATTTGACACACGTCAAATGTTTGACGTTTCCAAAGACACAAGATTATGCAGATTGCCAACCAACTCCAACCACACACACGTACGCTCCATTCAAAACTTTTCAATTTCATTACTTTCCAAAATACTAAAACGTAAATCGAAATAACACATTTCAGCGGTTTCCAATTCGAAAATTGTCCTTCGCCGGTACAGTAGATATCGCAGATTTCTCAGTTGTCGACATTTCGATCAAATTTATTCTCAATCTGGCATCACTATCGTAACCAAAACTGTCCAAATTAACACCCTCTGAAAGTGTGTCAAATATCGAAAACGTCAAATGAGATCATGCGTACGCACGAAATCAGAAGTATTTTTTACATAAACCGCAACTACAACTAATTAAAACGTGTAAACGTGATCGCTGCTAACTCCCAAACATACAAATTTAAATAAAATCTGCCGAGCATATCAAGCAGAAAAGTACTAGGAAGTGACTCTGCCAACCTTACTTGCTATCTGGTGGACGAATATTAACGACCCTGTTGTCGAACTGAAAACCGTCCTGTAGAAACTGTCGAGTTCCCACAGACGGTGCCCTATTTCCTTCTTCTAGTTACGCCACTGTGCCTCAATTCCCTTAAGCCACGAAAACCTATTTGCAATTAGTTATCAAACACTTGTGTGACGAGTTTTTTGTAAGATACGATCGAACACGAATCTCGGAAGCGGCGGAAGCTTATTTTGTACGAAAAAATGCAAGTACTACTGGTGGTGGTTAGTTTTTCTTCCGATGACTACTGTGAGGTAAAAAGGGATGCAAACAAATTCTCTGTTTCTGTTCGACACAAGCGAAACCCTCGAGCCCCGCCCTCGCCACCCTCAGCTAAACACAATTTTATTGCCACTATTACCTACTCTCCATTCCGTCTGAAATTTTCTTTTTCTACTTATTCACAACTTACGATTTCATTTTCAAATGACAAGTATCATTTTTCTGTCTGCCCTGATCGAGTAACAGTAAGGAAACAGTCAGTGGCGTAACTAGGAAATTGACTGGCGGGGGTAAAACTACTTTTACGCGGTCCTCCAACAGTTAACAAGTACACATTTTATAAGTTGTCGCCGATCACTTATTTCGCGATGTTTAAAAATTTTCAGATCAGTTTTTACGTCAAGACCAGAGAAAAATGCAATAAAAAGCATAAGTGTACTTTTTATTGTTTACGTTATAATTTACAAAATACTGTTGTCAGTCGTTCTAATAAATAATGTAACTGTTGACGTCAATAAACTAAACAACAAATAGGTATATTCGGCACTTGGAGGAGAACAATCGAGTTTGGGGAAAAACAAACACGACTGGCTCTTCTTGATTGAAATTTATATTTGATACTGGGACACTTAATTGGCAAGTCACTTCCGACGAATATCCATAGATTGACTTTTAATGAAGAATAAGTAGGAACAAATTATTTATAACAATCTAATTTGGCTAAAATAGGACGACTCCATTGCTTTGCATATGTCAATTTAAATTCATCAGCCGGCTAGTTATTTTTTAGGTCATTGTCAAATGGAGTAATGAAGATAAATATTTGTAATACAAAAGATATTATCTAATTCTTATTAAAAAAACAATAATTGTTTTTTGTAATGTTAATAGTACACCAGATTGCGTTATCAGCTGTGCCAACCCTGGAAAAATAATTAATAGCTGGTGTATAAGTTTTTCGAAATTTTAATTGTCCGTTCGAAGGTATTTGTTGCTAATTTTGCAAATGCAAGTTACACTTGCACTAGTACCCAAACAATGACTAATGAAAATTGTTTCGAGGGTTCTGAGCTGTCACAACTCACAAACAAATTAAGACAACAAAACTAGATGAACAGAAATGAAAGAGAATAGGTAAAAAAAAAACTTTTTGTTTGGAGAGACAGGAAAATAGCCTGGAAGTATCAAAATTGATTATGGTGTTTATATTAATTACAACTGTAACAGTGTCTAATGATTCAGCAGCTGAATATATTTATGCTATTTAGATCACATGTGCAAGACACGTTGACGTTCTCGTGGAAAAGAAATGAAGTAAAATAGTTATCAATGAGTTTTCTTAATCGCTCGCTTAGCATTTCCATTACGATCGTCAGAGCAAACGGTCGTGGAGGTATTGTTATTCAGATTGCTTTCACCTGATGTGTTAATATTATTGTTGACATTTTAGAAGATCAGAGAAATATGTTTCTCTCGCAGACTCACCGTTTCGTTTTAAGCAAATGAGATTAAGTTAATCTCGGTCCATTAATAAAGTTTTTTGCAATTTCGAAATCGCCAAACAGGAAATTGCTTACTTTTGGAAGTTTTTTCCGTGAAGTAATTAAATTAAACACAATATGAACATTTGTGCTTTATTCCGTTGTTAAACCGTTCTATTTTATTGCCGAATATGACATTGAAAGTAAAAGTCACAAGTGTCAAAAGAATTTATTGTGCGGAGGTACACAATAGAGGCGGCACAAACGCTCAAATCTTATTAAAAATGGCGGAACCGATCCAGACGCGATGACAACATGGCGTGCACCCGAAATGGAGCAGAATTACGAATAATGAGACGTCGGCTTCGTGATCAAAACTATTTTCTATGTGTGCACACACCTATTGCATAATACTGGAACGTCTTTGGTTTGGGTGAAAGTATCCGTGAGCAGGTATTATGTATACGTTCATACAGTGTATTTCATTGCGAGGTTATAAAAATTCAGCCAATTCGCAAAATTATGTCATAATTTAATTTCACTATTACCATTACTTTCTTACAATAACCGGCGCTACATCGATAACGCCAAAAATCGCCGACTTTTCAAGTAATTGTTCACTTTCTCGCGAACACTAGGTCTACCTGCGCAATTACGTAATGCGTTACTTTAATTCTTAATTCGATCATACTCGCAATCCTGACAACTTTTCAAAACTGCCAACGAAAGTGCACGCGCGTGGGCTCCAGGACGAAATTTTTTCGACCGCCTCGACGCTCCCCCAAAAAGGAAATTGTCTAATTGTCGATCCTTCTGCACGAGGAATTGCAGATAATGAAATGGTAGCAGGCCGCACATGTGTTATTATTACGTGACTAATAAAATAACTCTGTCATTGAGTTAGTAAATATGTTTACTGAATGTGTAATTAATGTAAGATTTTCATTGAATTACTCTTATCCCGCGTAGTCAAACAACACCTATTTAGCTTAGCACCATAACACAATTTGTAATAAATGTAAATATTTTTTTAACCCACTTCCGCTCGTTATTGAGTCGTTTAATAGTCACAGTTCTGCAACGAGTCAAATTTTTTACATTTTCCAAAAACATAAATCATTGTGACCGTACCCACGTCCATACTTTTAGAAAGATATTGTAACTTGTAACACGTAAAATTCAACTTTCCCTCATGGATGAACGGATAGAAATATGTTACAGATATGGCCAAAACGTTGCGTAAACAACTGTACGACCATTTCTTATATCACACTTGTATTTTAAAATTCTTTTACCGTCCGCTCGCCTCAGGATCTTGTCGTTGTTGTGACAATTCATCAACAACAATAACAAATGACCAAATTTTGTGGTGAGATGTAATAATAGTTAATTCGACGGTTGCGTTAACTCCAGAGCGAGCGCGACAATGTGTCGCGCTCTCTTGCGCCTACAGGATGTTAAAAAAAAACACCAGTTTTGCAAATTTTCGGCAATTACCATAAAGTTTTTTGTCGAACGAGTCGATTTAAGACAAGAATAAATAATAATCAAATTATCTTACGACAATTCGAGAATTATGTTGTGGGATGAACAAGACTGGAATAGGTTGTGAAGAGTAAGAATTGGTTGCTGGTCGATTGTTTTTTTTTTTATTTGAAGATAATTGCTAAGAGTTTTTTGCAACTCTTTAAATACCCCGAGGTTCGGCAAATGTTTTGGAATAGGAGACCTTCTGACCGCGAAATATACATTTTTTTAAATTTGATTTGTTGATCAATAAATAAGCGAAGGAACTCACTACATAAGTCACAAAGTAGTAGGAGCGGCTTATCGCAATATAAAGGTCCACAAAAGTCAAGGATGGAACTTTTTGTACCACTAATTACAATAATTAGCAAATTATTACATTCTTACGGTGGGAATAGTTTTTCAACACTTTGAAATGTCTTGATTGCAAGTTCTTTTAAGATTTTTTAACGATTCAACAGTCAGACAATTTTTTAATAGTTTTTCACCTTGTGGTACTAGCTCGTTTAAATTTCTCTCTGAAAGAATTGACACTCTTCTTAATCTCCAAAACATGACGTGTTAATTACTGCTTAAAATGAAAAAGTCGATGACATTTAGTTATAACAAGTTCGTAATATATTTATGTATTTAATATTCTCAAATCGAGTGTTTTCTTGGCCATTCCAGTAGTCGGTACCATTTAGATTACACTCTTGTGTCCACTTTAATAACTAGTTCAAATAAAACTTAAAATAAATTCTTGTTTTATTTTTTTTGAGTTGCCTTCTGAGCCACTTTATTCAAAAATTATGGATTAGACATGATTACAAAACCAAGAATACAAAAGAATAAAAGTCTTGACTCGATAAACTCCAGTTGAAATGATTAATCTATTATCCGAAGTACAGTCAGTGGTTTCCGGTTAATCGGAATCGAGTAAATTATCAAAACTTTTTGAAAAAAGGCAATCTTGTTTTGATAATTTAAATTTTGTTCAAGTTTCAGTTGACTTGTCTGATTCGCGCATTCACGTGGTGACCGTAACACATAAAAGTGTGAAAAAAATTAACACGGTCCAAGATCAAGTGTTAATTTTTTCCGCCTCCACTGGCGTTAACAACGACGCCAAATTAGGAATTTTGGTTCCTATTGAAGATCTTTTGTCTGTCAGAATAAATTTGTGATGTATTTTTGAGAATTTGGTAGAAATAAACGCTTCTCGTAATTATCCGAAGTCGCGGTTAACCGGACTCGGCCGAATCATGCGGTGGAATTTGTCTTGACAGATACATAATTTCCATCGATTTGGACAGTTCTCGGAAAGCAAAATGATCGTGTAAAAATATTTGTCTGGCTTCTGATGGAAGTTTTTCAAAAAATAGTCAGATTTTGAGGAGTGTTCTCAACCCATGACGAGGCTTCTCGTGTGGAAAAATTGGTCAAAGCGGATTGTTTTGTATGAAGTGATTCGCCGGAAGAATCTTCTGAGAGTTTTTTCCAATTAAAGGAAACCTTCAGCAGCAAGTCGGTGATTAGTGGTAAGTCCATAAAGCTGTGTGGAGATAATGATGGTGACTTCGATCATTAATCGCGTTAGATAATGGACGACATGTAAATAGATTCAAGGAGAAATATTAAATTAAAACTGAAAATTAGGAATCACAGCCCGACCAGAAATTAATTACGACTCGACAATATTATTTCCGGCGACATCATTGAAATTTGTTAAATTTGTCAAACAAGTATGAAAAGCCTCTAATGAGACAGGAAAACATCACGTATTTCTGTCTCTTAGTAATCTGTATTATAATTTCATCAAGGTAGTAAGTGAATGTTTCGTTTACACTTTTGTTTAGAAAGAACCTTGAGCTGTGTTTCGATTCCGTTCCACCAAAAAAAGTTGAAGTTATTTTTACTGAATCTTGTCAGCATTCTCTTTTATTTAAATATTTATTAGTAACAAATTTGAATATTGGAACCTTCTGAGCTTATACCCTTCCACATGAAACAATAACGCGCTTACGTATTGCATTACTAATCTTTTATTCTAAGTGTTATTTAATAACAATCAAGGTTACAGTGAGTTTTGGTGTCATAGTAGTGCAAGTAGTTAATACACATATCTGTATTTCTAAATATGCATGAATAGTACATACTTACATTCTCTTTTAACGATACATAACAACCACTTGTTGATGCAAATTTCCAACCAAACGATAATGTCAAAATCCCTTTAATGTTTTTCAAATTCTAACGCTTTTAATAAATAAACAATGTATCTGATTGAACGTTCATTGATCAACTCACCCAATATGTATGTACATGTTTTATGTTAACACAAAACAGTAGTCCATAAATGCAAATTTCGCCGACAAGCTACTTCGCTGTTTGCAGCCTTGAACCATAGAAAAATTGCCAATTGGTAGAATTTTTCAAAAATAAATACATCACACAGTTTATTCTTAACTCAGAAAAATTACAATTGCACTTTTTGCCTAATTGCCAAAAACTTGAAAAATAGACGAATATTATGTAAAAAATCTACATTTATCTACAGGCTTCTGTAATAGGCAGTGGCGTCTCGTATTGCACTAAAAAAATGTGTGCAATTTCTAACAGAATTTTGAATTAATTTTAAAATCGTGAAGATCTCTATACGCTATTTTATTATAGAGGTAAAGGTCTGAATTAAGAAATATACAGTCTGAAAACTACTTATTGAATAAATTCAGTAATTTCAAAACGAATGATATTTTTGTAAAGCGCTAAAACAGGTCAACTTTTATTTTAAAGTGGTCTTAAATTATTGCACCTATTTGTGACGTCATCTCCTTCAGAATTCTGACGTCATACGCATTTTTTTTAAATGTAAATACATACATACATGTATAAAAAGATATCATGTAGGATTTGTTACAAAGGGCATTAACCCCTTCACCTCCATGTTACCACAGGTGGCAACCTTCTTAGTACGTTCCCATATTCCATGTTGCCACCTGTGGCAACAAAATTCTTTGTTCTCTTACAAACGCGAAGAATATGGTATCTCATTATTTGAGGCTGGATTATGTCCGTTTCGTTTTTACTGTATCTATCGTTTATTTTTTTTAGAAATTTTAGAAAAATTTTCACCTGCTTATAACAAACATGAAGAAAAAATATGAAAGCAAAGAAATAGAAAATAAGAACAAAAGAAAACGTAACATGGAATCGAGGAAATAACTCTACACCGCAGCAGTAAAAAATGACGGCGAATGGAGGAAAAGGAAAACATGCATTATATGTTACAACATTTCAAAGAAACGAGTGTACACAACAAACTTTTGTGCTACTTGGCCCAAAAAACCCGCTTTTGCAGCGAGGAACTTTTCAATGTTTTCCATGAGAAAAATTTGATTTGAAGGAAAATTTATATCACTGTTATCTCGTATTCACATTTTATAAACATAATTTTCTTTTTTTTTTACTTTACCAAACTACCCCCAACAACCCCCCTCCCCACCCCCGTTATTTTTCATAATTTCATTTTTTGCATTTTTAATGTCACTAAATTTGCAATAGATGTAATTGACAAAATTGAATTAACAAAAAAAATATATTTGTCAACATCGACAAAACCCCCTCCCACATGCAACGCCTCTGACTTTTCCTGAGTTTTTTTTTCAAATTTGTATGAGGACTAACATGATTAATAAGAATATGTATAACAAAAAAAATCGATTTGAAAAAGTTGATTTTTAAGCGAAAGCTCGCGATTTTGAAGTGACCTAGCGTAATCGGTCTGGGTACTATCCAAAACTAAAACAAAAATTATTGCATTACATTAAAAAAAAGAGTGTGACGTCATAGCTCAAAAATGGATGACGGCATGAACAAGTGAAGCAACTTAAAATAAGCATTATTAAAAACAAAAATTGACCTGTTTCAGCGTTTTCATTAGTTTTGAAATTACTGAATTTATTCCATAACTAGCTACCACACTGTATATTTCGTGCGATCCATTGAATTTGTTATTAGAGTTGGCGCTGGAACTGTTAACGCATGTCTAATTTTGAACTATCGCGGCAAACGTCACATTTAATGACAATTGTAAAACAGAAAATAGCGAATTAAGGATTCGAGAGATTAAGAGAAAAATTACAAGGTTAATGTTTATTTTATTAAACAATGCTACAACAGATGCTGAAAGTGTTCACCATTTTGTTCTAAGCACAAACGGGCCCTTCGTTTGACTCCACTGATAGCATTTTGTAACATTAATTTATACACAAATAAGTGTATCGATTCAAAAAGACCTACGGCTTCAGTTCCAGCGCCAACTTTAATAACAAATTCATTGGATCGCTCGATAGAAACTGTCTCTAAAAGAACGTATATCAAGAGTCTTGTGGAATTGTGCGGCTCTATAATTTTATTGTGTCGAACTAAGTCGAGCCGTTGAAGCCGTCAAATCAGCCAAATGTCAAATTATTAAATCTTAGCGTCAGCTGTGAGTTCGACGTCTTAGTCGTTTTGCTTGTGATTTTCTTCAGGTTTTCTATATTCTTTTATCTTAGAACAGTCTATTAAAAACCTGTCATTAATGGACTTACATAACCTCTGTTTTTCTATTTGATACTATGCATAATATGCAACAGAACGGCAAAAATCATATATATTGCAGTTCCACAGGACTCCTTGATATACGTTCTTTTAGAGACACTTTGTGCATCGAGAAGTAGAGATCAAGACTTAAATATGTAGATTTAAATGGAGAGTAATTCTGATTGGATGTTTGTTAGTGAAACTGGTTTATGCAGGGTTAGATCGTCTCGATCCTTGACGAGCCGCCACTGGTAAAAAGTAATAAATATGTTCAATTTTGTTGTGATGTATAAACAGAGTGACGTGTTGTTATAAATAACAACCGTTCCTCTCTTAATAATAAATACAAGAAAAAGAATTTTCAATGTCACATTTGAGATTAATTTCTCGAAATTTAAATTTCAACCTTGAATGGAGAATTGTGCCTGTTCTTTTTTGCCTGATAAATAAATTACAGAAACAATACATTTTGAAACTCCAATTAAGCGGTTTACAACAAATAACTTTCGATTCGTTGCATTTTTTATCCGTTGCTCAACGACATGTAGCTCGAGAGGATTTTTTCAATTAGCGCAGAAATCAAGTGACCGAGTTTTTGTCGCAAATTTCCGAAAGTGTCACATCGCCGGCCATAAAGTGTATCTCTGTATGGCCGGTCGTTTTATGGTCGCGGGTCATAAAGTGTCCGGACAAAAACGATTTTATTGGTTCCGAACGCGTAAGTTCAGTTTTTGTGTTGTAAAATTTCGAGACATTTGCTCTGAGAGTCATTGTTACAGTTCTGACGCAACAACCAAACGAAAATTTCAGCTTCCGCTGTTTTCAAATTTATGTAAATATAGAGCAAGGATACGGTTGGGTAATGTGGAGATATATTTTCATGGCGAGATTTAGAACCTTTGGGAAAAAAGACGCTTGTATGTTATCTAAAATATATTGCACATATATGTACATACATGGGTATTATAAAAACATTTGGTTGAAACAAAAACGTACATTGCGGACTTAAGTTAGGTTTCGTTCATGAACACAGCACACGTATCCAGTTAACAGTAAGAACACTTAAAGTAATAACAAGTCATTGTTTCGTTCAATGTCATTTAATTTCACCAATAAAAATTTATTTCAATTTCGACATCACTTAGTAAAACGTTGAAAATTGTCGTAATTGTTAGAAAGAACGTAATAACAATAACGCAACAACTTGTTATTAGGTTACAAATTATTTTGACATATAAACATATTCCCATAGAAACATTTATTTGGATAGATCTATATTGTTCCCGTTTTCGTACCACTACCTCGCCTATTTCGGACATCCATCTAAACCCTGTACACCATTTACGAATTTTATTTCGATGAATAAAGAACAAATGAGGAAATTTCTGTTACCGACCTTCAGAACTGAGTCTAACAGTTGCGCCGAAAATTATGTAAATTACATGCAATTATAATGTAAAGTAGAAAAATATGTTTACTTTTGTTATCTCTTTAATTTACCAAATTTACTTGTGAAAATGATATCATATTTTATTTTAGTACTCTTTCAAACAGAGAAAATCTTTTACACTTACCATGTAAACTCTAATTTTACTACTTTTCTACGCTATTAAATGACACCCGTATTACACATACACCGGCTGTTCCAACAAAATGAGGACACAGGGAAGCCAATTTAATCTGATCGTATTCGAACACTGTACCTATTTATTGGAAAAATTCCTGATTTTTTTTCTACCAAAACTTTTACCTATTACTGTTGGCAATATTATGAAAACCATTTTTATACCGCTTCCCTGCACACTTATTCTAGTAGATTATCCGGTAATTATAATGAATAATTAGAGCAACACATATTTGACACATCGGAGAACACTGAACTCGATTGACAATTTTTTTGTGAACAAGTTGTCAAATTGAAAATAATACTTGTTAAATCCTATTCGATGAATTTGTTTATTTTTTGGACAATTATCTTAACAGTCGATATATAGTTAATTTATAGACAGGTAAGAATACAGGGTGTTCTTGTCAAACCGTTGGGTTCTTACATATTATTTCAACAATTGTTGTACATCGACTACTTCTAGAAACACCGCGTTGTAAACTAAAGAAACTTTTGTTAATTGATTATACATAAAGGAACAATGAATTTGCTTATGCTACTCTTTGTGGTCTGTTCGCAGTACTCAGTAATAGCCAACAGCTGGAAATTCTTAGTTGACGTAATATGAGCCACGCAATTTAAATTAAAATGAACGATTATTGATTCCAAAACGATTAAAAATTAGGCCAAAAGCTGGAATAAACTATGTATGGATATGAAATTATTTTAACAGGATGGCAACTCCTGTTGAAAGAATAGAAATGTTAGAGGTATTGGATCCCTTCATAGGCTGTGACCTTGGAAATATCTGCGCGAAAGCGGAGCGATAAACCAGTGAAAACGATGTTTTCCGATTTGTAGCGCTTACTACTTGATACCGATATTCGTCGTTTGCGCAGATATGACTCATAGCCCATGAGAAAATCCAACACTTCTAAGAGCATCGCATAAATACTGATGCGACCCGCTGTATGTTTTGCACTTTGAAACTTTGAAATAAAAATAGATTAACGACTTAACATTTAGCTTAATGATTTTGCAATAATGAAAAGCTCTAAATTCATATCCTCTAAATTTAAATTTTAACTTGTGGGGGCAAGGAAGAAATGAGTGCTTTAAAATAGAAGAAACGGGTCTAGGTCTATAGATGAAAATACCAACAATTACAAAATTTTAAATTTAGACTGATGGTAAAATCTGGGGCGAATGGCATAATTGTGTAAAAATATACAGATTCATTGTCGCATCCCAATTCTGTGCTAAACTTTCAATATTTACAATTATGAAAGTAAAGTTGCGCTGGGAAATTATGCAGTGAAAGGTCGCATGGGTCCCTTTTACCTACTTTAGCCAGATTAAGTTTACCAGCGATAAGGTGAGTGAAAATTAGTTGATTAATTTTTGAGAAATCGATCGTCGAAAGATGAAGATGGAAATTTGTTTGCAAATGATTTTACGCATCGGTGGTCTATTTTTCTGACGAACTTGTAACGTTCAAATTAATTTGTCTTCAACTGTGAGGTAACGAACCGTACGACT
Source organism: Tenebrio molitor (assembly GCF_963966145.1). Taxonomy (NCBI): domain Eukaryota; kingdom Metazoa; phylum Arthropoda; class Insecta; order Coleoptera; family Tenebrionidae; genus Tenebrio; species Tenebrio molitor. The sequence goes on from NC_091055.1 coordinate 3,459,748, forward strand.
CTAAATTCTACCCAATTATTACGAATCTGACACGTTGACCAGGCATGTGTGCTAGGAGAATAACTGATTATTGATTTCAAAAAACGATTCGAATTTTTTTGATCGAATTTTGCAATCAATCACCTAAAATAAAATCGGGTCCAGCAGGCGATTGATGGTTGTGTGCATACATCAAAAGTAATATTTTTGGAAAATTTTCAAGACCACTAGAGTTTCACTTCTAATAATAGTTTTCTTTAACTTACACACCAGTATTTACGAAACAAAAATACGCAAATATAAACTATTACTAAACATCTGCGTCGAAGGTTCTCAATAACTAGAACAATATTTCTTTCTTACAAAAATTATATTTACATTCATCTGTTTTCCCGTCAGTCGGAAACCGCGCTTCATATAAATCTGCAAAGTGCAGTGTAAAACTCTTGCAGGAACAAAAGAAGCCGAGCCAGTTGCGGTCGTTCGTTGGGATTTGATAACCAACAATGCGCCATGACGGCGAAACTGCAACAACTGAATTTTTCGAAAATGCGAAGGGGTATTTTATGACTTACAGTTCGTCGGGGCAGCCGACAGGTTGAGAAAGGCGGTAGCCGTTCACGAGATACGAACCCATTTCAAAGGGATCAATTTCAGGGTAGGGTTGCTGCGCAAGGGTTGTTAGTTCCCATATAACCACTCCAAAAGACCACTGAAAAGCAAACAATAACGTTTTAATTGGGTTTAGAGTGCCCATAATTGTGATTAGAGGATTTGCAGAATTATGCGCGGCACGGAAGGGAAGATCGACCAGGACATGATAACGAGGGTGTAATCTTCCCTTAGAGTCCTTAGACAAAACTAGGCCAAATCGATCCTTTATCAATCATTTTTTGAACAATAGACAACATAATTCAAAAATCTGAATTCTGTCAACTTTTGGTTTTTTTTTCTTCCAACTACTCCTAAGATATTTGCGAATCAATTCGTTGTCCTCAAGTGCATAATTATTCTACTCCGCTTTGTAACATCATTCTTACGAGTGCAGTTATTTTTGTTCTGATATTGTTTATTGGTTAGTTTTTGCCCGATTATTCGTTAAAAATATTTTTTTTGCAGTTGTAATTATTTGAAAACAAACTTCGAATGTTGTAGATTTGTGTTAGCGAGTTTCCAAATACAATTTTAAAACATCTCGTTTTATTTACTCGAATTATACATTCACATAATTTTCAAACTGACGTAAACAGTGATAAAAATGAAATAAAATTTATTCGAAGATTCTAATTAATCTGTCACCGTGTATTTGCACATTTTTCAAAACAAAGTGAGCAACGAGAAGACATTTTGTAGAAAATACATGGTTAATTCATCCTCTCTTCCTGTAATTAATGCGATAAAAATACACCTCATAATGGTTGTTACAAGGTCAGACTCTTTTTAATGGAGAGATTTACATAAATAGGAAAGTGTATATCTTCGCCAATGTTGATTACAGGTTTCATTTTTATCATTATCGTGTTTCGAACGTAACGTTCTGGTAAAGGTCACACACAACTCTATATTCTGATTTCAATTTGAGAAATAAATGTAACACTAACTCTGCACAATTGTGTAATGATGAGTAATTTTGAGACCAACCAGGAATTTTTTTCTTCGACGAGCTTTCAGGAGCTTTTATTTTAGATCAAAATGTTGCGAAGCAAAGAGGACACCATGTTTCATGTTTCGAGCGGTAGGAATGGCTCCGAAAATTGCCAAAATAATTTATGACCGTTCTGGGAAACTGGTCCACCCCAAGATCATCCTAAACAAATTATTCCACCAATGGGCGGTTACTTTGGGGCGTCGGGACTGACCCGCTTGAGACATTAGTCTCTTTTGAGTCCGGTGAAGGAGCAACAAAGTTTTAAATACGTTCGTCGTTTTTTACTTGATCGGAATAAATCAAAGCTTGTTGTCAAAGGCGCTAATAACACTTTTTAAATTATTATCATTTACATTGTTTTTTATACATTTTAATAACTGAATCTTTTTTTACTATTCTAAATTGTTGTAGCACATGCAATCCTGCCATCACGTAGTGATTAATTTATGTTAGATTGAAGTATAAATTTGTAACAATTTAATTTTTTGGTCTTTTCTGCATCGATACAAAAATACCATTTAGCAACCTAGCGTGATACTAATAATTTACCACCTCCGACTGGCGTCACTTGGTAGCAGTAGGCTCGAAAAATTTTTTGGTATCTATAAATACTTGAATTCTAGTTTAAATTTTGTACTAAAAACATTCCCTAAGTTGCTGTTACGAGGAATTTACGAATCACGCAGACGGACCGAATGATTGAAAAAAAAAGTGATATATTTTACGTTTTATTGGATGTTAATGCATCATTAATGCACCACTTATCCGATAGCAAATGATTGTTATTCAACGTTGGTAACAACAAAAATCCCAGGTAATGATATGAGCAACTTATCTATGTAAAAATACAACATTAAAATAATTATGTCATTTTATAGAACAGTATAGATAAGTACTGTTTCAATTAAAAGTTAAAAGACAAGGTGTAAATTTAATGCACAATATAACGGGTGTTTTTTTAAATTTGGCCTCGAAGTTGGCGTCGAAGAGTCGATTGTGAACGCATCACCGTATTAAATCTCTGAACAGCTGTTTAAATGTAACCTCGCTTTTTGCATGTTTTTAATATGCATTTTTTTAAACTGCAGTTTAAAAAATCAGTCTTTTTTAAGAGGAGTGGTTCATCAACTGTTTAAATCTAACCTCACTTTTTGCGTTGTTTGTGTTTTTAATCTACAGTTTGAAAAATCAGTGTTTTTAAGACGAGTGATTCATTCACAATCGACTCTTCAACGCCAACTTCGAGGCCAAAAAAAAAACACCTTTATATTATGGATACTGGGTGTTCCACCAGAACCAATCTATAGGAAAAATTATTTTCAGTAAAAATTAAATTTGGGTTTATCATTAGTGCATTTTACAAATAAAAGAAAATCATTTGTGTAAGAAAACCACAAAGCACTACGAATTAGCCGATTTTTTTAATTAGCTACTTTTAAAAGGTTTAAAGTTTACAAGAATAAGAAAACTCAAAAAGTTTCATAACCTTTCTAATGGGACATGTGGAGTGGGATTCTAGGGCAGTTTTAATTGATTTAAAAATAGAAGTTTTCGTCTGAGATTAACTGAGAATCTTGGTTGTTTTTAAATTAATTGGTTTTGAAGTGAAATCGATAAAATATTAAAAGTTTGTTCGTTTTCGGTAGCAAATTTGTAAGTCTGATCTCACTTTTGACGAATCAGGGATCCGAAAACTTACAATAGAAGATCTAACCAGAAAGGAATTCGCTCGCAATAATTATCCTTTATTAATTACTGAAGCGCGACTCGAATTCACCTTCAGCGTTATTGACATCATCTTTCTTTCTTTCAAATAAAAAGAAAACATAAATAATAAAATGGTTTTTCAAGGTGTACAACTATCTCTGTATTACAAGAACTTTCAAAAACCAGAATGGGGAAATTTATATTTCGGTTGATGACGATTTTGCATTATCCTTGATTAAATATTTTAAATAAAGGTGAATTTGTAATCAAGGTTGTTAACCTTGACAGTTTTAATGTTTCGTTTCTGTAGGGTTATAGTCGTGTATTTGTATGCCGATCTCAATTATTCACGTTACATAATCAACCGAGTGAATATTTTATTTAATCGCAATTGTTCTAATCGTCAAAGAGACAGGAGAGCCAACGTTATTGAAATACCGCACCTGCATGCAGAACAATTTTATTGTATGAAAAATTCGATCAAATTAATCAGTTCTAGTTGCCGACACATGAATAAAGCAAACCACTACAAACATCTGCATTTCGCGACGCTTTTTTTCTACACAGCTACGACTAAAAATGAAAAATTCGACGTAACTCACTTTGTGCACATCACACCAGTAACATGTAACTTACTACATCGGATGCTCCCGTGTACTGTTTATACAAAAGACTTTCAGGTGGTAACCACTTAACTGGCACATTTTCGTTGTCGCCCAAACAGAAATAATCGTTAGGGAACAAATCTCTGGACAAGCTGTTGTCAGTTATCTTAACTTGAAAGTTGCTATCGAGTCTGTGAAAAAAATCTTGCAAAAATAATCAGCTTCTGGACGAGTGGTCGGTTTCCTTACACGCAGTTTCTGACGGCTAAATCCTTGTAGCAGATGCACTGGCTGTGCAAGTACATCACACCTAGTAGAATTTGTATGGATATGTCGACCAAGCTTTGCGTCGACAGCGAATACTGGTCGTCTTCCTTATGGCGACATTTTATTAAAAACCTGAAAAATTCCAGAGATACGGTTTTATTGGGCAAATAGTCGCAACGCTGTTACCTCTTCAGGTTACCTCTGTTGACATACGGGTACACCAACAGCGGCTGCTTTGGGTTATCTACGTTTACACCCCAAACGGGTAAAATGTTTTTGTGCTCTATTCCGAACATCATCGTCCCTTCGGTCAAGAATAAGGATATTTGCCTTTTCGACGCCGCCTCTGAAACATCGTATTTATGGCACCCAGATTTTGTGGGAACGTGCACAAATTATACTATTCTACGAAGGACTGGCTTTTACGACAGTCGCGCCTTCGCTAAAAGAATTTTTTTCTATCGACTTGTAAAAATAAAAACAGGACGAGAATTCCGCATTTTCTAGTCAAAACCCTTCAGGTGTTATCTTAGCTCGGTCGCTGAAAATGAAGCAACATATTTTAAATTCAGAATACATTATGGCCCTACATCTCAATATTCCTGTTGAACGAAAGTTTTATTGGGTTTGTGGTAAATCCACCCCTATGAACTTTCATGATTTGTGTACTTATTTAAATTTGGTTACATCAGTACCCGTCCCGGTTGAATTAGAATATCCTTGGTCGATGTTGCTACGACAAACTGTTAAAAAATCTAAAAGCTAATTTATAATTTTGCTTTCTAATAATCACATTTTAATCTTGCTCGAAACCTTGACGCGCTGTTTAAATGCAAGATTATTCCTCATTATACCCATTAACTACGTGAAAAAATATATATCGGAAAGTCCAACAGCTCCAACAATATCTGTTTAAGCGATATCAAATTATGTAACACTGTAATAAACATACCTTTCGTGGTTTTTATAAACACAGTTTTTTGAGTTTTGAAGACGCCTCGCAGAATTTGACTGTAAGTGCCCTCTTCCGTGACTTCTTCCAAGGCGATGGTTGACCTTTGCACCGACAGAGCGCGCAAGCGTTCCGACACATCTACTTTTCTCGCATCCTGACGAACCGCCTGTACATTGTCAAAAATGTTACAACTATAAAATTTGCATATGCAACCAGTAATACATCGCTGTATCTCCTAGTCTAACTTGTTCTTTGTTCTGAACGAGACGCAACCGAACCAAATTCGGGCGAGCAATTGATTTTCGATAAGTGGAGCAATGTTGGAGTAATAAATCTTAGCGGATCTCATAGTGACACCTTAAAGGGTGACGACTTACGGAAGCGCCCACAAGGTGCACAAAATTGGTCGTAAAAAATAAAAAAAAACCTCCTAGTTATTTTTATTAGTTGTGTTCACATGTTCAAAATTTCAATTCGAAATTAAACTTTCCGACTCGTTTGTGTGCAACGCCCATTGTGTCGAAATCCCTTTTACATTTGTCACGTCTCATTACACAAGTCCGCAAATTTAAATCAAATTAATTGAGGTTTTGAATGCGCTTGACAGCTGGAAAACTCCGATAAATAAAATACAGTGTCTCCCAAAGAACACAAATACAAGGAACATTTTTATTAGATAATAATTATGTACTTCGAAACTATAACTTTACTGAAAATACTTTATTTTTTAGAATTGCTACAAAGAGAATTGTTTAGGTTTGCAAGAATGACTAAAAAAAACGTCAAAATGGCAGTCAAGGTTGACGTTTGTCGATAACCATGTTTGTACTTTGTAAAAATTTGAATATCCTAATTTCAAGAAGGCGCTATCAGCAAAACTAAGAATTTATGACTTTTGAAAGAAACTCTGTTGGAATTTTATTTCTTATAGGACTTGAGTATATTTTTTTTAAATCAACCTATTGTACTGCATTGGGACACTCTGGGTAATTTTTATATCTACTGTATTGTCTGCTTTACATTACAATAGTACGTATCTGACAAATGTAAATGATTATCTACGCTTCTGCGAGTTGGTTTGTTTAAAAAAAAATAGTTCTTTCATTTTATTAGGCACGACATTCACCGGAATGACAATATATTTTTTTTTAATAGAAAGGGCAAAAAACTTGCCTGAGGTGAGGGTATGACTTTAGAAGACGCATAATAGGAGACCTGACAAGCATCGCTAGTAGCATAGGGTGAAGGAGACGACCCTGACTTCTGAACGCTAGCAATTGTTGCATAGCTTCCACTACCCACACTCGAAGTCCTTCCCAAAGCTGACCCAAGTCGCACAAAAACGTGTTGATTGTTATCGTATATTGCCGTCATGTAGCTAAAAGATACAAACTTTATTACCTCGTGAATATCGAAACACTTGCCGTTGTAAAAACACATTTTCTCTGATTGACTTATTTTGTTCGATGCCCAGCCAATTTGAATGATTTAGTTTCACTTTTTGCTACCCTATGTACCGAGGGTCAATTTAACAGCAAATTGAACAGAATGCGGAAGCGCGGATCCCACTGCTGATGCTTGCCCCTCCAAGTTATCCACTCAATCTCTGCAAAATATGAGTTGCAGCGGGTCTAATCCAAACATAAACTTTATTTAAAAGTAATTTGATTTCATGGTGCACCCTTGCTAATCACCCTCGAGATACTTCCGGTGGCAACAAATTTTAATAAAGTGATAACTTGGAAAGAGTTGCTTCAGTTGAAACCCACCAACTGTACATTTTTTTGTTGTTAATAAAATAGGAATTTTATTTGTCGTTTGGATATCTCCGACCGAAGAGGAATAGAAGAACACGGAATAAATGAAAGCAGGGCGAGTCCCTCTGGAATATCCTGAAACAATCAAACGAGTTTGGAGTACCCAAGGGGATGTTGTCTGCTGTGGCTAGTGGTTTGTAATTGTTAATAGTCGTTGTATTTATATTTAAATAAACTGTTGATTTAAGTTTGAATTCTCAAAGCTCGTCGTATCTGTTGTAATCGAAAACGGATTGCCCTCTTGGTCTAAAAATGTAAATCTGCAGCTGTTGGATCCGCATCGCACTCCACATTCTCATTATTGGGGCAACGTTTTGCCGAGTCAAGAAATAATTACTTAAGGGTTTCGGTTTTAATCTCCGTCAGCGTGAAAAGCAACTTTACGCGATAAATAAATGTATCAGTTCGGCAGGAATGAAATTATGCCGTTAAACTATACCATAAACATTGAACATTCGCTGCTAATATACGGACTAGCTGTTTACGCTTCTTACTTAGATGCAGTGATAAAATAAATTATCCTTCAAACCAGACTGGCCGTTCTCATCGAAAACCCCAGTTTACACTAGTTAGCTTGTGCTACTTTACCGTTCTGGTTTTTTACCGCTCGGGAAAAGCTATACTTTCTCGCAAAATCCATAAAAATACCTCGACTGAAAATCCATAGTTTTGTGTACTTACTGAACATCTTGCGATCGAACTTTCTTGTTCTGGATGCAAACAGCCGACGTGATTATCACGATTAAACTTATCATGGCTACTGCACAGGCCACGGCGACGTACATGGGTCCAGTTGCGTTTTCCAGAGATGTTGGGTCCAGGTGTATGGAATCGTTTTTATATGTTCCCCCAACACCTGGAAATTTTCTGGAACTGTTTACACTGTAGGCTATACTACACTGCGTATGTTATCAAACTCTGATCCCTTATCCCTCATTTAAAACACAAGGAAAATCTCCGATTTAAATTTTCAAATAAAACAAGTTTTGTTATTTCATTTTTTTAATAGACAAACTAGTCTAAGAGTTGGTCATATGTGAGTCAAATTAACGTTTATTATTTTATAAAGCATCCTGTAACATTTTCAAATCGATTTCTTTTCAAAAGAAGTTTTATTCATTTTTTTACGTATTTGGAAAATATGTTTGTCTATTTGTCGCCTTGAAAGTGTAAGATTAATGGAAATCTATTATTTGGTGTTTGGGTTTTAAATATGGAATTAAAACGTGGGTGGAATTAATAATTTGTATTTGTGAAGTAAATTTATGTAGAAGCTTGTGAATTGAGAAGCAAGTAATATTTAGACGCTCGCAAGAAAAGCTTTGTAAGAAAAATGATTTCACAATGGACTTTTTCAGAATGGATTTCCCGAGGTATATTATCGTGTGTTATGACGCATCGAAAGAAAAATACCAATCAAATGTAGCCAATAAACAAACAACAAATGGAAATACAGCGAGTTTCTCTGAAAGGTTTCTGAACAAATAGTCTAGACTATCTAAAAACGTTCGGTCAGAAATCAAGACCATGCCAAAGATCAATAAATTGCAAATATATAACAACGCGTGAGTGTTTCTGTTATTATCAAAAAGGACTATTAAGTTGTCGTTAAGTTGCGCGACGTATGCGGAAAACTTTCCACAAAGCACGCTTTTAAAGCGCTCGAAAATTGAAAAAGCATTATGGGAAATCTACGAGTGAAGAAAGTTGTGACTGCGACCGTGGACATTCCCTTTTAGATTTAAGAGATCGTTTTTCTTCGACGTGTGCTAGTTTGTATTTTCCCCACAAATCCACTGTCACCTCTGTCAAATTTTTCATCAACTTTTTCGTGACATTCTCTTTGTGGAATGTCTGTGTGTCCCTAACAATAGATTCCATTTTAAACGTTGCTACAGCAACCGCGTAATACCTTTCCTCTTGCTTAGCTTCCACCTTTTGTTGCCCCATAAAAGACAAGTTAAATTTATTTATTTCTCACTTTTTCCGTTACGTTGAAGACAATTTGAATTGCCCTCGGTTCCATTACCAGACTGGCTTCGAAGACGCTTTATATAAGCGCCCAAAAATACTACAATTACTTAGGGCTATTGCAGCGTACCTAAACAATTTACCGAGGATTTAGAGAAAGAGGGAAATCAAATATCGCCCCCGAACGCAAACCAACAATAATCCTGAAACGCTTTGTAAATTTCCTGTGTTTGCATAACCGATCCTGCATTTTAGGATTATTCAGAAATGTGATACTTTCCAATCGAGGTGTATTAATGAAAACTGATTGATCAACGAACAAATAGATGAAATATTATTAAATTAAAACGTGATCAAAATCATCCGCATGCACCCATTTTTAATTCATCTGTATAAATGGTTGCCTACCATTTATTGTTAATCGTTGACTTAAAAATCGTAGATTTATTTATTATTTTACATGAATATTTGATTCTTGTATAAATAAAAACATAAAAATGTGTTATGTATTTAGATAATGTATTCTAAAAATGTGTTCGGAGATTTAAAAAATTAGATTACAACTTGTGAAGAACCATAGAATATAAAATGTCATCAAAAATATTTTTCAATGGGAACAAGTTTGAAAAAATAATTATTCTTAATTACTGAAATGGACAAAACCAGATTTATCTAATAAAAAACACACTGAAAACGTCCATTAGGTTGGTTATACAACGTAAAAAATATTGTTAATTATCTTTGCTTTATTTTTTTTTTCCAGTACATTATATTTTCTGCAGCCTCTTTGACCACATCGTTGATAATGAGAAATTTTCTAATATCTGCCATCTAATTTGTAATTTTTGGTGTTATTTATGGCAAAATAAATCAAATTAGTGTAGTTATTTTGTCAGTGAAATGGTGGATGCGCCGGTTTGTTATGTAACAATGTAGATTAAGTTCAGGTGAAAATTGTCCACCAGATGCGAATCCTATTGAACCTACGTGGAATGTGGAACTTATCTGAGTCTACTAAACAGCGAAGAAACCTTATTTTTGTAAAATTATTCGTCGTTTTATAAATGGCGGTCGTTAGTCAGTGTTAAAAGACATGCAACCTTGCAATTTGTGTTAACACGTAATTCCCTAATAATATTAAATTTTTCCCATTATGAGCTACTCTCCAAACAAGAGTTCTTAACAATAACGGAACGGTTTGTTTGTAGTGGAATTATTTTTGTTTACTCGCGTTGTAAAAAGAAATAATTCTAATTGTCTGAAAACAGAAACCGGAGGTAAATGTCTGAGAGGATAATTTCAAAGAGCACAACGGCACAACCGCATCCGAAATGAATCGCCTGAAACGCTTTTTCTTAATATCGGTTTTTCGCCATCGACAATCTTTATCCTAAAACATACCTTTAAGACAGATTTTGTTCCTTCGAAAATTGAGCGAGGTGACATTGTGTTGTTGATCGTAGAGTGTGATATTAAGTTGGACGAATATTTCGGTTTCAGCACTTTTCAGTCCTGTGCACAGCAGTGTAACCCTGAAATATAATCGCAATAAAACGCACCTCCAAGTTTTTGCAAATTGACAAACCTGAACGTTTGTACCGACGTCGGAATCAAACCCGTTGATGAAATATTCATCCGGGGAGGTAACAAAGCACCGTTGTCATCGTACTTCACAGCTAACACATACGGTAGCTGAAATTCGAGTTCTTGTAAATGAGGCGAAATTGCAATCGCGAAGGATTTCACAAGTGATAATTTTCCCCGAAGATCAGGAGTATGTTTCTCAAGTGTTAGAAATCTCTGTAGTTTTAGGTAGAAATGCGGTAACAATGTGTATCGGTGGAGGAAATGCGAGCTTGAGGATCCGACGAAAAGAGGAAAACGACGAGGATGGGAATACAATCCCTGAGATAAAAGTAAATCGTTTTAATTCCACCCTCTAGTGACCGCATCGGTAGATCTTGTTCCGCAAGAAAAACAGAAATTGAAGTCAAATCTCGACACTTACATGACATCGAACAAATTTAATTGAATACCGGACATTCCAGTGGGATTGATTTTCTGTTTTTATTGACTGCACAGGACCCTTTAACCGTTTGCTTCTTATCAAACCCTCTTCACTTCTTTTGATATGTAAACACCGCCCTTGCAAAAATTTTAAATAATTTAAACTCGATCACAGATCGACATTGGGATCCAGATCCCATTAAAAATTTTAATTAAACGGGACAACACCGCTCGACGGAAAAATTATTTTGTGTTCTTGGTTTTACTCAATCAACAAATATACTACATTCAGAGATACAAAAAGCCAATTACTGTGTTAAATACGTATTCGTGAAATTCACAAAAAATAAATCACGACTCCGACGCCTAATTTTAACGAGTTTTACACGTCAAGTGATAATTTTTCAAACTTACAGAAGCTCATTTGCTTTCTCGTATTTACTCATTACACCGCAACTCACTACGTGAACTTTAAAGTAGATTAATTAAACTTCAGGATTTCATTTGTAAAGTTTTATTGTCACATCTTGACACCAAATGCCTGCGACACACACTTTTATACCGAAAAGTAAATTAGATTGGATGGATTTTTTACTCAAAAATTTCAAAAAATACATCAATTAGAGTTCAGACGGGATCAGATTGAAAGTTTTTCCCATCTCATCTTGCGACAGCGATCTCCTTGCAAATAACACGTTTTAAGGAAATGCAGTCTCTCTTGTCATCAAAAAATGCATCGCACACAGTTCTCTAGCGACAACGGACAATAACTGAGTTATAAAGTTTTCGAGTTTAATTGTGAGATGCAAATTCTTCCATTTTTACTCCCGCGGTGTGTGAAGTTGACACAACAGCATCCGTACTGTCAAACACGTTATTTCTGTCAAGTCCCTTGCGATTAAAGACGTTAAAACCTGAAAAATCTAAATCGAAGCTGTCTTCGCTTATTGACATTCGTAAAGCGCCAAACCAGTTTAACGACTTATCCCCCCACTTTTACAACAAACGAGCTTTAGCACTTTTTAAAGTTGATTGCGACTCTGCGCAAATACAATTTGCCTCCCGTTAATTATCTCTTTACGATCGTTAACTACAATGAAACTTTTCATTAGTTTGCACTGTCGGGTGCATTTATAATTGGAAACAGCTGTTTGTGTGGATTATAAAAGTAATCGCAAGAGCTGGGTTTAGGGTCTCAATAAAGGTCTCTGCAGATAGCGCTATCAAGTTGGCAACACCACTGTGCGATTTGGGAAACGCAACTTCAATAACTGGTTACCCCGGGTAACCAATATTATATAATTGGAACTGAATGCGCTCAACCGAATCTAGAAATTTTCATTTTGCATTCCCTGCAAGAGCCATTCATTGTTGCTTACTAAATATTTGATAATCGTCCGCCGCCAGATTAAAATTGAATTTTTTCGTTTTCTTTTTGCTCCGAATTAATTAAAAACCTCAAAGGTGTGCCTTTACGTAAAAACATTTTTTGACGTGAGCGTTATTATTACCGAAAGTTTAAATTGACTCTAGCACAAAGAAAAATACATATAAACGTCAAAAACAGTCGTTTTATTCCCTTCGGGTTTTATATATATTCTATCTATTATTATTGAAAGTTGAAATTGTCGCTAACACAAAGACGAATACGTATTAATATCAAAAACAGTTCATACTTTATAGTTGAAAAATCAAGAAAGATAAACACATTTATGGTTCGCTTATTCGCACAGGTTTTCGTGTTTCGAAGCTTAAAACGTGAAGTGAAGAGGGTCTAGTCTTTTAGGTAATTCAATTATTGTCTAAACTGCTCCCTCAAATAACCGGAAATGAGGCATTTAAATTTTTTCGTTTTTGCTTTTAAAAATGTAAACTCAGTTTCAGGTCAAAGCAACGTTTTACTCAAATTGTGAAAGTTTATAGAAAGCACATTTCGGTAACCGGAAATGAGAAAATTTTCGTTTAGCTCAAATTTTACTTAAAATACATTTATAATTGAAAATCCAATTTAAAGCTTTGCCGTCATCTGCGCTTTCAAAGTGCATTTTATCAAATTATAAATTTTATTCTTTGTTGACACAAGGTCTCTTCAAAGACACTCCGGCGCATATTCATAAAAATCTAAACCATTTCGTTTGAAACTAGTTATTTAAATATTCAAATAAAAACGTTTTTTGACGTCTGCATTGCATTAATATCTAACGGTGAATGTATTTTACTTACAGAATGATTTGTTAAACTTTGCCAAGAAAATTGAATATCGGAAATGTGAGCTGGAATCATAACTACAAAGTTCAGGGCGTAGGTATTTACTACTCCTTTTTGTACGTAAAACAGTTCAGCATTTATACCTGGAACAGAGAGAAATGAATAAAACAGGGAAAAATCAAACATTTAGGTATTATTAAAAATGTACCTACGTCAGTACTCAGGGAGAGCTATGTCCTGTTATTAAATGAAAATTTGTCAAATAAATAATTAATTTGATTAAATATGTAATTAAAAGTGCAAATACGTAGGTCAAACGAAAAAATAAACAAAAACAACTCCCTCGGATTCCCCTTATGTTTGAATATAATTTTAACGTGGAGTGAAGCTTTTTGCTTTGCGACCGTAAAGAAATCCTGCTACCTCGGAAAATTATCTCGTCACAAAAATTCAGTAAAAATTATTTTTTTGTGCAACCGTACGAGAAACGAGCCTAAAACAGGCCGCGAAATCAAATTTCGCGGCCGGTGCTTTTAACGACGGCCATTAAAGTAAACGTCATTTTAATATTTGATAGAAATAAGAGTTTCCATATAAGACTGGCGTTTAGATTTTTCGGTTATGAAATTCGAAACCGCAGAATTTATATTAGGAGGAGTTACTTCCACAAAAAATGTTGCCGCGAAATCCTTTAACATCCTCGAGATTGTCCTGTCTCGGCCGAAAACGGCCTTGGAGACAATTTTCCTCTCGGTACGTTAAAGAACGATTTCGCGGCCTTAATATACAAATAATTATTTTTTAAAAAATATGAAGACATTGATTTCAGAAATAAACGAAGTGTAAATTTGGTCGTGGGAATTAAATAAAGCATCAACAAATATCGTAGATTTTTCGCTCCGATTAACTCTCCTCGATACCTTTAGAATATCGAAGAGCAATTGAAGTTTTTTAGTATTTCGGCAACTGTCAAAGCTGCGATTTTCAGATTTTGCACGTTGAATGAATTTATAAGGGGCTTCCTTTTTAATAGGATTTGGTGGTTTTCTCTAAACAAGAAGGGCGGGAGTAGGAAGGGGGTCGACTTATTCGGATAAAGTATTTCAAAGTGAAAGTTTTTTACTCTTGAGGTTTTTTCATGAAAGAACCCGATCTGAAAAAATGATAATTTCCTTCTCTCGCGATTTGTTTACCTCGTTGAAGCAAAATCAATGCCTTTTACTTAGCACAAATGAATTAGGTTTAAATTATTTAACAACTACGAGGAACTAGTTTATGGTGGAGTCGAGAAATTCCCGAATGGCTCTGCAAAAAGAAACCACATGGAACACGCGAGAGAAAATAAATTGTCTTTAAAAAAGTAATTAACTATTTATTATCATTTTATGGGTATTTGAGATGTTTCAAGAAAACAACGATTAATTCTCATTTGTGGAGGCACTCATTAGCTCTCAAACGATTGATTTTCAAGATAATTTATCACAACGGTTCGATCTATCCAAGCTCAACTTCGTAAAAATCTCTCCACAGGAATTTTAAAACTCTTTTGATAATCAACCTACTATTACAAACGTTTTAGACAAATAAAAGGTGTTTAAGCTATTGTTAGTAAATAAATCAGTAGTACACTTAAGTCAATTTAGATAAGGATTACTGAGTAAGTGTACTGTTGGTTTAAACCAGTTTAGATAGCGACTGCTTAATAAATAGACAGTAGCAGGTAAGGAGTAGTCACAGCTGTAGGGTAGATAAGAAAGTTGTAACTAGTAGGTAATCGTTGAACTAGGTTAGTTTTCTTCAGATCTAATCATCTTCACGAGGACAACTTGGATATCAGTAGGCTTGGTTTTCATTGACGTTTCCTTAACGAGTGTTTTTCTCTCGCTTCATTAATTTCTTCATTAAATAATTTGACTGGATCAGTACGTGAGACATAATGAACTCATGAAATATTTTTTCTGACTTTATACCGTGTGTACAATTTATCTAATAATAGTTACCGGACGTGAATGACAAAAGTGGACTTCACTACAATAGGATCAAATATATGCGGAATTTTCCAAGAATAAACAAGCGTGGATGTAGAAATGTATGATATTCCATTTCGTATAATAAAGTTGGTGTCACGCGTCGGACACCAAATAAACGTAATGGAGAACTACATATTTTGTATCCAAAAAACATCAAAAACATAAAAAGCAAGCACACAGTCATTCTGGACAAATTATTTTTCGGACAAATATTGACAATAATCGAAAATAAAATTGTCAAATTAAAGTTGTTTGTTGACGATGTATATTAAATGTGAATTGTACTGCGTCGTCTTCCTTGCGTCCAAAACAAACTGTTAAAAGTGTTTATAGAGTCATCGAAGTGACAATAATTGACAGCGAATTTTAAATTAACTCGAATAGAAGGAATTTGAGCGATATTGATACCGACAAGGCTTTGAAATGTGCTTTTAACATACTTTTAACTTTTAAATTTCTACTTTGAACAATAAAATATGATAATTGTGCGTCAATAGCGCTTGAAATGTATCTTTTGTGTTTGCATAATTATTGCCTGAGTAAAATATGATTTGCGTCTAATTTTTGTACGAATTGGTGTGTGATGTAAACAGGAAAGATGTAAAGAAATAATCGATTGTTGTCAATTATTACTAGCTTCGGTTTCTAGGAAATGAAAATCAATGGAAAGATATTTAAGGGTTTACGATGTTGTCTATAGGTAATAAAAGAATCGCAATAAATTACGGTAGACACTCATAACGGTCAATAAAAGTATAGTTTTCTTGACAGAATAATGTCTTATCTTTTTGGGTGCCGGCGCGGAGTAATAAATTGATCATTAAAAAACAAAGTATTTGTTTTAGAGACGCAAACAAACGCGGGAAGAGGATAGAAACATGTCATTAAATAGGCGAGTGGCAATCTCCATCAACTGGTCTGTTGGGGGTTAAATCAGTACGAATTGCTTTCCATTAGAATATCTTATAAGCCTTATAAGCTAGAATGCGGACAACACAACAAGTCTAAATAAAAAACAAACACGTTTCGGACAAGCGATTTTGGTCTTACCTAAAAGTTTCATGACTTCTTCTTGTGTTATAAAAAAATTGAGGTGCGTGTAAGCTCTCGCCGTCAAAAACGTTAACAAGAGTAACGTCCACATTATTGACACGTCCTTTTCAGGCGCGGCTTCAGCCGCCACTGAAAAGCTTCCGGCGCCCGTTTACAATTCGTTAGAACATTGCCAAATGACAGCGACGGCGGACGACGTTTACCGTTCGTTACCGATTCACCAAACTGGCGTTACTCAAAAGCAAATTGTTTTACGATATTTCATGTCGATACAAATGGTCGCTAATAAACAATCAAGGCGGTTTAACTCCACTTTCAGCGACCAACTGAAAATATAGCTAAGCGTGATTTATTGACCGCGATATAAAGTTACACTTAGCTGTTATTAAGTTACTCGAAAAGCTTTGACAGCTATGTATCTTACTTAATACTAGCGTGCTCTGGTGACATCTGTTGTTTATCGCTGCCCGTTTCGGTTTTTTCTAACCAACGATGACACTAATTTCAAAATGTATACTTAAATACGATCAAAGTTCGTTTGAGTTAAGTACAGAATTATTTCAAATTAACCAAACACAATTCTATGGGAGTAAGTTGTCCGCGCAATTGTGACCCAGCGCATCCACCATAATTGTATCGCAAATAATTCTCTCTCATAACATTTTGATTTTGTGATAAATATTGTAATAAAATTATTTTTTAAAACAAATGTCAATAAAAGATATATATTATGACCGTCATGGAAATTGTTGACAGCTGCGTTTTATAGAAAAATAACTCCAACTATAATTTTTTAGAACTGTTTCTATAGTTACGTATTTTTAAAATTCAAATAACACAATTGACATTTTAATTTTTGAATTAAATTGGTTGATAGGGTTACCATAAATTTTCTATGATTTTTCAATAAGTCTGGAAATAAATTTATTTCTGTCATAAAATAAAACAAAACAGAATGACACTTGTTTCATTCATTCTGATTATATTGGGTGTTCATTTAAATTTCTCCTCATAGTTTATGTTAAAGAGTCGATCGTGAACGGACCACGGATTACAGATCACGGATCAGCTGTCTAAAATATAACCTCACTGTTTGCGTTGTTTGTTTTTACTCTGCAGAGTGACAAGTGGAGAAACTTAAATGAACACTCGATATGTATTGTGATCGTTATGGATATTGTGAGCAGTGTAGCTAGAAAGAGAAACAATAATCTGGACGATTCTTTTTGAGAAAAGTTGTTTGTACATTGATTTGTTTTAGAAGAAGCGAAAAGAAAACCAAATAAATATAAACAGGGAAACCAAAAAAAATGGGAACCATTTGCATTGCAATTATTATGAACATTATAAGCAAGTATTATTTTACGAAAACTGTTATTTTTCAGAGAGGTAACTTCTGCATTTGTGTTTTTAATAAATTCTAGGTAAGATATTAAATATTACATTTCAAATAAAATATATTAGGATGTATCCTGTCGGGCAACAAAGTTTATAATTATTAACTCCCAGATATAGCAGCATCTGAAAAACACTTCTATTAAATTAATTTAAAATTTCATTCTCCAGTGTATTTTTAAGCTTCCGAATTTTTTCAGGTGCTCCAAAACATATAAATTGGAAATTAGATACTTCCCTTGTTTACCTTATTTATCACAACATTGAATTTTGTGGAGTCGACGTAAACAAGTAGGTCGGCATCACCTCACCTTTTGGTTTCATCAGAATTGACCCCAACTCGCCTTCTATATCCGTCACACATTTTTGTACGTTTAAGCGTAAAACATCAATTATTCACTTGACGTTTGAAACCTTTTAGCTCACCGTGTTCGGTAAATGAGCAAAAATATTTACCTGTCTCTTAAATAATTTTCTCGCAAATCACATCAAAATATTTGTAATGAGACGCATCTCTCTCTGCTCGATTGTGATGGCGTTTTTATGTCTCTCTTGTCTAACGAAGCGACGGGATTAAGTCGTCTTAAAAGTTTATCACTTACGAAATGGTTTTTCTAATTTATATAGACTACGTGAAAGCGTTACGAGATTTTATCATCTCTGAGACAAAATAGTTCTTGAGAATTTTCACCTCAAACGTGGATTAATATTTTACGCACGAAACACTACAAACATTTACATTGTTGCAACCATTTAAAACGTTACAGTTTCGAAGATCTTTAACGAGGAAGCCGTCTAGACTAATGTCAGCCGTAACTTTTACAGTTTTCACTATAATTCAAATGGATCGTAAAGGATAAATTCTTTAAAAATCATATTTTCACCTAGATTTGCACACGATAACTTCCATTACGTGTCCCTGTTTGTAATTTAGTTGTTGCGGAAAATGTAACCCTCTCTTCTTTGTGTTTACGCCAGAACGATTCGGTTAGTAAATGCACTAAATCAAGATATTGTTCCTTGTAAGTCTAGGAAGCTTAAGCAATCTTTGAAACACCTATCTGTAAGCTCATTAAAGCTCCAACATCAACAATATCATATTCTAATGACACGGATCGGCTATTCTGGTGTTACTAGCGACTGTTACCATAGTAACGGCTCGCACAACCGACGCCTCTACCACCATCTATTATGATGCCTCTACAGCCACCACATTTTATCAACAGGTGCATTTTTGTATGGGTGTGTATAACCGTAAGTACGATACTGGAAAATCGAAGGAATGAACTTTTCCGCGGAAAAATTCTAACTCGAAAACGTGATGAGGTCAGAATAGTAGAAAGCTAAGTGTCGTGGTATGTAGTTAACGGCTCAGCGAGCTCTATTAAATTATTAAGAGACCATCACTCAATTTATTACATGTCTGTAATTTCACTCTCTCAAACTACTCGGCTTTAACATACTTTCTGAAGAAATAAAGGCTAATGGTAAAATCCGACCGTATCCGGCTCTGCAGATTATCAGTTAGCCGACACCTTTTATCCAGATTCACGAGAGCTAGAAGATTAATTAATTCAAGCAGCTTCATAGCTAGCATTACGTCAGAGTGGTTTTTCTACACGTTCTATAAAAGCGTAGCATCAATTTCCAATTTCGCCGTCGGATTCTGGTCGACACTCTTCTACACAATATTTTAAACACATTTTATATTTAGTGCAGAGGAATATCACATTTTTATATTTGTCATTCGTCACATATTTGATACGTTCAGAATTATGCACAACGTCACAAATTCTGTAAATATTCATTAACAGAAAATTATAATCGAAACGCTTCATTACTAGTGCCCCCTACGTGTGCTTTCTACAATTACACACAATTCCCAAGATTATCAAAGACTACTCGATACTTTTAACACATAGAGTTGACTCAAGTTGCAAAAAACCAATTTGTTTTTGCAACAGCACTTTTATGGCATTAGTAATTTGAAATTACTTTAAAACTGTACTTATATGAGAAATATTCAATCCAAACTATGACTTTCTGGTCCCTTTGTGCCTTTATTTGGTTCAAAAATATTGAAAAAATGCTGTTGCAAATGACAAGTGGTTTTTTGCAACTTGAGTCAACTATAGAGTCTATTTTTTAATCAAAGAACCACAACATCGCAATTTACACCCAAAATAGAGCTGACAACATTGTACACTTGTGACATAGGGTGAAAAATCTCATGATATGAAAATTGAGGTTATTAGAGATATTAGTAGCGCAGCATGTTTAATAAAGTTAATAGCAACTAATAACAACTAATTTGAGAGTTTAATAAATGTCTTACTTTGCGAGACATTTTTAATAACATGTTTAAATTTTAGCTGCGAGTTTGCGTACTTTCAAGGACATTAAAAATGACAGATGTTGGCTGGTATAGCCAATAGATATCATTAAATTCCCTAAATTTAGTAAAATTTTATATTGACAAACCTAAATCAACAGGTCGTGGTTCTTTGATTAAAAAGTAGACTATACATACATAATGTCTCCCAAAAAATGCCACAAGTCATAAGTCCCTTATTTATTCTTCAATTTCAGTCAAACAAATCTTTTTTAAATTTAATCTTGAATTACACTTGACCGTCATTCTAAAAAAGTTATCTGCGGAAAAATTAGTTTTTTTAGATTTTTGGGATTCTGTCGCAAACTAAAAAAGTCGTCGAGTCTTAAGTTTTTTACACAGAAAAAATATGTTGCAAAGGGGAGTCCAGTGGTGTAGGATGCATCGCCACGTGGGGCTTAATAAGGGAGGACTTCATTTTTTCTTTAAAACAATTGTCAAAAATGTTGCCACTAGTTATTTGATGGTTATTATGTTGGCAACGTAAAATGTCAGCCATTTTGATGTAAAGGCGCTACTGAATATGTTCAGTTGTATTTTTCAGTGTCATTATCGTCTTTATTTCTTGTCTTTTGGTATAAAATTTGCTTAGATATGACACTTTTTTGACCTTTGAAAATTATTAACATAACCTCAAACCTGATCTAGGGAGATGATTTTATGATACAGGTGTTCCGAAACAAAATGTTTAGGGTGATAGAATTTTGACATTATTGACAATTGTTTAAAAAAATTGACTATACAGGGTGTATCCGAATTCGACCGACAAACTTTCAGAGCAGATTCTACGATCAAAAATAAGCATAAAACTCTTAATACATATGGGGTCAAACACGCTTAGTTTGCGAGATAATCAACAAAAACGTAAAAACAATTACGAATTCCTTAGATTTTATGGGGTTATCTGTGCATTGAACAGGGGGGCGAAATTTTGACAATTTTTGTAAATTGTACACGACTCCTTCTTATTTTTGTACGTTTCATCAAAAAATTCCTTTTGTTGCTGGTAGAATTTTTTAGTCGATTATCTCACAAACTAAGCATTTTCGACCCCATATGTATTAAGAGTTTTATGCTTATTTTTGATCATAGAATCCACCCTGAAAGTTTGTCGGTCGAATTCGGATACACCCTGTACATTCAAACATTTCATTGTTTTCCACGGCACAGTTAAAAATTTCATGAGAAACCCAATTTAATGTTGACAAATATTTTTAGAATATTTTCTGTTGAATATTGCTCCAAACCAAACTTCCTGGACATCATACTATTCAGAAAAAATCTCTTCTTTACACTTTTATAGAACAATTTATTTGACTTTCGTGTTTAGTTGTTAGAGCTTGCTGCGTTTTTGAGAAACAAACTGTATTACATTTAGAGAATTACAGTTTTTAAATCTATTTTCGTATATTTAGATTCCACTTCTGAATTTATTAACGACGTGAAAGTTGAGAGCTCATTTATCTAACCGTTATAATTTTCTTAGTGCTTTCTTTGATACGTGTAATATATTTATCAGACGAATAAATATTGACAAGATAATTAATTCACTTTCTAACGGTTATTTAAGGCAATTGTGCGTTTAACGAAAATAGTTGAGAATTACGAACAAGGTCAAACATAATAGTCATTTTAAAAACATAATTAAAATAATAAGATACTTAAAATTTAGATTGTAAGAAAGTATAAAAGTTTAACGGTAAATTTGAAATTAATAAAGTGACCCAAATATGAAATGATACAAGTGGCTGTAGAATAATTTAATTATTTTAGACGTGCGTATACAGACAAAATAATTTTTATTCATAAAACAACGTTAGCTTTTTTCGTGAATAATTTACAATAAAATTTGAGTGAATGTGGTAATAGATATTTTCAGTTTATTTTACAAAATAGACAGACACATAGAAGGTAATACTGCAGGTTAACGAATAAAATAAAATTGCGTAAGAGATTCGCTTAGATTAAACGAAGTGACCTATTTTGCGTATAAGAATGTAAACACTCCGTGTTCGAATGACTTTTGTTTGATTTTATTTTGAGTATTTTCATACAAATTTATTTACATGTAGACTACACCCTAACTACAAGACTAGTTTCTGCTCCTAGAGATGATAAGTTGGGGCAGTGGAAGTTGCTCTAAATAAGAGCAAATAACTTGCACAGTTCTTAATAAATAACCAATAATGTTTTTCAAACAAATATCTTACAATCATACTCTCGAGTAGTACATGTACAGTGTGAAATTACACTTGATCTGATTTATAAATAACAAAAACTAAGTAGTAAAAAATAACTTAATATAAATAGAGTTAGTCATGCTGATAACGGCGTCGGGCGCCGATTACAAGCACAAGTGATCGATGAGATGATGAGTTATTGTTTAAATAAGAATGATTTGCGTGAACGATAGGGATTGGGTGGGTGGAATTGGGGTGAGGGTGAAAACAAAGCGACCGCGTTGACCGGCAGATTCACTCGCACAATCACTTGATTGACCTGAACATCTTTGGAACCTTCGGAATGTACCTATAGTTTTGAAATAGTCAATTAGCCACTTTCACGAACTCTGCGTTGTCGTATCCTCGACCTCCTGATGCGAAGGCCGTTGCGATTCCTTTGCGGTCTATGGCCCGCACTCGAACGAACAAGAACGCAGCTACCAGACTAGCCACGATGAGGACCAAAAGGAGCATCACCAACCCAGCCACGAAGCTCGGAACCGACATGCAGATCGTCTCGGGATCCGACGACGACGCCGACTGGATCACGACAGTCTCATTGCTCTGTGCTGAATTCAGTGCGAAATTGACGTCACCTGGAGCGACCACTTGGATCGTTCGACTGGTGTTGACGTCGGTCATTTCTTGGGCTTCGCGTTTGTAGACGTGGCTGACCACCACGTTCATTACTTCGGGGCTGCGCCTCCTTCTGGCGCCTTGCAACTCCGCAGGGAGGTTCTCGACGGATCGAGGTCTTCCTCCTAGCGTGGCCAAGTTGCCTTCGAACTCTTCGGCGATGTTGCTTTTTCGCTTGACGGTGTTGTACGCTCCGTGGTGTCCCGGTGGTGGTGGAGGCGGCAAGTGGATGTCGTTGCTGGTTTGCGCGGAGATTTGTGGAGCTGGCGAAGACAAGTTGGGCGGGTTCGACGTCGAAGATGAGGACGTTTGGGCTTGCGGGGCCGGTACTATGTCGGGATTGTTGTCGGAATAGGCGCCGGTGGGACCTGAGGGGTGTCTAGGGTCAGGGAACGCCGGAGGGACGCCGTATTCGGCGAGAGATGGCGCACCGTATTCACTGCCGAGACCGTTATGACCGCCACCAAAATCTCCACTACCAAGAGAATTTCCTAGTGGGGGAGGTCCGTATTCACCGGCAAGGCTCAAGCCGTGACCTCCACATTTTGGTTCGGGGCAGTTATATCTACATACTTGAATTACACATTGGAAATGGACGTTCATGGAATCTGGGAATTTGAACGCTTGGAAGTAGGCGAAAGACACGACAGAAGCCGAAGGTCCGAAGTTCTTGATCTTCTGGAACTTGCTCATTATCTTTGGTCTCACTACACATCCATATTGGTCGACCAATTGGATTGGAGCGCGTTTTCCATCGTGAGCCACGCAGTTTCGTACCAACATGTCGAATTTGTTTTCGTCGTCTTTGATCGCCAAAACCATGGTCATGGTCTGTCCGATTTTGACGATTCCCGACACTTCTGATGCCCAAGGACCTTTGCCGACTTGAATCTGCATCCAGCATTGCAAGTTGTCTCCCAAGAAGTTGGCAGTGACGGCGTGCAGCATGTCTACTTGGAAAGGTCTGAAAGTGACCGCTTTCTCGTAGAAGTCGTACCACGTGCAGCGCAATTTCCTGGCTTGATCCCAGACTTCTTGCACGTAAGGGTCGTACTGGATGATGATGGTGTTCTCGACGTAACTACCACTCGGAGTGGGTCCTCCGTAACTGGCGGCGTTGTGATTGGCAGACGAAGACATGCCGCAGCTGTTGAGGAAGATCTCGAAGGTCGCACTCAAATGTCCGGTTCCTGGTTTCAAATGGACGCAGTGGGGGTCGCTGTAGAACCCTTTGGAGAAGATCATGCCGTAGAAGGGTCGGTCGAATTCGATGTTGACACGCATGTGTGTCTTCTCGCACTGCACTTGTAAGTGTTTGATTTGAGGCATGTCAGGGGTGGCGAGAGGCCAAGGATCATCCGAGGATCCGCCTCCACCTCCTTGAAGTATCGTCGGTGGTGCGTACCCCGGACCTGACAAAGGGGGTCCGTAGACGGCTCGATGCTCCAGAGGGAGAGACGCAGAATCGGAAAGTGGGGCGTCACATCGTATTTCCTAAAGTACACAACCGTCCCATCACGTCTTGTAAACAAGTGAAATTGTCACTCACCGTCAAAAACAGCACCGTGAATATTCCGAGGGTGGCAAGCTTCAATGACTTCGTCATCGTTGTGGTTGTGCCAGTGCTTAGCCGTTGTCGATTCTGAAATGAAAATTATATAGAGACATTGACAAGCGAGCAGCTGTGTACGAAGAGGAGCGCGTTTGAACGTCGGTTCTTCAACGGCCTCAACGTGGTACCGCTCCTCTCCGCACCTGACGGACTCTGACCCACTAACACACTCCGCAAGCACAGTTCAGCGTCCTGCATGGCGAATGCATCGTCGATCCATTACCATCATACTGGTACTACCACCAAATACTCCCCGCAATCAAAAACTCGATTTTTCGATCGACTCGTGTATTTCTAGTACCACTTGAGCCACTAACCGCGCGACCTTGTCTTATTAACGTTTGCAGTTGCTCTAATAACAGGAGAAATGCAGATGCCGACCGCTGGAGCGAAGAGTTATCTATTTCTCATCATCACCGACCACCGACCGACATTCTTCCTATACTCTTAGAAAGTGGAACACGCGTTCGGCCTGTTGTGATCTAACATTTATTAATTCTTACGATAATGTAATTTGTTCAACAAACGCTAAATTGTAGTGTTGGTCCGACACGCAACATCACATGTTGCGACGAACCATCACCCAACAGTCTGCGACCATTGCTGGTACCACCACTGTGTCAAGTCTCACATTTTAGATTTTACGCGACACGAAACAAAATCATTTTGATAAATTTGATGCCATTGTTCTCCACAACAAAATTGTTGTTTTCTCTTTTTGATTGTTTTTCTGTAGAGAGTAGAACTGCTCAACAAACCTTAAAATTACACCGTTTACGTAACTTTCAGCTGAGACACAAATATGACTGTCTGAAAATGAATTGCCGTCGACGTAAGAATTCAAAAATCTATCTTAATACTTTTTTTACATAATAATGGTGCAGTTGGATTAGTTTTTAAATCTAAACCGTGACAGAATTTGGTGTAAATATTTGGATGTAAACAAGAAATGGGTTTTTGTATCGAATAACAAGTTTACATTTTAGCTCTAGGTTAATGATTTT
Organism: Tenebrio molitor; assembly: GCF_963966145.1. NCBI lineage: Eukaryota > Metazoa > Arthropoda > Insecta > Coleoptera > Tenebrionidae > Tenebrio > Tenebrio molitor. The sequence goes on from NC_091055.1 coordinate 3,485,256, forward strand.
AGAATATTCGCAAGAACATCACTAAGCGCGTTGAAAAAAATTTCGTCCCGTTATAATTTATACTGCATATTAATAAAATAAAAACTAAATAATCGTGATTACACGTACGACTCGGCTAGGATGACTTAAGGCAAATAATAAGTGAGGTGTGTGTCGATAATTAGCACCTGTATGATTTTATTTATGTCGACGGCGGTGCGCATGCGCCTCTTAAATCCATTGACACACTGCCTTGCTTTCATTTCCACTGTGTGCCCAATATAGCATCTTTTACACAGAGAGACGGTAGCAATCCATCACTACGATGTGTTTTTAAATTTGTATTCCAAATCGATACGAAGATATTGTGAACATGTTGAGGATTTGTCAACACTTGTTGTAACGTTTGTCGGCGACTCAACCTCGACCTTCTCGATCTATTCAGACAAAAGCGACAACGGTTTTTGGTTTTGCGTGTTTTGACAAATTTTGACATTGGGTTCGTTTAAATGACAGGTTTTGAGTCACTGCACTGTGCGCGGCGTCGTTTTCAGCAGAATGCACCTTGTACTTACTTACTAATCCCAAAAACGTACACAATAACACAAAATTGGATAAATCCCTGCACTGTCACTGAACACTGGCACTGCAATCCTCGAAACTTATACAGTTTTTTCTTAACACATTAACTGGTGCAGTTGAACGAAAAGTAATACACTTTAAAATCTCCCGTTGGTTTTATATTGGCGTGAAAGTTAGTCCCCCTCTCTTGACTGAACCACTAGTGGAACAGTGTTAAAGCTTTCTGAAGAGCTTAGCTGCCCGGATCCTACGCTTATAGGCACCCATTGTAAACGGATTCCGGATTTTTACCTTAATGACGACGCATTCAAATCACTTTCTTTTTGGTTGACGCACCGTTCCGTGTTGCACAATCGATTCATTACTTGTCACCCCAAAAGACACTTTCGATTATTGGGTTTTTCTACATCGTTCGTCATATTTTTCCAGCTTGTGTCATCTTTTCAATTCAATTAAAACTTTCTGTCACAACCGAACAAACACGATTTAAATTTTTTAATTAAATTCACCTTTAAATATTAGCACTAACGCTGCAAAATAACAATCTAACGGGTGAAACAAATACAAATGGAATAATGTAAATTCGTGTCGGTAACATAATGGTCTCCACAATTTTTGCTCTTCGCTAATAAAATGCATTTACATGTTTTGAAGCTGACAAACGTGTCCCATCGACGTTTCGATTTTAAATCATTTTGTAAAGATGTAAATAAAAATTTTTAACAATTCCCGGTTCGGCCAAAAAAAATATTATTTGGCAACTTACACTGAAAGACGAACATCTTCGACATTTTTGAAAATTCGAGAACATTTAAAATCGAATACCTACATACAGGGTGCGTCCTAAAAAACGTCGCAAACCATATCTCCGTTATTTATGGCTCGATTTAAATAAAACAAAAACTGGAATAAATCACTTTAAAAACACTATAGATTTATTTTGTTTTCAAAAAGTCATTCAAGGTCAAATGATAGTCAACTTTGTTTTTTCAAATACTTAATAGCTTGGTTATTTTTTTATTCCGATTTTGAAAGAAATTATTTTTCTGAATCCAACGATATGCCACATGTTAGAAATTAGAAGTGACCGCGAAAGTAAATAAATAAAATAGCATTATTGGAAATTTTTTCTTAGAAAAAAATTAGGTACATATACAATGGAAAACAATCCTAAACGCAATATTTATTACACGTTCTGTCATATTATTTTTTTTTAATCTTCAAAAAGTATTGTTATTGCGTTTAGGATTGTTTTCCATAGTATACCTGATTTTTTTCGAAGAAAAAATTTCCAATAATGCTATTTTATTTATTTATTTTCGCGATTACTGTTAAATGCATTCTAACATGTGGCACATCGTTGGATTCAGAAAAATAATTTCTTTCGAAATCGGTATAAAAAATATACCAAGCTATTTGAAAAAACAAATTTGAATATCATCTGACCTTGAATGACTTTTTGAAAAAAAATCTATGTTGTGCTTATAGTGTCTTTAAAGATAACATTTTTGTTTTATAATACAAAAATTTCCGATAATATTGCGGAATCTGGAAAAGTGCCCCGAATGCTTGCAGCGTTTCCACGTTGAATGGCAAGGGAAATCCTCTCGAAGTGGAATTTCTTTGATTTTGAATCGCCTCATTCCGCGATAAGTCGGTTTCCGATGACATTAATGAAGTCGATGGCTTCTTTGCACCAAGGGCCTAAGGTTTCAAATGCTAAAGTGATTTATTCTAGCTTTTGTTTTATTTAAATCGAACCATAAATAACGGAGATATAGCTTGCGGCGTTTTTTAGGTCGCACCCTGTATTTGATATGGGATGGCATAAATACGACACATCTACAGTGTGTATCTGAAATACGTGTGTTAATTTTAACCAGTGAAAAAACTCGCCAACTTACGAAAATTCTCTCTATAACATTTTACAAAATTCGCAAAAGTTTGTCAAATTTTTTACCCCCCAATTTTTACCAAACGAGTTGTTTTGTGTGATTAACTAGTCTTTATTTTTTTGTAACCATGAGAATTTTAATTTTGATTACTATTTTTTATAACAATGTACCTGTACCTTTTTTGACAAGGCTCCGTTTCTATTACAATATAAAATGTTCGCCGTTAGCCATAGGCGGGTACATATTTTAATGGAAAATTTATTCCAAATTTTAAATCAATTTGTGGCGCTTTTACGTAAAAAATGTTTCATTTAACAAGTTCTGCTATATGTTAATATTAACACACCCATTTTAGATACACCCTGTATATTATTATTATTAATTGTTTTGTCAAAAAAAAAAAAATTATTAATAGTATTGGGAGTATTCGATTTTTAAAGTTGCTCCTTACTTTGATATCAATTAAATTCACGTTTATATTCAACGAAAACAAATTATTTTTTAAATCACAAGAAAATGTGATGTCGAATTGTCTAATTTTCAAAAACCTTTAAATTATAGCGACTTGTATTTAAAAAAAACACATGATAAAAAATATACATAAAATTAATTTTTCTGTGGGACGTGCTCTGATAAAATCTCATTGATTTATGTTCACCAATAAAAATTCCTGTAACATTTTAGTCGATGTTTACAATTAAAAAGGAAACGCGTTCAACATAACAATAACAACATTTTTTGCCCTTCCAAGAGATCAATATTTTTTTTTAAACATTTAAACAACAACGGTGAAAGTTAGAATTTACATATTGCAAATACGGAAAATGAGACTTGCAGGACGCAGAGGTGGTGTATTTTCCGCCGCCCACCGTATAACTTTTTATTGCAGAAAACTAGATTTCCAGCAGATAAATAATAAGCTGAGCTAAAATCCCTAACTCTGAGAGCTCACATTTCAGTAGATATGTAAAACTTTCATTTTTATCGAGTTTTGCCAAATACGTAATGGCGTAGGAGCTTGTTGTTAATTTTAAATATGTCAAAGGATGGCATTGAAATGTTAAAAAAAAGATAGATATGTACCTCATTTTCCGTAAATACAATATTTGTTTTTGTAATAACAAAAATGTTAACCCAACTCTTGCAACTTGTTTATTATTTCCTCCATGCAAAAATATAATTTATAATTACACTTAGGACACGTGTTTTAATCCACAAAGCTCGAGCTTCGAGAAAACCGATATTCCCACAAATTAATTATTTATGAGGATGTAAATTGTGTTCTGTTTTGTGGTCCACTGTGCATATTACCCAATTAAATATTTCATGTATTCAATCTGTTCTTTAACGCGGATTTAGAAAATTTAAAAAGTTCTGCTGGAATATAACATCCTAAACTTGTAATCAGATTTGAGACGGAAATTGGCAACTCCGGGGTAGTTTTTACTGGGAGGGTTGTATCACTCGACTAAATCAGACGTTGAAGACAAGAATGAATGTTTGGATGATCTAAGAACAGCTTGTATACTCATCTAAATAATATCATTACCCAGCCGTGGCAAATTCCTTCGTGTTCTGAAAACGTGATTGAGAAGCGCGGTGTGATCGTGGCTTAACCACCCAAGAATATGAAGCACATTCATTAAAATGAAATCCATTACGAAAATTCCAGATTTTGTTTGCTCCTTCGGCGTATTTGCCGGACTGGCTGTTAAGCTCAACAACCCTTGGGTCAACTTGTGCTTATTATCACCACCAAACACATGTTTTATTTAGAGCTTTGGTGCATTACATACAATGTGTTCACCCATAATCCAGCCTAGTCTCTTACACTGCTGATACGAAGTGTTACACCCCAAAAAGCACGAATTTATTACAATAACCAATGAATACGGGAGCAATATAAGCAATTAATGCAGTAACGGCTCTTCACAGATGTTACTCGAATGGAACAACCTTTACTTAAATATTAACTAAAAAGTGACCGATATAATTACCTTTTCGTAAAATATATGAGCAATTACGTCCCAGCGCGAACATTTACTGTTAGTGTTATTTAACAACAGTATTTCTGTATCATTATACCATACTCTTGTTACCAATTCGTACACGAATCTATCTGCAGTAGAAAAAATACCATACATTGATTAATTTCGTACAATTTTGTTCGTCGATACTTTCACTACCTATTTTAAATTTTTGTGCAGTAATTTCAGCGTAAATCACGGGAGTTTTGAAGTTTCACAGGTGCACACGTTTTAAATAATTTACAAAACTTGAAGTATCCAGTCATTATAATTAATCTGTGCAGGTGCATAAATCTTGTTATTTATAACCATGATTACGTTTATTAGCTGGTGGCACCAGCAAATTCACAAAAGTATAAATGTTGCATTACCGAGAGATAAAAAATTGAATTAAAATTAGAGAGTGCATTGCAGACAAACAAATTGTTACGTAAAAATTTGTTTTTTGAATGTACAAGTTATTGCTTACTGAGTAATATTTAGTAAGTATTGTTGCTTGTTTGACGTATGCTCATTGAAGTTTATTTTATGCGAGGTTGTAATGGGAAAGACTAAAGAATCATAAAGTCAGGTGCCCAAGTAGAGCAGGTTATAAAAGAGGTAATAATTTCAGAAGGAGAGCTAGAGCTGCAGTTGTAAGTGTGCTTAATCAGATTTGCTGTGAGCCGTGATGTATTCGTGTAAAGGTCGTTCGTTGTAAATTTGGGGATAAATGACATGTTGCGCATGAGAGATTTTTTTTAGGTTTCTGAGCGAAGAACATGTGTCAGCGAGTACTGCATACCTGTAAAAGGCGGGTTCAGATTTATTTGGACAAAAAACTCATTACAATATAGAGTAGGCTATAAAACTGAGAAGAGTTGTTTAAATAGATATTGAATGGCGACCATAATGATAGGTTCAGATGCCGGAAAAATTGGTTTGAAACGTTGGGTGTCGGCGAAAGTAAAGTAATAGGATGATATACGGTTAAGATTTTGGAATCCTTTTTCGAGAAAAGTAGTACATACTTGGTTACTTTCCACTTAAGCATCTCGCAAATGTGCGTTACACATCGAACAATGCACAGTAAAATGTTTACATTGTGTCCGATGTGTGTAACGCATCGTGCCATGAATATCAAGAGGCCACGTGACACAAATTAAAATCCTTTTGGGACAAGTTGTGTCTTTTTGGGCGTGATCTCGTACAACTCCAACGACAAATCTGACCCAATGGTACAGTTAATCGGTGTTAGAAAACGTATCAGCCGGTATGGCACAAATTTTGCACGAGCGATATCATCCTGTTGCGATAAAGTGGGTTTTTTGGATCATTGTACTCGCAGAGAAAGTTATTAAATTATTAATGCGACCACCTACTAAAGCCGTGTCAGACTTGACGGTTTCCATTTTATGACTAACCACCCCGATTTGGTTCGCTCGACTCGTTATTTTCCGGATGCGCTTCAACAGTTGATACTGATGGTGTTATTCAACGTGATCGGTATTCATCCCGATAAAGCATGGTGGTATTACATATTCCCGGGAATTACAATCTGCATGTGTAAAATTTTGTGACGCAAACTGAGGTGTGCTCACAGCTTTCACTTGCTCAAATCGGGTACCCATATCGTTGCACCCGGATGCGAGAAAGTGGTGGTATCGTGCTACGAAACAATACAATTAAGCACATTAAAAAATGTGGCATTTGTTCCGCATGCTATTACTCTATTGACACTTTTTGCCACGTTCTGGCATCGTTTTCGACAAGTGTAAAAACTATTGTTTTATGTAATTGACAGACATGCACATGTCGGGGATTAAACCGAAAATTAGACAATCACGTGTCTAGACAGATCAAAAAATTCGAGATGGACAGCAAAAAACTTCTAGGTGTAAAACTTGAAATGATAGTGTCGTTAGCACCGCCGTCAGGCGATGAATGCAAATTTATGTAAGAGCTTTCGAGACAAATGCTGACTCTGGTAACGGAAAGATAGTTGGAGAATGATTTAGAAATCACAATTCTTCATTCCTCGGGTCTAACCTACGCACTTTTTAAAATAATAATTTAAGATGTATCCAGATCGTATCCTGGATCGTTTCTTATTAAAAAATTGATTCTTATTGTTCAAAAGAGACGTGTTTAGGCACCCTCAACGAAAAAGGTAATTTTACGTATTCCCAAGCGGACGAAAAGTAACTCTTTTTCGGCCGCACTTTTTCGGGCGCACTTTTCTGACCCTGGACGGTGGCGCTATCTGTTGGTCTGCTTAGTAAGTTAACAACAAAACCAACAAAACCGAGTAAACCGACTGAAAACAAATGAATATTTGACAATTAAATTTAACCAAAGTATTTTATTTGCCAGAAAAAGTGTGGTATCGTTTATTTCTGGTGCTTATTTAGTGCATAATAAGAAAATAAACGTTCATCTAATAATCGATAGCAACAGCGTGATGAAGAAATGTGTAATACAACAGCGAAAGTGATGAATAAATGTTTAATACGCTGCCGGACACCATAAATTATATAAATAAATAATTGTATTGCAAATAGTAAATTTCTCGTTTTGTTGACAAGCTGATAAAAAATACTATACAAAATTATGTATTAATAAAAGTATGTATTTATTTGAAAAAGTAGATACAAAATAAATTTGTAATTTTTCCAATGATGTCTTTTGCTTTGTATCTAGTTCGTGCGGTCGCCTAAATAATGTAATGTGCACCTCGGCCAAAAAGTGCCTTTTGTCCTCGCCTCGACTCGAACGATAAAGATGCATTTTTTGGCCTTGATACACAAATAACTAATATTGAACTATAGGATTTTATCTATGAACACACTTTTTCTTAACTAAGAAATTTTTATTTTTAAACCAATTTTTTTCTATAAGCTCAATTAATAGTAAATTTTCGTAGAAAATTCTTCATCCCACCCAAAAATTTTACTATATACATATTGTGGCTTTATGCTTTATTTCATTAAAAAGAAATTACATATTGACCAAATCTAAATTCTCAGGACAAAAACGCAAAGTTCACCTCAATTATTAAAAATAAATCGCAATATATCAATATATCGGGCGACGTTGGAAACCGTCAATTGTCTTGCTTTATTAAAGTGTAAATTGACAGTTGTAACTACAGCATGTTAACATCTAACCTAAAATTTATAAACAAAAAATCTTTCCGTTTTTTGCTTTATTTGCAGTGTTTTACGTTCAAAATAGAATAACTAATGATTCCTATTCTCGAAGCAAATATCTAAGGGCACCCTTTACTGAAAACATGTTCAATCATGTGCCGATTAAATATTTAAACAAATGTCGTGTCAAACGGCGAGAAATTCAAACTTTACACTGTTCCAAATGGTTTACTTTTTTCAATGCCTGCTCAGCCCAGGTTTTCATTTGAACGCATGATAGCTTAGAGATCTGTCGACAAATTCTCACTATATTTTTAACAACCCAGTATTTTAATTTTTGTCAAGTTTTTTACACCAAGCATACCAAAAAGCTTTTTTAATTCGTGGATTTTTAGTAACAATGTTACTAAGACGATCGTCGCAGCTTGTTTAAAGATTAAGAATACGATTGACAAAAGTTATCACGTGATTTCTGAAGTTGAATTTGAACTTGGGCAAAAAAGAAATGAATGAGCGCGAAAATATGAGCTTTGAACATCTCGCAATAACTTTTTTCTGGGGACTATTTTCAACCAATTTTCGAAATGTTCTAAGCAAAGTGAGAAGTTTGGTGAATTTTCTTTTTTCAATTTCGAAAACTGTCATACTTGATGTGTACCAGAAGTCACGTGATAACACTTGTCAGTCATATTTTCAGTTTTTAGACAAGCGGAGACGATTGCCGTAATAAAATGTTGGGCAAATCAATGAATAAGAAAGTTCCATATTGTGCGAACTTCTTGGTAAACACTGTATCTTATTTCCGGCATATAACTTCCAGAAGAAAATTAACGGAAAATCTATTTCGAACTCCAAAGTGATTACACCCTATTTTTGTATTTAACATATCACATGATCCAAAAAAAGGCTTCAAAGTTACCTGTGAAAAACAAAAGTTAGTGTCTTGCTAAATTATTATTTGAAATGTCATTTTGACATTTGTGAACTTTTTTATTCATAATTTAATGTTATATGTTTTACAAGCTTCACTTTAGAGCATTAAAACTCGTCCTTGAATCGTACTTTGTAAGTAACACTTTAACTTTGTGACAGTCTCTAATAACAGGTGTTTACACAAAAGTACCATGAATTAAGCTAGGAGTTTTGCTTTTCATAATAACTTTGCTAGCGTTTTATTGATCACATAGTATAACAATATTAACTGACTGTTTCATAATATTTGATGAAAATATTGTTTTACTTCTTTTGCATTTTCTCTAAACACCAAAAAAAGTATAATTATCGATATAAAATTAAATCACCTCATCCACTCTTTTACAAATGAGATTCTTAAACAAATTGCATTTTAACATTGAAATATGTTGTCGTTGTTTCATAAATTCATCAATTCATTCACTTTGGTACTTTGGAGATTTTCAAAAATTAAAAAAGTCAAAAACTTATCACCACAATACATATAGCGTTTTCAGATGACTTTGAAATGTCGAGTTGTAAAACTATTTCATTCACGAAATCTACAAAGTGACATTTTGCATTTTTGTACGCCACTATAGTACCCCTAAACTTCAACGCTATTTATGTAAAAGAGTTGTCCCTCGACCCACCACTCCCACCAGAGTCAAATGAAAACACTATACCTCTATTTACGTGTGGTCATTATATATTTTTATTTCCACAATCCACAAACCAAGAAGAAAATTCACAGTGACCTCGTGTGCACAACTTTTTACAAATATGAAAACTCAGACAAACGAAAATATCGTCGTAACACCTAAAAATAGGTAAAAGCGTCAAAACTGTGTTTCGTTGCTTATCGTCGCTCAACGTTTTAAAAGAATACGCCTCACATAATACTTCTTTTCTTTACAGCCTGTTGTAAAAATTAATTTCTCTTGAGTCCAAGTTGACACGTATAAATTGAGTTACTGCAGACGACATAAAGACGTAAACATATTTTCCAAGTTTTTCATCCTAAAACGCAAAAGCAAACATTTGGAGTCTCACAAAAAAAAATAAAAAAAAATTTCATTCGGGCATTTGATTGTGGTCTTTGATTAGACCAAGAACATTTCCTCATGAGGTTTCCAAGGGGCTCAAGGCCAACATTTGATATTATACTGTATTCCTGTGCCAAATTTAATGACATTTAACGAATTCTTTGGATCGTTCTAGCAATACCTTTCTTTTATTTTCTGTATTGTTCAATGAGTAAAATTCTTGATTGCGTTGTGTACTTTTGGACTCGTTATTTAAAAATAAAAAATATCTTTCCTGAACCCAGGTTAATCAAAATTTTTTGTCACTCGTTAGAAAACCCAATTTTCTTAGTTAAAATGAAAGTTGTAGATCCAGATAAGGGTGACACAATTAACGTTATGGTATTTCGGTGTCGGTCGTACTTTTGTATGTTTTGGAGCGTCAAATTATGAAGAGAAAAAATTGCGACGTGAGCAGAAATAAACCACAATCCGCTATAATAGCGTGTCATAAATAATGGAATAAAGCAAGAGAATTCCTGCTGTCTTAAATAATGCACTTTAAATTACTAACTGTGCAACAACCCTACAGGAAATTTGGGGTATCAAAGACCATGTCACAAACACCTGTCTCGTGTTTCGGACGAGTTTTCAAGCATTCACCAGTGTGTTGAATTATTTGGACCATAACGGTTTGGAAATTACTTCCATAATAAGTACTGAGAAGTTCTCAAAGACAAAGCCACCACAATTTTAATTAAGAAAACTGAGTCTAATTTGTTTTTCAACAATAACAATGTTTATCTCGCAAACGTTACCTACTTTTTATTTCGACGGGTATTTTTTTCTCGATACAATTACACAGTATCTTCCATTTCCTGCTCTAGTTAATAATAAAGCACTAATTAGTCGGAATTAAAATGTTATAGTTATTGGCCATTTAATATTGCTTTCGTTGTGCATCGCACTTACCGACTAAATTGCGTGCAAATTTTCTCTAATGGGGAATTTTTACACGACATGCGTGCCACTGTTAAGACTCATTTTTAGAATACAGATCAAATTTACCGATTTACAAACTATTTACAACAATTTTTTCTCTTAATGCAACATTTGACGTTTATTATGCTGCACGAATCATCATCCAAAGCATTTATTTCCTGATAAATGTCAATATTAATAATGTTCAAAGCGTAGCAAAAAATCTTACATTTTAAAATTTTGAGATTTATTTGAACCTGGAGCAAACAAAAATTGAACATAGCTGAATTTTTTAAAAGTTGTATTAAAATTTTTCAGAAATTTGGACAGTTCGGTGGCGCAAATAGTTCCGATGAAATAATAATTTGCCACATAGCTGTAAACAAATAGACTATGAAGAATGATTCATTTAATTCGTTAATATATAGTACAATAAGCACAGTTTTGTATTACTTTATCCAATTATGAGAACCATCAATCCATAAAATTGTGAATAAACACAAGCCATCAGACAATTTGTGTTGTTTGTTTGTGCGACTCGATCGAAAATATGAATGGAATGAAGGACAATTTCGTGCGAATCGCTACGACGCAGAGGGCGCCACTCGCGGTACCGCCAACTCAAATTGCTACTCGCGTTCTGTTTAAAAGGCGGTAGAAAGTTGATAAAAATCCGTCAAAAATCGATCTAGCAAGTGATGTCAAGGTCGGTGGACAGTGCATAGAATCCGGATGCGGACATGACCCAGATTTCTCTAAGACTGTGTATTAGTTGTTCCAGTGCCGTGACTTGACACTATAGAAAAAAGAAGGCTAATACTAACAAGTCCATCAAGAGTCTGTTAGATAGCTTCTTCGGTTTGGTCGCGCCAATTGCACCACACAAATTTCAAATTACATCTATGGATTACACAAAGACATGCTTCGGAGGGAACTGTGGGTCAACGTCTGTAGCTCCGAGCGTCGCGTTTTCGTCTCTCAGAGCTGCTAATTCCTTCGTTTTTCACATTTCTTTTGTGTTTTTATTATGTTACGTTGATGACGCTTAATACCTTGCTTGTGCTTATACAATCGTGTCACAAACAGTGAATTTAGTGTTTTTTCTTGATGAAAGTAGAAGATAAAATTGTCAACTCTTACTACCTTAAATATTTTCATATCTTTAACAATTAACAACTATAATAGTCACGATTCTTATCATTACTATCACTATTATTATTATTCGAGAAGAAATTTAATTTATCTCATTACAAAAGAATCAGTTGAGTTGAGCCAACCATCAAAAAATTGTACACAGTATTGACACGCTTTCGTTAAAAAATTTTCCTTATTGGGACGCTCCGTAGATATGTTGAAGGTCCCCCATATGTCACCATATTATGTGCAAAATTTTCTCAGTGCAGAACTAGTGGTTTTGTGTCACTAGTTCTCACTGTCGATTGTCAATCATATCCGAACCAAATTTCACGGTCGATGCAGAAGTTGTACTCTGTTAATTAGAGCTTTTGGGCATTAAATATTCTTCGAAACATAATTCAAACCGGATGGAAAACCGGATGAATGGAAGGTGCATCACACACCACTGACTCCACTGAAATTCAAGAAGAGTTCAAGCGATTTACTTCAATGTCACAGTGAGGGTTTTAAAACTTTCTCCTCCCACGTTTAAGTCAAACAATAAAGTTTCCCATACACGCTCCTGATAAATTAGGCATGATTCATATGTACACTCCTCGAAAAATGTAAATTATCCCGGATCGAATTTACATGAGGTGGTAGTGAAAAGACGAGCTTGTGAAATCTGTTTTGTTCCGGAGATTTTTGGAGCAAATGTCTGATTGGTGTTTGAGCCAACAATATTGATAACTGGGTGGCGCAACATGTTAGGAAAAAATTGGATGCGACTCATTTCCTAATTGGAGAGACAGAAATGTAAACGTCAGGTTGTTAACGTCGGTTGGTGTAACAATGTTGGAATAAATTTGCGGATATGGCAGATGTTTACGTGAAAATAACATACCCCGAGACACGATAATTGTGCCACATTAATTCAGTTATTCGAGTCGATTTTGAGCAAAGCGTCCGCACCGATGCTGTCACAATTGTTTATTTGTTGTTACGTAAATGGTAAATATTGTGAAGTGTGTCGATATTTTTTAGTGGACGTTCAGTTTCAGTCTGCAGAAAAATAGATAAATAAGTTATTTCCTGTTTTTTTGGAGCAGGTTCGCGATGGGCAGAGATGAAAGAGTAACCGCCAAAAACAAGAGGTAGGTTCGTGTTTGTGGACCACATTTTGACAACCGCTATTGGTGTTTCTGGTGCGTTGGCTACGTTCAGTGTCAAGGTATGACCCACATCTAGCTTCCTCTTAGGAGAAAGTTTCACCAGTCGTACGAGCATAATGGGGCATTCTTTTTCCCTTTTATCGTATATAAATTCACTTATGCGCACATTGTGGTTGCACATTGTCCATTTTTTGGGACGCGTTCTGTACAAGTCGCTTCCGACTCGAATTGTTTTTATTTATGCTAGTCGCTTTTTTAATCGAGCGTCCCAGTTGCAATTTAGCACATTTATAAATGCTGTAAAAGGAGTCGTAAATTATCAAATGCAAATATCAATTTAACGAGTGGAGTGCTCGTCAAACCTAAATAGCATAGGGCGGGGCTTCATCGGCTCTGCTCCGGTAGGGGGGTCACTCTGTAATTAGAAAAACGGACACAAATAATAACAAACAACCGACAAACTTCCTGTTTTCTTTAACGTGTAAACAAAAACAAACGGCTCAGTGATTTCATCGATCCTGTAAGACATAGTTTTGTCCTTCCCAACGTCAACTCCCGACACAACTTATTTATTATTACAATTCGTAAGGATCACTCGGCTAATTCGAATATCATAAAATTTCTAATTTTCGGTTTTGCCCTGAAAATTTGTCCGACAGTTCTGGTCCGCTATGCACTCAAGTGTTCTACTCTTTTCGTAGAGCGATTCGTTAATTAAAGGTAATTATACCGTTTATAAGATTTCATTTGCAATTAAATCCAAATCTCCAGTTTTAGACAAATTCTTTGGAAAATTGTTGGTAAGTAGACTGCAAGAGAAAGTGATACATGATCGAAGGAAACAGGAAATCATCCGATTGCTTTCATCACTTTGTACCTTTTAAAACAGGTGACTGCTCCATTTTCTGTTGCTTATTAAAATGCACGAGTTCTAAATCTTTGTCATTGGTGCTACACAAATAAGTCTTTGTACAATGTCAAGTGCACCAAGGTCGTCTCTGTAATAACCCAAATACACAACGAACATCAATTTTGGGCGTAAATTTTGAAATATCTACTGAATTTTTATATTTACGGTTAGAAAATAAGGTAACAAAGACTTGCCGTAACATTTTTGCTTAACACGACTGGTTTGTAGCAATTTGTGCTTATTAGACACTACAATCAAAATTTGCAAAATACATACACATTCAGAGTTATACTTTTGGGAGTAGCTTTTAATACAGACCGACATTTGGGTTACATTTTCATATTTCCACGTACAATTTATTTTTTGGCTGGTAGCAACATAATAAAAATTCTTTCTTTATGGACACATTCTCGAGACTCAGGAGACGCCTCTGCCGTACAAAAGCGAACAGAAAATAAGAGACAGCATATTTAGATGGACGTAAAACAAGACTTCGTCCATGAAGCTCAATAAGCTTCAATAAAACGTTTATTAGGTACATAAGCATTTATCAGTCGTAAACTACTGCTGTGTAGTTTATTTTTGTAACGAATGTATTTTAACGGATCAATAAAAGTTTGCAAAAAATGAAATGTTTGTTAAATGTATCGTATGAAGTCAAAGCAATACGTAATCTACGTAGAATTTTGTCATGTAATTGTGACAATGCTCTCTGTATTATGAGGTTGACGGTGGCGCCATCTCGTAGAGAGGCGAAGTATAAAAATAATAACAACACGATAAGCATAAATTGTACGAAATTGAAGAATAAACCAAATAAACTTCTTTATTTGAGAACAGATCGGTGTTGCTCTTCAATTAGCCGAAGCTTGTGAATCTTATGTGAAAATTTATATTGTTTCGTACACCTAATTCCAGTTACTGTTAGGCGCGAATTAAATTTATTTCGGAGCGAGATAGAATAAATTGTTGCATCCGTTGGCACCAAGTTGTGAAATGCTAAATCCCCTTCCCCTAAGTTGTAGTTCTATTTTTACTTCCTTTAACAATATAGAAACATCGGACGCGGTGCATATATTATTAAAAATAACGGATAATTTATTTATGACACATGTAGCTACATTTATTTTTGGTTATCAGAATTGTTTGGTAATTATTTTATTATCAGGAATCAGTCTCGATTCAGTTTATTAATTTATGCACGTGGTCACGTACATATTTAATGTAAACACGAAATCGACACTATTTTTTTTGTGGTTTACTTCAATTAAAAACTTTGTTACTGAGCGTACAGAGAAATTCCAATAAATTTCTGTTGAACGCGGTGCCGCTTTCAAAAGTACATCCGTAACTGCAAAAGGTAAAAAAGTGCTTTCACTGTGAGAATCCAGGTTCCAGTAATTACTTGTTACGCCAACTGGACCGTTTTCAGATACGTACGACTGTGAACAACATTTTTACTCTAAAAAACTAACACGACAGGTGTAGCTTACGCTCCTAGAATTTACAAATTAAAAGAAAAATAGTCGCCGTACAATGTTTCTTCTTTCACGTAATATTTGTCACGAAAATTGAGTTATTAATTTTTTCGAGATTTACATTTTTCTCAAGCTTTACATCACGTACTTATTTAAAACGCAAACGATCTTTTTAGGCGGGTTTTTACAATTCATGATGTATTCATTAGACGTATTGACGTGTGCTGGTCACGGGACAAGATCTATTACGTTATAAAATTGCAAGTGTGTAGTTACCTTAATGCAAGAACATTTGTGACAACTTAGACATATGTCAAATGTCATTTAAATTGAAATAATTATTTACAAATATTTTGTATTTCCAGATAAACGGGGCTACTTTTAACGGTTCTGTGCAATAAATAATTGACTTCGTACGGATGCCTTGTAAAAACTACCAATTCTGCCCACAAATTTGAAACTCGAGTGCCCCCCAGTTTCCTTTATCCTCAGTCCTTGGTAAAGACACCAGATTGTTAGATTTTGCGACTTACTATTAACACAATTTCTGACTAATTACGACAGTCTGCCGGCTTTCTCCGGCGTTAGCTATCTCGTAATTGCTGTCAGCAGTTGGTACACAACTCGAAAGAATCAAAGAAAAAATTGGTCTTAATTATCCCGTGTTGTTAATTTTTGACGAAATTGGCACGAAACAGGATCCGACGATGATTCCGGATGAGACTGGTCGTTTCTTGGCGGCTTTGACTTTGATCGCACCTTGATGTATATCGTCAAACCTGAAATAGATCAACCGAAATGATAAAAATGGGACGCGGTGCGCAAACCCCAAGTTTATCCAGCCCCGGTTGCAACCGTCACGTGCTTCACATGCGTGTGTGTGGCCAACAGCGCGAGGAACATCGTTATGTTACTATGCAAAATTATTAACAATTATACAAGTTTACAAACGAGCTGTCGATTTTTTGCCAAACAAAAATGGATCAAGTCGAAAAAAAACAGAAGATTTCATTCAACACAACGTTTGGAAGAGGCGTACAAGAAAATTAAAGCGAAATGTCAATGTAAGTAGGTAATCACCTTGTTGACTAACAACTCGTTTAATTATAACACGGAGGGACATTTTCGATAAATTACCGTCGCGTTTTTAGCGAAGAAGCTGCCAAAGGATGTTAATCCAAAAGCTGTGTTTGCCTGCAATGAATTGGATCTGAAAGAGGTTAAAGTGTATGGTTTCGACTATGACTACACTCTGGCATGTTACAAACCTTCAATGGACTATATATTGTACAACCTAGGTAGACAAACTCTCATAGAACAATACAAGGTAAATCTATTGAGTGATTGAGCCAAGTTGCATATTGTGTTTTCAGTATCCAGCTGAAATAGCTCAGTTAGAGTACAAACCAGGATTTGCAGTGAGAGGATTGCATTATGACATAGAAAAAGGAGTATTACTAAAACTGGACTCTTTTTTGCAAATACAATTTGGCTCGGTATACAAGGGACTGACACCACTCTCAACTGAAGAAGTTTTGAAACACTACAAAAACAGAATAATCCCAATAGCTTATGTAGAAGGACACACAAAAAATGCCTCGGTAAGATGGTTACTTTTCAGTTCAAGCAAATACAATAACCTCTTGTAGTCTCTAATCATTAGTGACTTGACTTGACAGGTGTCTGTTAAACCTAAATCCCCCTTTTTTTACTCGAAGTAGGTATTGTTAACACTGTTAATAACATTGGGTCCCCAAATGCACTACTTCATGATGTTAATTCATTTGTTTGCTTTTTATAGTTGATATTACAGGACAGTCACTCAAAAATGGTACAATTAGCAGATCTGTTCTCTGTACCAGAGATGGGTTTACTCTGTAACGTGGCTGACTATTTTGAAAGAAATCATATAGATTACCACCCTGAGATTTTGTTTAGAGATGTGAAGGTAAAAATGATTGGAGTGTCCGAAGCAGTTGTGATATTTTCTTCTAATTGTAGAGTTCAGTCAAGAGTTCGCATCCGTTGATGCACAAAATTGTCTCAGAAAATGTACCAGAATATATTGAGTCAAACGATAAGCTTAGGCCGTTTTTCGATCGGTTAAAGAACGCTAACAAAAAATTATTTTTAGTTACTAATAGCCCCTACAAATTTGTGTCAGTTGTTCGTACAATTTTTACTGTTCGTTATTAACGTTCACCTCCTTTTAGCAACAAGGGTATGGAGATGTTGGTGGGAAGCGATTGGAAAGAGTATTTTGATCTTCTCATTGTTCAAGCGAGAAAACCCAGATTTTTCACAGACGTGTCAAGACCAATCCGAGTGTTCGACGAACAGAGCGGCAGTCACATCTGGGATCGCGTCACAAAACTCGAAAAAGGAGTTATTTACTATGAAGTAAAATCCAAAAGCGACTTCTTCACGTTTAAACATTTTTTTATCGTTTTAGGGAACTGTAAAACAGTTGCAAGATCTAACCGGATGGCGTGGACATCAAGTCTTATACTTTGGGGATCATCCTTATAGCGATTTAGCCGACGTCACTTTAGAACACGGATGGAGAACCGGTGCCATAATAAACGAGTTGACCGTAAGTGTACTGTCCGGGCCGAGTAAAAACTAATTTTCGTAAATTTAGCACGAGATCGCCACTTTGAATAACGTAGATTTCAAGAAAAATGCGAACTGGCTGCAGATGTTGACTCAACTGATTGAAGATCATCAAGATTGTGAAGATCCAGAAGAACAGAAAGTTTTGCACAAGTGGATGACAGAGCGAGACAAGTTGAGAAATGATATTAAAATTGTATTCAATCCGCAATTCGGCAGCGTTTTTCGAACGTACCACAATCCGACGTATTTTTCAAGAAGGTTGTTCAGGTTTGCCGACATTTACACTTCAAACATAACAAATCTATTAAACTACTCAGTGAAACATACTTTTTATCCTCGCAGGGGTGTGATGCCTCACGAATATATCTCCTATTTTGTATAATAATTAATAACTGTACTGAGTCTGATACGTATTAGGTAGAAAATCTCGTAGTGTTAAGTAAATCAATTATACAAATGTGTTTTTGAACAAATTTATTATTTATTTGTATTATTTTACGATTCACCAATTTACACAACGGTATTATTATTGTTGAATGTATTTATTTGTAACATCGCTCAAGTTTATTTTAAAAGCAATTTTTTTCAAATTATGTCATGCAAATACTATTTTTGTCAAGTATACAGATGTTGATTAAACGTAATTATTGTTACAGTCGGTTTTATTGTACCCTCATTAAAGAATAAAATATCGGGTGTTTTTTTTAAATTCACCTCAAAGTTGGCGTTGAAGAGTCGATTGTGAACGCACCACTGGTGTAAAAACAGCTAATCCGTAATCTGCAGTGCGTTCACAAACGACTCTTCAACGCCAACTTTGAAATTGAAAAAAACACCCGAATAATGAAATGAAATAATTTCCCTTCCCTGCTAATAATTTTTATTATTTTATTACATCCAAACCAGTCAAGTAAAATATGTAAAAAATATTAGATATTAACGTAGGCAACCCGTTTAGCACCTCAGTGTTCCTGTTTTTTATTAATTTATATTATATAAATATATTTTTTCTACTTATTAATTTAGTTTTCAAGCAAACGTGGTCTTGAGATAATTATTATGTATTATTCATAGAGAGACTGAAATATAAATCTCGTTCACATTTATCTGTGATAACTTTTTGAAGTAAAAATATGAATTAGATTGTTATTTATTTATGTTAACGATAACGTCAAGATGCATTTTTAGCGAAAAAAATGTTTTCGTATTTAGATGGTTTTCGGTTGGCAATAGGTCGTGAAAGCGCAGCTGTGTTTTGTGTTGGTACAACCCGAAGACATAAACAATGGCGTCGACATATTTTTTAATAATGGTGGCCTGTCTGTTAATATTGTAGGCCACCAGGTTTTGTTATGGTTATATATTAATTTTGTAGTTCAATAACAGAATGAAGAAAGAGAACTGTGACAATATTAATCTATCAAAATGATGCTTTACATATCATACAACTAGTGTTGAATTATGTTAAAAAATGGCTTCTAATTCTTACAGGTATTCAATCAATATATAATCGACACGCCCCAAACAGATGAAATTTTAATTTTAGGGTGGAATGGGTGGAAATAATAGAACCAAAAACTGGAGAGCACATGTATGCCAATTTGGCAACTGGAGAATGCGTGTGGGACCCTCCCGAAGGTGTTCCAGTAAAGAGGACTGATTCAAACCAGTGGTGGGAGCTATTCGATCAAAACACGGCTCGATTTTATTATTATAACGCTACATCTCAACGCACGGTGTGGCACAAACCAACGAATTGCGATATAATTCCGCTGGCCAAATTGCAAACTTTGAAACACAACACAGACTGCAGTCCTGCAGCAACCAGCAATCAGTCGACTCAGACGGGCGAGCTGACGGGCCGTGGCCAAGTCCTCAGCCTGTCGGCGAGCACTCCACAATTGCGGCGAAAATCGAGCGATCTCTGTCGAAGCAGCAGTTTCAGCCAAAGAGGCGCTGAAGCCCCTCTCTACTCCAACTGGCACGACTCGCACCTGCTGCCGTTGGAGCACTTCCTCCTGACGAACAGCCGCGACTCCGACAGCGACCATTCGGACAGCGGAAGCGAATCTCTAACCGGTCATGAGCCCGACAACGAGGACTCGGACCAGTCGGAAGGCAGTTATTTACCTCACCGCTTGACTCACAGGCCCGTCGAGTACCTCAACCTACCCACCGCAGCTATCGAGCCACGAGAACTGAAGGATCGCCCCCCGGCGCCGATGCTCAAGCCGCTCGCGGAGCCCCCGTTCCAGCCGGAACGCGAGGCCGACATGGAGAAATTCGCGGCGGATAATTTGAATCTGGGGGGCAGAGGTCTGTTCAGGAGGAAGGCGAGCGTGCGCGACTTGCTCAGCTGGTCGGCTCGGAGTTTGCAGCGACCTCTGTTGGCGTCAAGCAAACCCGTGGCTCGCCAGGCTTTGGACATGTTCAGACAAGTACAAATGTATATGGGGGACAGGAAAGCAAGGCCGGGGGTCTCGCTGAATTCGCTTCTGATGGAAATACTCGGGACCGCACACGCTCAGCCTCTTCTCAGGGATGAGCTCTTCGTGCAGCTGTGCAGACAAACCACCGAGAATCCGAGACGCGACTCACTCCTGCGTGGGTGGGAGTTGCTCACTATTGCTTTGGCTTTCGTTCCTCCTAGTCCTGTTTTTCAACCTGCTCTCTTAGGATATCTTAATCGTCACAGAGACCCCGGGTTCTCAAAAGTCTTCCCAGACGTCAGTCGATGGCCGATACATGTTCAAGTAAGTCCTTTTGCTTCTCCAGATTATCAATAACAATCACATATTTTTGAAAATTTTCTCGTTCGGTCCAGAATAAAAAAAGAAATGTTTGTTTAGGTGAACCATTACGCGACCGTAGCTTGCCAGCGTTTGGAACGGATCGGGGCCGGCGGTAAAAGGTCAGCTCGGAGACCGCAAATGGACGACATAGATTCCGCACGAAAACAAATCTTTCAAGCTAGTCTTTTCGGCAACACCTTGCGCGAGGTGATGCAACTCCAAGCGAGTCGCTGGCCCAACAGGCGACTCCCTTGGCCTCAAGTAGAGCTATCCGAACAAGTATTGCGTTTGCAAGGGCTGAGCACCGAAGGCATCTTCCGAGTGTCGGCGGACGTGGACGAAGTGAACAGATTGAAGGGCCAGATGGACCGATGGGAGTTCAGCGAGCCTAGTGACGCGCATGTACCAGCAAACCTGCTTAAGTTATGGCTGCGCGAACTGTACGAACCTCTAATACCTGACTCTCTATACCCTGAATGTGTGGCTGAACCTATGACTCCACGCCGTGCATGTGATCTAGTTCTTCGTTTACCTACCCTGCATAGACTCGTTTTATGTTATTTAATTCGATTTCTACAAATATTTAATAAACCAGACGTTATACAACACACTAAAATGGATGCTTCCAATTTGGCAATGGTCTTTGCGCCTAATTGTTTACGTTGCATGGCTAGTGATCCCCGTACCATGTTTGACAATGCCCGTAAGGAAATGGCCTTCATGCGATGCCTCATTCAAGAACTTGATACTGAATGTGTTCGGGATATGATCTGACCTCAATCTGAATTGTATATAACATATTTATACAAACGTACCAGTTATTGTACCATTTTATATTACAACCATAGATATTCATTGTGACTTCATTTCTATTATCTTTGCATTGAAAATTGTGATTTAAATTATATTATAGAAATAAATCTGTTTTCTTAACAAGACTCTTCTTATTTTCTCAACCACAAACTAAAACTAAACCCACAAATTGATCGATTAACTTCATTTTTACGTAACCTCTGCATACTTACAAAACGTAAACGTCACCTTAAATTTGAAAATATTTTGAAAAAAAAAATCATGACATGGTAAATCTTATTATTCCTGACAACACGAAGACTAGGAAGACTGAATAATTTACTTTTTTATGTTCACAAAAGACATTAATCACTACTTGCTGAAATGCTTCCATATTCCATCAAAAAATGACAAATGACAACTCAAATTATAACGAATAAATGTCACTAAAATGAAAATGTTTCTAAAATACGTTAAATTATTCTGTGTCCGCTCATAGAAACCGTAGGAAAATCAATTCTAATTCAACAAAATATCTAAAAACTTATTACGAGTGTTCTAAAGAAAAAGACACTTTTTTAAAACAGCAAAATCATTTGTCGTCATCAGTATTATTTACATGACTTTTTTTAAATTTCCTTTAATAAACGATAGTTTATTTTGAACGGACAAATAGATTGCCCTGAAGTGAAAAATACAAATAACAATAATACCAAATATTTACCAAAAATACAATTGATATTGAAAAACTCCATAAATTATGACTAGGTACAATGTTTGCGCTTAGATACCCTACAAAGATAAAACAATCAAGAACACTCTATAGGAGATATTCTTTTCAGATCGAAGTGAAATTTACTTTTACTCTCAAATAAATCGATACGACTATTAATTCTACGTAATGGAGAAAATTTATGTTTGTTTGTTTTAGAAGGGTGATATGCGAAAGTCAAATTGTTTTTAAGTTCTGACCTTGGAAGATAAATTTGTATTTGTTCTAATAACATTCTAAGTAGTAAACATTATACGTTAAATAATTAGAAATAATTTCTCATTTGCATTGGATCAAAAAATGTCCATAAATCACTTCCAGTCGTTTTCGAGTAATCAAACAATTTATTTTAGAATTGTTTAAATATCTTGGAAACTGTTGAATTCACGATTATCAAATTTCATACTTTCTATCTCCTCAAACCACTTTAATAAAACGACTCTAAAAAATTGATTCTTTTTGGTTTTAATTTTTTTACTAGTTTATGTAATCCTTCCTCTTCTCTGAATTTGTTCATGTTTGCTGTCATTTTTATTTAAAGAAAGTGATAAGATGCACTTGACTTTGAAAAGGTTAGACACTTTAATATTTTTTTCAATCTGTCGTAAATTCATTCAAGGGACAAAATCTTGGAAAAGTTCAGCCAGCTTTTGACAGCCTGAAGATGATTGGTTGATTAGTTTCCAAAATCGTTAGTAGACTTTTTAAAGCTTGGGTGTGTTAATTAAGGAACGCCTGGATATAACTGCACCACCTGTGCCTACAAGTATCCAAAGATATGTATATCTTCCTGAACAAATATAATAGATATGACTATCTCTTATTTATTTATCTTATCGCTACAGTTTCATACAAAAATTACAATCCAAGTTTCTCCACCCAACTAGCAGCAACGAGTGACAATGCGTGAAATAGTACACCTTCAAGTGGGCCAATGTGGCAACCAAATTGGCTCTAGGGTGCGTAATAGTCCATAGTCCATATCCTGCCCGAATAGCAGTAAAAAAGTTTCCTTCTAGTTTTGGCAAACAATATCCCAGGAACATGGTGTGGATTCCACCGGCAGATACATCGGCAACAACCCCCTCCAATTGGAAAGGATCGAGGTGTATTTTACCGAATCCGACAGCAACAACTACGTCCCGAGAGCCGTGTTGGTAGACCTAGAGCCCGGCACCATGGACACCATCCGCGGCGGACCCCTCGGCACTCTCTTCAAACCCGACAATTTCGTGTTCGCCCAAAATGGCGCCGGCAACAACTGGGCAAAAGGTCACTACACGGAAGGTGCCGAAATCTGCGAGAACGTCCTCGACGTGATCCGACAGGAGGTCGAGCGGTGCGATTGCTTCCAAGGGTTCCAGTTCACTCACTCCCTTGGAGGCGGCACCGGTTCAGGTTTCGGCACTTTGCTGACGTCCAAGGTTCGCGAGGAGTACCCGGATCGCATGGTGACGAGTTTCAGCGTAGTGCCGTCGCCTAAAGTATCCGAAGTTGTTTTGGAGCCGTACAATGCCACGCTGTCAGTCCAACAATTGATCGAGAACACCGATCAGACCCAATGCATCGATAATGAGGCGTTGTACGAGATTTGCTTCCAAACCTTGAAGAAGCCTACGCCGACTTACGATGACTTAAACCATCTGATCTCGCTGACGATGTCGGGGGTTACGACTTGTTTCCGCTTTCCCGGACAGTTGAACGCCGACTTGAGGAAGCTGTCGGTGAATATGGTACCGTTCCCGCGACTGCACTTCTTCGTTCCCGGGTTTGCACCTTTGACAGCTTCCGGGAGCGTCGCCTACAGAAAACTGAGCGTCAAGGATTTGACAGAACAAATGTTCAACCCTCGCAACATGATGGCGGCTTGCAACCCTACAACTGGTCGGTATTTGACAGTTGCCACTATATTCAGAGGACCAGTCTCGATGAAAGAAGTAGACTATGTTATGTATGACACCCAGACCAAGAACTCGTCGTATTTCGTCGAGTGGATCCCCCATAACGTACAAACTGCAGTATGTGACATCCCTTCACCGCACGCCCCCATTTCTTCGACTTTCATTGCCAACACTACATCTATTCAAGAACTGTTCAAGCGCATACAAGAACAGTTTTCTGTCATGTTTAAACGCAAGGCTTTCCTCCACTGGTACCTAGGGGAAGGCATGGACGAGCAGGAATTTACCGAAGCCGAGAGCAATCTGATCGATCTAATTTCGGAGTATCAGCAATATCAGGTGGGTTTAACGCTTTCAAATTCATTTAAAAAAGACTTTTGGACTTTTTCAAAACAGAGATTATTGATTATTTCGAAACCTTGATTTATTAGATAATTTACCGAGAATTTAACGATAATGATATTAAATCAACACTCAGTAAAGATATTAATACTTCGAAATAATAAACGAATTACGTAACAACAATTGATTAAATATTTTCTCATATTTAGGAAGCTGAAGTTGATGACTATGCACCAGACACCGACGAAGAAGAGGAAATAATAGAAGAAGAGTAAAAAATTATAACGCTTCACTTACAAAATATGTTTCACGTCATTCACATGCTTTTTCTGTTTAATAAATAATATCGCAATTTTTTGACTTGAAACAAAGATGACTGAAAAGAAACTTAGTTTTATTAAATCCATTTCAGTGGCTGTAAAATATCTATTAAAAATACTGAGATGTAAAGTAGGTAGAAAATCTACACTCGGATAAATTGAAAGATCAAAATGTGAAAGAGGGATGACCAAAAGATATACATATCATAAAATAAAACAAATAAATAAAATCTGGAGCGCTAAAATGAGGCGTCGAGGTGAGAATTTTATAAAATCCACTTTTATCACCATTCTACGACATAAATTGTAAGGACATCTACGTTTCAGCGTAAAGCAGGGGTGACCAAAATTAGACTCTATAAAAATCTGCAGATCTGTATATACAGAGTGTCTCAGCTTAGACTTTCGAGCCTAATAACTCGGTTATTTTCCAAAGGATTTTTGTGAAATTTAAAATGCAGATATTTTAGACGGTGAAGAATAAAATCCCATTAATGCAATTACCCAAGTCTTAAAAACGTAATTTTTACATGCCTTTTTAAAATGTTGAATCATTTAAGATTTACATCAAAAAATTGATCGTCAATAAAAAATGCTCTAGTGAGAAACTCGTTCTCGAAAGACGTCTGGTTTGCAAGAAAAAAGCAAAAAACTGTGTTAAACGTGGCTGCAGAAGCAAAAACGTAGACGCCTTATGAAACAAACGCGCACCCTCGTCGAATTTTGGTCATCCCTTTTCGCACAAACGCAGGTGACATATTTGACGTTTATTTTGCTAACCTTAAAAACAATTACAAAGTTAAAGACAAAATTTGGACGTAATTTATTATACTGGATGCTTTAATTCTTCCATAAAGGACTAAAACACGATCGGGATATTTTAGCAAGGTAATTTAGTTCACGTACGCTTCCTGTGTCTTCAGATAAATTGACGACTCTCTTAACCTTACATTTTGTAAAGCCTACATTTGGATAGTGTTCCACGAGAAAACGAACTGTGTCATTGAAGTTCTTAGGACACTCTCCATAGGCAAAAATTGTTTCCTTTTTCAACAATATTGAAATTTCTGCCATTGTAGTCTATTTTTAGAGTATTTTCAATACATTTACACAATTTGACGTTTCTAATAA
Source organism: Tenebrio molitor (assembly GCF_963966145.1). Taxonomy (NCBI): domain Eukaryota; kingdom Metazoa; phylum Arthropoda; class Insecta; order Coleoptera; family Tenebrionidae; genus Tenebrio; species Tenebrio molitor. The sequence goes on from NC_091055.1 coordinate 3,511,166, forward strand.
CGCGCGCCCAATTTTGACAGATTTTAAAGAGTGTACAAAATGTTGCTTGACAATCTTTCATCAATTGTTTCAAAAGATAACTGCTCAAATACCTTCAAATTTTACATTAAATTTTTAACAACAAAATCTAATTTTTTCGTTGAATCAGACGAGTGATTTAGTTAATTGTTTGTGTAGACCCCTATTTTTTAATGTTTAACAATCTAATAATAATCGCGCCTAATTTTCAATAAAGGAAGCATGTGTTAAAATTACATTTTTTAACTTGAGGTTATTTTATTATTACTAATTGAATCTTCGCCGTCTAAAATATTTGTATTTTAAATTTCATAAAAATCCGTTGGCAAATAACCGAGATATTAGGCTCGAAAGTCTTAGCTGAGACACCCTGTATATACATATTTCACTATAAACCAATGTTTTACAATTTTGTATATAATACATATATGTATAACTAGATGGTTTTGCAAAATGTCTCTTCTTCTTCTTTTCATAAGTTGTGAAAATTTCAAAACTGTATTTTGTATGCTTACAAAATTGATTTTGTGTTTATTTTATCGTTTTATCATCAAAGAGATAATAATGTTTAACCAATTGTTCACGATGTTAAAAATAAGTCAGTTTCTCTTATATTACCTACATTGAATGAACGTTTTGATACTTTTTGTAAACGATTTTAATTTTTTATTTAAATCATAACCACCTTAGTACCTACCTGGTAATGGTAAAGATTTATTAAGTGTGATCTAATAGCATTCTCGAGAACACATCGAAAACAATCTCAAAATGACTCAGAAAATCTTTACAACTCGTGTCACACATTTGTTTAGGATTTATTTATGATTAATGACACATTTCGTCTGAAATTACAAATAAAATCAAGATAAGGTGATCATAATAGCTTCTACATGTTTAATTATTTGCGTCTTGAGTCAATTTTTACTCTGAGGTATACGATTTAAAACCGAAAATTCCTAATTTATTAATTACCCAATCAAATAGGCCAAGGGCCAAGTTGCAGGATTGGGAAAACAAAAATTACGATGTTCACCAGCTATAAACGTTATTGTTTGCTTTTTAAAAACACAACAGGTTAATGTACAGGGTGTATCTGAAATACGTGTTAATTTTAACCAGTGGAAGAATTCGCCAATTAATGAAAATTCGCAAAAATTTTCCAAGACTTTTTGACCTCAATTTTTACCAAACGAGTCGTTTTGTGTGATTAACTAGTTAACAATGTAACATTTTCGACAAAACCGTTTCTATCACAACAGAAAATTTTCGCCCTTACATACAGGCATGTACAGTCGCGGAATCAAAATTTCGGGCAGCATTTTTCTGTCACTTCAACAAAATCTCTGTAAACCACCTTTTACTGTCATCATGACTGACATTCAAAAATTAAACTTTTCTGTGTCGGTCGCCCAGTCAGTTTTTGAGTCTTGAGTTAATTGCACTGACCGTAAATAATCGCTTTTACCTGCTGCCTACCCGTTATTATGCCACAAATGACTATTTTTTAATGTAAATAAATAAAAACGACAAAAACATGACAAGAGTAAAAACTGAGATTATATTAACGTAAAGGTTGTTTTAGAGTTCACAGTATGAAAATGACAATACTGCCCGAAATTTTAATTCCGCAACTGTACCTATACATTTTGAAGGCAAATTTATTCCAAATTTTAAATCAATTTCTAACGCTTTTTGCAAAAAGTTCAAATTGAAAAAACGTTTCATTTAACAAGCTCTACTACGTATTAAAATTAACACACGCATTTTAGACACAGCCTGTATAGTCCGACCAATTGAATGTGGGAGGCTTAGTTAGGAACTTCGAAGTTGAAAACGAACTAAACTTGGAACTTGGAGGATGAGATGTTCTACAATGCGAGCGTAAAGCAAGGAATAAAATTCCTTAAATTTATGACCTTGATTTCTGGCAAAGATCCGCGGACAGCTCACTTCGTATTTTGAAATCGTCATCCTTTGACACAAGTTGCTTATACCTTTTTTGTTTCACCGAGTAGAGGTCCAAAGGGCAACCCAAACATTTTAAATACCAACAGGGGCCAAATATACCCCGTGACCAAGAATGACTGAATCTGTTGGTAACAATGATATTTGGCAAATTTGAAATTTACCATCAAACGTTCATTTTTGTAATTTCGTAAACATAACCTATTTTTTTTTCAATGTCAGTGCCAACTACGAGACAAAAAACACTAATGTTTTTCAATTGTTTCATTGCCAACAGACTCAGTCATTGTTGATCACGCTGTATTTCTTGGAAGGTCTTATGATTTTTTATCCAACAATGAAAGCGTTTTTAAAGGGTCGATTAAAACAAAAATGGATAACAATGACAACACTGACAGTGATCGTCACTACTGTAGAAATGAAGAGAAATGATGTTTAAAGAGTTTATGGGGACTTAAAGGGAATCCAAAAGAACTTGTCAGATTGGTCGGAACCCTTTCTTCCTCCAAAGTTTCAAAAAGGAGTTGCGAGTTGCTCGCATTAGCTATGGGGGAGCGTTTCTTGGGTCTTGTCAAGCGCTCGCAACTAGATATGAAATAACTCGTCCTAAATTGCAAATAAAAATCCATGGGTTTCACGAAAAAAAAAACATTTATTTTTTTTTGGTTTACGTACTTATCCATACAGATTATTATCAATCCTCTTAAATTAATTTAAAATAATGAGTATACAATAATGACAGGGAATATTTTTTTAAACAGTACTTACTATTCTTTGGACACGTCTAAAATAATAAGTAAAATATACAAAAAAGTATAAAATATCAATCACCAACAAAAATATATCGCTTTGCCTTAATATTGCGAATTGGGTGAATGTTGGGGTAAGTTGTGATGATAGGAACTTGAACTGGAGCTCCCCGTCGTACCTAACAACTGACTCGACTGTGACGGTTGTCTTCCTTCCGACCCTCCCCCATTTCGGTTGTACCCAACTCCGGCAGTCGCACTTTTCGATGTAAAATTCGCAGTACTGGAGTGGTACCCCACATTGGTGGCGTTGTTTCTGGGCGAAGGTCCATGATAAGAACCGTAACTCGAATCGTCAGACTGCGCAGACTGTCCTCGGCGCGAACCCAGCATCCCGTACATGGACTCAGGTCTGCTGCTCTTGCTCGATTTGGCACTTTCCTCGTACTTAGTGTCGCTGCTCAAGGGATTGTTCTTAGTGGTGTAGTGAGTTCGCTCCGTCGTATTACTATAAGTGTCTGATCTGGACGCAATCCCTGGCGTGACCCCTCTCACCCCGTAAATACTCTCCGAGCGCTGTTGGAGCTGGTTCTGCAAGTTCTGGTTCTGCACGTGGGTCTGTTGGTTCAGCTTGATGGGGTAGAGCGATTGTGCAGGGACGAGCGGTCCAGGCTTCGGGAGAATGTCTCTGTTGACGCCACTGTTGGACTTGGTGTAGACCGACTGGGACCTGTTCAGATTGGCTCTGGTCAGAGGCGGCGATTTGCAATAGAGCGACTTGGTTCCTGCGTACAACGACTCCACACGTTCTAGTTTCGTCGCAGGAGCCGAATACAAACTTGCAGATGTTAAACTGGGACAATATCCAGGTGGACCACTGGTCGTACCAGCAGGTCTGTAGGTATTGTAAGTAGACCCGTGATATTTTGGAGCCGCTGGTTTGTCCAAATCATCGTAAGTATCTTCGTCTGAGTGGATACTCGAAGTTTCTCCGTCAGCTGAACCACTCTTTCTTTTGTGACGCTTCGCGTTGAAAACGTACTCGTAGATCAGACCTGCAGCGGTACCACCAACTACAGGACCCACCCAATACACCCAATGATTCTCCCATTTGCTGAGCACAAATGAGGGACCTAGAGAACGTGCAGGGTTCAGGCAAGGCATCTGCAAAACAATTGTTAGAAAGAGTTGTTGGTAGAAGGGAGGGACAGTACCGAGACGAAGGAGCAAGCCGAGTAAGTACTCCCAACTGTCAATGCTGACATTCCTATCAATCTTCTATGGGTGTTCATAGAAATAAAATAGGAGAAGACCACCACGAATGTTAGGATGAATTCGATGCCGAAATTTTCCCATGGTGTGTCGGTCAAGATGACGGTGAAGGTCGGTGGGTCACCAGGGCTTCTGGGCATGGTCACCCTAGAAATGGAGAAGGTTTGTTGAACGATGTCGTTGTGGTAAGTTGGTGAAAAAGTGCATCACAAAGAAGTGAACTTCGAGCTTCAATTAATAGTAATAGATAGGAACAATTGGTTTTAATTCGATAGTAGCGTGTGACCCCTCGCGTCATCCTTCTCAGATACACAACAATCTTAATTGAGTCAGAGCAAATTGGGAATGTCAACGTATCGGGAGAGAATCGTGGAGTGTCACACCTGACAGCTTTATAAGCAAACAAGTAAATATCGCGGTCGGTGAATATTGAAAAATATCCAATATCTCCGCTCATTTCGCAGGATTTGCGGCGATTTTTCCAATTTTCCGGGGTGGAGAAACATCGATCGAAGGATAAACAAAGTTATTGACGTCCCGACACGAAATTATACAAAGTCTCGTCGAAATAAAGCGAAATAAAAAGCCCAGACGAAAAAACGAAACCACCAAGAAGCCTCATCTGTTGAACACATGAGGAAGAAGTTGCCTCACGATGAACTCTCCGTTTTTGCTCTGCGCAAGTAGTGCGTGTGAAATCAGTAATTGATCGAAAGTGGTCCGGTCTTATTTGTTAAAGCGCCGAAATTTGGAACAGCTGCAAGTAGCAATTTCGACAATAAATTCGAGACTAGCGGAGCGCACCGTATGGTTCTCATAAAAGGAAAAGAGATAGAGCGGGGCGGCATAGAACACTGCCATCCCTAACTTAGGTAGCCGAGGCGCACAGAAAGGAAATGCAGAGTTGTAGTGGTGAAAAAAACGCCAGGTGGTTGGGACAGGGACACACGTGCTGCTGCAAACTTACAGAAACCTTGATTTTCGATGAATACGAAGGGCGAAAGGAATGTGGGTCTTGTTGAATTAAAAGTGTTCACAATCGTGGGTTTCGTCCAAACGGAGCTTTACATTTCGCCGACTCTCCGAAATTAATTAGATGTATTACTAAAATATTTAGGAATATTTAGCGGATTCCGCGATTTTAATTAAAATACCTGCATTTTGTGAGACAGTCAAGTTTTCACAAGACAAAGCACAAAAACTAATGGTTTGCATAAAAAGAAGATACCAAACGTGTCTTATTTCTGCACACAAAGTACGATACGTTGTCGTAAGCTCGGTGGAAGTTGTGTCTCAAATTCGTCTACTTTTGACTGACACAATTAGAATTACAAATTTAGTTAAACAGTAAATGAATTAGTACCGTTACACAGGTGGCAATGCTAATTTCAGAATAAGTGAGATATAACGAACTAGTTCAAATTACAACTTGACTTTGATAACGTCAAATTTGATTCGCGCTTTCGCGTTTTTAACAAAGAGGGGTCGTGGGATGTTCTAATCAATGTTTTACATCCGAACGACGCCGAAATTAGAGAAGGAAAGACATTTTAGAAAAAAGTATTTGAGGATTGTTCGCAGACTTGAATTTTTACGACTTTTGGATAAAAAAATCTGGTTCCAGTGGACAAACTGGAACAAAAACTTGTTCATTGTAATAATATACGTGATCAAAATTGAATCGGAGCGAAAACACTCAGAAGCGACCAAAACAAGAACAAAAGTTAATTAATAGTTGGAAGGGTTTATAAATCTAATTTGCAATGTTGCAAATTGTTGAAAAATAATGAAAAAATGTTTGTTGTTTTTGTTTGAAATAGTTTGGTACAACTGAGTATTTATAGCGTCATAAAAGAGAACACCGAGAAACCACAAAAATACACAGTTTTCGGTACTCAAATACTAACACCAAACAAACACCGATCCATCTTAATAGACTTGTGTTGAATGTTTCACTACGTTCAGAAAATTTTTCTTTCCCATGCTGACCCCTACATACTCCCTTCAACGAGACTCTAGAGATGTTGAATTACGAACAAATACATTTTAATGAAGACCACATTTCTCTTTAAACTTCCCCCAAGCTATATTAGTAAATTGTTGAAATATTATATGGTCAACGTGCACACTAGTATATCATCGTTGGTTTTTCCCACCCCGGATTGGGAATAGACACGTGTCCCACGGCTCTACTCTCAGGAGATCATTTCAGTTAAATGTGATCAAAGCTCCGTGCGAAAATCTTTCGTCTCTCTTCACCCATCCTACATAATCCACAAATTATCCATTTAGCCAACAAATCCTGGATTTGAAGCTATCGGAAAACTTATTTGACTCCAAGTTTCAAAAACATTACCGACAAAAGAAAAACCGACTGTTTGAACAGGTCTAGCGTCTAGCATTTGCTTTTTTACACTTAACAGACATATCTGTGCAGAATTCTTCGAAAAGAAAATCTTTAGTAAATCGAACTTTTTGATTTTAATTAACGACAGACATGCTGAGATATTGAATTATAAAAATAAAACAATTCAAAAACTATTGGCTCAAAAACAAGAATTCGTCGTTTAGTTAAAAAAATAAAAATACATAAACGGAACTTACAGCATCGTTTTTAGTGATTATTGAATATGGGGTTGGTACTGATGTCAGTGTTAAATGTGATGTCATCTGAATCTGAATCCATGTTGTAGAATTAAAACAAACTATTAAGGGGGTAGATTATTATTGTAACAAAATTTGGGAGACAATTTGAAATTTAATTTTTAATCAAATGACATTGCTTCATCAATACCAACCCAATGCCATTAAAATAAAAGTCACTAGATTAAAATGATTAAAAATATTAAATTAATGAAGCCGTAATAAAATAGCATGTACACTCGTTTCACAAGACATGTTGTCGGACACGTTCATTTAGACCCTCTTGTTGGACAATAGACTGTCTTGTGCAACTCGTATAACAATACATCATTATTTAATCATTTTTTAATGATCGGCATGTGATAATAAAAATAGCAAGCTATTTGATAGTTTTAATATTATTTTCGTGTGTACGTTGTACGTTCTGCGTAAAGCGCCATCAGAAACCGTGTAAGACATTTCAAAAATGAAACAAAGGACTGCGGGTTGATATGTAGAGATTGAAAAAGTGCGTGTGTGCGTCACTGGTGTGTGTAGTTTTTTGTGATATCGATTGAAATAGGCACGAGTCATTGAGCGTGGTCTACCCCCGAAAAAAATAGATACAACAATGACCGAACCCCCTGAGACTTAGGAACAAGTGCGGACTTATTTATAATATACGATTGGGGTTAACGAACAATAATCACGCCGTTGTATGCGAATTAAAGTATATTGTCACACTTCACCTAACCGAATGCGGTTTTAGAAAGGGTCACATTGAGCCTCCTCTGTAATTGTTACCGCATGTTAGCCTATGATCCCTGATCAATAAAAAACGCTTTTCGAGTTGGTCCGACGAGAAGGTTTATTCCGCCCCGAGGATTAGATTTGACGAAGATGCGTTACAATCAGTCTAAAATAACTGACTTATTTTTGGCCGGCGTTTAACACGAGACAAAGTATTTTCACTCGGCGATTATATTTTATTTGGACTTTTGGATGTGTCGGTTCAATTATCGAGGTATCTGGAGCGAGGGGGCACAAAGAAAGACGATTTTACCTGAAGATAATAATTTACCTGAGTATTAGGTAGGATGTGGGGGAACAACAGCTGCAGGCTTACAAATTACGCCCCGACATACGAGTTACAAGATGAAAGTAAGGAGATCTAAGTTGAATTCGTTAATTAAGTGGTTAATTAAGAGACTTTGTTACAATATCTGATTTTGCCTTATTCTGGGAGTGAAAAGGTCGACGTTGTGTGTCTACATCATCTGAGGCATCGGTTGTCTGCGGCATAATTGGGAGTCGGCGTAGAAAGGAATGCTTTAAGGCAACAGCTGAAAAAGGCAGGTGATACCCGACTGTCTTGACAGATGGTTATATTCAGCTATAAACCTCAAAGCGACATCATCCGCTAGATCGTCGCTTCAATAAACATTAAAACTGCAACCACTGGACCCACCACAATGGAAACGGAAGGAACTTGTCCCCGCATAAAGGAACACGTGCATTCAATTTGAGCAAAATCTTGCCACGTTATTTGATACGATTTAGCTCGTGACCCTTATGCACACCTCTCTTAAGACCGACTCACCCGTAGAGAAAAGCAGCCCCCGCGATCGCACCCCCGCATTGGGCCACGACGAACATGTTCGTCCTCAAGAAAGAGATATTCTTGGTGAGACCCATCGCTATGGTCACTGCTGGATTGACGTGAGCCCCTGAAACAAAAATTTCATTCGTTGTTTCTTGTTGCGAGATGAAAGATCCCGTGTCAAGAAAAAACATGACGGTTCGAGTCGTCTTTTTTAAATTGAGACTTTATTGAACGCACATGGCGCTGCTGGATGTCGCTAATTACCAGATATGTGTCCGAAGCATTGTGTCAGCGATGTCATCGCGAAGCCAGCTGCTAAAGCAGTCGAGAGAAGAACTAGAGGAGTGGAAGGAACTGAAAGTCCAGCAGTAGCACCTGCCGTTGCACCGCACACAACAAATACATAAATGAAAGACGCTAAACACTCGGAGATCACCGCTCTCCAGAACTCCAGAGTGCGTATTTCTACTTTAATTGAAAGTTTTGAAGTACACTGCGAACTTTGCTTTTCACTCCTTAAAGCTTCCAATTTTTCGAACAATGTCACTAAATGATAGTCGATGTTTTGGTCACTGGGTAGATTAATAGGTTCTTCGGCCATTTTACGCCGATCAAAAGAAGTATTTATTGCACTAAACTTGCATTGCTGATTGTAAAAAGTCGACGACCACTTGCAAAACGATCTGCTTGTGCGGCACTTCTGAAGATACTTCCAACATTACTGCGAACCACATGGTCGCTTCCCCCTCCTGGGTGCATTACCAATGGCAAACAGGACAGCCCTTCCTACCTCGCGCATGTTTAAATAAATACCCAGACATCACACATAATTTAAATAAATTAATAGTAAACAGACATCACATGTAGTAAACAAATAAATGATCGCTCTTTTAACGCACACAACTTCGCACTGCTAATTTGTAAAAATTTCGTTTTCCTTCGTTTGGCAAATAAACGAAAACAAAACGGACCAATCTACGTTTATTGTTATTGTTTTCACAGCAGTTTTCGTGCGTACTCGATGGATTTTAATTTTGTTTTGTCCCTAACAATCAAAATTAAATACAGCAAGTTCAAGGATGGTTTTGATTATTACTGACTGCTATTATTATCGGTTACAGCGACTGCAGCGAAGATGTTTGAAATATTGTTTTGGGTGTGTTTAGCTTCCTCAAAATTTAAATTTCAGACAAATTTGGTAAACGTGCGAATTATAAAATTCGCTTTAAATATTTGAATAATGTTTTCTGGATTTGGCGTAATGAGGACGGAACAACTTCTACTTATCTGGCTTTCATCTCTCAGTGTTATGCAGCTAAACCATTTAGGTTGTCGTTAAAAAATATATTTGTTTGTTCATCTGCCGTTATTCAACGATAATAAACACATTAAATAATACACTGGGTGTCTCAATACAATCACTGGGAGAATCAGTATGAGAAGATCGTTTTACAGTAGTCATACAAAAAATAAACAATGAAAAGCATTAATTTTGATTAAAGAAATCCACCCCGTTATAATCAGATAAATAATTGAACCAAAATGAATTAATGAAATGGAATGACAATAGTCCGGCAATTCGGTTTGTTTTTGAAAAGACTTGCGGTATTAAACAAACAATTTTTGTTTTGTTTTTGTTCATTGTGTTTCAGAGTATTCGCATTAAAAAAAATGTCAGTTAAAAAGTATGCCAACCAGAGTTAAAATATTTTTTTATTACTTCCATTGTGTGTACAGGGTGTTTCTGAAATTAATTAATTTTAACTGGTAATAGAACTCGTCAAAAGGAACAACTTCTCTATCTACCATTTTGTCGAAAAACGATGTTTAATTCCAAAAAAAAATTGGAGAGATTTTTCACTAAAATAGCCCTACGCCATTAAATACTGCAATGGCTAATTGAGATCAGCGCTAATATGAAAAAAACATCCATTTTCATCCAGAAAACGTGTTTTAACGCAGAAATCGAAATTCAAATAAATCTACCCGTATAGCAAAAAATCCACTTCGTAAGAATCTGGTTGTTTCATGTTTTTAGGTAGCTTGGTTTTGGAGATATGAACGGTTTTAGGAAAATCTTTCCTATTTTTTCAAGCCATTACGCAACGTTTTTCACCAAAATGGCAGAGAGAAAAGTTGTTCCTTTTGATGAGTTCTATTACCAGTTAAAATTAATGCACTTATTTCAGAAACACCCTGTATATCTAATTTTTACTCTTAAAAATGTGTTTCTTTCAAATATTTATACAATAGCTCTACTTTCATTTACGAACACATACATCAAGATTTTAAAAATAGCAAAACACAGGTCTTTTAGACTACTTTCATGAACCACTCGGTATAACTACGTAATATTTAATTAACGGTAAACTTGCTTATAATGCGTAACGCATAACATTTAAAAAAATAAAATCTCTGTTTCACCACTCTCAAATGTTAATAATTCAGATAAACCAGTTTTAATTAACGTTTTTAGTTTATGTTAATCTAAAAATACTTCGTCACTGGATCGGCCCACATCTAGAATAACAAACGTCTCCGATTGTTTTGTGGTTACTACTGAAGATTTTAGCAACGTTATTATCTCTTGCAAGTCAAATTTATCACAAAGAACTCATTCAAACATCGTAACAAATAGGAGCTGAATTAACATAATAGTAATAGATTAATTTCTGTTTGATTCTCTTTCGGAATATTCGAGAATTTGGAGCAATTTGTAAGTAAATATACATTTTTCGAACTGTTTGTTTACTTTAACCCTAACAACATGAAATTTAGTAATTATGCGGCATTCAACGATAAAATTAGATGACGCACCTAATAGCAGGCAACCAACAATACACCGTAAATTATAATACTTGTACGAAGGGACGGTGAATCACCGTTTGTGTGATTCAATTAATTATAATGAACCTTCATTGATTCAAGCATGGAGTTGGTATAGTATATTTACTGTCTGGCCCAGGAAAATATAAATATGGTTCGCAATTTCCGTAATGGACAGAGGGTGACTAGCGTGGGCGATAAGATTTAAATGATATCTTTCTTAATCTCGTTTATCTGCATTGATAACGTTATATCAGGTGTTGTTTACTCGACCCACAATGTGTTTTGAATTTTATCGGATTTAGAAGCAAGGATGACACAGAGCTCGAGTAAAGTAGTTCAATGGTTTAAGATGAAATAATTATAATAATTAAGAGTGCGGCTTCTGTACGTTTAATTAATAACACACCCACACCGTCTCGAGTTAAACTTTAAGCAGGCTTAAGTTTCCGTTGACTTGAGCAACAGTTCCGACAATGGATTTGGTACAGTGAGATAAGAGTTTATTTGTCGAAATGATTATCGAGATAACACAGTGATGAATAATTGGTAAAAAGGATAAAGGATAAAGTTCTTGTAATCGGGCGTGTCTGACGTTTCGCCATTAGAATAAGTCACTTCGCGTGAATCGCTCTAAAGTTGAGTCAGTTGGACTGTTGTGCGGTTCCCATTCCACACCGCAGTGACGTCACGCAGGTATTCCGCGTCCACTTACACCTGTGTTATTGTTGGGCGGTAATATGGCGGTTGTAAACGAGCTTAAGTTCAAATTAATCGTACTGTTGTGTAGTGAATTTGTTTGTTACGTGTTGGGACAATATCAACCGTACGGGAACGTCCCGTACGACCAACAAAATCCGTACGATCAATACAACAATCCGTACAACATACCAAACCCTGGTGACAGAGACTACAGGACTTATGTTTACAAGGGTAGGCGGTACGGACAACAGAGTAATTACTACAACAACAGGTGGCGTCCCGGAGATCCCCGAATCCAAGGGCAGGATGAGCACTTCTTCTATGATCCAGTATGGGAACAACGAAAAAGAGGTCATTCACTCTATGTTTACTTTTAGCTAGGTAACGAGGAGCCGATACTTCCCGGCATATTGGGGTCTTGGAGACCCGACTTGCAAGGGAAGTTGCGGTCGCAGACGAAAGACAGAAAACGGGATATTTTCGTGACAACCAGTCACGGCCAAGTCCAGGGATTTTTGGTGTACTTGTTTGACAACCCTGATCCCGAGTCTCTGTACAGGCCGGGGAGCGAATTCATTGAGAGGGAGTATGGAACGACTGAAGTATATCTGGGGATCCCGTACGCCGAACCCCCCATCCTGGAGGGCAGATTTAAGGTATGTTTGCACTAGTTGACACAGATGCGCCCATAACTCGCCAAAAGCCCCCTAGATGGCACAAAGGTTGGCAGCTCTTGCAAGCGGTAGATTTCGGACCTGCTTGTCCCCAACCCGCGAGGTACACCGGGGCCACCAAAGGCATAAGAGACATGGATGAAGACTGCCTCTACCTCAACATATACAAACCACCGGTAAGTCAACCGAAACAAGTGAAACTCTTTTGACGCGACCTTTCAGACGAAAGAAGCGGAAGTTGGGCAGCGCTTTCCCATCATGATTTACATCCACGGGGGAGATTTTATCAGAGGGACCTCCAACACTTTCCCAGGGCACATAATGGCGACTTTTTACAATGTTATAGTCGTGACGATCAACTACCGCCTGGGTGCTCTAGGTTTCATAAGCACTGGCGACGTCAACTCGCCTGGGAACTACGGGATTCTGGATCAGGCCATGGCCTTGAAATGGGTCTACGAAAACGCGGAGTATTTCAACGGCGACAAAGACAGCATCACTTTGTTCGGCCCCGGAGCTGGAGCAGCTTCCGCGGGTCTCCTGATGGTGGCGCCACAAACGAAACACATGGTCTCCAAAGTGATTGCGCAGAGTGGGTCAGCTCTAGCCGACTGGACCTTCATCGGGGACAAATACCGCGCCCAGAACACCAGTAGAGTGTTCGGTAAATTAATCGGATGCAGTATAGAGTCGTCGTGGAAGCTGATGAATTGTCTGAAGCAAGGACGCAGCTTTTACGAAATCGGAAACTCCGAGTTTTCTCCGGAGGTGGGGTTGTTTCCTTGGGCCCCAGTGATGGAGATGAACATCACGATGCCGCACTACGAAGGGTGGTACGAGCAAAACTGGCACTTTTTGCCAGAAACTCCGGAAGAGCTGATCAAAAAGGGACATTTCAACAGAGGACTGAAGTATATGTCCAGCGTGACTCTACAAGAAGCGGCCGCTTTTATCAGTGAGTACTAGAGAACTCGTGGACGCGCGGTAACGAGTATTTTTCAGCTTCAAACAAATCGCTCGAGCCTAACTTCATCATAACCCAGGAGTTTTTCGATCAAAAAGTCAAAGAACTGGTCCTGCGCTACAACTACACTCTCAACCCCAACGGGACTTACGACGCTATAAAATACATGTACACGTATTGGCCTGATCCCACCAACAGAACGCACATCCGCGAGAAATACATTCAAGTAATTTTCTCCTCTCCAATCGGTCTGTCATATTTCACGATTGTTTTGTAGTTGCTCTCTGACTTCTTGTACACGGCACCCAATGACAAAATCGTAAAACTACTAGTAGAACAAGGCGTCGAAGCTTACATGTACGTTTTGAACACTACCGTCGAGTCCTTCAAACTGGAGGAGTGGAGGAAAGTGCCCCACGACATCGAACACTATTTGCTCTGTGGGGCGCCTTTTATGGACGTCGAGTTCTTCCCGGAAGGTTTCACCCGCACGCAGTGGACTCCCAGCGACAGAAACATGAGTCACTTCTTCATGAAGGCGTACACGAACTTCGCCAGATACGGCAATCCCACCTACACGCGAATCTTGGGGATGCATTTCGACATGGCCAAACATGGCGAACTGAAGTATCTCAATCTGAACACAACTTATAATTCGACCACCATGTGGAACTTTAGACAGACCGAGTCTGCCTTTTGGTCGATGTATATACCGACGGTTGTTGGCCGCTTGGTCCCCACTTATCCTCCAACCACCGAGGTAAGAAAAACTAAAAGGGGTGACGTTTTGTAAGTGGCAGTTTTAGTACTGGTGGGAGCCGCGAGCGCCGTTGCAAATTGCCTTCTGGAGCATGTCCGCGGCGTGTCTTCTGCTCGTCGTGCTTTTGGTTGTTTGCTGCATACTGTGGAGAAATGCAAAGAGGTAAGAAAGGTAAAGGAAACAGTTTTTACAAATGTGGGATTTGTAGATGGTTTCCTTAACAACAAATAGCATTAACAAAAACTAGACGAGTATTTTTGAAATAAAGACAAAGCGAAATGTATTAACAAGAGAAATTATTTCAAAAATACTTGAAGGGTGTGGTCTAAACTAATACCTAATAACTAATGGGTGTCCAGAATTCAAGAAAATTTATATAAAACGTTTAAACCTAATTAATTTTACATAAAAGTTGTTAATTTTATAAAACACGTGAGTACATACCACGACCTGGTGTATTATAACCGGCCTGTCCTTTTCATTAATGCGTTATGAAGATGTTTCACACTAAACAACACTAAACACAAAAACAACGAATAATAAGCAAAACATTCACGAATATCATTTCAAAGCAGCAAAAAACAAGGAGTTTTTTGACTTCAAATTCAAAATGTCATTTGAACAAGAAAAATTCTCGGTGACAAAAACTTAAGATGAATAAAATCCCCAAAAAGCGCGCGTTTATTAGCGCTCTGCGGGGATCACTCAAACTACACTTTTGAACAAGCCGGTTGTTTTACATCACGGCTTCCTAGATTAATAAGAGTCGAAGCCTCTAATACGGCTGGTCGAGTTCCTTGAACTGTCTGTTCCTTCAAAAGCCAAAAGTATAGTAGCGCCCTCTACCAAAAAACGAATATTTTTTTAATTAAATGAATGAAAAATCGTATTAATGTTTTTTTTTTCTATCAATAATCTACTTTTTGAAGTAGTGTATGTAACATACAAATTACGATTCTTTTTAAAATGAGATTTGTACGCGGTTAAGCAGCCAAATACACAAATGTATAGTGGCGCCCTCTCAGGAACAGAAAAAATGCCTGCAACTGATGAACTCGACCAGCCGTATTAGAGGCTTCGACTCTTATTAATCTAGGAAGCCGTGTTTTACATGTACCGGCTGATCAAGAAGGACTGTTTAAGTTGTTGTTTTGTGGGTTTATTTGACAGGTATCTGACGTAACATTAATAACGACAAAATGGTAGGTTATTAGAGTAAAAATTTACGGCAAAAAGAAGTCAAAGTTGGAATTCGGAATAATAATCTAAAAATTAACTAAAGAAAATTCTTGAAGTGCTCCCCATTTTGCTCTAAACATAAATTAACTCTTCTCTCGAACGATTCATCGGAATGTTTAATTTAATTTGAAATGTCAAATTTGACTTGTCACTGATGCGGCTGTCAGTGTGAAGCCGTCAACAACCGGAAGTTAAGCTTGTTTGACACGATGCTAAATTTTGTAGAAAATTTGTTAGAAAATGAGAGAGACCCTCGATCAGGACCAATGAACGATCAGGATCATAGTCTGTCTTTGTCAGATCCTGATCGTTCATTGGTCCTCTCTCATTTTCTAACAAATTTTCTACAAAAGTTAGCATCGTGTCATACAGCCTTTACTCAGTTGTACCATTTAAACATAAAATTCAGCATTACCAACTTAAACAGTCCTTCTTGATCATCCCGTATAATACAGCAGGTTGTGGTACATACTTAATATATTTATAGAGCACACCTTTCCAAACATGCAACTACGAAAAACATTTTTCTCTACCTTCCTAATTACATCATTCATTCCGATGTCTCATTATTCGTTAAAAAGCTTACGATTACGCAAATTAATTTGCATCAGTTTATTAAAAAAATGCCATGATCGATAAAGCATCAAAGTGCGTGTTCACACCACTTGGTGGCGCTGTCTCTTAGCTTGTCACCAATAATTTGTAAACTGGCTTAACTAAATGATTTTATTCATGCAGAAAAGCAGATATACGGAAGATGTACTTGTGAGTACATTGTTTTTACTCATAACTGAAAAAACTTTCGACTGAATTGTTTTATTTGTTAGGCAATCTGACCGCTACTACAACGACGGAATCATGGTTCCCGACACTGACACCGAAGAAGGTATTGATAACGCTCGCGTTACCAACGCTTACGAATACACTGAAAAAATAAGAACACCAGTAAGTATGCCTGCAAGGACAAACAGTGCTTCTTCGTTCCGGACTGAAAGTGGCGTTTCTTTAAAGGAAATGCAAGGTTTCATGAGTAGTAGTCCTAGTGAGGACTACCCAAGGAAGGGCACGCCTGTTTTTTCGCACAGACAAAAGAAAGAAACACAGTTCATGCACGGTGTACCACAGACTGATGTTTGATTTGATGGGGTGAATGTTACACCGTGTAGCCACTCGCTCTGTTTTTGCCATATTGTTTCAATTTATGAACATTTAAAGCGGCGTTCTTGATCACGTGAAGTATTTTTATATGTTATAGATTTAGACATTTTTAATAAGTTTAAGTATGACGCTCTAAGTGCTATAACACCAGCTGTGTTCGTTGAGAGATTAAAGCGAAACATTCCAAGTTGTCCGTCCACGACGTTAACATGTTAATAACTAAAGTATTATGTTAAACGTGAACTATTTTATAATGTACCTATACAGTTTTACATGTTGCTAATGTTAAACCTACTTACTTAAGATGTTAGAATTATATTAAATGAACAAACATGCAATTTTTCATATCATCTAATGGCTTTACCAAAGAAAATTCAACAATTTTACACCATGACTACACAAAAAGAGTTTTCAAATTATATCATATCCATTAAAATATAACTGTACAGATCTCATAGACTTTTTAATAAAATTTTTGTACTTGTGTTAAATTTTTTTTTTTGTTTGATTCATTAATTTTCCGACAATCCTTTCCCTCTTAATATTACTTCCACTTGGCTTTAATTTAATTTCCAAATATAGAAATTATCGATTTGTTTTATAGTAGATAAACTTTCAGCTAAATTATGATTTTATGAAAATGAAAAAGACACGACGCTGCCTTGAGCAGTGAGCCTCAAGGGTTATGAAACTTGACTTGTTTTATCAGTGGCGCCCTTTTAGTAACGGAGCTCTTGCCTCCAATCCCAAAACATTCCTTCGCTACTTAGCACATTTCAGTTTTGTTCTGAAGTGTCACGTAGAACTCTAGCAAAAGGTTAAAAAAACGTTTGTCTTATTAATTACTACTCAAAAATATACCTCTGCTTTGACTCATGCTGATATACAAGAATGTTTACGTTATTTTGGTTAAATGTTACTCATCTTTGGGTAAAACAGGTCTGTTGTAAGATGACATCACTCGACTTCTATATTAGCATTAGAAGATTGCGAGATAAACAGAGATGGGAAGATACAATAAATAAGAAAAGTGAATGTGAGCGGATTTGTACCGTCGAAGAGAACAAATAAATAAATAAATTTTATTTTTAGCAAATATAACCTGTATCATAACAGGACAAATAATATCGGGGGAAATAACCTGAGAATTTGTTTTTATCTTTATGGTCGTCAAAAAGCTATTTGTGTTGTTACAAACTGATTGTCATCAAATATTAACAGGCTGTGTTTACACTCATGAGATAAATCACTAATTAAAAAATATTTCTTAAACACTTGAGGGCGTCAAAAGTTCGAATGGAGATGCGATTTCAGATTATTTTCTGAAAACACATTCAGTACATACTCACCAAGTAATCCAGTAAAAATATTTTTTATAGTGTCGAATATGTATTTTCCTTCTGCATTTTTTGACATCCATAAGAAAATAAAATTTTAGTTTATATAATTACATATTTCTTATAATTACTTACATTTTTCTCAGCACATTCTCTTCTCTTTAAATAAAACAATAAAAAAAAAACAATTGGACACCGCCATTTACAATACATACCTACTTAAATTCTTCTCTTTTTTGATTTGTTTACAAAAATCAAAATATTCAGTTTATATACGGCTTATAAAGTAAAGTAAAAAGCTAGAAACACCCACGTAATTTTTCTAATACATAATAGGGCGTATTCTGTACCTAAGCAATACGTTAATTTTTAGCGGGTGTTAAATTTTGGCGGCACGTTAAAGCCACTGGCGAATTACACTTTAACGTGCCGTCAAAATTTAACACCCGCTAAAAATTAACATATCGCTTACAGAATACGCCCTAATAACTGTTATTTATAACGTTAAGTCTCTTAGGTCAGGTCAGGTCAAAATTTAACACCCGCTAAAAATTAACATATCGCTTACAGAATACGCCCTAATAACTGTTATTTATAACGTTAAGTGTCTTAGGTCGTTTTGAATGATATTGAAAACAAGTTAGGTACATATTAAGTATAGTGAAAAAATTTTAATAAACAATTTTCAATGTCAAAATTAAGTAAAAAACCACTCTGTACCACCCTAGAATGTGCACATATGGACCAGCTGTATAACAATTTGACACCCAATCATAGTTAAGGTTATGTTTACTTCACTTCCCGTACCTTTCTTCCGCGAATTCATTTTCAAAACAAATTGAATGAGAAATTAGCAGAAATCTTTTTCGAATTTGAAATAAATTCTCGCTCATCAGGGCGCAGGCTCAGTTACATAAAAAAAATGTTGACACTCAGTGTAACTAACCGTATTCTCATGAAAATCACTGTTTGGCTCATACCAACATGACAACGTTTTGACAATTGTTTATTAAAAAATTTCAATTATAGATAAGAACTTCTTTTAAAAATACTCAAAAACAAATTTGATTTATTATTCATTTTTATAGTTGCATTTCTTGCTTCCTGGTATCGTTTTTGTGGTCAAACATACTAATCAAACAAACTGTTAAAAGGAATTATTAAAATGTTAGCGGTATTCTCAAAATACACATTATATGGGGTGATTTTTCATAAGTATGTACATATTTCAAATCTAGCCGGATAGAGTATAATGTAGTAATTCATATCCGGCGAGACGTCAAATATATATAAAAAATCACCCGGTACAATATGATCAGCAAAAATAAAGAGATAAAGACGGTTAGGGAAAACAAAACTTCTGAAAACGTACGACGTAGCTTCACTGATACTAACGTTCTTGACGAAAGAGGTTTGCGTAAAGTCCAACGAACAAAGTTGCGTATGGCAAATCCAGTCACAATTTTCTTCGTATCTATTTCGAAAATAGGGTTTTATTATGATTAATTCCCATATACATCAAACGTGCGTGTTCAGCCAATCACAGCACTTGCTTTCATCCAATCAAAAATGTTTATCGCGGTTAAAACGTCCTGCTACTCTGTCATTTGTCGAAAGTGATTAAAATTGCATGCTACTCCTGTCAGATTTTCAAATTGTTTTTAATAATTGTGTTTTTAATTACTATAAGTTTTATAAATAAATAATTAACGTTAAAGTTTGTATTGTGGAATTAATCTTGCCAAAAATAACACGACCTGATTTTTTATATAGTCTGATAAATTTCCCAATTTTCACTTAAACATTTTTGCTTTAGACAATTTTACTCGTTGAATTTGGGCATTTTTTTTAAACCCTCGAGCTAAAGCTCTCGGGTCCAACTAGAATAAAAATGTCCAAATTCAACTCGTAAAATTGTCAAAGCAAAAAGTTTTCGTAAAAAATTAGGTCTTGTTATTTTACCTTCGAATAATTTGTGTTCTCCAGTGAAAATTAATTTTTAAATAAAATTCTCATAAATGTCAAAATTGACAAGTGACAGTTTATTAAGTTACGCCGCACGTTTTCAGAAATTTTGTTTTCCATAGCCGCTCTCTTGTTCGTCGATCACGTGTTTTTAAAATGTTTTAATCTGCCAAACAAAAATGAAACAAGAATTGTACCTTATAAATCTAAAAATCTTATAATATTTACTACGCTGAATGCCTTTCTTCTAATTACGTTTCTTAAAGCTTTTGATACATGTAATTAACACTTTAATAGAAAATCAAAAATTCTAATTTATAAACAACTTAGATAATAATTCGCCTAACACCATAGTGATTAACTTTTATAATAAACATTA
Source organism: Tenebrio molitor (assembly GCF_963966145.1). NCBI lineage: Eukaryota > Metazoa > Arthropoda > Insecta > Coleoptera > Tenebrionidae > Tenebrio > Tenebrio molitor. Next base: position 3,531,399 of record NC_091055.1, read on the forward strand.
CCTATGTGAATTCAATACATAAATTTAAAAGTATCACTCTTCGTTAATTTTCGTAATTTTCAACAATTAAACCAATATTGATAAAAAATGAAGTTTCGGTGAGCGTCTATCACAAGTTCTAACTTTATTGATTTACTACTTGGAAACTAGATTTCAGATAAACGCCATTTGTTTAAGGTATTGAATATTACTGTGTAACATATTCAAAATTCAGATTTCAATCTTAATCGATCCGTCTAAAGTTATAATACCATGCCTTAAAATAAATTCGGAATTAGAGTAGGCTATGATTTTACATATTATGAAGTTGGCAACACGCAGTTTTTAAAAACAGCACAGCAGTGACATTTGACAGCATAGTACATGTGTTTATTCTGATTGTGACATAAAACTATTGATAACTGTCAGTGCTAAAAAGTCTACCAACCGTTAATAGATAAAATATATAAATCACAGCCTACTCTAACTCCGAATTTATTTGAAGGTACGGTATTATTTCTGTCATATCATTAAGACATAGATAAAAGTAAATTTGTTACTGTTCCTGGGTGTACATATTATACTACATATACTCTTTCTGGTCGAGTACTCGATATGTCCTCATTAATCAAGAAATTTATTACAAATTAAAAAAAAATCTGGTGATTTATGAAATAGAAATTTTTCAACTCAAAAAATGCGTCTTTTGTTCTTTGTGAGCATCTAATGTCCACCAAAAAAGCGTTCAATCACAAAAATAATGTTCAACCTATCACACAGCCCTTATCTCACCAGTTTCTAATGTTTTCGTTTTCGTATTGATTCTCGACGTGCCCGCAAAGATTGAATATTGTAATTTCGCCCGGTCAACTAGCTGATGAAAGGGTTCCGCATGAACACGTTATCAAATACTTCCCATTCTTCGGAGTTGGAGCTGGCACAATTGTACAGGGCGGGGCGTTGAAATTGTGAGTAGACATAAAGGTAGTATCGCTTGCGAATTTACGAGATGAACGCTGCTATTTTGACACGTTACGATAATATATTACACATCAACCGCAGTCCGAGTATAAAGAAAATTTACTTGGAAACTATTCACGGGTTTATTTCCACTACACGGGTGTAAAGTTTAATAATGTTCGCGTGGGCGCGGGATGAATGCAAATACATATATTTAATATCATAGTTGTAGGACATCCACCGGCGATTGCACCCAGCGCGGTTGCCCCTTTCTTAGCTATTATGAAACGCATCGCAAATCGCAACATACCCATTAGGTTGTTCAGTGTAAAACTACTCGCGCAAGCATGCGGTGGTACTCTTTGATGGTCAGTACCACACGCGTCTCTCGACATTTCCAAACCGCGACCTTCGCTCGCTGATCACCAAAACGCGATCGACCACGAAAAAATCATTTGGAACTGTGACCGAAGTGATCGTGATAGTGCCCCAAGATGATTACTCTGTACAAGACCATCAAGGGTACCGCCAAACACAAGAGGAAACGCGAGACCAAAGGGTAACGCACACCAATTTTTTTTCACTTGTCGAACCACCAATCGTTAATTTAATCTAACGTTATCTGTTTTCGATAGATGTGACGCAAACGTTGTGCAATTATTCAAAAATGTAATAAAAAATGAAAGTGTGAAACGTGGAGTGAAGCAATCGATTAATTCAACAAAACAAAAATTTTTATTCGCCCTAATTCACATTTGTATGTGATTAGCTGAGCGTGGCTGTTCACATGTTTGTGCAGGTACTGCCATTTAGAACCGTACCTCAGCTATTATTAAAATTCCATATCCGCGACATTTAAATGTGAAGGTAGACCCATCAAGTCGAGTTGCAGGAGAATTGCAAATAGAATAATCGTTGCCGGCGGAATCACAAAATTTTCGTACTAATAATTGCGGATAACAGTAAGAACGCAGTTAGAAATTACAGGAGATTCGCGACCTAGAAATGGATATTAGCAACAATTAAAAATTCTGGCGAACTGTATAAAAGTGCTAATTATTACCATTATCATTTCAATAACCCACATGCGAGCCAACTCAATGGTACGGTATAAAAATTATGTAAAATTACAACACCGAATCGTCTTAATCATAAATTCATTTTCAGAATTCTGTAATACGGGAATAAATAAATAAATACATTTTTGTACTTATTCGTTCTGGGCAGGTTTTTTTTTTATTTCACGCAGATTCTGATTGATCGTTGCCGACAGAGAAAAATAGAAATTCATATTAATTACGGTGAAACACGGCACAACTGGTAATAAATAAATTTGAAAGCTATTTGTCATAGACTGTTGCTCAAGTAGTATGAAGCCGCACACTAACAATTTCTAGGTGGTTTAGATAATTTATTGGACCAACATAATAAGCGGAGGTATAATTATCTGTTTTCGTTTATATGGGTCGAGTTTATGATAATGGAGGTTTTTAGTTGAATACGATTTCAATCGAGCGAGACTTTTTGTTCAGAGTTGCAAATAAAGATCTAAAATGTGTTCAGTTCTTTTCATGTGAAAAGGTGTTAATTGTGCCGACATAGTTTCCTCAATCGTTTTAGATGAAATTAGATTTTACACTCTGCCGAGGAGAAAAATTTCTTCGTTGTACATATTTGCTTAATCACAAAGTCGTCCAACATCGCATCTGTGAGATAGTAATACAACAATCGATCTAATTATTTCCACGTGTTCTAGCATTAATTTTCGTGTGAATAAACAAAAACGACTTTAAATATTCAAATTGTAGAAAGAAATGACCAAATTTAAATATATACACATATTTTTAAAAAATTAAAAACTGTCTCGTCTCAATAATGTCAAAAAACAGACGATAATAAAAAAAATTAAGAACTTAAATTAAATTTTAAGAACCAAATACATAATTAATGTCATCGGAAACCGACTTATCGCGGAATCAGGCGATTCAAAATCAAAGAAATATCTTTTCGAGAGGATTTCCCTTGCCATTCAACGTGGAAACGCTGCAAGCATTCGGGGCATTTTTCCAGATTCCGCAATATTATCGGAAATTTTTGTATTATAAAACAAAAATGTTTATGTAATTATGTTATTAATATAGATATTTCATATTTTAAATACATACTTTGTATTTGTTATAATAAGATTTTGTTTTACTCTTTGTATCCAGAAACACACTGGAAATACCTCAGAATAATTAAAACGAAAATGACCTGCAGATATTTTAGAAATAATATAAATATTTTGAATTTTTGGACATTGCTTAATAATAATTAACAAACCAAAATAATATTATTTTAAAATTACAATACCGGGTGTCTGCGTTAAAAGTTTGAAGGAGTTTATCTTTGGTGTCTAGAACACGATAGATTATGATCAAACTTCTTAAGTACCTTTCTGCAAAAAAACGACAGATTACAAAGGAAAGTGAGATATTTGATTTTAAAATTTAAAAAATGGAATATGTAGGTACATATTTTTATCGAAGGTAAAATAACAAGACCTAATTTTTGATCGGATAAATGTTTCAATTTTACGAAAACTTTTTGTTTTGACAATTTTACGACTTCAATTTGGGCATTTTTATTCTGGTTAGGCCCGAGAGCTTTAGCTCGAGGGTTTAACCTTTGAATAAAAATGTCCAAATATCAACGAGTAAAATTGTATAAATCAAAAGCGTTTAAGTGAAAATTGGAAAATTTGTTTTACAAAAAAATGTTTTAATGTGTTGAACTAATTGGATTAAAATTATGAAAAACCCTAAGAATAAATCTTATACATATTTAAATTTATAATAGGAGTATGTAATATTTTTGATAAACCCATATTTTTATATTCATTTCTCCAATAATAAATAATAAATTGATGCTTTTTTGGTTAGATGTTTGTGCCATTAACTCTATTAGACGACCTTGAAGAAAAATAAAAATATATTTTTTTACCTTTCTGCAAAAAAACGACAGATTACAAAGGAAAGTGAGATATTTGATTTTAAAATTTAAAAAATGGATTACGTATTTTAATCAAAGGTAAAATAACAAGACATAATTTTTTATCGGATACATTTTTCAATTTTACGAAAACTTTTTGTTTTGACAATTTTACGACTTGAATTTGGGCATTTTTATTCTGGTTAGGCCCGAGAGTTTTAGCTCGAGGGATTAACCTTTGAATAAAAATGCCCAAATATCAACGAGTAAAATTGTCTAAAGCAAAAATGTTGAAGTGAAAATTGGGAAATTTATTAGATACAAAAAATTAGGTCGTGTTATTTTGACAGGATTAATTTCAGAATACAAACTTTAACGTTAATTATTTATTTATAATACAGTTATTAAAAACACAATTATTAACTGTACACTTATTAAAAACAATTTGAGAATCTGACAGGAGTAGCATGCAATTTTAATCACTTTTGACAGATGACAGAGTAGCAGGACATTTTAACCGCGATAAACATTTTTGATTGTATGAAAGCAAGCGCTCTGATTGGCTGAACACGCATGTTTGATGTATGTGGGAATTAATCGATTAGAAAAATCGATTTGATTAATTTAATACCAGCAAAATTTCAAAATGTCAAAATGGGTTTGAGAATCGGCTGTAATAGTGTTTTAATGTGTTAATAAATGGTGACCGTATTGAACATTTAATTTTATTAAAATTAGGGCATTTAATACCCAATTATTTTGAAATTGCAATAAAATTCTTGTTTTTTTTTTTGTTACTTGTTATTGTTAATCTCATAATTAAACATATTTCTGCTTTATTTAGACTTTGAGTGCTCTATTTGTTTGTTTTCATTATCTAATTAAACAAACATGATTTTTTTAAATCGATATTTGATTAAAATTTCCAATTTTTAAACATCAAAGTCAGATACATATCTCAAAAACTTTTTTTATACAGACAGTAAAAAAGATATTCTCCATAACAATTTGGCATTAAAAAACAATCCTTTCATGTTATCTTATTTTAAAAATGTACGTTATATTAGTTATTTTGTTATTTACAACACAAGTCCTATTTCGTAAAAAAAATATTATTTTTTTGTAACAGTCCAGTTTACTCCTTTGAAATAGTTAAAAACATCAGCACAGCAATATAAAGGGTGTATTAAAAATGGCGCATAATATTTATGTCACGAGAATCTACGTTGAATACCAAACAAAAAATTCTAATTCGAATTTGGTCTTAGATGGATACTTTTTAAATTATTATGAGTATCAAAAATGATATTAATGACAATCCTATTATTTTCTGACTTTAATCAAGTTCGAAAAATAACTCTAGCTTAGTAAAATTTATAAACATTTAAAAAAATTAAATTACAACTACACCAATAATAAAAATGGTGAAATTAGTGCTGGAATTTATATTTTACTTGTTGAGTTATGTGTTATTGATGCTATTTAACTGTATTTCTTCATTAGAATCGAAGCAAATTTCCAAGATTGGTAATAACTCCATGAGCAGAGGGTTAATAGTAAATTGGTACTAAAGTTTTTTGATTCTATTTCATCATAGAATCATGTGATGTAAATGTATCCGCCATTTTAAATACACCCTGTAGAAGTTATTATTTAATTTTTTCTATTTTTGTTCAATATTCATACAAAACATGTGTTATTTGTGTAACCATAAAATAAATAATACATTTATAGAATATTTTTATTACATATTAACAACACTACTATGCTTTATTAGAATATTTTGCAAAAAAGTCTTTTACGTAAAATTATGAAAAACCCTAACAATGAATCTTATACATATTTTTTAATTTTTGATGAACCCATAATTTTTAAATTCATTTAGCACATTTAGCACACGAATGACTGATATTATTGAATTTGTTTCATGGCTATTAGATTATTTTCAAATTTAAATACAAATCGTCAATGTCTATTACCAACCCACGCAAAAGTCCCTAGTCTAATATGAAAACTGGAGTAGCCAAAATTTCAGGAATTAGTAAAGCAAGTAGATAAAATACTATATTACACTCGTTTAATAAGACGTATTATCACACTCATTCCATTAAAGCTCCTCGCTACGCTCGTCGTGCTTTAAACACATTAGTGTGATAATAAAGCGTCTTATTAAACTCGTATATGTACTACTATTAAATTTTCTTTTTCATACACCTGTGAGAAGAAAAAATTCTAGTAGTACATATATTTTTTATTAGGTACTCAAATAGAAAAACATTTTGAATTCAGCGTTTGATAAGTAAATTGCGAAAATGATGATCCGTTGATAGATTAAAATCAATAAAATAATTCACTTTCTAGACCGTAGGAATGCGTACATTTGCATATCTAATTACCAGTTAAAGCAATAATTTTTGGACTGATGGTTTCCAATTTTATTGCAACTTAAGTACAACATACACATTTTACACCATTACAGTTTTGAAAGTTTTTGGCGAGTACTTGTTAAAGATTCAGAAACATTTCAGCTATGGCCATAAATTTAATATTATTTTTTAACTGTAGAAAGCTTCCGGAAAATATAAATTAAAGTTTTCACCTTAATAAATTGTATAACCTATAAACATTTCAACCGCGAAATAATTGCAAAACTCAAATGAAGAAAAATTACTGTCTTCTGGCTCTTTATTTTAGATCATCCAAACAGATAAACAATCTTGTAGAATTCTATTAGACGAAAACCCGCCAGCCAAAAATACATCTACATAAACTACCTAGTTATACTCTCATGTTTATTCATATTCTTGTTCCGTAACGTGGGGACAATAATTTATTTTGATATCTCACCCATGGGAACGTGCTACCTCATATTTCGTAAACAATTTCGTCCTATTCCCTTGTTCCCGTCTAATTTATGAATTTGTTGTAAGCTTTTACACGTCGTAAATTTCATCTGCATCCTGTACCATCTCGAGATTTTTTCTTAATTTGGAGGCGTCCAATTCCCCCAAACCGCGAACTATTTCGACAAACTCGTTTTTTGTTTACAAAATGATTCAGAAACGATTTGAATAATCCGACCGGTGGGAATTATTTTTAAACAAAACCAGAATGTCTTTGTGAAACACGAGCCCCAAGCTCTTGTATACACAACTTGGAACTTAACTTTTTTCAACCAAAAAAAAAAAAAACCCAATCACGAAATAAATTCGTTGTATCAATTCACCACGAAGTGCTCCCGCAAACACATTATTTTTTCAGTGACCGTTATTAATCGGAGGCGGTGGTTGAAATATAGAGGCCCAGTAAGAACTCAATTTAGAGAGGCCACCAGGTTTTTTTGCAACTGGAATCATTCTCGCTGTATTAAGAACGGTGAATTTGAAAATTTATTGTGCGGGACGCGAAGGGCGTACAAGCATCAGTTATGACTTGTTCTTTCGAACACAATTTTAGACCCGGAGGTGAGAATATACCTGACGTATGCACATATCGAACCCTCTCAAGAATTCGATGGTCAACAGCCGCAATCATGCCCCAAGAATTTAATTGCATCTCTGTCTCGATAATGACGAAAGTGATTGAATCATTGACAATGTTGCAATTTAAGCAGAGTACCGGGATACATGATGTTATAAAAATAAATAGAATCCTTTCTGTCGTCTCCACTTTTATTTTTGTAACCTCTAAAACCTGTCCAATTTCTATAATGGTGACCATTAAGTCGACGTTATTTTGTGCAAGAAAAACAAGTAAAGTCGTGTTTAAAAAATGCCGAATCTCATTCCAAGCAAAAGTCTTGCAGAGCGCTAATTTATAATATTTGCGCGTTCATTTTATACTTATGTAAATCTGGAAGGCGACATACCAGATGAATTCCTGCACCGCAGTATTTTTCACCGGTGCCAAAAAAATATTTTGTGGTAGGTGGAGTATACAAAATCTATAATGCAGCACAGTGAAGCAATGTACGGCGCATACAATACACATGAATAAATAAAAAGGGCATTGACGTGTCACATACCTTCAAAAAATTTGAACGTGTGCCATTAGAATGCTTATCTATCCATCCCGATTCTGTTAGTATTCCGTCGGTCAAGCTGATGCAAATCGCGCAAATTTGGAAGATTAAAGAACTTATTGTTTGCACACGGACAACATAAACTCCAAATGTAAACGATCTGCAGTAGATGTCGCATATTTTCGAGATGAAATCACCAGAGTGCAATGCACGTTTTCCGATACATTTTCGAACAAATCTGTGATTTACTCGTGGATGATTTTGTCGTGGGCGTCGAGCGTCATCGTTCAACTTCCATCATCCAGAAATTCTAAAAATACCGGATTCGAGGATTCTTCTACGTCTTAATCATCGGTGGTAATGTAAAGGTCGCGGGCAGAACTGTTCATTGTGGAAGGACGGTCAACGGTTTCCCACTCTAATAATAACAATGTTCACACCGGCATTTTTCACAACGTGAATAATATTTTCAACCGACTGACCTTTCGATGCGAACACAATACTGATAACGATGATCCGCAGAAATATTTTCGATCATCACTCCAGCAGCGACCAACAAATAAAGCTTTAAGGACCTCGAGAAATTTTACAATAAAAAATATTGGTGTGTCCATCAGGATATGTAATTCCTTTCGATGCGACTGCGCTTAACGCTTTGATCATAATGTTTAATACATAATTATAAAGCTCTTTGCACATGTTTTATGTGCGGCAGTTAATTCGCCCCGCCAAGAGCTTTCAACGTCCCTATTCAGTCCGCACTCACCTCCGTAATTAGGAATCTCTTCGTATCTGGAGTTACACGCATTAGTCCTTGAGAAATGGTTGTTTATTAGAAATGATTGCCACTATTTACATGTAATACAAACAGGCTTCTATTGTAGAACGGCAATATCAAAATTAGTTCCACTACATATCCTTCGTAACTAGCCTTGTTCAGAAAGCGAATCACTTCTCCAGATTGCATTCTTTATACGCCGCAATTATAGCAGAATTAACGCAACTGAAGGATCCCCAAGAAGTGTCACTCACTGGTTTAAGATGCTCCACGAATCTGTCACGCCACCGATCAAATACACTGTCCGCAATTAAAACTTTTACATTTGTTGTACAATTTAGCACAATATTTTTTGCGAGGGATTAAAAAGATACAGCGCTTTTGATACCGGTCACGTAATGCCAAATCAGGTGAGTATGGGAGTCACATGATTTGACAGAGCGACAGCATCTCTTGTCTTGTTTTCTACAATTGTGGAAACTGGCAGAGTGCGAGTTGCCAAAAAGTTTGTAAAAATGAAACGAGTTGACAGTAGTAAATGTATGGACATTCCTTTGCAGCAGCAGACACGGTGTGCAGTCCACATAAATCATTGGCTGTTCCCACTAAATTTAAAATCCCATAATTGCATAACGACAAATAATTCTGAATCTGTTATGAAGTGATAAAAATAAATTTTGGTTTGGGTTTGGTGCAGCGTTTCAAAATCAACGTTGCACAAGTAGAGGATGACACACTTTGGAATTTTTGTTGCGAGTGTAATTGTTGATAATTGCATTTCAGTGTGTAAATAAAATGTTGATTGGTGGGAGACGATGAAGCGTAAAGGCCCTAGAGCACAAGATAATGATTCTCCTCGTTTTTGGTCGCGTCGGCTCTAAAACCACTTTCACTTAGTCCAGTGACCAACTTGGGCAAAATCCTACCAGTTTTATGTTCATTACCACATACCCTAGAGGGTCCGATTTCTTCAAACGTAGCCCAAAGAAAAATGCACTCGTCGATTGTTTTGATTTTTTTCCAAACGCGCATTCTTGCCTTATAAGCGAAACAATAAATTTAAATTGATACTTTTGATCTGTTTATCTCTGCAAAAACATTTCGCCTTGCTCTCCAATAATATATACCAAAGAATATGTGTCCTAATCGAAAACTCGTTTTGAAGATGTATCATGCAAAAAAGACAAGTACTCGAGTTCTTTATGTAGGTTTGTGCGTTGCGTTGACCCCAGATATTTTTAAGCACGAGCACTTGCACTTTTCAAAAGCGAAGAAAAAAGTCCTTTTTGCAAATTTATTGGATTTAGTCGCGCGTTTCGCACCGTACGATATCAAGTTCTTCGCGACGTGTTGATTTGTGATTCGATCATTTATTTTAACGAAGTGCTAATGTAAGCTTGAAACAATTCCGTTTACCAAATTTATATGCGTTAAGCCCTAAATCAACCAACAGACTGATTTACATAATTCGACCAAAAAGGAAAACTCCGCAAATGCTTGATTTATAAATTGCTTCATTAGTTAAAAGTGGCTACCAGCAGGGCAGAATGTAATTCGGAGATCGTAAATTATAAATTATAACGAAATGTAAGTACCTACCCACTAAATATAAAATACGGGTCCAGTTCAGTCTTCAGTTCTTCCAGGAACATCACGTGAAAATTGCGCTTTCGAAGCTCGCTCATAAAATCAGGTAACAGATTTTAAGAGTACAGAATGTCCAAGATATAGTGCAATTACGGCTTGATTATGTCACAACGCTCTATAAAATATTTCTCAACTGTTGTATAATTCCTAACTCAGTTAGATTAGTCTCTATTGTATATCCTCACTAAAAAAAAAATACGTTTAAAATCCATGTCTGGAACTACACATAAAAATATTTTTTTGTGTTCGTTGTGAAAAGTGGTGTACCTATTACTAAATATATAAATTTTTCAGTTTATATTCCTAACTTGACATTTGTCGTAGATAACCTCAAAATTTACAATTAATTCATGTTTTCAAAAAAAAAACGAACACGAAAAACGTTGTGTGCACCTCCGCCAAAAAGTGCCTTTTGTCCTCGCTCGTTTTCAAGTCTCGGCTCCACCTCGACTAGAAAACCCAGACTTGGACCCACCCGGAGCCGACCCGGAAACCACCCGGAGCCGATCCGGAACCTACACGGAGCCCACCCGGAAATCACCCGGAACTCACCCGGAGCCGACCCGGGCCCTACACGGAGCTTACCCGGAGCCGACCCGGAGCTCACCAAACAGTAACGCTAGTAACGGGAAATACATACATATATACAAAAAAACACAATGTAATTTTATGTTGTAAACAATATACTGATGATAAATTGAAGACACCTAAGGTCTATTTTTTAATCAAAGAACCACAATACCGCAATTTACACCCAAAATAGAGTTGACAACATTGTACACTTTTGACATAGGGTAAAAAATCTCATCATATAAAAATTGAGGTTATCTCTATATTAGTAGCGCAGCAGTTAATAACAACTAATAACAACTAATTTGAGAGTTTAATAAATGTCTTACTTTGCGAGGCATTTTTATTAACACGTTCAAATTTTAGCTGCGAGTTTGCGTACTTTCAAGGACATTAAAAATGACAGACGTTGGCTGGTATAGCCGATAGATATCATTAAAGTCCCTTAATTTAGTAAAATTTTATATTTACAAACCTAAATCAACAGGTCGTGGCAACAAAAATTAATAAAATCGTTTGACGAATTTTTTCCATTATTTAAAACATATGATTAGATCCAGTGATGATTTATTTTTTAATCTATAAAAAAGATTTTTTAGGCATCCTTAATGAAACCGGTAGTTTTACGTACTAACAAGCGGACGAAAAGTAACTCTTTTTCGGACGCTGACCGTGGCGCCATCTGTTGGTCTGTTTAGTAGGTAGTTAGCAACGAAACCGACAAAACCGATCATTGTCCTGTCATCATAAATTATGTAAATAAATAATGCTATTGCAAATTGTAAATTTCTAGTTTTGTTGGCAGGCTGATAACAAATATTATAAACAAAATTGTTAATACATACAATGTATGTATGTATTAATAAAATTATCTATTTGAAAAAGGTAGATACAAAATAAACTTGTAATTTTTCCAATGATGTCTTTTGCTTTGTAGTTCGCGCGGTCGCCTAAGAAATTTAATATGCACCTCTGCCAAAAAGTGCCTTTTGTCCTCGCCTGTTTACAAACCTCGGCTGCGCCTCGGCCAGAAAACTCAGACTTGGAAAAAAAAGATGCACTTTTTGGCCTTGATACACAAATAACTATTTGAGACTAATCAATCATCACAAAATCAATTTGGAATTTTGAGATTATAAAATGTCCAATGATACGAATAGGTATACATAGTGCAATAATTATGGCTTGTATGGTAAGTTTTTGGTAAAATATTTTGTTAATTTACAGAACCTTGTTGAATGCTTCTCGATTTAGTAACACTTGTCCTGAAGTATGTAGTTCAAAAATGTTGTAAAGCACTGAAGACAAGCAAATAATCATGCTGTATCTCTGTGAGTAGTGTAGGTACCAGTGCGCGAGGAGCAGAAATGCGTAAAAAAAGAAAAGGAACAAAAATCCACCGCACAGAAAAACGTGAGTCCTTATCTCGGCCATAATTTCGTGGCGATGTTGAAATTTTTCAGAAATGAAAAACCGCCATGTTCGACGGCAAAACGCCAAAGATCTCATCGACGTGGATATAAGTTTGTGAAATTTTTATTGACTCGCCTTGCGCGAAGAGTACAGCCGAGAAGAGTTGTTTATGACGAGAAACACGAAGGAACAGTACAGTGTTAACAAGGCACGTAATGTTTATAAGTTGTAGTCTGATATCGAAGTGTCGCGACAAGTTCAAAGATTATTCGCGAACTCAAAAAAGACCAAACCAAAACTCTTCACCGTAGAAAAATCATCGCCCTGTAGGAGAAAATGGACATCAGATTAAGCGCAAGAAATACCAAGGAAGATTTGCCAACTGTCAGGACTCCCACACGTACGGTGTGCGTATCACATTCAATTTGGAATTTATTAAGGATTTACTTATAGGTCAAACCACCATCTTAATTATGCACATCACGTCGTAAATGCTGTAAAGAGCGAGTTAATAAGAATTCTTCGCTGAAACTTAATCTGATATGTTTTTTGTGTTAAAAGCCATGCTTAATTTTGCAGTCGCGGTTTGGTAACGTTTTTGTCAGTTAATTTGGTTGGAATTTACATTTTAATGAAATTCGTTTCAGAAAATTACCTATACAGGGTGACACAAAAAACAACGTATTTCATCCTCACAATTAAAAGATTTCAAACGAAATTTGCCAATAATCTAAAATTCAATTGGTGATTTTTTAGTTACACTAGAAATGACCGCAACTAAATTTCAAATGACACACCCGATTTTCTTTCATTCCTTTAAATATATTTTTTCTCACAAAACAAGCTTTTCTTTGATTTTTTCAAGTGGATTGGAAAATCTTGGAAGTATAATTTTTTGTGAGAAATTTGTCTTGTGGCCAGGCTTATATCAGAAATCTGAAAAAAAGTATTGCAGCATTAGCGTCAATTAAAATCTTGTCCGTGACAGTCAATAAATTAGAAATTAATAATTGATCATTATGAATAAATAATTACATAATTACTTGTGCCGAAAAGCGTACCTCTATAAATTAATAAAAAAGGAAGTGAACCAGTTTTGGCTGTCGTGAAACGTATGAAAAATATTACGCCACTTTCGGCCACACCGTCGGAATGATAAAAATTCTTTTTTGCAAAATTGCCATAAAAGAACCACCGAAAAATGGCGCGGCATTGTAAATTGCATTTTGACGCTCTGTAAAAGCTCGCCTTAAAAGGATATGGTGTTTGACCGTTGTATTCTTTAAGCAACTTTTGTTTTTGTTTCTCACTTGTTCACATTTAAAATACAAGTTTCAGCTTCCCATCAGTTACTTTACTTACAAGATTTTTTTCAGCGACCTTTACAAACACTCGTGTAAACACGTCTCTTAAAAATCAGTTGTTTTTCATTCATAAGTGATCCCTCTTTGTTGGCACGTCTATAATTTTTTGCAACTAGGAAATTGTAAAACACAAGTTTGTAATGACGGTGTCTGGTATTTCTTCTCAGTCGAATAAATTTTTTGATCTATCGCGCGAGCTAAAAATATTTGTGAATAGTTTAGCAGTTTTTGTCAAAGTTTCGGTTCCTTTGTGTTAATAAAATGTTTAGCCTTCCCAGAAAGCCACAGTATCTCACTTCTTTATTTCAAACCTTTCTCTGCGAAGGAATTCAAATCGTGCAACACCTTGAACTAATAAATTGAATATTAAGATACAAATCGTGGCGGCAACAGTTCCTGCAGCGCAGCAGCACAATTGAAAACGTACAAATTCGAAGTGGCAGCTTTTTACAGATTTGCGCTTCCCGAGAATCGACCACTTTCGATTTCGCACCGCGTAAATCGAATTTTTGTCGAAGTGGCGTGAAATAGCAACAAACAACAAAATTTCGATTGTTGTCAAATTTGAGCGTGTTCTGGTCAGTCGTGCGCCAGTTTGCGTGAGTCCAACCGTTCCGAGCAGGACCTAGGTGCGACAATTAGTGCTGGCCGTCGGCCGCGAGATGTCGAGACAATTTCGATATAAAGCGGCGAAAAGAAAGTAGCTTGATTGCCACTTACCTTGGGAACAGTTAGAGCAGGGAGAGATAGGGGACTAACCCACTTACTTGCGACGTCATAATGAGCCTGACGTCAGGGAGTTTGCGCGCGCCGCCATCGAAAGTGCGCTCCAAACCGAATGTTTTCTTCGTTCTGTTCTGTGGTAGATGTGTTCCGCAGCGCCGCGACGGTCTGTCGTTCGTTCGTCGCGTGTGATAGAATTTGTGCACGGTATGGATTTTGTTCGGTGTGGCTAGTGCAGTGGTTTCGACCGCCAAAATTGGATTACACCGCGTTTTCAACTCCGGTGAGTTGCGACTCCGACACCGACCCACAGAAAGTACAAAGTATTGTGGCACTTTCTTACACAGATACATATTGTATAAATATTTATTCGTTCGCTCTGTCCACTTCTCGGTACTCGTTTTAAATGCGAAGTGTTACACCGAAGAAATGTTATACTGATGCGCCCGTTGAATTTTAATTATACCCGTGCACGACGACTTTCGAAAGTTCCAACCTGTCACCCGATCGAACCCAAATTAGGCACAAATCAAAATTATTTTTCGCATGTTTGCTCGCCTCACCGCTCGTTGAAGTCTCCGACGAACTCGCCTTTCCTGGCCGTGCGACATGTGCTACACCAAATTTTTTATCAAATCTTGTTCACTCTCGATCGGCGAAATGTCAAACAAAACTTCTCGTTGTGCTTGAAAGGCT
Source organism: Tenebrio molitor (assembly GCF_963966145.1). NCBI lineage: Eukaryota > Metazoa > Arthropoda > Insecta > Coleoptera > Tenebrionidae > Tenebrio > Tenebrio molitor. The sequence goes on from NC_091055.1 coordinate 3,546,520, forward strand.
GTCCAAGGTCCGGTACTGCATAACTTCCAGTCTGGTACTTCTGGGTGTCACAGCTGGTAATAAAAACGAAAAAGAAATCTAGATAATCCTGCAAACGTATTGTACGGAGATGGTGGTGTATTTATCTGACGGATGTTTCAAAATGATGTTTTGTGTGAATCAGGGACGTAGCGGCATCCTTAATGCTGTGTAATATCCTAGCAATGCAAAAGTGTCAAAATGTATACAGCATTTCGTCAAGTCTGCGTCATGTTACGGAGCATCTCACACAATCGATGTGAGAATCATTTGGTACCCATGCTGTTACCAAATAAGAACTGCAATTCGCCGTTAAATTAACATGACGAAAGAAGTTGTACGAAGCTCTTCTTGGGACAACTGCAGTGTTGACCGCCCACCTTTCGTCGGTCAATTTTTGAGAACAATTTTGACTCGAGGGTAAATGGCGGATGCGCCTCTAGCAACTCTTGAGCCACCAAATTTTTACGTACAGTTGTGCGACCACGCACTATTTTTGTATACAGGGTGTTTAAAAATAATTTCATTAAGGGGGTGTTGTGGTCGATCAGAATTGGAGTCTGAATGAAAATTAGAATCGTGAATCTGTGTCTGTCCCAGAAATGTGTTTGTCTCGAGCGCGACTTGTCTGTGCCACTGTGTATCTAACAAGGCTAGCTTAGGTTTCACTCGTTTCACCAACTCTCTCGTCTAGAAATATACAATATATGATGTCTATCGCACTTTCAAACTTAAATACTTCCAATGTGTTCGAACATGTGGCAGTTCAATCGATAAAACAAATTTTACTTAGCACCAATTATATCGGTGTCGGTGAACTACATATAACTATTTCGGCATCGATCTCAAATGCTCTCCGCAGATGGACTTCGACGTAAAGTGTTAATGCTCCACCACTTTCACTGAAATATAGAGCCGGTCAATTAAAAATTTGACCCAAAGTGTTAATTTCTAATCGCGGAAAAAATGTAATGCTTTCCACTCGATTAAAATATTGAAACAAAGGTTTTTTGTGAACTGTTCAAGCAAGGTCATAGAAACCGATCGAAACGGTCGACATTGATTTCGATCAGGAAATAACACAAACAGTACCGACAAATTCAGTTTATTCAAATCCAACACAATTAACATCTTTGTTGGCAGGTTGCGTCATTTTTCGATGCAGTAGACATGTTCGTAGAGGAAAAATATCTGTTTGAGGTAGTCAATTCGTTTTTTCAAATCTGACAATTTGCGGATGCTGTCGACGAAAATATAATGTTCGTTTTTGAACTGTCTCAGGTTTCCAACAATCGCGACCTAAAACCTCGCCAATTAATCTGGTTCGATTTTTCCAGTTCACTTTGTACATTGTCACCAGGTTTCAGACCATCGGGACACGTTTCCTGAACCAGTCGTTTGCTACTCTGGACTGTTATCAGCGCCATCTGCAAATACTCACAATTCAAATAATTCCAGTAGACTGAAAATTACGCTGCCAACCTGAACTAACATGTCTTCAGGAGCAGCCGCGGCTTCTGCTCGCATCATCTTCAAGTCGTCGTCTATTTGCCGCTGGTCATCACCCGGTTCGTCTATTTCTAGGATGCAATTTATACACCCCGTGCCGTCATCCACTGCAAATTCATTTTTAACGCGGTCAACTCCTACCGGTCAACTCACCTGTATAAGTGACTCTTTTTCGGTGGCTCGATTGTGAGATATGCGAAATGGTCCCGCACAAATACAAACTAGAGAAGTTAACGTCTTTGACGACGAACTTGTTGTCGACTTTTTCAGATTTTAGCAAATCTTTAATCAAAAACGATTTTATACTTGCCATAACAACGTTTCGACCAATTAGGAAGAGGTGTCATCTGTTTTCTCTCCTGATATCCTGCTACCTTGTGAGCCAGTTTCCAACTGCGATTAGAGGTTATACGTATCAGAGAAATTATCAAACCTGCGCCATCTGCTATCACGAAATTACAATGGAGTTGGGTAATGCAGACAATGACTGGACGTTTGAAAGGGTCGATCAATAAAATTGTGGAAATATTGATTTACGAAGCATCGTTGTCACAAATAAAAACAGAATGAACGCCTAATGACCATAAAATCGCAATAGTGTTTGGAGAAGCACAATCATAAAAGATTTTTATACCATAAAGGGTCTGTTATTAGTCACGAGTAAAGGGTACCACAAAGGACAACAATAGACTCATTATTTATCATAATGGAGTGCAATTTTTCCCTACCAGTAAATACACCCTGATTCCAAAAAAGACAAAAAAAGAAAAAAAAATGATATAATAAAATTATTTACAGTTACAGAATTATAGTACAGTTTTATTGTTATATAACACACAATTAAATAGTTTTACAAGTACGCTATCATATTACATAAAATATGTGTGCGCTTTATTTTGTCACGTGTAAAATAAACTTATACCCACACATTTGTATCTATCTACAGAGGAAACAAAAAGTTACAGCGATCAAGTTTATACCGAAGGTAATAAAATATTATAAGCATCAAATACTTTTGCACAATTGAAAGCCATACAAATATTCCCTATTATTTTCTTTAATCGGGCAACAAATCAAATGTAACTAAAACCACGTGTTTATGCATTGTGTCTTCCGAACTCGCCCGATTTGAACCCAGTCGACATTTCTCACTGCAAAAAAGACCTACAGGTCTTAAAAAATTAATACATATTTACAACAGTCGAATAAATTCAGATTAAGCAAACAATAGCGTCTCATGCACTTTTATTATTTTTAAGGCAAGAGACTTGTACACTCGGCTCTGTTAATGCGACGCTGATGATATTCGATGATCACAATAAATTCTTTAAGCTTCTTAGATTTGTCAACGCTGCGGTGCAGCCCAATTGTATTGTAATGAGAAGAACTTTTGAACAGAGCTAGAAAATGTTTGCAATAAACGTTGGGAGTAGGTTATAATTAGCTGTTTTCATGCAGAACATCTTTAAGAGTTGCACAATATAATTATCTGATCCCTGCGTGTATCGCGACCTTCGGTTGAATAAAATTAAGCCACCCACATTTTTGTGTATACGGTAAAAATCCCATGTGTAGACCGTGATGAGTCAGGAAAGTGGGAAATTTGAAAAGTCACGTCAATTAACAGTTATCGACATTCAATAACCCGATTGCATTGTGCGAACAAGTGAATAAACGTCATATGCCAAACCAATCTTTTTGTTGTTAATACCGAAATGTGCTGCTGGCGTAAAATTGTATAAAATTATTTCGTCCTTCTGGTAGGTTGTTATTATTCCGTGGTCACACCCGTTCTCTTGACAGCCAAGGAATTAAGGCATGTTTGTACTTGATGGAAGCGGAATGAAGAATTTATGTACGGTTATCAGTGTAACGATTAAATATAACGAGAATTGAAGCTTCAAGTCATGACACAACACACTCGCCGATGCTTTACATCTCCCGATCGATCGAGGAAGTCATCTGGACGATTTTAGACAAAGTATATTATTACGTAAACCGCTTTCTCTTTTCCATACTCCGAACACGGGATGAGGCTAATCGAACTGATAAAAACGATATTTTTTAACGCGATTCTCGGAGAACAATCCGTTAATAATATTTTTCGACGCGTCACTATCGAAAAAATGTCAACGCGTTTTAAAAAAGATTCACGATTTTTATGGTGGATTACTTCATTATTTTCATACAATACTCCGCTCCAGTGTTTTTATTCGGTTCATGTTGGGAACATTGCGGCGTGCAAAATTACGTTTTTCTAATAATAATTAAATGGATGTTTTTAAATAAGCGATCAGTAGCTAAAAATAATTGTACTTACATCATCGGCGCGTTATTATTTAATATTTTTCTTTTTGCAGAATAGCTCCTCTAGCTTTGCCGTTGCCAGATACACCGTCAGAAATGGTTTCTCGTCGCAGAATTCTGTCAAGATCACGTGACGACCTCCACATGGACTCCACGTTTCAACCACCGGAAGACGAAGAAGACGTTTGGTACCAAAAAGACAAACTGTACAAGGTGAGCAATTGACGTGCGTCACGTCGCGCCAAATTGTGAGAAAAATTCCAAAAAAGTAGGTGCCACCGTTAAGGCTCTCCTCCGAATGCTAATAAATCTGTGGGCACTCGATTGCATAATTTCCAGCGGTCCCCAATTACGCAACGGTTATGTACTGTGAGCATTAGGAACTGAGTGCGCTAGGAGGTACTGATGGTGTGAATGACATTTAAAAGTCAAATTGCGCCACGGCGACTCGATGAAAATCATGATTCCTCGTTCTGGAAAGCTTCAAAGCTCACAAAGCTTTGGTCCAGTTTGTCTCTGAATGGGCACTAATTATCACGCGCAAGTTGGTAGCTTTAAAGGTCGATTTTCACCGCGCTGCGAGTCGTCGAGTCAAAGGCCAGCGTAGAAAGTGTTCAAAACGCGATTGTCTTTCAATTGTCTTTCATAAATGTCAAATAAAATATTTTTGCGATTGTGCTGCACATTAGACAAACAAATAAAGACTGGAATCTAAAAAAGTGAAGATTTTTATGTTTCGGCGGAGTGAAATATTGCCAACTTATCAATTCTGATGTCCCGACTTGTTAAAATTTTATTATCATCGCAGGTTTGTAATGCAAAATCGAAGTTGTTGTTGCTACAAATTTGAATAACAACAACAAAGCGTCCATAAGTTAACTGTAAAATTGAGCAAGTAGGCGATAATTATTTGAAACTTGTCTGTCCAAATTTGATCCTATCGTCGGGCTGTTAACGGGTCTCGATGTGTCAAGTCATCACGTGAATTATTGCAGATTTCAGGGAGTTTGTTTATTTGTGGGTGGTACGACGCGACTATTGTGACGTTTCGCACCAGTCTGGTCGGCAAAATGTCCGAAAGAGAACCGCCGTAAGTAATGCTTCCGTCACATAGTGTACAGTTCCGGTGACCCGGTGTGAATAAAATAATAATTAATTGTTGGAAGAAAACGTTGCCAAAGTACGAGTCGTTAATGCTTTGACCTTTATTTATTCCACTCCTAAACGTATTTTAATTGGCTGGGTGTATAATTTTAAAATAATTACAATATAAACAAATACGAATTTTGATTGTCACTGGTTTTGTGGCAAACCAGCAGAAAATGCGTTAAATCGCTTCTAATACGGCCGCAATTAAATTTTCATTTCGAACAGACCCTCGGAGTTTATTGAACTATTACACACAATAAAGGCGATTTTTTATCAGACAAATTAATAAAATTACTTGCTATAATGTCGACGAAATTAATCGAATTTTTTCGAAGCGGCCCGCTCTTTTTTTGGCGAATATTATTATTCGAAACCACTTAGTGCAATTATAAACGCTCATGAAATCTCGTTATGAGGCAAAATTTGAAAATTTTTTTCACGATCGCTCGTCCCATTTACATGCGGGTCTGTGTAACAAATTTCTCTCGCAACAAATTATCTAGTTTAATTCCTCGTTGGGGAAAAAATGGTCGACGTTAATAGCTCACAGTGTAACGAACCGAGATTGCAGGCCTACAGTTAATTTTTTAGCCATCTCAGTTTACTTATGTGGAGTTCTACAAGCTACCAAATTGAGAACTTACGGAGGATGTCTTAATGACTTTACCTCGAGTCGTGAGTGTAAACTCGAGGGTGATGTAAGAAGAAACCGTTTTACGAGAGAAGAGACGAATGTTTTGTCAAACGGTGACGAATCGAAGACAATCGATTATGATTTGAATATTATTCTGCAGGTTCCATCGGTGGATATTTTATTTGGCCCACCTGGTGGACTGCTTTCTCTCTGCGATAATTAAAAATTAACAAGACGAGAACCTGGATGCTAATTGTCCGCTAATTATCCAGACGTACCTATTGTAACAATTCAGAATATTTTCTCTCAATCAGAATTTCACATATTACATTATTATATAAATTCCAGGTATTCCACACTTATTTATGAGAAACAATTATTATTCTTTGGGCGTACAAGGTTGTGCTAAAAGTGGAAATTCCTTTTGGTGCCCCGATGAAATCAATGCACCCGATCAAATCTTACTTCGACGTGCAGTACAAAAACGCAAAATTAATTCATCCACTTTTTGTTCGTATCTATTTTTATCGACTTTTACAATAATAGACCATAAAAAGGAACACGATTAAAAGGAATAATTAACTACCAAATTGCTTAATCTATCGCGTGTCATGTACCAGTTTCATTTTAGATATCGACTCGTCAGGTCCATTGTCTAGTCTTGTCGTCATCTTGAACTTAAAGCATTTAATTATGTGACAAAAATGCGGTGCATCAGATTGCGAGAGTAGTGCATTAAACATGCATTTTTCCGTGCGATTTCTTATCACGAGGATGATCCACGAGTTGAATGTAAAGACTAACCTGACCTTTAACCTCTTCTTCTGTTTTACCGCCTAAGACTACCGATGGCACCGATAAACCGGAATGTACTCCGGTCTTAACACTACACTCTCTGACATATTATAACAATTGCGTGAAATCGCCTCACACGTGCTCATTTATTGCACAAGTATTTCACTTTTTATGGACACGTGTTCCACCGAGACCACGAAAAATCAAATTCAATTTGGAAAATCTTCACTTGAGTTCAAATCTAGGCTAAACAATTACTAGTGGAAGAGTCAGTTCTTGTACCTGCTACTCCATCTGTTAATTGTTTTGCTGCACCGAATGGTACTCCTTTCTTTTCCCGCGTTCCCGCAATTTAACAGATCTGTTAAGGTAATTTTTATTTGCACGCGAACTGGCAAATGATGCTAATTGTGAAATTTTGGGAACGTCATGGGCAAAGAAATTCATCCAACAAAGCCAAAAGTGGCATCAATGAAATCGTCCAGAGAAAGTCACGTTTTGGTTGCACCAGGTGAGCCCTCTTGTACTCGCTCTCGTTACGAATTTAGTATGTCCATTATTGAGTGGCCGGACAGCGGTCTTGACATTTGCGGAGACCCTGACGACCGGCCAAACAACTTTCACAAGACGTCGTATAATTTAAAACAAATATTTTGATTCCCAATAAGATATTCACCGCTATTGTTTGAGACGTCCCGCTTAATTTCTCTGCGAGTGGTGCTTAAATGTAGCGTCCCAAGACGACCGATCAAAATTAACATAAATTTGAATCTACACCAAAAGCGAATCTGCAAATCTCCATCGGGCGAACTGTGATCGGTTTCTTAATTAAGCAAGGGAAAATTTGCAAATGTCAAAGACAAGTCTTGAGCTTTTGACATTTTAAATGTTGCAAAGGTTTATCTATCTGTTCATCGTCTGTACAAATTACGGTAAATATCATTTATTAAGTTTGAGTTAATTGTGTTCATGCTCTACCTACCAAAGATCGATCAGTCCGAACGGATTTATATAATTCTAGTCGACTTTCTGTTTACTCTGCAATTGGCGTGACCCACATCAGAACCACTCTGTACATTTTATTACCGAAAAACTGACAATGGACCTGAAAGACGTGAAGTCCTATCTGGTGTAGGTAGACTATAAATTTGATGTTAATTAGAATTGCATAATAGACTTCTGTTTTGTCATCGAAGGCAAACAGTGAAGATGGCACAACTTTCTTTTCAAAATGTGAGGGTTATGATGTAATTAAGTATCGGTGTGCAGCTATAGATAAAGAAGTAGAGTGGGAGCCAATATCCGTAATAAGAATGTCAAGGTTGGTATAATGCCATAGTGTAGATTTAACTAAGATTATTAAGCGTTCCAAATTGAATCATCTTCGCTAATAGTTTTTACGCCAGATACAGTTAAGGTAATTGCAGAAGGTCCTTAATGTGCACAGATCACTTAGTGTTGCTATGCTACGTAAGCAACACGATTACGCCTTACGGCATTTTAGCCGTTACAGTAACGTCCTTGTAACAAGCGCTATGCATTCACGTTCGAATATTTTCCAACATACCTTTCTTACTAGGGCAAATCCGCTTGACGATTTCAAATTACTAAATATTCTCCTGAGCATGAGTAGTGCACAAATTGACTGTCCCACGTGAATTTACCCAATTTTCCTAAGTTTCGTAACGATCTGTGAATACACCTTGCAGTGATGCAAGTTTCTGCAACTCCCAGACGTGTTTCGATGAGTCGATGTCTAAATTTTTGACCACCACCCACTGTACATTTTTTAACGCAGCAGGAGTTAAGCTGTTTGCATCTCTGATACTGTTACAAGGTCGAGGTAACGACTAGAACATGTTCGCCGTAGTCACCGAATTGTCTTCCTCTTGATGAGGCAAAAAATCGACAGGTGCTCGAAAGAACTATGTAGTACGTTTGGGTGCTCTTCGTGTATCCGGAGAAATTTTCTTTGCTGATGACGCTTTTTATTGACGATTGAATTTGAATAATTCGGCTCAAGCGCTCCACTTCCAAGCAAAAAGTCGATTCAATGCCGTGAAAGTAAAATTGAGTGTATGGTTCTCTAACGAGTAATTTGTACGCCGATGAAGTTTACGGTTGTCTGATCGGTGGTGGGAACAGAATCGAAACTCATTTTAACATGCGAAACGCACTACTAATTTTCGACATGACAAAAAGTTATTTTAAAGAGGTCGTTCTTGATCTCCTTGCATGTCGCATTTTGACACAGGTTTTTATTATACTTAACGATCATAATTTTTGTAAGATGCGAGACCATATAAAGAACACCGGCTCGAAAGTATTTCGTATGATCTCGTGTACTTTGTCATGAAAATGTAAATTTGATTTATTTATACACGCAGAGTCTATAAGAGTTAATTCTTGCCGAGAGGCTGACTGGTTGCTCTTGTTCGGACCGCTTCAAAAGTACAAAGAGTACCAAGAGTACCGGACCAAAACTGTTGCACACCGACTCTCTCAGTACACTCGATCTAGTACTAGTCGCTAAATTGGAAACTGGAAATATAAAATGTATCACAGTTGTTTCACAAGAACTGTTCCCATGTCTACGAAGGCCGCTTGTCCTTTTAACGTGTGCGTCAAATATTTACTTTCAATTTATAGTGGAACACAATCGGATCATCAAACCACACTGACTAGTCCACGCTGCGTACTAATCACTTTCCATTCATCTCGACTAGTACGTCGTACTAGTCAGTCTGGTGTCAATATCGCAACTTTTGAAAATTTGTTTTTCTACAATTGCGCAACACAAAGGAAATGTCACCTGTTTCACATGAAAATCAAGTGTATTTCGTCAACATTAATTTAATTACTCCTTTCACCAAGCTCCCAAGTCTAATCAAAATTTCAAATGAACGTAATGTTTTTAGTTTCTCTTATTAAAAAGGCGTTTCAATCTGTTTTGTGTCGTTTTTTTCGTTTTATGGTTTGGATATATTTAGTTTCTCTACTTTCGCTAACCTTATTGTTTTGCTGCATTCCTGCGTTAGCAGCACTGTTACTGCAACTGTCCGACAGGTTGCAAATCGCTAAATATCAAATCCCGCGAGATATGTCGAAGGATGTCGTGAAAGTTTCTCGTGACCACGTTACTCATCAATAGACGACTAAAATCTTTCATGAAAAAATATAATAAGAAGCGAGTCCCTATTACGAGCATGGGAGTTTTCTACGTAAGATTTTACATTGTTCGGGAATTGTGCAATAATCATTAAGACGTAGACACACTCTTGTCGTGAAAGTTGCCCAAGTTAACAGAATTTGACGTGAGATTGAACCAATTCAAAGTATTCTTCGTAGGCGATTCAAGAACCGAGAGTCGACGAGACAACCGCAAACCACCTCGGTTATTAAATTACTTCGACCAATTAAGAAATTGGGAAAAAATGGCACGCTTAACAGAGCAAATTGTAGATTTGAAAGAAAGTTGACGGTTTTGAGTTATCACCAGCGTTTAGCATATAATAAAAATTTTTCGTCGCCGTAACAAAACTATTTCGTAACACCTTTCGACATAGCATCTAAAGAAAAGTGTTGCTGCACTCGGTTATGTTATGGGTGGTATTTTATTTTATTTTGGAACAATGCGTCCATAAAATTTTGTAAATAATAATTTATCGCTCACAACCTCAAACTGGAACAAGTGTTGTATAATGCCATTTAAATTGTGCAACGATTTATTGAACTGTATCCCTTTCTATATCGCCCCTGGTCAACACCTATCACTCTACATCTAGTTCAATTCGGAACATGCGTTACTCGAGAGCAAACGCAAAAACGAGGTGTTTTGCTTGACCTCACATGCATTATACACTCGTCTATGACAGACTTGCAACTGCAAGCCGGTTTGGTAATGGTATTAGTAGGTAATGATGGTTAACTGTTAACACGAAGTAGTCTAATATGTGTGATGTTCTAACTCAGATTATTATGCCTAGTTTTCTTAGTCATTTTCATATGTTCTATGCATTTTTTTTCAACAAAAACCCGTATTTCTACCAAAACATCAAAAACAACGTTGAATTTGACTTTTTACCCTTATTTTTAACCCCTAACTTCTAACTCAGATTTTCCAAAGAACATCATTTTTTTAGGAAAATGAATCTATTTTCAAGTGTTAATCGTTGAAGTTTGTTGAGTTTGAAAAACAGCTCATTGAAGTCTGCTCAAAAACACAAAAATTAAAAAAATTACCTGTTTTTAGACCCATTTTATCTATTGAAACATCAAAAAGAATAGATTGTAATATAAGATTCGATTTAACAGAAAGACCTAATAAAACTATTAAATTAAGAGAAAAACAGATTGATGAAATTAAAAAATATAAAAAAGAGAAGAAAAAATATTGTGATATCAAATTTTCTCCAACACAGATAAGTGGATTTTTATCTGCTTTAATTCCTGCAGCATTAGCTGTAACCAAAGCATTGGGATTACGTGCAGCTGGTTATTCAGGTACTAAATTAGCTCAAAAAGCCTTTGGAGATGGTATAAAAAAGAATAAAAAAAAGACAAAGAAGCCAAAGACATATGGACAAGGAATAAAATTGATAGGAAAAAGTCTGGCAACGCCAGCGTAGAGGCAAAGCCGAAGTCAGGCTTAAGTAATATAGAAATATCTGATATTATGAAAAATGAGAAGAATTTTCGAGGTGTTTTTGCAATTAACATGTTACCAAAAAAAATTGGAAAAGATGAATCAGGTATAATTAAGCTTCAACATCTAATTGTTTTTCGTATCCCACCTCCACCCGGCGGCACGGCAATTTTGCCGGAGTACATACACTATTACGGATATTACTATCAAGTAATAGTGCAGTGCTTATCAACATAATTATTATTGTTATTATTATTATTATTATTGAATAAGTCAACTAACAGACTACTGTCCAAATAAAAGTTGACTAAAACAAGAAAAACATGAACAGAATTCAGTAACAGTCAGCTACAATTATTACTACTGTCCCATGTCTAGAGATAATACTGAATGAAGTGTTCATCAAGCAAGCCGATGCAATCGATCTAAATTACACATTATAACAACCAATATACTCGGAAGTGGCATAGTATGAAGATCACAAATGTCGTTAAAACAGTTAAAGATGGAACACATCCTGAACGAAGGACAATTATTAAGAATATTTGTATTAGCTCTAGGAACATAGAAATATCTATGTGATCTTGATGAAATCTGAGGGACACTGATGAACACACCATTCAAAAGAGTGGAGCAGTCTACTTTATTATGGAATAATTTAAAGAGGAAGGTCACCGTATCAAGTACCCGTCTAACTTTGAGGGGGGTAAAATTAAACCTGGAACACAAGAAATCATAATCAACACCAACGGGCGGATAAGTTCCGTCTTCCTTAAAGGAGAGATAAAGGAGAGATTTGTGTTTTATAGAAGGCAACTAGACATAAAAATAAGATTTTGATAAAAGGTATATAAAAAAAATAATTATTAGTAAACTAGTGTTGGCTGTTTGGACGAGCACGACCTTAATGAAGTCAAACAAGGTTTTCAACGCGTATGTATGTATGTCCGAATCATTGAACTGGAAGGTTTGAGAAGTAATGGTCTTCCAGGGTGTATTTGGCGCCTATACTACGAATTAAACCACAATGACACCGAATTACAGCAGAGGAAAGATATTCCGGCGCCTACCCTTCCGAACAATGAGAAAGCATTGAAAAAAATATTTGAGGATATTACGATGATGGCTGGTGTTTTGGGAATGAAAGTTGTACGAAAATTTACAGGAAAAAACGAATGTACTGCCGCTGTGGAATATTCCTCGATAGGTTGTCAATGTGCTAGAAAGGATTTTAAAATGGCCACTGAGGCCCCTCGTAAGTGGCCGAATATTACAGAGGAGATACAGGAAGTACAAGTCACATTATTGCAAATGAGAATGTAAAGGATTTATTATAAATTGTTCATTTATAGTTGTTTATTTATTTTTTATTTAAGCAATAAATTAAAAAAATTTATTAAATAACATTTTTAATTTACAATGCGAAAATTTCCGATAATAATGCGGAATCTGGAAAAGTGCCCCGAATGCTTGCAGCGTTTCCACGTTGAATGGCAAGGGAAATCCTCTCAAAAAGGACTTTTCTTAGATTTTGAATCCCCTGATTCCGCGATAAGTCGGTCTCCGATGACATTAATGAAATCTATTGTTTCTTTGCACCAAGGGCCTAAGGTTTCAAAGGCTAAACCTTTAAATATGTAGTTTGACGAAATAATTGAACTATATTTGTTATGTTTGCAATTGTTTACTTTTATTTGGGTTTGATTAAAGTATTATCTACATATTTGCGTTTTTTTTTGTTTACTTGGAAAACTTTATAACCCTAAATTTAAAGGAGAATGATATCTATAATTCAATTTCAAATAAATAATCAAGTCTTTTAAATTATTCTTGGTAAAGAAGAATTTGAGTTGTTAAAAAAATTATCTCGTGAAGAACAAACAATATCACAAAAACAAGATGTTCCAGATAATTTTTAAAACAACACTGATTTAAGTTATTTCAAATCAAAAGAAATTAGTAGCATTTTGAATTATGTATCTTTCTTTTTCCTCTGACATTGATGGTTTTCTTAACAACTTTAGTAGTCTAATAGTGTAACTTTTTAACTCAGATTATTACGCCTAGTTTTCTAAGTCATTTTCCTATGTTTTATGCATTTTTTTTTTCAACAAAAACCACAGATTCAGTTGTTACGTCTGGCTCACATTTTTAAGAAATCATAAAAAAAACTGGGTAGTTTTCCTTAGTTTTGGCAAAAAAATCTGACTCACATTTTAAAAAAAGGCCATAAAAAATGGTAGTGTGTATAAAAAATTGATGTTTCAATAGATAAAATGGGTCTAAAAACAGGTAATTTTCTTAATTTTTGTGTTTTTGAACAGACTTCTGTTTTTCAAACTCAACAAACTTCAACGATGAAAACTTGAAAATAGACTCATTTTCCTAAAAAAATGATGTTCTTTGGAAAATCTGAGTTAGAAGTTAGGGGTTAAAAATAAGGGTAAAAAGTCAAATTCAACGTTGTTTTTGATGTTTTGGTAGAAATACGGGTTTTTGTTGAAAAAAAAATGCATCGAACATAGGAAAATGACTAAGAAAACTAGGCATAATAATCTGAGTTAGAACATTACACATATTAAACTACTACACGAAGTGTGTTAAGGATGTTTCTATTTTTTCCTTCTGCATCTCGTACACGCTTTGCACGACCACTTATCGCGGATATTTCTGCCGATCCGAGTGAAATTTTGTCTTGGACCGCACCCGAAGGCGTTGGTAATTCCCCGACCCCGCGAATTCTATTAAGATTTTGCCACTCATTCAAGCGACAATTGACTTTTGATCCAATGTGTTAGTCGAGTGGACAACTTGGACGAAATGATGCGGAACAGGTGTTCCTTTCAATGTCAATTCCGTTGAAAGCTGTGACAATATTTTTATTCCAGGACCACATCCAGGAGGTTTTGGACAAGTGGACGCAGATTGACGACGAAATCTGGGCAAAAGTGATCGTTTTAGAACGAAATCGGAGGGTTGCCAAAGCGTACGCGAGAGCTCCAGTTTTGACAGTAAACGGTTCCGACGACGGATTCGACGGTTTCCGGTAAGTCTTCTAGAGATAAGAAACAATGGTCTTAGATTTCGAAGGATCACATCAAACGTCGGACAAGAGAAGATTTCACGCAACTTTTGCTGCAATCCACTATCTGTCCGACAATGCCTTCGAAAAGCCATAACAATAGTTATATTTATATCACGTATGCAGTAGGTTACATTTTACAGCGCGAGGTTTTTAGTTTGAAACACGAACGCGAAGCGGGTTGTATTAATTTTTTTGGCCGACGACCCCCAATAATTTTGCAAAACGTGTCAACAGACTGATATTTGATAAATGAAATGGCAGAAAGTTTTCTACTATACCGATGACCGTCACCTGTGTTGATTATTTTTATTTATTAATTTTTCTTAATAGGACTTGAAAGGATTTGATCATTTATTGGATGGAGTATTTGATCAAAACCCAAAGTAACATGTTTCCTAATTTTGGGAACTGCGGTTTTTTTTAATCTGCACCGTCCCATTGAATCAAAAAAATAATCTTCTCGATCAAAATGCAAAATACATACTTTTGACCTTTCCGATGCAGGTGTAAAATCTTGTTAGGTACATAAAATGGGTATAAATATATTTAATACAATATTATATTAATTAAATCACAATTTATAGTAGATAAATATAAATACCTTTCAAATTTTCGCCTGTAGTAATGCTACTTATCCACAAAAAAAACGCTTATGTTTGTCGCCCGGAAATTCGTGATATGTGACTTTTGGATTGGAATTTAAACAAGAGGGGATACAACGAAACATCTTTCAAATTATTGCTACGCTATTGCTATCAAAAAACAAGAATAAATAACGCACTTCAATTTAAACTGCACGCTATTTAGCTGTCAGTGAAGTGATAACTAGCGCCACGACAAAAATTGGAATTACTCGATATTTTGAAAACTTGCTTATTTGGCAGGCTTTTATAATCAACGCAGGCGACGCCGATGACTGACATACTTACGATTTACACCACAAGATGGCGCTATCAAACTTCGGATAAAGACAATTAAATTATGTCCATTTTTGGAAACTGAACGGATCAATAGTAACGATATCTTGTCTTAGAATAAATGGACTTCATTTATGATAAGCTAGGTTTTTTTGAAGGTCCCTAAAAGCTTAAAATTTTCGGATTAGTGTACACACTCCGATAGTATGGTTATGGTGTAAAAATCAAGATAGCTGTTCAAAATATGTCAATTAGAGTTTAGGAGGCCAAAAATATGTCTTCGAAAATACGGTCAGGGTGTATTAAAATTCCAGGTGTTGTTGGTCGTGACAAAATGCACAGTTGCGTTGTTATTTATGTTGGTCAACACTTTTTAGTCATTCTATTGCCCCGATCTTGTCGCCGGTTTTAACGCCGTAAATTGATGGTAGCTCCGTGTTAAAACATCGGAAAATAAATCAAGAATTATGGTAAGGTCAGTTTCCATTCCTTTGTGGCTGTTGACAATAACGTATGCTTGATATTACCTCTTGAATAAACGAGAGCGCAATGTGGGTGCGAACCTATTGCAAAACACTCGTTCCACCAGCGCTTGCCACCAGATATATAAATAAGCCTTTCTAATCGCTGCAAACTCGTGACAATTTACAAAGATCACAAACGTACACAGAAAAATAATATTTTAGACGAAAACAGCGTTGCCAACAGCCAGGAGTCTTGTTCTTGATTTGGGAGCTCGTTCGATTCAAATCTCGTCTGCAGGTTATTGACAACTGAAGATAATTCTCGCTCCAATTTTACCACAAAATGATGAATGAAACGGATACAGCGATGTTGAAAGCTAAATGGGAACACGACAACGATATTAAGTGGTACTACTGTCCGAAGATGATGAACTCTCATTAGGTGCCTGAAGATATAGAATTCACATAAATATGCACCTCCTGCGAATTTTGCAACACGCAATGCTAATTTAGAACATCTGCTAATACCCTTTTTAAACACCGCCTAAAAAAGACCACACGTTCTTGGAAAAAACTACTTTTCGGCGTTAACAAATCGATTGCAGGAAAACGCTCGTGGACCAACATTAACAATGACAGTGGCTATTCGATTATTGATGCAGCACGAATGTGTGCAGCGATTTATAAAACATTTTTAGCCTGACCCCTCATGTAGAAGTTCTGTTAAAATGACATGCTCATTATTAACAGTAACCATTTAGATGTTCGCTCAACTTTTCATTAATCATATCAAACCAAGCACGGAGAGAAGAATTTGAGTGACAAAAGGCGAAGATGTGAAGTTTTTCGAGTGGTGTCCCAATTAGGCAAGCAAAACAGCGTAAAGATCGCTAATTAAATTTGCAGAATTAATGCGGCGATAGTTATCTTAATTCAGGCGTGTAATATTTGATCAGCCATTAACTTATTACCACCCACCCACAAGATCAGTTTAATAAACCGGCTCCGAGAAATGCGTTATTACTTTTTTATCCTCACCAATCAAACGAATGCCCCATCTTAAATAAAAGGTTTTCGATGTTGTGTCAACGCAAATAACTAATGAATTTGATCCGGCCTTGACACTTTTGTCGGCAAAATCAGTTTTCCCGTGATACTTCGCAACAAATTGTGGTTCAGAGCAGTCTCCTAAAAATTCGAGTGATTCCCGATCATGCGTTATTACGTTATTATTTTTCTATCACGGCATGCAAATCAAATTGCACGATCAATTTAAATTGGGACTGATTTCGTTTAATCACCAATTACGACCTTGCCTCGCGTTCACCTTGCAAAATTGGGAAATTACTTTTCCACCGAGTTACGGAAAACATGAGCGACTCGACTACTTCACACCACAATTTTGAATTTATTCAAAGTGGATTTTTTTATTTTTCGGCGGAACGTCTCGAAAAAAATCCGACGTTGCTCAAGCGTTACCGACAAATGCCAGTTTCACAGATTGATGATCAGCAATATGTGGCAACGATGATTCACCGAACATGCTCCATTTCTAACGAAATTATTTCAACCGATCGAAAACGTCTCAGTCTAATTTCAATTTCTCCATAAATGACTCGCTTCCGACCTTCGTTAGTTTCCATCCACTAAAAAATATATCAGGTAGTGATTGCCGATATTTATGGCAGCACTTCTAATTGCCATCGGTCCGATGGATCGACAAACAAGTTTTTTGTTTTTCTCTTTGGTCCGACACTCGACTGTCTTCGTTAAACAAACTCCTCGCAAAAATTTAATTACGTTTGATTGGTCACTCTTTTTATCGAGATTTGCAATGGTAGAAACCTTCAAGTGGTCGATTTTTTGGCAGTCGGTTTGAAAGTGGCGAGAAAGAATTCAATCAAATTTCCCCGCAATCAACAAAATCTAAAATGAATGTTAAGGAGCGGTTTAATAACATTCAGACATTCCGATGAACGTTTAAATTTCAGGTGTAACGTGATGAAATGATTGGAATTTGAGGTAAATGATATTTTGCTATCTTAACTACGAACTGGGTGACCTTCATTTAATGCAGTTATAATTAGATATTGAAAGTATTGTTTGTCTTCGTACTTTATGTATATTAAATGGATAACGGGACTTGATAGCGGAAAATTCTTTCGTGATTAATGTAGTTGGCAAGCTCGTTTCGCCACCCCCGCTTTCATATTACAGCATCGCCTTAACGGCCGAACCTAAATCAAAATTTCCAATTGCGGCACCGAGTCGCTCATTTTTCATCGCAACCGTAATATTAATCAAAATGTGATTTTCAAAATTCTAGACTCGCACCAACTAGGCCAGTTCTGCAGACTTGTTAGAAGTGAAATACGAGACCTGCCTTATGCGAATTTATTAATGAAAATGAGAGGGGGGCGTGCTTGATTTTTTGAGAAGCTGTTTTGGCTCAGTTTTATTTATGGCCTCACCAGACTCAATATAAGTTTGTTCTCCATTAGGTCGTGATTGTTTTTCTCACAATATGTCAATAGTGACAGTTTAGGACCACAATACGACCAATAAAAATCGTAAGATGTCAGGGCTTGTTATTTAGGATATATACCGAGTTCGCTGGCCAAAGACGCCTTTGCAATTACACAAGGTCGTCTAGTCTGGGCAGATATTTTTACCAAATCCCGTTCCAATAGGAAAGTGTTAAACGGCCTTAATCCATCACGCTATTCACATGCCAGGCAATAACGCGAAGACTTCCGAAATTCCCCATCAAATACGAGACAATCAAAGCGTGCGAGGAGAGTCCTTTT
Source organism: Tenebrio molitor (assembly GCF_963966145.1). Classification (NCBI taxonomy): domain Eukaryota; kingdom Metazoa; phylum Arthropoda; class Insecta; order Coleoptera; family Tenebrionidae; genus Tenebrio; species Tenebrio molitor. The sequence goes on from NC_091055.1 coordinate 3,564,850, forward strand.
CGGTGTCCCGGTGATCGGGTGCGTGCGAGACATTACTTAGGTGATGTCGCCAACTCGGCAAGGACGCCTAGATTCGCCCGACAAATTTATTCCTGCTCGATATAAAACAGCAAAAAAGGACAGATGCGTGCTAAGAAAGTGTTTAAACGGCTGAATTCACTTTGTCCCAACTGAAACAACAATCCTGGCGTCTCAGGATCATCTCCTACCGTCATAAATCATCCATTCGGTTTTTATTCTGTTCATGAATATGCCACGCAAAAAATTGATATGATCTTGCCACACATCAGATGTGTTCTTCAATCTCGCCAACCATTCGGATCGTGACACCTGCAAACTGGATTGTTGCTGAGGATCGCGAATATTTTTGCAAGCTGATGTGACACCAAGCAAAGATTTTCACCGGGAAATCCGTCACGGTGCTCGCCCAGAAACTCACCACTGTGAGACTCGGTACCTAGGTAAAGCAATTTATATAATCGAACTCTGTAGATCGGCATCCGTTCTAATCACCTCAAGGTTGTCTCTTACTTTGACGCCTACCACGTTGACTTTCTGATGCTGTAATTGAAACACAATGAACTGTAGGGAACGCCAACAAAGGAAAAACTGCAACTGTACTGTTGACACAATTTGTAAAAGGCTCTTTGATCCAAACTTGAATAGCTTAGCTGCGCCGCTTAATATGAGAAACAAGCTACCTCGCTTGAAAAAACGAATTTACGATACCACCATTGCTCAACTGGTCTTACATTACGTCAGTCTGGTGGACTAGATCAACACTATTAAACTTAACGTCCTTTCCTGATTTTGCCACATAATTTATCAACGTGGGCAGACGGCGGCAGATACCAGCACGGGCACACCCAAAACGGTGATCCATTTATAGTTTCGTTGTTCTATTATGTAACAAACACGAGACTTAATTCTACTGTTCTAAGGTTCTTTTGCTGGCGAAGACGCAACGTCATTGCAGGCGCCAATGACTCCGAAGGAGACAATAAAACACACATGGAAAGACACCGCGTGTACACACCAAGATAATGATATGTGAGAATTTACGCGAAATCCTAGAACAATAAAGAAAGTTTTTATCTTGGGGTAATTACATTAGAAAACGAATTTGAGTCAGCTTTTTGATTTATTTTCTAACGCGACGAAAAAAATGTGCGAACGATAAAATAAGTTCACAGATTTGTGCTAGCAACATAATTTATAGGCTACTCGATATTGGAATGACTTTTGAAACAATTGTAATTTATCTTGTACACCTTCACTGTCGATCTACGGTCAGGTACTTGTCTTTTTAGTTCTTTTTCAAAGTGTTGTGCATGTCATCTTCTCCATATGTAGCTCATATAAAATAATTTATAAGAGCGAAGCATTGTTTGATAATGCTGGCTCATCGTAATATGAGACAAATTTATCAATTACCGTAAAACAATGATACAACTTTACAACAATAAGTGTAACAAGAGCGACATCTGTGTAAGTCGCAAAATATCATAAAAACAAGACGAGAGCAAGAACAATGCGATGTCCTGCTGCAGCAGAAGATGCGGATTAATGATTATAATGTTTTGTTTTAGAATTGGTTTGTGTGGCTTCGACAATCCAATGCGAGACCAAAAAACTGAAGAATTCAAAAGGCACATCGGACATGTAAGTATATTGGTTGTTGGAAGTTGTGATGGGAGTTTGTCAGTTGTTGGAGTGGCGTTAACTGTGATGTTTTGCAGGGTGTGAAAATAAAAATGGACGACGCTGGAAACATTCTCATAAAACGAGTATCAAAATGCAACGTTTATATCAAAAACACGGGTCAAGATGACGAAAATGCGATAGGCAATGAAATTTTAAAACTTGCAAATTGCGCGTTAGAACCAGAAAAACCTGTAAAGGTAAACGCTCACGGTAGTTGGTGGAGCGGTCTTAATTTTATCTGATTTGCAGCTCTTTGACATGAAGAAATTTCAATCAAATGTGAATCGTGAATTACGCCGAGCTTATCCCGACCGACGAAGATTAGAATGTCAATGTTTGAGTGCAATAGCTTTCGTCAAATCCGAACCAGAACTGCTGGAATGCCCTATTTGGGTCCTCATTATAAACGTCGTCGCCATGGACATGCTAAAATCGAAACTTCCTCCAGGTACGCCCACGTCCCTCTAAATAATCCGTTCGGTTAGTTGTCATTGCCAAAAAAAACCACCATCTCGTGCGTTCATCCCAACGTATTAAAAGGCCAACGATCTAGCGCTCTCTCGAATTCCGTCATTTTGCAAACAGCATTTTTTCAAAATTTACACTTTCGCTCGTTCGCGACGAGAGCGAAGATTTTGGAGTGGGCTGACGTGCTTTTGGTTCCAGTGCAACGCGTGATGGACATCAAGAACAGACCACGCATCCCGATTCCAGATGAGGATCCCTACAGCGTCGCTGGCAACGGTAGCGGATCATCGGGCAGTTCAGGTTTCGCGGGGGCGGGTAGTGTCGCCGCCACTAGAGAACAGCTCCTTTTGCAGAGCCAACAACACGCACAACGTCGCAGCGAGAAACCACCTAAACTACCACCCCGCGAGAATATGTATCCCCATGACATACCTAAGGTTTGTTTTTGTTGTTTATTTTCTTGCCAGCATAGCAGCCTTTGTACGCCTACAATCATAATAAACACATAAATTTCTAAGCCGTAATAGAATCTACATGACCGTTACTGAATAGATGCTATCAATTTTAATTATTGCCGGCTAACTGTGTACAACCACATACTCCTATTCTATAAACATATCTGGAGAGACGTAGAACGCCAAAAAAATCAACCGGGATTAATTATTTAGCCGTTTACGACAGGACGAATCTAATTAGCCAAAGCACAATCCCAGATAAGACCAAGGGAATTCGTTTCAGTCTTCACTCGAATTGATAGGAACGTCACAGTTGGTGGACGACTGTATCCAAAGACTTTCCACATTGTCTTTTTGTTCAGAAGCAAGCAAATGTGAGGCAATCACCGAAAACATTGACTAAAATGAAGATGTTCTCTGTAACAATGGTTTGTGTTCTAGTCGATCCGATTCTGATTGCGCTCTGCTTCCTCGTTGTAATTATGTAATTCGCTAAATTTTGGAGCGTGGCTCGCTTCCAAAAATATGTGTTCCTCGAATATTTGCACGGTGAACCGTGACTACAAATCGAACTGCAAATTCCCGTATAATTATGCACACTCTAGTAACCCGTTTAATTGCTCTATTATTTATCGAAACGCATTGAGGCACTAAACGGCAACGAAATTTTTACCGGAGAAAGTACCACCTCGTTACAATTTTCCCTTTTACTTTTTTTACAGCCCGATTACGACGACCACGATCACGACAACAGCAGACTCAAACCGTTCCCGTCTTCGCGAGGCAAAGAAAAATCAAAAGACAGCAAAAAATACGGTGAGTAACTTTTTGCCCAGAATTTACATAATAGAGTTCGCAGGATTCGCCGACAATATGCATTACGTTTAATTTGTTACGTCTATACGCCACTTTCTGGTGAGACAAGTCGAACAAAAAAAGTAAACATTCTTCATTCAGAGTCTGGATTAGCAGTGCTGAACGGTCTTTGAGTCGGTGTTTTGATGTTTGCTTGCAGATGACCCCTATTACTGCGGATTGAGGGCTCGCGTTCCGAATTTCGTGGCCAAATCCAAAACGAAAGACCCGGTGGTACCGTCCAAGAGATTTTCCATCAGCCAGCAACAAGCGCCGCCGCCCCTCCCCATGATGCACCAACACCACGTGAACCCGCACCACATGCACCAACACCCGATGTGGCACACCAGAAGCTTCGAGAGCGGGATCGGTAAGTGAATTTTGGTTTTTGGCGCATGTAAACAAACGGAGACGTTTAGATTCCGACGCTGTGGAGTCGCCCTACAACCAAATCTACGGAAGACTACCGATTCCGACGAGGGCGTACATACCCAACCAGACGCGCACCATGTACATCGGAGAGTGGGACTAAAGTGTGTAAATAGATGAACTGATTGACGAATTGTTGTTGGATTCGATGTCCTTGGCATGTGACTGATTTGCCATAATTTGTGTGGGGTCGCAATAACGAGCAAATTGGTCAACATGCCGTCCCAAGACTTTGTATATCTCTATATTTACTGGCACTTTATTCTACTTTGATACTGCCACTACTTTGTTTATAGACTTTTTATAACGAATTATTCTACTATGTAATATTTTATACCTTACACCTTGTAAATAGTTACAAGATACTTAATTTAAGTAAGTAAACTTAGTAATCTATTTAAAATACTCAGCTATATATAGTTAGTCTGTTAAGTGTATAGTATTATAGTAACAGATTTTTGAACGAAAATGTGATTACATTACGTTACAGTCATACATGTTTATACGCAGTACTACATATTTTTGTAAAGTAATTTTACAAGTGTATATGATATTTTTGTAATTTATGCAATAAATGGTGACGGATGTGAATAGTCGAGTCTTTCATTCTTCCAAGTTATTCCTGGAGGGTCAACGACACAAATAACGAAGAATTTTCGCTTGGCGCCCTATCAAATTCATCAGATTGCCTCTAGTTTGAGTCGGTTATTGTGTTGGAGAAAATAAAAAGCAGAAGAAAATAAATACGTCAGAATCGTAAGATATTGATAGTTGTGGTTGTTAGGATGAGGATGTGCATTCAATTCAGCGATCTTTACAAGGACGAACCGGCCGAACCGAAACTCATTTATTCAGCGGCTACACCCTTTGTTAAAAAAACATACGTGATGAAACACGAAATAGTGATGAGAAATTGAAAACTTTATTACAGAACCACAAATTCAATTACTAACCCCAACCCTCGGATGGTTATTCGATAAATTGGACAATTATTAGTCGTCATTAGCGTTGATTTTTACTAGTTACGATTCGATTCCAAACAATATTGCGTCGAACGTGACGTAAGTAAATTTGAAAACTTGCAACAAAGAAACAAGTGTACCGTACCATTGAAAATTTAAAAAAAAAAATAAAAAATTTAATTTACCCGATGGAGAATGGTGAAATGTTTTCTGACACTGCAATGAAAAAGAATTTATTTTGAAAAAAAAGAAAAACAGTTTTTGTGTTTACGGGGACAGCGCATAGTATTTTTTAAATGATAAGAAATGTCGCGTCTAACAGACGGATGGACTATGTTAATGCAAAAAAAATTGCTGTGTTTTGTTTCAAAATGTGTACAGGTACTACGTTACAAAGAAAGGTAAACACCCTTTTATTGATCTTGTTTCTCTTGTTGTCCCGTGTTCACGGCCTTCTGGAGTCCATGCCTGACAGCCTGACAACATCTTAAAATGGTGCCTACAGATCTGCAAATTCTTCTGGCAATTTCTAAAATCCGCCCTCTTTCAAAGTCACTAAGCTGAGGAATCTGACCAAGTGTACGCACTCGCGGCATTGCTCGCCTTACAAAAACACTTTTCCAACAAGTTTTATAAAATTCAAAGGTCAAAATTTTCAATATAAACAAAATTTCCGTACACTTGCAATAACCGAACCAGCAGCACAAAAGGCAGAATAGGTACTGCATAGATAGGGCTGCAAATTTAATCATTTCTTATCTGACCCAAAACACATTTGCCCGCAAAAACTTATTGAAATAAAACTATAAATACTGGGTGTTTACCTTTCTTTGTCACGTAGTACATATATTATATTTTAGAATTTCAAAGTTATCAATTATCATACAATAAATGTGCAGGGAGAAAGTTCGAACACAGAAATAATATTACGGGAAAATGTTGATAAAAAAGAAAATGAGTACATTTACATTTGTACAGATAACGCATAATTATTCAAAAAAAGTGCGTTAAACTAGTGTGACACGATACTAAATTTCACAGAAAATTCTGTAAAAATGACAAAGACAAACTATGATCCTGATCGTTCATTGGTCCTGATCGAGGGTCTCTCTCATTTTGTAACAAATTTTCTACAACATCTAGCATCGTGTCAAACAGCCTTTAGGAGTAAAATTTAAAAAGTGGTAATAAATTAAGGTTAAAGAGAGAGAAAAGTAATGAAAAAGTACAAATGCATTACACGATTGAACAATAAATGGTGAAAGTACTGATGTTAAATTATAGAGAGTAAAGAATAAGAAGTAAAAAAAGTTTTACTGCACAAAAAAGAATAGAACCAACTAAAAAATAATAAAAAAGCAAAATTTAAATTGGAGAAAAAATTTGAAGACAGAAAATTGAGATAATTATTTTTAAAAATGCCTATTTAAGGAAAAAAGAACAGCATTTTGAAAGGAACAAGGAACAAACGTCCAAAATAATAGATAACAGAATGGGAGAATTGACCAAAAGAACATCCAAAGAAGGAATACTATACTCGATAATAAAGTGTCAGATATTTGAAAAAAAAAAAACCTAATGGGTAAAATATAATTTATAGATTTCGGTTGATCAAGATGCTGAGTATAGACAACTTACTTTACACTTAAGACTTCTGTTGCCTACTAATCTTCTAATTGGGCATTGATAGTTCTCAAATATTTAAAAAAAAACGTAAATATCTGGATACTAATGTTACATAACACTTGCAGTTGTATAAACACTTTGGGCACTTAGTTTTAATATTTTACTACTTCTTAAATTTCTAAAAACTCATTTAACTTGGCATTCTTATCGTCCACGTGACATCTAACGAACGCTTCGCGAAACTTGCCAAACAGTTTGACGAAGAGGTTAAGTTAGAAAAATTTTTTTTGGTAACACTAAATCAATTCTAAATTAACGATTAATAAAAAAAATTCAAAATACAATCGTTGTAAATAGAATTTTAGGTATAATTTCAGTCTGTTGGGGTGAAAGTGAGGTTAGGATTTTTGCCGCGATGTTGGTTGGTTTGTCTACTGTGAAATAACGTTGCGTTATTAATTGAAATGTGTTTAGGAACTTCAAGATTTAAAAGATTTCTCAATTCACAAATGGTATGAGAAGTTTAAAGATGTTTCACTTGAAGCCATATTAATTGAGATCCCGTTGGTCCTACTAGAGAAATTTCAATCTGACGCCTCTGATGTGGACATAGAAGAGGTGAAATTCTTCTTGTACAAATCGTTTTTCAATCACGACACTTATAGGTTTGTTCAGGAGAGTATGTAGCTGAATTGAAGAATGCAATCAATAGTTTAAATAATAGCGCCTTTGTTAAAAACAACTGGCATGCTCCAATGGTACATGGTTTGTGAATTTTTGTAAAGAAATTATAGTGTGGAGTTTTCAGGATGCCAAAATGTTTAGTTTTGGAAATCAGTTGAAAGTAACAAATATAAATGAACTGTCTTTGTACTTATCTACTTCCAATATTATTTCTGAAGATTTTTCCTCCCAGCAAAGTAGCATTCCATTTTATATAGTTCTGAAACCTTGGAAAAGTATTCATCCAGCCTCAGAGTTTAGATGTATCATCATTAATAATATTTTAAGAGGTGTAGGTGATTATGATTATGCTGCCAGTCATTACTTTTGGCATTTTTTAGGTATAACACCTCGAGACTGGCCAACATATTATGCACACTTCAAGGAAGAGGGCCCTCTAATTATTGATAAAATTACAAATTTCTATAAAGAGAACATCGCCGGTAAATTCCTAAGAAACCATTGTAAATTAACGATTCACGTAGATGTGTGTTTTTTAGTAAGATTTTTTTAATTCCAGATACTTTTGATGTGATAATGTCATTTCCTGATCAGCCCTACATTATTGATTTTGGACCTCTTAACAGCAAATCAAATTTATATGCCTTCTCTTGGAAAGAAATTTTACCACTTCTCAACAAAGTCCGTATTTTAGTAATTAAGTAATATAATTTAACCTTCTAAATTTATGTGTAACTCAGCGTGGTTCTACTTTTTCTAATTGCGTTTTTATTTTGCAGGAGGTGCCAGAAGAGGTCGCTCCCATATTCCGGTATTTAGACACAGACATCGGTATTACGACACGAACTGACGCAATATATAAAATCGCAAACGCATTTACATAATTAACTGTCACACGTAAAATATTTTAAAATTTGATGTGAATGTTGCTGCGCCTTTTTGAATAGACACGTTGTTATTAGTTTACCCAATGCCAAGGTCATAGACCTTTACAGGAATCTGTATTTGTAACATTTTCAAATATAACACCTGTTGATTTTGTTGAAATTCCTTTATTATGTAAAACAGCTTTGTGTGATCAACATGAAATGTTCCTTTTTTTATTATTTGTAAAATTAACACTATGTCTTAGAATTCTCAGTTCAAGTATTCTTAAATTTTAACTATTACAAGAATATGTGGCTTAAGGTGTTGTCTTAGAAAAACAAATGTAATTTTCTTTATATGTACTTACATTAGTAAATTGATTAAGCACAATTGAAAGAATACTCGTCTATAATCTATGCCAACATAGAGTCCTAGAAGATCTAAATGTGTACTGGTAATTCCATTTTTTAGAAAATGTATTATAAATGAATATAACTATTTTGGATTCGACTTTATAATAAATGTTCAATTTCTTCAATATCTTTTACAGACTGACTTTTCTATACCAGGTATAAATTTATTAGATGTCATTCTTGTTCTTTGTTTCTCTCTTTTTTTTTATGTCTCCAATTACTATTTTATTGTTCATCTACGAAAAATGTTATTTAACAATTATCTCTATGCACAACGTTACAGGGTTTTTTTTTACAAATACTGTTGTAATACTCTACTGAACCCATCAACAGTTTGTACATATATTTTTCCTACCTTTCTTAACAAATATTCGTTCTTGTCACAAATTTATGCAGAATGTAGAGAATAGGACAATAAGGTAAATACTTTGTATTATTCTCATAGCTGGAAATTATATTGACAAAGGAATTGGACTTATTGTAGTACCTCATTTTTTGGAAAATTACAGCACAATAGACATCTTTCATCTTAACTCAAGAATCTAGAGTGGTCGAGATTTTTTCGTCGTTGGGTTGTTCGCTTAGATGTCTATTATTAAACTTGGAATCTTTTACATTAGTTTTTGAAAATTTCATATCAGATATCTGCTTCTTCAATGAAGGAAATTACTGTCGAACTCAGAATCAACAAGAAAGAATGAACGAGTTCCTGCATTTCCCGAATCATCCTTGGTCCCATTAAACATACAACAAAATTTTTAACTTTTATATTGATAATTACACGACTGTGGCATTGTTTATATTTTCTTTTACATAATTGTCTTGTATTCACTGTAATGCAAAACTGAAATGTAAGTCCTTTTATTATTAGTCCTGACCTCGTTCAGGGATTATGTGATGTTATTAAGTTAATTAATCTCCCCTAGTCTGTAATTATACACATTAAAGTCGGAAATTGTACGTCCTTTTTGAATATTTATTTTAATTTGTTATAGAATACCACCAGAAACAGTTCACAAAATGAATAAACACACCGATTCTCTAGGGAAATGTTCCTGTACACGTCGTCGCCCCTTATTCAGGATACAAAAAAAGTACAAAGGAACACTCGGTTATTAAATAATTCCCACAAAAAGAATAAACGTTCAAAGAAAGTCATTTAAAATTTTTTTAAACGTGTACCTATTACATAATTTTGACTTTTTCATGTTTAATTTCAACAAAGGTCGAGTTGCATATATGTAATAACGTTTTCTATTTTTAATCCATATATTCTAATAATTGTTAACAAAATAAACATTATTGAAAAAGATCCCGAAAGTAAAAGTTGGAAATTATATTTGTTGTTATTAAATATATAATTATTACACCAGTTTTATTCAGAAAAGTTGAATTAGTGTATTTTTATTGGTAGAATTTCTCATTATCAAAAATTTACAAGACATGAAAATCAAGAATCGAGTCTTAGATTGGTCCATGTGGTTTTTAACTGTCATCAGTTGTCAAAAGTAGGTCACATCTATCAACGTTCGCATTATTCCAATTATCTTTAATTATCGTAGGTTTTGTTGACTTGGTGATCGTGTAGATGATATACCAAAATCAATTAGATTGATTAACAAGTAAAAACAAAATCAAATGCAAGCGATGAACTTACGTAAGGATGATAATTTTAAAAGTGACGTGTGTAAAAAAGAGCATAAGAGAAATCGTGTATGTATTGGATAATGGATACAATCCAAGGACCAATATAAAATATATTTACGTTACCACTACACTTTTAAGATCAAAAATGATTGCTGAAAAACATAATTACAGTTTCAGTTATGATGGTAGTGGTGTAAGATTAAGAATCTACCAGGGAATATTTTTAATCTCGCTGTTTCCATTCGGGAAACAAGAAGCAATCTACAAAAGGCCAGAAGATTTTTTAAATGACAACAAATGCAATAAAAAATAGTGGCAAATAATCGTTTCGATGTGTTTGAAAAACTATTAATTTGAGTTTGACGTACCCGTGGCCAACCCACCATTAACGAAAACACCAATATCGTGCGAAGTAACAATTCCAAATTTTAAAAAAATTGAAGTTGTAAAAATACAAATATTGTCGACTGATGGGACCTATTTTTATTCTGATAATTAAAACTTGTAAAAGTCAAAGTCTAACAAGTTATTGACAGATTTGACCCACTTTTATTTGACAATTATGACAATGTTCGTACGAGTCAATCTACGACTGGATTTTGGTTTGTCACGCCCAACTGATGGACCTGCAATTTTTTGACGATACTGTTAAAAAAATTTAGAGTTTATTGCGACTCATTATTTTTTTGATAGTTTAACGTTTATAGAAAACAGTTAATTTCGACGAGAAATGGAAAAATAATGGTTTCTGATTATGTTTGTGGGCTATTTTATTTTGGGGTGCAGAATAGGGGACGAGTTTGTTACAAACATATTTTTAATATACGATCTATTTAAATTATCAGCACGATTTGCGTTATATACATATGTGTATCGGCGAGATTAAATATTTATTTAAGCCGAAAAAGGCCCGATAAAGCGTTCAGCACGAATTCTAGCCATGAAATTTTAAATCGAACATCGCTTGATTTAAGCTTAGCGTGACAGTCACCACCGGAGAGGGTAGAAATATATAAATAGGTGTCGTGAATAAATTATGAAAAAGTGTAGGGTGATTTAAAAATTCGAATTTCCCCCCCAGATCCGACGTCGTCCATGCGTAGGGGAGAGAGCGTATGCGTGCAGATAACTGGTGTAAATATGGCGTCACAGGAGGACGATAACAAACTTGAGAGTAAATCAAATGTAAACAAAGATCAAGAAAGAAACTTTATAAATGTGTATAAGGTGAACAATTAAATTTTTGTGCTTTTTGCACATTAGTTTATTTAATTTTCGCATGATTATTGTGAAAGACAGTGTGTAGTTACATTTTCGCATGGCCGCCATGTTCCATTAAGAAATTTTACGAAAATTGAAGAGTTTGGCCAGTTTGAGATGTCGAAAACAAAATTGTTGAGTGCAATATGATCATGTTTCGTGTAGACTGTGTTTTTGTTGGAGTGCCTCGAATAAAATGCCACCTAGTTCCCGACAGTTCTGTTGCTAGAGCTGGAGATTTGTTTGTTTAATTGCTTGTTCCTGTGTTACCATCCAAGATGAGTTCTAAAAGCCAGGGAGTTAACGACTTCACACCGTTTAAAGCACGCATCTTTTTTATACTATTTTATTTTTTAAGGGTGATTTCATAAATCAAACACCTCAACCTGTTCACCCCCCCAACAACATCAACAACATCGCACGGTCCCCAAGCCTCCACCTTCCCCCGCTCATTCAAGTCTCACAATTTTACAACCCCACATGAAATCACTCTTCTTAATTAGTTAGTTCAGTCAATAAATGTAATTTTTTTGACAGTTTACTCAAATTTGCTTTGGTAGAATTGCAATACACGCACTTAGAATTCCCGTCTTAACTAGAATTTTATTTCCAGAAATTTGAATATATTTTGAAGAACAAGCTCGAACCCTTTACCAAGAAAATTGAATCGCTCATAGAAATATGGAAAAGTTTAGGCCAGTGCAATCAACAGAACTCCGATATTGGGTACATCATTCAGATCATGGACTGGGCCAAATTGCACACGCTAAACATCGTTTTGACTGGAAAGTGGAAGATGTTCAAAGGTATGGCATACTTTTTTCTAATTTCAGTCATGACCTTGCATTTCAGCTGATTTCGAGACAAAACTTCTGAGTGAGGTGGAAAAAACCCAAAATGAACTGATGAAAATCAGCGATGTGTTCTCCAAAAAGTTTCAAAAGTTGGCTGACGTTATTAAAAATCCGTGGGACGACCCAGTTTTAGCGAATTTATTACACGATAACAATGCGACTATTGGCCAAGAAGGTAACACTCTCATCTTGACAAATCCCTTTTGTAACAATTTTTTTTCTAGAAATTGAGTTTTTTTGTATCGAGACTGCCTATTTGGTTTCTGTTCGTCTGAAGAAGCTGTGTGAGTCCCAATGTGAAGACTTGGCTTTAAATTTAGTTACGGCGTTTATGAATTGTTATAATTTATCACAGACGCAAAATTTCAGCCTTAATGCAACAAAAACTCACATTCTTTTTTGTTTTGACATTCACGTAGCGTTACTGTATAGATACAACAGGAAATCGGAAATAGTGGCATTGGTATGACGGCACTGGCAACGAGTTGCAAATTTTTAAAAATAATTTTTCAGTTTAAGAAACTCAGTTTGGAAGAAGGTTTACATTTGATTCGACGTTTCGCTAAGAAAAGGGTGAAAATTTCGAAAGTGTGGCGCAACTACCCTGAAATAACGTTTCTTGCGTCTCAAGTTTTCGTTACTGCCGCTGTTACGAAACCGATAGAAGACAGTGGGGAGCTTTTGAAGGAGTTGTTGGAAGCGTGGATTGCCTTCAGTGTAGAACACTCAATGGTTGACAAAGTGGAGATTTCTGTTCGACGGATCATCCAAGCGGCTACCGCGGCACAGCACATCTACATCTGCTGCGAGATCATTCACGAGAAGGTATTAGATCGAGTTTGCGACGATCGATCACTCACGATTTATTTCTAGTTTGGTTTGAAGTTGAGGACGTTCACGGTGGAGTTGTACATACGAGCTTTAACGACCGACATGAACAATCTGGAGTCGCAGAAAACCGAGAATGAGGTGGAGAAAGTCGACGAGACGACGAAACGCTTAGCGAACGGATTTTACAACCTGGCTGATATTCTCAAAGACAACATCCAAGTCAGTCGGGAGTGTGCTTTGACAGCTTTCAGCCTTGAACCGACTCTCGAGCGGCTACAGAAGATCGAAGATTTGGCCAGACTGTCAGGTTTTAACGTGTTAGACACAGGTCAGATTTGGGAATGTAAGCTGCATCCTCCAATTTCTTCAACAGACGAGGTCTGTTGGATATGTAACACTTGCGGGAAGTGGATGTGCAAACCAAATCTAGATCTACGCTTGACAACCAATTTTGCTCTTAACGAGGCCTTGAATTTTGAAACACTGGGAATCTCCTCCCAGTTATGTGATGATCTAGCTGTTGTATTGAATGGTCCGCGATATCATTTGTTAAGTTGGTTATTGAGATGGGAAGATTTACATAGGTTGTGTGAGATGTACTTAAATGATATGGAACGCACTAAGAATCTTGTTACTGAGCTTAAATTCGTGGATATAGATTATTCTATGTTCGCAACCGTTAAACGCGAACCTGTTGACGAACTGGCTGGTATCGAAAGAGGCTACGAGAGTTTTCTGTATGCAGATGAAAAGTTCGTCGACATGATCGAAAACTGTAATCCCGAACCGCCAGAATTACCGCAAGCCAAGTCTGATCCCAACACGTTGAAGACGTTAAGAATGTTCAGGCACAATATTAATAAGAGAAATAAGCCTCAGGTGTCGCAGGCCGTTTTAGAAAGCAATAATCTAGCTAATAGTTCTCAAAATCACAATTGGTTTTCGGATCATAATTTAGATGCCGGCTTGTCTTTCAATCAACCAAGACTTCCCGATTATCCACGTCAGCAGACTGTGAACGGTGTGTTTAACGCGAACGCTTCGAGATCTGTGTTTTTCAATAGTCAAAATTCTCCCAATTCGCAATTGAAGAGGACGTCTGACGGGGCTGTTGATTTCTCAAGTAGTTCAACTCGCAACAAACAATCGAGAGAAGGGAAGAGTTCGGAGGGTCGAGATTTTCGAGTCAATCTCAACAAGAGGAAGCCATCCGACAACGTAGAAAGGTCCATGTTCGATTACGAGAGTTTTCAGAATTTTTCGAATAATTACGTAAGTTCGTCGAACGACAATTTTCTGCATAATATCATCACGTACGAATTTGCGCGGGTCAGTTCGGAGATGAAGAGGAACAAACCGGATTTTTTAATACCAACTCACAACCAGAATCCAACAAAAACATCACACCAAAGATCGAATTTTGCGAGGCCGGGTCAAAGTTCCACGTTAATTAAAGAGGAAAATTCGGGAAGCGAAACTCTCAACTTGGTGAAACACGACAAAGCAATAGTGCAGCAGCGTTTCGTGAAACCAGTCAAATCGGCGTCTTTGATGCAGTGTCTGGAAAGAAAAGTGCCATCACAGAGTGAATCACTCAATTTAGTCACACACGAAAAAGTATTAAGTCAAGTATTCTCCCAAGGAGCGCGAAACGATAATACGAGCTTTACCAGAAGTGATAAGTTGCTACCTCACAGTATCAGTTTGATTAGGAAGGACGCGACGAGCTCGGTGAAGTACGAGAAAGTCCCGTCCCAGTCGAAAAATCTAGTGCGAAGTGATAAAATTCAGAGTATAAATCTGATCCAAGACTTTAAGAGTAAAGAAGACGAAATTATTTCCCCCAGTAAGGGTTTTCCGAGTTTCGATAAAATTCCGCCTCCCCCGCAGAGCCAAAACGAGCAAGCGAGTTCGAGTTCGACGAAAGATAACAAGGTTCATTGTTTTAGTTTAACGAAAAACAGTGACGGGGTACAAATGAAGAACTCGAACGCATCTTTCAGCAGTAGCAATAATGACTTTGTCCTCGAGACAAGGCAAGGTGAATTTTCGACTGTCCCCAGAGCTGTAAATAGTGATACCACCGTTAAATCTGTCACAAAAAACGATAATTTTTTTAAGTGCGCCAGCGAAGACGCGAGTCTTAAGCGAACTAAAGGTCAAGATCAGGAAGTCGTCCCTGAAAAACGAGCAAAAGTCGAGAGCGAAACGTGTCCAAAAAACGGAAACGGAATACCGCCGTCTGTCGAGAAAGAGTTGAGCAAAAATAAAATAATCAAAGCACTGTTGACCAAGAGCGAATCTGTACAGAACGAGAATTCGTCAAAAAACGCCAATTGTTGTCTGCCTACCAGTAACAACAGCGAAAATGCTAGAAGTGATTCTTGCAAAAAGGCAAACGTGATCAATTGTAAAACACCAATTGTACAAAATACACAAACTACTCTTAGTGCAAATAACAATAATCACAAGAATGTTCCTTTAGTAAAATCACCTTGTTGCAAGAGTCAACAGGATTCAGTGCATGCAAGAGATAGCATAGGTAAGGCAGACATTAAAGAGAAGGAGGAGTGCGTGAGGAGCGAGTATGGCAAAGAAATAAACCAAAGCAGAAGTCTGTTGCTCAAAACTCTCTCGGAACAGCATATTCCCATCATCGTCGAGAAGTCGGAGAAGAACGAATCAAAGGCTGACAGAGGTGAGGAGACGGTCGTAAAAATCGACGATTGTGCGGGAGCGAAGATGCTCGATCGGGAGACCGTGAAGTCAGAGAACAAGACTTCGGCGAACGGGGATATCTTCAAGCCGAAGCGGAACAACCACAAAGAGTTGAAGATAATCCTCCACAGATTGTCGGACGAGGTGATCAAGAGTTTCATTCCGAGCTACACCGAACCGGGACCGCAGAATTGCAACTGCGGTTACAACAAGAAGAGGCCGATCGGGAGACCTCGCAAAGTGATGTGTTGTAAATACAGGATGAAGAATTCGAATTGTTCGTTTGACAGAATCGACTACGATAAGTATTCGTTGAGGACGCTTAGGAAACACGATAGTGATAGACTTAAGAAAATTAGTTCTAAAAATCCGAGACGGGATAATAGTGATATACAAAAGAAGACTGGTCCGAATAAAAATTTGAAAAAGTATAACAATAATAATAAACAAAAAAAGATTTTAGCTGTAGCAAAATCGGACGATAGTGATAAGTTGAAAAAACCAAAAAAAGATTTTAGTGATAAAGACAAGAAGATCGTTTCGACAAAAAGGGGCGACATCGATAAGCGCAAGAACATGAACCCTCGCGTGGTACTCGAACGACTGCCTCTAGATTCGAATTATGTTAGGTCGGTGTTGTCGAACGTGCCCGGTCTGAACGACTACGAGATGATGCGACCGACCAACGTCAATCACATCGTAAACGTGGTGCAGATCTCCGGCGGGAGGTCGACTTCGAGCGTTCCGGTGCAGAACACCCAGACTAGCACGCAGATCACACCTCACATACAGAGAATCGGACAGCCGCGGTCGGACAAACCCGAACACAATTCAAATTCGGAGATGGCGACGTCAACCGCGTCGACACCGGCGTCGACATCGTCGGCCATCAAACCCGCTACTTCGCAACCCTCCACTCTGATCAACATACTTTCCCAACAGATCATCAGACCTAGTCAGAGCAACTGCGTCAGGAATCGATCTTCACCTCTCATCAACATATTGTCGCAGCAGATCATAAGACCGGCATCTACGACGATGAACAAGACCGCGATGAATTCGATGCAGACGTCGGAAGCACAGGTACGTCACGTTTTGTTATTTTGCAAAATTTAATGCGTCAAATTTCAGACCAACAACCCCAAAGTTATATCGACAATTGAACAGTCGAGTCAGGACGAAGTCAAGTCCACACCGACAACTGCCAAGACCGCGACAAATGCTCCCTCTAGCGGTCAAGGCACAATACTGCAGTTTATTTGTAAATCGACGTTGCCAAAATTTCAACAGGCGTTTGGTAAATCGGTTTATCAGAACAACACGGAAACCACCGAACCGGCAACCACGTCCACAGAAACCGTAACCAATACCGATGCGAACAAGAAGTCGCAAACTAAAAATTCTTCCGTGAACATTCAACCGATCCAAGGTGGCGTCATCTACACGCGACAAATGCCAGTCGGTCAAACCATCAATTTGATCCCTCCGGGAAGAGGTCAAGTGTTCCGGATCGCGACGTCCAACTCCGATCAAATATCGCTCGTTAAGGATACGGTTATTCACAGCAAAATGAGCGCGTTGTTGGCGGCAGCTCTGCAGGGGAAACAGAAGACATCGGAGACGCAGTCGGATGGTGAGAGTACTAACGAAGACTCGGTCGGTACCAGAGTGACAGTGACTCGACCGACTCTCGTCCAGAACGCTCGCATAGTCAAGCCAGTTTTGCAAATTCCCTCGAACGTGATACGCACAAGTCCCCAATCAAATCTGAGCTCGACCACTCTGGAGCAACTGCGCGAGTTCGACATGGTCTACAAGCAGATCAAAGAGAGGAGCAGCACCAACACCCCGTCGGATCCGAACACGTCCGAATCGAACGAAACTTCGCAGAGAATAAGCGTCACATATCTAAACCAAGGCCAGAAGTACACGCAGCTGTCTCCGGTGGTGGTCGTCAGCAGTTACTGCAACTTGCAACCGGCGGCGTCGCCCGCGTTGAGCGTCACGTCGCAGGGGAGTTCCAGTCCTTGCGTGACGCCGGCGCCGACCCCGTCAGTCCCGAAAGTGTCGTCGAAAAGTTCCAAAGGTAAGACCGTCAAGAATACTACCACGCAAGCGTCAAAAGCGTCGCCCATACCAAAACCGCAACAAAAACCGCAAGAAGACGAACACACCACCCAGAGGATCTTCGACATCCTGGCGGAGTACGCGGAACAGTTGAGGAACTCGCCCGATCTGAACAACAAACCGGCGCCGAGACGCCGATCCAATCCTCCCACGAACCCGAACCAGAATTCCAAACGGAAAAAAAACTCGAGTTCGAAAAAGAGCGGCCAGTGCAGTAGTATGGTTTCGGAGGTGGACATAGAAGATCACAGGACGGCGGGTAGCGAGGACAGTTCTTGCGGTGTTGTTCAGATTTCCGTGCAAGAAGAAGAACAACCTCACATACAGTCGGTCACGACCGAATCGAACGACAGTACCTCCGGATCTAGACAACAGTTGATATTAACAGACGCCAGTAATAATCAAACGCGAAATTTGATAATTGCAGATTCGAGTGTGGGTGAGGCGCTTAAAATGCCGAACACGGCGGTGCTGGTCCCTGGTAATTACATAATGCCGGTCTCGATGGTGAAAGGAGGACAACAGATCGCTGTGGTGTCGGGAGGAAGCAAGATCCTCGCCACCGTACCTGCCAGATCCGGACCGAACATGTTGTTATTTCAGAGTTTTTTAAACCAAAATCGGAACAAATCGGGAGTGCCGACGGTAAAATACTCGACAATTCAGCCAATATCGGGTATATCGTCGCAAAGTCTGGCGGGCGTCAGCGGACAACCTCCGGTCATACTGCCGCCGAACTCGCACAACCTGACCGCCGTCACGCTCGGGCAGCCGCTCACGCTGAAGAAGATCGACGAAAGCGAGAGGGTCAACACCGAATTGCTCCTGACGATCTCGCAACCGAGAGATAACGGGACCGCGTCGACGGAACCGCCGACGACAACGCATCCGGACAGCACCAACACGATCATCACCAGCAGTACCGGCAACGTCGACATGGAAGAGACGATAATACACGCGGACAACTCGTCGGAGAAGGTTTATCACGCGTACCAGAATTCTATGGGGACCGCGCCCATCGCCACGCCTGTCATAGCACAGACTTCGTGCGTCAAAGAGGACATACAGGATGGACAGAGTGCTACCACCACTCAGAACTCGATGACTTTGAACGTGGCGCCGGAAAATAATAAAAGTAAGTAGAAAAGCTTGTGTGACGTTGTAATGTCAAGAGGAGATTGTGAGGTGGTGATTGCAGATGAACAAGGGAAGCCTTTGGAGAGGGTTCAGTCTGTGCTAGTAACAGCGTGCACGTCAAATGGACCTATGCTGTCGCACACACCTCCAAGATACCGCAAACCATCAGAATCAGCAGGTACAAATAATGAACCTTCTAACAAGGAGGAATTTTTACATAATGGGGAGAAGGTAATCAGCATTTTTTCAACGTATTATTGTTGATCATTAGTTGATACAAATTGTAACTAATATAGAGTTATTATCGATTATAAAACCATATATTTCTTTTCGCTTTCAGTCTGGTAGTCATAGCTCTGTGTGATACAACACGACATCCGATAAAATTGTTATTTTGCTTAATTTCTGTAGTTGATGATGGTCGAGCTGTGGTATTGCTTTTTGCCTTGCTTCATAATTTCTTTTTTTCAAGCAACGTACGGGATGCAAGAAGTGTGATAGTGGCAGTATTATTTAAATTTTTTTATGATTACGAAACAAGTAGTAAATCGAATAGGAGCCAGAGTCGTTGATGTTTTGACGTCGATTTGTGCGTTTCAGCAAAACAATAACGAGCAGAAACAGTTCCAAGGAAACGCGACGTACTTCCAGAACAAGAACAAGAAGAATAGCAATCCCCCGAGGTTGGACAGGGAGATGCACCAGTTGTGTTTGCAGCGGAAACAAGCGGCTCTCGAGCGAGAACTGCGCCTGCAGAAGTCCCTATCGGAAGAATGCGAAGACCTGGGCGTGGACGAGCCGAGTACAAGTGATTTATTTCCAGAAGCTGATATTCTTTTCGACTCGAATCACTCGCCGTCGTTCGATCAGTCTTCGCAAGACATGGAAAAGGCCAGGGCGCAAGAGATGAAGGAAGAGAACAAGTCCGGCATGACGTTGTTCAGCGACGACGACAATTCGAGTTCGTTGCGGACGGATTTTTTATTTGAGTCGGTCGAGTACCAACCGGCGGGCGCCACCGAGCTGGAGTACGACCAAAACCAACAGTTGACTAACGGCCAGAGCAGCGCCAGCAACGAGTCCGGTTCTTCGTGCGAGGACCACACGCTCCTCCAGAATTGCGCTTCGATGTCGGACGTGACTTTGAACTCGCCGGTGTCGCCGGACCCGTACCACGAGAACACGCCGCCGTCGTTGAACAAGTACAAATTTAAATACAGCAATCGCCGAAAGGGGGAGCGGCACAAGCAGACGTCCGAGACGTGGACCGTGGAAGTGTCGAGTTCGGAGGACACGACCGGCAGCACGGAGTTGGCGAAGAGCGCGAGCCACAGTCCCGAATCGTGCACCAACAAGCACAGCCACAGTGTCGCCTACGACGACGAACTCAGTGACGGGAGCTACAAAGTGGTGAGGGTGGCGATATCCAAAAGTGATTTGTTAAAAGATGACGAAAGCTGTGAAGAATTACATTGCGAGGACGATCTAGACTGTTCGCCGAGTGGTAGAGGTGCTAGACGCAGTGTTAAAAAAATGTGTTCTTGTTGTAATGGTTCCCAAGATGGCGGCGCTTCGCGTAAGAGGCCAGCATCGAGACCGCACACTCCGGCTCCGCACAAGAAGGCCTTCCTAAACAAGAAAAGATAGTGCACACGTGTATAACATGGTAATTAAGTTAAAATTGTTAGTTGTTTTTGTTGACTAGTCGAGCTATCGAGTGGTTGCACTTTAGTACAAATTATCTGACAGCCGGTGGTGTAGCGTCTAACGAACTACTATAATTACTTGTATAGTAATTGCTACGTTTGCAATCTTTTAGTACCTCTAACTGTAAATTTTCCTTGTATATGTAAAATATTTAAATTACATGTGCAGTTTGTCGTTGTATATAATTAATCTGATAGGTCTATCAATGCAGATGAAATTACTACATCTGTGCAAATAAGGATTACTGCTCTTTTTATTAAATCTGCAATAAGTTCACACGTGTTTGTGTAAACTTTTAACGCAATTAGTGTATATTCTTTTCTACTGATGCAAATTGTTAATTTATGTGTTTCTCTTGGATTTTTGATTATTAGGTAATGTTAGTTCGTTTAGATCAATTGTCACTTTTTTTGCTTTTAGCAATTAGATTTTAGTCTCCAGAAAGTATTGTTTCTCGTTCTATTTTTTTTTTGTTTTGTTAAAAATTTTCTATACTCAGTTAAAATATATGTATATCTTATTCAGAATTCAGTTCATATGTTTATGTAAGGAAAGATTTGTATGTTTTTCATTACCGTATTTTTTTTTTTTTTTCAATAAATGTTCTTATAAAATATTTTTTTATTTTGTTTTTACACATTTTTCAATTGTATTAATGTTGCAGGTGCCAAATTTTTAGCTTGGTATTCCAGTTTTATACCTTTGTAATATTTATAAAACGGTCACTTGGTATACCATGATGTATAATATTATTGACGATCGCAGTTTTCACCGAGCGTGTCAATAATATTTCAGAAAATATTTTATGTATAGAACAATTATAAAATCAAACATTTTTTTAATAGTACATTGCTTTTCATTCAGTGTTAAATTCCCCATATTAATTATTAAATGATTAACGATATTATATTTTTATTCTGCTGTGTTAACGTGTCGAGTGATTCTTTCATGAATCGCCCGCATTTATTTTTTATAATTCAATATTTCTTGTAAAAAAACTAACGACTTGACTATTTTGTTCAGAGTGCACTGTAACGACTTGTAATTGTTATTGTAGAAAAGAACGATTCTTAAAGACGAAAATAAAATCATTAAATTTTAGGAGAATATCATTACAATCTACGTAGGCTCAAGAAAAGCGTGACAATAAACATTTATTTTTTCTTATTTTGCAGGTTTCGGACGGCAGGAACGCAGGTACGTACTCACGTGTAGTGTTTTTATAATTATAAGAAATGTTACATTATAAATTTACTATTATTAATCCGTAACTAAAGAAACTAAGCGTTCTATCGAATTTTCAGATCCATCTTAAAAAAAGTGAATGTAGTTTTATTTGCTAATTTATAAACGTAGTCAACGCCTTATCGAATTTTGAAAACACTATGCCTTGTCGTTCGTAATGGAAATAAATGTGATAGTAAATGATCTGTCTTGTTTAAAATAATAAACCGAAATATTTTCAAATTGTATTTTCTTATAATTCAGTAATACTATCTCTAAAAAATATTGTCTCCTACTGTTTTTGCACTTTTTGGGAAATTTAAACCCTACGTTGGTGACACTGCTTTTTCAAACTCTAACTTCTTGTGAAATGTTGCTTACTACGTTTGATCTGGTAAGTTTTAAATTCTTATTAACTCCTCGCCCATTAGACATTTTAATTACGTAAATAATGAAACGAATTAATTCCGGTTTTTATAAAATTAGAGAAAGTTCGAATGTCGATATAAAATTTAAGACTTTTTTTTTATTGAAATAATATGTATGTACATTGAAATACAGATGAACAATGATAATAGAAGCAGCCTGTCGCTTTAGCAAATTTGTAAAATCGTGATTTATTGTTTTTTTTTAAATTTTTAATCAAATTCATTTGGCTGCCGATGCGCAGTGACACTGACAGATGACATGACAGATAATCAGATAGCGTGGGTTGGTGCAGTGGCGTTCGTCTGTAATTATGTTCTACAGGCAATAATAATTGTAACAACCAGATAAAATAATTAGTAATTAAATAGCATTATTGTCGAAAAACATGATGCAAACTTGTTTTATGAATTATGGGCGTTCTGCATAACTCATCTGTCATACTATGCCTTATGCCATAACCTAACCAACAAATCGTCTGTTGTCAAATGATCGCTTATTAAAATCATTTAAAATTATTTATTTTTATAATCTCGTGCCTGTGATAGTTTATAATACAGTTTATGATTGAAAATGTCTTGCAAGCAACGCAAAATTGCAGTGATGGGATACAGATCTGTAGGTAAGTAAGATGACAAATACTCAAAGAGGCACTGAGGTGAGTGGTGTTTTAGGTAAGTCTTCCCTTAGCATTCAGTTTGTTGACGGACAATTTGTGGATTCGTACGACCCCACAATTGAAAACAGTGAGTAGCGTGTGAAAGTCGGTTCAGGATAAAAAATGAATATTTCGTAGCGTTTACCAAAACAGTTAGAATAAATTCACAAGATTATGAACTCACGTTAGTGGACACTGCCGGTCAGGATGAATTGACGCTGTTCCCGTCGCAATATAGTATAGATGTACACGGATATGTTCTCGTATACAGCATAACTGACATACGATCATTTGAAGTAGTGGGAACAATATTTCATAAACTGCAAGATCTTAACGGGAAAATACAGTGAGTATTCGATGTTTGTTATGATAACAAATCTATTATTATGTAATCGTATTTTTTTTCTATTAAAAATTTAACAATGAGCTTTGTGTTTTGTAATTTAGAGTACCGGTAGTTTTAGTAGGCAATAAAACAGATTTGCACATGGAAAGGATGATTTCTTACGAAGAAGGAAAAAAATTAGCTGAAGATTGGAACGCAATTTTTCTTGAAACGTCAGCAAAACAAA
The DNA here is from genome assembly GCF_963966145.1 of Tenebrio molitor. Taxonomy (NCBI): domain Eukaryota; kingdom Metazoa; phylum Arthropoda; class Insecta; order Coleoptera; family Tenebrionidae; genus Tenebrio; species Tenebrio molitor. The sequence continues at coordinate 3,588,474 of NC_091055.1, forward strand.
CCGCTGTGAGTACTGATGCACCAGCGCAATGTTGTGTGTATTTGTGGAATTGTGTTTTCAGTCTGCTTCTGAAATTTTTCACGCGTTGTTGATGGAAATGGAGAAAATAGACGGTATTTTGGGCGACAGACCGAACTGTATTATATCTTAAGTGACAAATGGGGCGGCTGTTAAGTGCAGTAAATGTATTCATTATTGTTTCAACCTTGTGTATATTTTCGGGCCTCTATTGTGAAAAAGCGGTTTATTTGCTTTTCTCAACTTCACTCATAATTTGTGGCTTTACTGCCCCTCTCTTAGTGATGGTAGCAAGTGATAATGTTGTTAGCAAACATACTTTTTAAATTGTTACTTCTGTGATGATTTCTTAAATTGTTTGTTTCAAAGATTATTTATGATATTAAAAGTACAAATTTTTGTCAGCTTAAATTTGAAATTAGTACTCTTCGAACCACCTTGATTGTGAGTTTCCACCTTATATTTATATAATTCCATTTAATGTTTATGCAATTTTTAAAGAATTTATGTCGTAATATTCGTCATCTTGTTCTTGTAAATTACGTTGACCATTTGAAATTTTAACTATTGTTAAATGCGTCATACAGTTAATAAATTTTTATATTTTACAATCAAGGAATCGTTTTACTGACAATTTCTGTATTAGCGGTTATTCTTGAATGACATATGTATATTTATTATTTCTATTTTTTGTTATTGTGAAAATGTAAATTATCATAATTTGAAGTATTAAATACAATATATTTTGTTAATTTTTTCATTGTTTTCACCAAACCAGCACTATATTACGCATTTTTAGTCGCTAGATGGCTCTAGTAATGGTTGTAAAGTAAAGTCCCTAGATAAAAGGGATTTTATTGTTAACAGTTGTCAACCTAACGGAATACATGGCGCCATTAAAATTTAAATAATGACGAGAAGCCAATAAATCACTTTTGAGATCTTACATCGTGCATCGTCCAAAAGAGAATAAATATTGTATTCTTAAGGTGAATTTATGTTTTTATGCAATATGTACATTTTGTAGTTAATTTCAAACATATTTCATGTTCTCAATGGAAATCTCTACGATTAAGGCCCGGTTTCTGGAACGGTCCGATAATTTAACGGCCGGTTAAATCAAGCGTTGCTATAGAAACGCTAGAAAGTGACCAATCACATTACATGATTTTTGTATTTATCGGCGAGTTAACTAACGGGCCAAATAAAATGTTTCCAGAAACCGGACCTAAATGATTTACTTATTTAATCGAAATATTTTCCGGCGAATCCACCATTTACATTTACAATTGAAACATTTTGAAGTGTACATATTTTTTGCCGAGTTTACTTTTACAAAATCAGTAAATGTTTTATTATTTTTTTTGCAATTCGTAAAAACAAACAAAATTATTTAATCGTATTTGCCCGGCGCATCCACCATTTTGCTGTTGGTTCAGGGGTGGGAACATTTTTTTTTCTTGTAAAGAAATTTGGGATTTATTTTCAGGACAAATCTAGATAAATAAAAGCTAGAGATTTTTCTTCTTGGATTAATGACAACGAGATTTTGTAAAACGTAGAATAAGATTTTAGATTTTATTTGATTGTAACAAAGCTGTTTAAACATTTAATCCAAGCAATTTAGTTTGAATGAAAATGAATTTAATCATCCTAAATTGAACACCAGCACGCATAGTGTCGTTTCATAAAAGAAACAAAACCAAGTAAAATTAAAAATCGACGCCACTGAGCGAAATATTCGTGAAGATTGTACAATGTTAGGCAACCAACTTTACAAGTACAAATGGTAAATTAAATAAATACATATGTCACCAAAAATTCTTTTATACAACTTGTTTCAAAAATAAGTACGTTAACTGGAACTAGAATTAGTAATATATTTTTTTTCCTAAACCTTGAAGTTATCCAATTAAAATTATTGAAAGATTTGGCAAAAATTTCGTTACCTGCCTGTGGGGATTATTTGTTTCGCCGATGCTGACAAGCGAAGAAGAAAAAACAAGTGCAAGAAATCTTTCACTTGTTTTTTTGCTAACTTTTATGCACATCGGCAATTGCTGCGCCCGTTACTGTGACTTATAATGATAAGAGTGGAAGAGAAAAAAGAGAGTCATATGGTAAATATTAAATGAAAACAATTTTAATAATAAATATTTTAAACAGACCCTAATGAATCATCCATATGTAAGATAATGACAAAATGTCTCGTAAAATTAGTGTATTAATCCGGAAAAATTCTCATGAAGTAATCAGAGTAATCACTAATCATTATTCACTACTTAGTAAGGCCCCTTTAGAACACTTTGTTTCTTTAAGCATTTTACCTTCTTTTTAAGGTATATTTAAAGATTAACATTTTTTAAAGATTTTGTCCTAATTTTTAAGGTAGGTATACAGGATGTCTCAGCTAAGACTTTCGAGCCTAATAATAACTCAGTTATTTTCCAACGGATTTTTGTGAAATTTAAAATACAGATATTTTAGACGGTGAAGAATAAAATCCCATTAATGCAATCACCCAAGTCTTAGAAACGTAATTTTTACATGCCTTTTTAAAATGTTGAATCAATTAAGATTTACATAAAAAATTGATCGTCAATAAAAAATGCTGTAGGGAAAAACTCGTCCTTGAAAGACGTCTGGTTTGCAAGAAAAAAGCAAAAAACTGTGTTAAACGTGGCTGCAGATGCCAAAACGTAGACGCGTATGAAACAAACGCGCGCCATCGCCGAATTTTGGTCACCCCTTTTCGCACAAATCCAGGTGACAGATTTGACGTTTATCTCTCTAACCTTACAAACACTTACAACATTTGGACGTAATTTATTATACTGGATGCTTTAACTTCCATAAAGGACTAAAACACGATCGGGATATTTTAGCAAGGTAATTTAGTTCACGTACGCTTCCTGTGTCTTCAAATAAATTGACGATTCTCTTAACCGTACATTTTGTAAAGCCTGCATTTGGATAGTGTTCCACGAGAAAACGAACTGTGTCGTTGAAGTTCTTACGACACTCTCCATAGGCAATTTTTTGTACCTTTTTCAACAATATTGAAATTTCTGCCGCTGTAGTCTATTTTTAAAGTATTTTGAATAAATTTTCACAATTTGACGTTTCTAATAAAGGGCGCCCAATTTTAATAGACTTTAAAGGGTGTACAAAATGTTGCTTGGCAATTAATCATAATTGTTTCGAAAGGTAACTGCTCAAATACCTTCAAATTTTACATTAAATTTTTAACGACAAAGTCTAATCTTTTCGTTGAATCCGACCCGTGATTTACTTAATTGTTTTTGTAGACTCCTATTTTTTAATGTTTAACAATCTAATAATAATCGCGCATAATTTTCGATAAAGGAAACATGTGTTAAAATTACATTTTTTAATTTGAGGTAATTTTATTATTACTAATTGAACCTTCACGGTCTAAAATATTTACATTCTAAATTTCATAAAAATCCGTTGGTTAATAACCGAGATATTAGGCTCGAAAGTCTTAGCTGAGACACCCTGTATTTAAAAAGTAGATATTTCAATGATTCTGTCCTGTTTTTTAAGGTAGAAGGCATGCTATACAAACTTATGTGGATAACGATTTTAAAAGAAAATTGGTAGATTTTTCCGACAGGTAAAACACCCTGTCTGTAAAATTGATGTAAAACTGTATTTATTCTCTTTTGAAGTTTGTACTACTACTATAAATGATTCTCTCATCGCAGTAGGCGTTGGTGACGTAGTTGAATGTGCCGCAAGCTTTATAACATGAGTGAGACTAGCATCGCAGATAGGTAGCGCTGCTGGCGATAGTGTAAATTTGTCTACTAGTTTCTCTAACGTTGCGAAGCTAGCGGCACATCCCAAATCTGTGTGGGTTTTCAACGCCAACTGCGATGGGACAATAATTTATAATGACCCTGTATATGGGCCTGTTTAGCACAACAGTTCAAATTTAATTTTTAAATATACCTTAAAAACAAGGCAAAATGCTTAAAGAAACAAAGTGTTTTGATGGGGCCTTACTAGTAGTTTATTCAAAGTGACCGCCGTTATTGTCAATACAATAATGAAGCCGCCGACGAAATGATTCTTCCACTCTTTCCAGTATACCTCTGTTATTGCGAATTGTGTGGCAGCATTTTCCACCCGTTCTCGTAAAACTTTAATTGTATCAATTGGGATCGAATACACCTACCTTCCTTTATGTACCCCCACAAGAAGAAGCCGCACGGAAATTCTCTGAGCTCGAGGAGCACTCCCGCACGCTCACCATACACCAACAACATCTATGTATCACTATTTGAAAATAAACGCGACATTTTCACAAAATTTTAGCTTAAATCACAGAATCGACACGGAAACACCAGCCTTCTGCAGTCGAATAAAACTAACTAAATAATATGTAATCCTCTTGTCTCTACCTCGGCCGCGGAGCGAAAAAAATTTAATCCAAAAACACAATGTTTTGCGCCGATTTTATAATAGTTTATTAAAAAACGAGTTTCATAAGTGTTTATTTCATGATCATGAGTCCAAGTTTATAAAACGAGTCGCGAAGCGTGAGCTATATAAAGGACGAATCGAATAAACGCCTTATGAAACTGCTTTTTTATACTGTTTTTTCTATTTTGCACCTTTTGAGCCGATTTTATGATGGTTGGCAAAAAACAATTGATTGAAACAGTTGTCGACTTTTTTATAATGTGAAAACGTGAAAAATAAATCAGTTTTGCCCTTCCCATTTAAATAATTTTTTAAAAATTGTGGAAATGCAGCGACTTTTATTTAGACGACAAAAGTTGTGTAACCGTAAAAAGGTGCAGTAAAAAAAATCTATACTTTTTCACTTTATTATGGAGCATATATACAAAAATATAAATAAAGCAAGACAGTTTTTAATAAATTAAATAATAACTTTTATAAATAAATAAATAACGTGTTAGAAACCTACCACCAAAGTTGAGGAGTTGTGCCACAGATATCTGTGTAATACCCCATCTAGCCACGCTTAAAAATATATTAATCCTCGTCAAATTGCGAAACGGACCATACTTCGAAAGTTCGATCAGTTTCAAAATATGGTTCTGAATAAAGAGTAGTGATCAATTTTAACATTGTCCAATTAAAATCGACACTACGTGTGTTTTAAACATGGCTATATTAAAAGTAAACTTACTTTGCTTAATCTAAATTGGCTAAAGAATGTTTCACCTGTCTGCCGAATCGACGCAAACACTTCAAGCTAATAAAAATAATACACTTACGTCTACAATAAATGTTTAAAATTTATCAAAAGCTAATTAGAAAAGTCGCTAGATTACAATTATCCTATCTCGTTTGTTAATCCCAAGTGGTAGTTTTAACCAACTCTTCCGCCTTGTCCCACGGGAACGGAGGGTTTTCAATCGACCGCGATGTCCTCAACGGCCGTCCACGACGTTTACCGTCCACACACATCATACCGTACACTCGGATTCCTGGTACGCTGGCGTACGTGGGTTGGTCGTGGGACATAGGTCCTTCTGCAGCAAACCATCAACGTGGGAAACATAATCTAGCCAGGCGCAAAACTCACCTAAAATACTGGAATCGGGACATCTGCAAATCACAAGATAGTGGGATTTTCCCGTGCGGATGTTCTGGAGAGCCAAGAGAGACCAGTCTCGAGGAGAACGGCAAATCCGCATTTCGGACGTCGGTTCGCAGGTTTTCACCAAAGTGAGAGCACGCTGGAAAATTAAACGATTGCAAATAGCGACTGAAATTTTGGTTCGAATCAAATCTGTTATAATTATTTACTTCTTGTATTATACAGGGTGTGTCAGAATTCCACAGACAAACTGTCAGGACTGATTCTATGATCAAAAATAGGCATAAAACTCTTAATACATATGGGGTAAAAAACGTAAAAACAATTGCGGTCTGAGTACCTTGGATTTTTTAATTTATCTGTGCGTTGAACAGGGGCTTTTTTGACCCCATACGTATTAGTTATTATTAGAATTTTATGCTTATTTATGATTATAAAATCAGCCCCGAAAGTTTGTCGGTAGAATTCTGACACTGTATTTGCAAAAAAAAAAAAATTTGATTGACACATTTTGAATTTTATGCGTGAAGTTTTTTTGCCTCAAACTTATTGTATCACTAATTTAAATTACATTTACGTATTTAGAGACTATAATTGAAAAAAATTAAAACCTAAAATAAAAAAATCTGCTTGACCTAAAAAAAAAATATTTTTTAAATACTTTAAATGAAGAACTGAAACAGTATTGATTGTTCTAGTCAGACTATTTAATTTTGAAGAAAAATGACAAAAATGACATTTTGTCATAACCATTGACAGCTTTCATTCCGATGAAGGACAAAATATGTAACAACCAGAATTATTGGTAAAGATTTTATTAACTCTATTAACACTTGTCTGTAAATATCCCAATTGATATCACAAATTCAGACGTTTTAAAAAATGTTTCATTAAACAATTTTGTAAAAATATCGTCTAAATTCTTCCAGTATGACTGAATGCTGCCTAGACCGTTGGCACCATAAAACCGCTTCAACAATACCAATTTGAGAAAGTAAAACCTTCAACACAATGAACCGTATACCGAGATTTTTGAAATTAATTTTTCCTCGTAGTATTTACGTGAAAGCGATCTCGAACAAGTGCTTTGCACCATCATCGTTATTAATTAAGTGTCTACAATTATGCGATCAATTATGCATTTTTTATCGATTCATCTATGTGTAAAACTTCCTGGTAATAGAACCTCCGCGACCGAGTCCGTTAGCTGCACTATAGGTGCACCGGATGACATGCAGTGGGTGGCGTCTTGACCGATCACCGGATCTCCAATCGATTTCAATTGACTGTGACGTGTCCATTGTTACACGTGTGAAGTGTCGATGCAGTTATATCAATCGCCCTTTCGGAAAAATGGCGGGGAGCGATGGAATTTGTTCCGGTAGTCGTTTTGTTTGAAAATGTCACTTCGCGAGCGTGCCTTACAGCGCTGCTTTCGCTACAACGCTGCATTCCTCTCAAGAAATCGTGCAGGTTTATTTTTACAAATATGATCTATTGTGCTGGTACGTACTTGATGGTCCTGGTTTTTTTATCTTTCGGCTACGCTCACGATGGTGCAGTTCAAAGTTCCGTTCAGGACCACTCTTATCAACGAGATTCTTTGTTCGATCAGATCAAAGTGAACGGAAGTAATCCGCGATTTGCCTTGTTAAAATCAACCGATATAGTTTGTCTTCAGATTACATCTCCGATCTCACAGTTAAGAAGGAGCTGTAATTTTACACAGTTCATTGAATATAATTGCAACTAGAGATTTCACGACTATATCAAGGTGTAGTCTTCGTGAATAGTAAACATCTAGCACCTCCATAGTTCAAAGTAATTAACCCCAAGTCCAATTAACGTTTTATTTATGCCTTAATCCCAACATTAAGTCGACAATAAATTAGTTCCACTTCGAAACACGACCTGACCACTGAAGATCTACTCTGCTAATGATAAATCACTCAATCAATACCACCATTACGCGCGTAATTTCCTAGTAATGAAATTAAAATTCTCAACCAGGAACCTTAACTCCATTGGTTCCAGACAAGCTTCACATCTCCTCAACTCACCTTCGACTTCCTATCAATCATCAACTCAGTCGTGTGCTGATCATCAGAGTTGAGGGATGCCGAGCAAGGATCTCGATACCTCGAAGGACAAGCACAAAGGGGTTGTGTCCAGTTCAGTCTGACATAAACTGCGTTACAAACCTGCAAGTTCACGTTTGATATATTTTCCAGTTTCTTGTTTCGCACTTACTTGTTGAATAGCACACTCCGGGAGCAGGTATATGTGTTGATTGTGGGGATAGTAGTGGTACTTGGTCGGTTTGACAAGAGCTGCACTCGCTCCAGCTGGCAGAGGCAACAAATTCTGCAAAAAAAAATGGAATGGTTCAAGCTAGTTTAATTAAACGACGCAGGAAGCAATAACACGAAGAGAATTATAAACGATTATTGTTACAATTTAATTAAAATCATTTGCATATAGATAATGTAAATTTGAAGAGCACTCCAGAAAAGTTCAATTACTCGGTTGATGTTTAAGATGATTAGTGATAGTGGAGATTCGCGTGTAATTGCGCTTCTTCGCTAAACGCCTGTTCTTGTCCTTTAAATTAATTACACAGAGATAATCTGTTTAATATTGAGTGTTTGCGGCTCGGCGAGTCCTTGTGAGATAATTGTAAACGTGGAGGAGAGGATTTTTTGTACCGGGAGTGAAGTGTCAATTACTACTGTTGCGAATAGTAATTGCGGCATTCGTGCGACTGACAGAACTACATAGCAGTCTTCTGCGAAATTGTTGAGGATTTGTGTAAAATTATCTGGATGGTTTTGTAATGAAAGTACTATTGATACTGCAAACCTGAAGAAAAACTATCAAACCGGATGGGATAGTGCCTCGACTAGAATTTTCGTCGAGTCATCCGAGCGTGGAAGAAGTTCTGATGACAAAAAATTCGCCACTTTTAATAAACCATTTATACAACATTGTGGCGAATATTCCACGAAACATTATAGAATAAATAATTGCAAAATAACGCATCGTAACGATAGCTCAAAGAATCAATTTTCAGCGAGTGCGTCTACTTAATTGGTCAGACTTCAACGGCAGAAATTGTTTCGTTTCCGATGTATCTGCATTAATATGATTGCTTTTCCGTTTGTAATTTCTCGCGTATTGAAAATCTGAAAAATTCCGAATCTACGAGACGTATCCGCTAGGAAACGCTTTTTCTTGACAGGTTTGATGTTGAATATCTACATTTCCCTTTTCACAATTTCCGACTCGCTCCGAGCAGTCTTGTGCTAACAGTAATCTCTCAGTTTTAAAACCGATTGGTATAAATTTCAGATTAGGATATGAATCATTAAGGAAATCGTCAACATCCAGGTACAATGTAAAAAGATAATTTTATTGAAGTCTCTTGTGGCAATCGCTGCAGGTTCCGACAGCATCGAGCGCAACTTATTTTTTTCTCGAGGAAATTGAAACTATCTTCCTTTTCAACAGTTGCATCATTAGGATATTTATTATCTTATGAATTGGCGTCAGTTTCCTAAAGCTTTGAACCTAAACATCATTAGAATACTTGAGAGTATTTATTTTTCCAGATTTTTCAAAATAATCAAAATTTTGTAAATAATTCAGGCGGGTTTTTGAGGAATACTTTTTAGTTTTATTAAAATCCAAATGGAAAATTTATGATAATTTTTTGAACTTTCCAAAATTTACTACAAAATTCGTCAGATCGCTGAACAAATCGTACGTCGTGTTTTTTAAATATAGAGGTAATGGGTGTGAGCAGGTTTTCGCTGATATCGAGTATAAATAAATGTTGTAAATATTTAAAGAAAAATAGTATTTCCTCTTATTAATCTATTGATGCGGTAGGCGGGTAGGGTAAACAGAGAATCCATTATACATTTGTCCTAGTAGGTTATGTGTACCTATTCAGAAATGGCAAAATACAAATGGATGCTGCATAAGCGTAAAGGATGTTATTGCGAGTTTCTTACATTTCCACAGCGTGAATAATAACAGGATAATCACAACAACTTTTTTGACTGGTTATTAATTGACGTTTATTTTGCAAGTAAAACAGGAATTTAGTAGATATGTTAATACCAGTTCTGGCTCAAGGCTAAATCGTGGAGGATTTAAAAAAAAAATCAATATTTGAACAAACTTTACTTGATTTTTCGGCGCGCTTTAAAAAGTCAATGTTTTAGCTCCATTTTAATAAATTGTACTTGATTTTCAATCCCTTGAAAAATACTAAGTTTTAACATTACATATTTCAACTATTTTTTTTATCATTTTTGCTTGATTTTCAAGACCACTCAAAGCCACCATTTCATTAATATTTTATAAGAAACAAAGAGGCCCAATTTTTAAAACTTGTCTATAATTAGCTGTTTTTACCTAAATCAAAAATTTTTATGGAGGAAGATGTTTCACTCCCTGGACTGGAAGTCTTAACGAACCATCACAATTCAGCATGCTTTACCAAAACTAGCAAATACCAAAATTCGGTAGATATTTTAGCTTACTTTTAAACAAAATACCCCCCATTTTAAGCGTCATAAAATATAAAATATTCGACAAACTATTCTATTCTGGCCTACTTTTAAAACAAAATATTCTCGTTTTCCATCGTAATCGTAAAGATCGAAGACAAAAATTTAGGACAATAAAAACTAAAAATCTAATATATTTAGTTTGTTCCTTTGAGGACAAGATAACAGTCCAAGTAAATTCCACTTTTTAAACCAAAAAAAGCAGCTATTATTAGACTATTTCAAAACATGTATGCAAATATGCTAAAAAATCATTAAAAATATGAACTTATAGTTTAAAAATCTGTATGTACGAGTATATTATGAAATAAGCATAAATCATAATTCATTTAGTAACAACATAATGTAACAAATCTTCGAATACAGCAGCTAGAATGCTGTTATATTGTGAAGAAATTCTTTCAATTGCTATACACATATACAGGGTGTTATTGAAAGTTGTACAGATATTTTAACCACGAGCTACTGGCTTCGTGTAGAACTCGGAAAAAATATTTTAAAAATTTCTTTGTCAAAAAATAAAATGACATTTATTTTTTGAGCTACAATTTTTTTAAATTGCTTATAGTTTTCTACGTTGTCCTACAACCTCGTAGGTAAAATTTCGGCACATTTTAAAAATACACCTGTATATCATGTTTTATAAAATGTACGCCAATGCGAAGTAACCTATAGGAAATATGCTTTAAAACAAGGAAACCGCATTGGTGTTCATTTTATAAAATATGATATACAAGGATGTATTTTTAAAATGTGCCGAAATTTTACCTACGCGGTTGTAGGACAACGTAGAAAACTAAAAGCAATTTAAAAATAAATGTCATTTTATTTTTTGACAGAATTTTTTAAATATTTTTTCCGAGTTCTACATGAAGCCAGTAGCTCGTGGTTAAAATATCTGTACAACTTTCAATAACACCCTGTATTTTACTCAAAATCTTACTATCTTTATTAATACAAGAAATCATGGAGATCTCCAGATATTAAATATGCGATATTTTCTTAAAATTTTGAGATAAAAACGAAAGACATTCAGTAATTAATTTTGCTTCTGTAAAGATATTTCCATTTAAATCAATCATCCAAGTCCATTTTCAATGAAAATATCTCGGAGTATTTATTAATTTTATAGTTCTTGCATTAACGTACCATCTATTGTTGATTCATAATATTTCTGTGTCTTCATTGCTTTACTGTTAGGTCTCGTATTGATAATTTATTAAACATTATTCAACGTATTTTAACTTCAAATGAAGAATGAGATACATTGTACCTATATTCTCTTGTATATTTTCTTTTGAAGTAGTTATCATGCCTAGTGGTGGTGAATTTTAAATATTGCAGAAGAACCAAGAACCAAGAGAAGTACATATAATACAAATAAAAGATAACGACAAGATTATGTGGTCCAAGAGCAATTATTATTGGATTAACTTATGGTAAAAATATAATACTTGGTAAGAAATATAATTATAATAAAATAAAATATATAAAAAGAGCAAAACATTTGCGAACCACTTTAGCTAAAGGGCTATGTAATTACTAATAATAAGTAATCGGGTTAGAACATATATCGTGAAGAGTGCACCTGGTATTGTTACAATGAAGAATGTTTAGAAAAACATTGAAAAGTGTGTGAAAGAGCTTATAAATATTTAAGTCGTAATAAAATAGTTACACGAGGCGGTAAACTGATTGAAGAAGGTAATAAAATGTAATGAAAAAGGAAATAAAATGGTTTAAGAAGGAAATAGAATGGTAGAAGAAGGTAATAAAATGGTTAAAAAAGGTACTAAAGAACACATATGTAGATAGAATACGTGTAGAAATTGTAACGAGGAAGTTGAAGTAACTAACCACAAATGTTATATATGTAAAGGCTTCGAAAAAAAGGTGGAATATCTATTCAAAAAGATCAAAAATCAAGTGAAAAAATTGTTGGTTGTAAAACCTCTAAGCCTGACGAATAAGAAAGCATAAATGATGGGTGCACTTTTACAGAAAAATATTTACGAAGGTATGCACGAAACCGGTGTGCTTAAATTGTAAATCACAAATTTAAAGGTAAAATTGATTCTTTCGAGAATAAGGAAGATTTCTTTACACAGTTAGTATCTAGACGGGATAAATATAGTAGAGTAGTAAATTTCTAATTTACGACATGGTTGTGAAACAAAGTGCGAATTATTTGTCATCGGTGCTTGACAAATGACCACCTTCCACGGAATCGATTTGTGAAGAGCTCTATTTCTTCAGATCGACTAATACAACAACCAGATCAATAATTCTTTGTGATTTGCTTTCACCTGTTCTTCGGTATACCACAACAAGTCACGATATAACTTCATACACTATTCATGCCTTTTGTTTTTTATCATGAACAGTGAAGCTCTTCACACTAGTGTTAATATTTAATTATGACCATCAGCAGAAGCTTAGTATGTCAACATCTTTTTGTTCGGTGCATACATGCATACAATTAACACGTTTCAACGATTTTTTCGTTCTGAGAAAACCGTTGGAACTATTTAAGATGTTGTTATTATTCCAGTAGCAACTTTTAACGAGCGTGACCAATGTAATGATTGGAATTTTGAAAAAAGCGTAATCCAATTATGGACACACAAATTTACAAAAAAATAATTGAGTGAATTGTGGCAATTTACCGACATGTAGAAGATTGCCTAAACACCTAAATGTGAAAAGCTATTTATGCGGTTAACTGTATTTTGTAAGTAGAGTAGGATATGAAGGTAAATTCATTAAAAGCATGTGCCGTTGAATTTAATCGAGTTGCGGCGACATTTTCCATTGTGGCATATTTTACGTGAAGCTCGACCAGTCGACTGTCGAAAATCAATAATCAAAAACTGATCGATTTTCGAAACAGAATGGTTAGCTCCGTTCGGGGCAAAGGGACATTTTTGGAAGAACTAACTGTAGAAGATTGTATCACTACGTGCCTCTGTTAATTTTGTTTTCTTTTTGGACACAACAAAAAATTGACATATATGTTAAATTCGTTTCTGCACTAGTTAGCACAGGTACAATGGGTACGGTAATTTGTAGCACGAGACAAGCTCAAAAACGGCGACTTTTTTCTTTCATTCAGACAAATATAGAAGCAATGATCTGTACAATTACTGTAGTGTCATTCCATGGCATATAAGGAATATGAATATATTGTTGCACGAAGAAAATCACGATTCGTCTCTTTAATTGTGCACCAGGGCAACTTTCTAACAATTGAAAAAATTGCCCTAATTCCCAGGAAAATTGATTGCATTTGGTCGTAATGAATCCGCCTACACCGCACCACACAATGTTCTTTGACCAGAATGTCATCTTAATAACTCGACTGTGCGTGTAACAGTAAAATACAGTTAATTTCCATTCTTTCAAAACTCAATGAGAGCCGCATGCGTTCAATACCCGGACCCTCCGAGTTGAAAATTCACCATTTCTACCCAAATAACCCTCTTCTGCTATTGCAGAGACGTGTTCTACTAACCGAATTGTGCAGCACGCCATTAAGTTATTTATCCCGAAAACAAAAGAACAAATAAAACGAACACATGACCAGATTTACTGTATCTGTCCGGGTTCATTTTAAATTCACTTTTTCTGTACAAAAACACGAAAAATCCAGGTTTTTAACCACCATTTTGAGCCCGGGCAGGGAAGTTAAATATGGCGATGGACGTCAAATATTAACTCTTCCATCAATATGTTTACCATTTTTCTATATACATATGTCAATAATTTCTTAGACACCCTTAATGAAAAAGGTAATTTTACGTACTCCCAAGCGGACGAAAAGTAACTCTTTTTCGTACGAATTTTTTCGGACGCACTTTTCTGACCCTGGACCATCTGTTTAATAAGTTAAAAACGAAACAGACAAAATCGAGTAAACCGACTGAAAACAAATGAATATTTGACAGTTAAATTTAACCAACGTATTTTTTTTTGCCCGAAAAAGTGTTGTATCGTTTATTTCTGGTGCTTATTTGATGCATAATAAGAAAATGAACGATCATATAATCGATAGCAACAGCGTGATGAAGAAATGTCTAATACGCCGCCGGAGATTGTAAATGATAATCGCAAAATTGTCCTGTCACCATAAATTATGTAAATAAGTAATAGAATGCAAATATGTAGTAAATTTCTCATTTTGTTGGCAAGCTGATAAAAATACTATAAAAAATTTTTTACAATGATGTTTTTTGCTTTGTAGCTCGTGCGGATGCCTAAAAAATTTAATGTGCACCTCTGGCAAAAAGTGCCTTTTGGTCCTCGCCTGTTTTCAAGCCTCGGCTGCGCCTCGGTTAGAAAACCCAGACTCGGACAAAAAAGATGCACTTTTTGGCCTTGATACACAAATAACTATTTTGAGCGTTAACTCTTTAAATACTACCATTTTTAATATACCATGGCTATTATAAGCGTCAAGAGCACTTTTAGTCTTAAAACCAAATCAAAGTAGGTACTTTCCTTTTGAATTCCATAATCAATAACAGCTTTCCAGAAAAAAAATTGCCTTTGTTGATCCGGAGAAGTTCCCTTTTTGTCTTTTATTTTTAACATTTTTAACAATATTTGAGTGTTCTGCTTCTAATGTTGTTGTTTTTCGAAAAAGCGTTTTTACAAATGCATATGTACATATTTTTGTATTTGCATTTTGTTTTGTCCCACCTAAGACTTTCAGGTCATATACATATCTCTATTATTTATGGACTGATTTTTGTGAAATTTAGAAGATAGGTATTCTAGCGAATGAAGTATAAATTACTGGTAATTTAAATTTAAATTCGACGTCCGTCACGTACAAAAATATGTTGCCAAACGTTAGCAATAATTTTAACAAGAACCATGTCTTTTTTCCCGAGCCCTCGGCCTCGTTTTATCAGATCTGTTATGGTCTTGTTAACATAGATGCATCGTTTGCTCAACCCGAGGCGCTCAAAACTGCATCCTGCAAAAAACCTAATCGGCTAAAATTGCAGGTGTAGGAGCTGCGCGCCTAGAAACTTCCGATTTTTGAAAAGATCTCCTCTGAACTTTGATCGCGAGCTCGCCTCGGAAGCTCCAATGATATATCGCCTGCGTAAAATAGTTTATCCCACTTCTGAAGCTGTTTGATTTATCGTCCACGAAGCAGGATGTATCGAAATCGGAACCTTTGTGGGTTCAGGATGTTCTTGACCTACGGCAAAGTGGCGCATGCGCCTTACCTCAACGTCAAGGACAATGCGGTCACGATTTCATATGTACACAGGCGATTTGAGCAAAGGTGTAATTACATTTTAAGGTGCAGTCTCCAGGATAGCAATTGCACCGCGAACTAATTCCATGCCCTCCTAATTGTGTCCAGTTTTTTAACAAACTGAATCCTGTTAAATGCGAGAAGTCCGATCAGGTACAGGAAGTGTACAAGCCTAGCGGATCTCAATTTCTTGACAAGGAAATCATTCGAAATGGCTCTATTCCGTTTCATTTCAATAATTAGACTCGCAGCGAGAAGTGTCGATGCGACTCTTTATCGAAACGATTTTACAATTGTTTTTACAGTTTTAACGCAACACAGTTATTACTAATTTCGAGTAAAAATCCATCGTCACGAATTCCATTGTTGTAAATAATTTTATGTAATCGCTAAAACACGACAGCATTTATCACAATTATTGACTTCTGCATGGACTTGAATTGAAACGCTAAAATTGCACAATAACAGAAACGCCACTCTGGGTATTGTACGTGGAATACATTTAATAACACCAACACTGCTTTCCGACTCATTTTTATAGTCCTTCTGGTGCAGCGATTGTGTCGACATCTGTTAGTCAACGTCGCAACGCACATGTCCTTTAACAAATAATTTCATTAAGCTACTGTCTAATTAGTTTTCACATAATCGTTTCCTTTTATCACTTTCTTACAAACCGCCATATGTCGACTCGACTTAATATCTCTATTGTTATCAATGCCGTATCAATACTACTATAAATAATTAATAATGTGAGTCTTAATCTCTCCGTACCCCTCACCTGACACACAAATTACCCATATGTTCTCTGTACAGTTCCGCTGAAATATGCAAAAGTATTATTATTATTGAGCTGTTCAGGTAGTGCACTTAGGTTAAGTAAACAAATTAACGGACTCACCACATCGCATATGAACGTTCTTCAGATCTCATTTTCTTCGACATTACAGTAATTCCAATAAACAGTTATGGAAGGCTTACTGAATTCGGAAATACTGTTCATGCAGGATTATCTAGGCCAGGATTAAGATAAGGATCGTTAAATGTCAACATTTCAGTGTTAACAATAATTCATTCTTCATATTTGAATAGCTGAGTACCGCGAGTTCATGAATTTTACCAATTTTGCTCTTAAACGGTCGACGAGTCTATGGAGATGAAGCACCTAATTGATTAATTGCCTCCAGTCTCCGATGAGAGAAAAATCGACATCTCAAGCGTAAACTAGTTTCAAATCACTGCAATTTTACTAATAATGACACAGCCACTTTCTTTCTTAATTCTCCACTTACAAACCAGTGCGGCTGTAACCAGTTTTTTATTTTGTCGGACTTGCGCTGCATTTATTAACTTAATGATCTCGAAAGTGAAGTAAATTTGATATTTTTAGCACCATACCGAATCGAGATGCTCTATTGTGGTCGTCTAACTACCCGTTCATTACTATAATTCAGGTTTTTTGCCTTTTAGAACACATCTTCACATCCGTTCGTTTTTTAGATCGTGGCGAACCTCTTCGGGGGTAAGACCTGGGCCGTTCTTCAGACGCGGCTTCAGAAAGCACAAAATAAATAATAAATTTACTGAGTTTTCATTCGCCCAAATCGTCTGGAAACAGTGAATTCCATGCCTAGGCAAGAAAATCGAAACAGGAATTTTTAATGAAAGATTTTAGGTTGGTGGCACTGAGTGTCATTGACATGTGGAATTTTTGTACAATTTCCTAAGTGTGAAATATTGATGTTGGGCAAATTTGTACCAGTAGAGAGTTAGAGACCGAGGGGGTTATCAGGCTTACGGGCGGGCGGTCTCCGCTTACGACAGCGAATGGGGTAACGGTGAACAGTTCGACTGGAGCAACAGCGAGGACGGTTTTGAATATTTGAAGAATTGATTGACGTTTGTGGTGTTACAGTCGCTTCTTGGATACTGTATGTTGCCAAGGGAAGAAAAATAAATTCCCTATCGGGTAATATTTTAACAACAATTATTTCTTTTGCTTTAAAAAAATTGTTGGCCGAAAAAACTTTGTGTATTACACGGCCAGAAATTGTTTTGTAAGTGCTCGGCTATCGCCTCGGCCCACAAACCATGCTCGCACTTCTAAATGACAAAGGTGGTCAAGTTTTGGTTAAGAGATCTGGTTTTTGAAATTCCTTCGGTAAATGCAGTGCCGTAAGAACAAAGTGCTTAATAGCGGATTTAATGCAACATGACGAGCACAGATGATAAAATCGCAAAACAAATAAATCTTAAGAAGGTTCACATAAGGAGATTCATTCAGCGTGGAACTATTTTATGGCAATGTAGCAACTGAATACGAGATTGAAAAATTCCAACCTACAGCTTTTTGTAAGTGGTGGAAGGTTCATATAAAATATGTGTTTATGGTGTACCAGGTGTTTCACTGAAATAGAAATGATACATCAATGTGATTCCTTCTTTCCACATCCAATGTAAATTTGTTTGATGACCATTTTGGGTTCTGATCACTATCTGCCAAAGTCGTAATTGGTTTATTTATTTTTTTTATAACAATCGTAATAAGGAAACGACATCATTTCAGTTTCGATAGCGAATCAAAAAAATTGAAATACTATTTTTTAAAGAAGTCTTAAAGAGAACTGTCGAGTTTTAATCTGTATCAAACTTGAGGAGCAGAAAAAGTGAAAACAATTTCCATAAAATGATTGCCTCTCGCGTCGATAGTATTGTTTACCAATTAAATAAATATTTGTAGATGATGGTATTGAAAAAGAGATTCCACGAGATAGCAATGGAGTCCGGTAAATCCGGTAAAGCGATGATGTGGAATTGAATCATCTAAAAGCCATCGTGAGAAAGGAAAATGAAAAAAAGTAAAAGTCTGAACACGTTTCCTCGCTATTAGAAGCGTAAAACTAACGGATCTGTTAAGAGTTCCGAACACAATAACAATTGAAGTAAAGAGTATTATATCTTATCCGTGAGTTGGATGTAACATGCCACCAGGATTGAAAGAGATTGATGTTGAAGTCTAATGCACTCCTCCGCTTTTAAGATGGGAATTTTTGAAAAATGCAAAATTGAAATTGCCGCATCCGAGGATAACATATCGCTTTTGAAGGTCGTATATTTCTAAATATTGAATACATCTAATTAAGGCCGTCCAGGCGTGGTGCACAATTTGATACGTTGTGATTGATTCAAACGAAATAATTAGATCGTTATTAATCAGAGCGTTGGCGCAGTAATGTTCCGATCCTGTTACTATTTAACTTGCACATCAATTAGTTTATTATTGCTTTTAAATTGACTTATTAAATAACAAATAGGGAAACCGATTCACGCCAAATTAAAACGATTTCTACCAAACCAGACTCATTACAAAAATTCTACGAGTGTTATTAAATAAGGCATCATCCAACCACAACTGCAGATGACTCTAACTCGATCTGGACTACTAGGTATACTTCCCACAAAAAACAAGTAAAAAGTGATTAGAACCGAAAAGTGCAGAAATTAATACATTTCTTGTGGTCTTGTGGATTGGTCTTAAAAACGCCCACCTGAACCGTTCTCCCACCTTGCAAATTAATTTTACTGGTTTACTAACTTGGTGTTGTAAATCTTTATTCGCAGATGCAATAAAAAATGAAATTACTGTTTGATGTGTACTTTAGTGGTTGCACTTTACAACATGCTTCGCAGATGCCGAACATGAAACTTTCCATTTTTCCAAAAACTGTACACACCGCCGTCGGTCTTTATCCTCTACTGGTAATTACAGAGCTCTAAGGGTCTCTAGGGCATCATAAAAACATTTCTAATTATACACTCTGAATAGATCATAACTCATCCACCGAAAAACTCACAAATTATTTCGTAACCTTAAACACAACTATGTACTTGCGCTATACAGGGTGTAACAGAAATAAGTGCATTAATTTTAACTGGTAATAGAACTCATCAAAAGGAACAACTTTTTTCTCTGCCATTTTGGCGAAAAACGTTGCGTAATGGATTAAAAAAGTAGGAAAGATTTTCCTAAAACCGTTCATATCTCCAAAACTAAGCTACCTAAAAACGTGAAACAACCAGATTCTTACGAAGTGGATTTTTTGCTATTCGGGTAGATTGTTTGAATTTCGATTTCGGCGTTAAAACACGTTTTCTTGATGAAAATTTCCGTTTTTTTCATATTAGCGCTGATCTCAATTAGCCATTGCAGTATTTAGTGGCGTAGGGCTATTTTAGTGAAAAATCTCTCCAAATTTTTTTTGGAATTAAACATCGTTTTTCGACAAATTGTACATAGAAAGGTTGTTCCTTTTGACGAGTTCTATTACCAGTTAAAATTGATGCACCTATTTCTGTTACACCCTGTATACAGCATCGGGTATCGTATACCTAACTAATTATTGATAAGGTAAATTTGAGAATGTTTTAAATTTTTTTGTTAATAAATAAGGCCGTAACAGTTTTATTGGTTTTCTGAAATTAACTGTTAATTTACCTGTAAAGTTTTTACACTAAATGCATCTGTATCTGCTAACGCATTAAACCCTGGTGGCACAAATTTTGATTTGGTTTGCTAAATAATTCGCTTTTTTATTTAAACGCAAACCAGACGCGTGATTTATGGCCCAAATGGTATAATTTGCCAACAAAAGGATCATTCCCTACTAGCCGACCGTTTTGAACCTCTTATTTACAGCTTTGCCATAGAATTGACAATTCCCATTCTCACCTAAATTAACAACAGCACAAGTAGCAGGTCATAAATAAAAATGATTTTCAAAGTTAAAATGTAAAATTGGTGTTTTTTTTGCTGATTTCGTAAATAATAATTATAGGAAGTGAATCTGGGTAGACTAGTATAAAAATCAGAATTTGATTTTTGGTAAAATTTCCTTTTTTTTGGCTTTGTTTGTAAGTGAAAAATTATCAAAAAACTATTAAATGTACCTTACTAATACCCAGGTAAGTGTGAAAAATTTCGACAATTGTATTTAATTAATCGCGATTTCTGGCGATGCCCGACCCTGTACACTGCACGACCCAACAAAATGAGCAGAGCAATTTTCATTTTTTAGTGTTAAGTAGACCTCCAAAATTACTCACACAACAAAAAAAATATTATAATCAAACACTGTGTATACTCAGATGGCGACAATAACTCTCACACCTTTTGTCAGTTATCGTAAAGTCTTCACAGGTAAACGATTGTTTCATTTATGTATTATTCATGTATAACATAAAAAATAAAGCACAGTTTGTTGTGTCAGCAGTCGGATGACTTTCTTTCTTGATGAGGAAGCACGAAATTTCCTCAAATGTTAATAAACACGACTAGGAAGTATTCTTATAAGTAAAGTTTATGCGACAGTTTCCAACAAATATAATTTATTGTATGAAAGGTTAGAATACGCTGCTTCAGCAATTAATTTCAACAGAATTCTTTTCCGTAGAACACGTTTCACCTGAATAAACTCGAGTCGTCAGTATCCCACATTAGATCATCATAAATTGACTTGTCTTCGCTGCATACATGTTCATACAGCTCGCATTTCGTCTGAAGTAAATTTAGACGATAAAGCACATTACTGTAATTATCCGTCAAGAATTCAGTTGCAATTGCATCCCCTGTAATTATTCGTTTTTTAACGGTGGGACTTGATGATGATGGACAATTTCCAACATCACGTACGTGTTTTTGTTTGAAGGGCTTCACCGGAAGGACAGTATGCTAGAAGCTGAGACATAATCACATGTAACATCACCTCCGGCGCGACAGGTGATCTGCTAGGACTGCTGGGTGAATTTAAACGATCTCGTCGACGACTAATTTCAATGGGAATTTGTCGTCGGAAACAGTCAGCAGATTCCCTTTTAAAAGTAATATAAATATTTAAGACACAATGGAGAGGTATTGTTGGGATGAGAAAAATCAAATTGCAAATTCCTTTTCAATTGGATTAAAGTTCGGTGACCCAGCTTGTTTAAGAAATGATTTGGAATTCGTTCTTCCTGACATATTCAACGTCTAAATTAAGCTCGGACAATGCCCACGGCTTGTTGCCGCTTTGGTGGTGAGATTATAATAATAACAAACAAATTGTCTTGCAACTAAATGTGTTTACCCATAAAGAGGAAATTACAAGAGATGACGATAATTTTCTAGTTGTAGCGTTGAAAGCGCTCTTCTGACAACAAAAAATTCCAACAACTGCTACTATGAACGGACGTGTTGAGGGATGTGCTTGGAAATGAATTTGAGTTGGTGAGGACCATCAACATTCGCATACCGGTCGCAACTCGGTAAACATCAATTGCTGGAGTGGTTCGTATGAATTATATTTATGTGGTGCCATTACAGCCATAATAAAATCCACAACTCGTTTTGAAAGGAGATAAGTCAGGTGAGGAGTAGAGTTTCACTTTACGAGGACAGTAAAACTGAGATTGCTACCAGGATTAGCATACGAAGTGTCCCAAAAAGCGCGCGAGATGGTGGGTTTGTGGGTTAATCAGATGTAGAACTAATTTCTGGGCAAAAAGAGTCAACTGGGAAAAAGTTGCTTCGACCATGACGCCTGTCGACTCCGCACAAAACTTTGATGTAATTTACTGTGTACAGTTATCAAATTTGAAGGCGCAATGGTATTTTGATGACTCACTTCATCGATCGGTTAATTTCGTCACGTTTGGCACATATCGATTTAACTGTTTTTGGGCGTTGTGTCATGATTTTTCGACTCTAGAGGAAAGTGTTGATAAATTTGCAACCATCACTTTTGCAAGTCTAACTCGCTGCGCTGTTATTTATGTAAAATGACAGTAATTGGCTGTGTCAGCAGACATCTCGGATTCTTCGCACCAACAACACAAAATTCACGTAATCTTACTTTCGACTCTAACTGTCATACACGAACTCGTTCCTGTGACAGATCAAGTCCAGATTTTGGTCACGCTCGGAGTTGTGAAACGGCTTCATCTTGTTACGTGCATCAGACGAGTCTTTGTGGCATCGCGAGATTATTAAAGCAGATGCTGCAATTAATTTTTCACCTGGTTCGTTTGCCGTAAAATCGTAAAGACCTAAGTGCTATCGTAAAGGCATGTTTATTGAGGCGCTGTTAATAAACATACTTACAGGCATCGGAGGGCATTGTGGTCTCCAGACGAACATGCATTGTTTGGGTGAAACAAATCTACAATTATGTGAAAAAACGAATGAATTCACACTCGATTCAGACGAGAGATAAAAATGTACCATTCTCTGGTGAACCCGCTCTTTCGACTGGCTGAACCCAGATGGCGATCTCGTCCCATATTTTCACAGTTTTATTGCGACTTTATGGTTTTTGTCGAATTATGTCCATTAGAGTTCCGATTTCTTGCGGAGTTCTACTTTTCGACGGCTCAGACCCGTCGCAATTTATTCTCAAATTAACATAATTGCACAAGAAATGCCCATAAAAGATTCGAATCTATGCTCACGACAAAATTGGACACGACGGCAAAAATTCTGACAATGTGTAGGCGAAGAGAGACTCATTGATTATTATCAAAAATTTAATATGATTCTGATTGGGTAGAATTGAGCGAATCCTTTCAAAACATGTGACGATCAGTCAACGTGCACTAACTATCGGGTGTTCATTTAAATCTCCGGTCATAGTTGGCGTTGAAGAGTCGATTGTGAACGCATCAGCTGTCTAAATCTTACCTCAGAACTTTTTATTTTCCGTTATCAAAAATCAATATGCCCTCTATATTTTTTATTGCCAGTACCATATGGTACTAACTATTATTCGACACAATTTTATAATGTGTTATTGTTGAAATATAGAAAATAAAATACATATATTTATTTAGATATTTAATATTTGACTCGTATGTTTTTGTATCTGGTGTTCATTTAAATTTCCGGTTAAAGTTGACGTTGAAGAGTCGATTGTGAACGCACCACGCTGTTTAAGTCTAACCTCACTTTTTCCGTTGTTTGGTTTTTACACTAGTGGAGCGTTCACAATCGACTCTTCAACGCCAACTTTAACCGGAAATTTAAATGAACACCCGATACATATATGTACAAACTATCGAGTACTACTCTCAGTGGAATAAGATTACGAGTCCCAATAATAGTCGTTTATAATGAGTACTTTTACAACGAGTAAAGTCTTACATTATATCGTAAATTATATTTGTAATTAAAATTTACCAATTAGACTGTCGTAAATTTTTTAATTTTATGTTAGACAAACAAAAGAATATATTTTGCCGTCGGTGAATTACCGTTAATTTATTTTTTATGACTTTCTACGAGAGTGTAAATCATCAACCGGCTTATGTGTTCTTTGATTTCAATCTGTGTCAATTTTTCATTGATTTTATTAAAAGGATATAACTGGTCATAATTTTAATTATCACTTTTATGCATATCTACATCATCGGAAATTCTCTTGCAAAGTAATTAAATTTGTATTTACAACCGGAAATACGAAAACAAATATTACCACATAAAATTTAACAGCGCAGGATAGAATATGTTATACTTTCTAAGCGATTAGCATTTCCGATTTATCATTTATTTGAGAAACAAAGGAAAAAATTTTTTTGTGACCGACAACCATAAGCTGACACATTTTTCCCAATTTTAACAACAAATTCAAATACGAGAAACAAAACTGGAAGAAACATGACTTATTTATTCACAAATTGACATACATATTTTAATCGCTTCTATATTTTCTCCACGTTCGTTTTAAATTTTAATATTTACATGAATCACTCTGTATATACTTTTATACATATCACACGAAAATACTGCATTTCAAAAGAAATTCATATTGCCACAGGTTTTTCTAATACAAATTCCAATTGTAAATATAAGGTCACTGTGATTAAAAAAAAATGCAAAATTTTGATAATGTCCTCGCGTATATTTTTGGGTTAGCGTTTTTATTTCCTTAATCATGAACACCAATTCAGTGCGAGAGACCAAACTCTCTAGGACTAAACTTACACACCCCGTATATAAAATAACTGATCACAGATAATTACATTCTTTCATTTGTCTCTATTTGTCTAGAGATGTCATTTAAAAAAATCTAGTACTTAGGTATTGCATGTCCGTGTTAATTTTCTTTTGTTTGAGTGTTAATAAGTAGTCAGCAGTTGGTAAACTGCTCGTTAAATGGTACCTCGAGGCCAATTGGACCCGATTGAGCAGGGTCGGACTGGTGCGTTCCGCCCCCAACAGTACCGTACTGGTAAAATTCTTGTTGTCTTTTAGGGAATTTGTTGTGGTCACGTGAGTAGGTCTGGAGACTGCATTTTAATTGTGACGGATGCGCCAGGATGGCGTGATTACAGTGCGACGAACCATAGACTAATTTATGTTTGTCATAACATTTAATATGCCAATGAGGGAAATGAGCTGTTAAATGACCACAACAGAATGCGGATGCTCGTGATGAATTATTTTCACCTTCATTATAAGTTTTTTGAATTTTCATTAATATCGTCGTTTTTATTGTCGACGAAAAAAATGTGTGTTCATGCACCTTAATTGTACCGAACCTGAAATAATATCATGCTTCTATACCCGTTTTAAAGCGTGACACATGACTATCGATACGCCATACTAATTGAATTACTAATTTAATACATGTACACAGTGTAAACGGCGCTGACAAAAAAATCACTCACTCACTCACTCGCTCGCTCGCTCATTCAGATCCGCCCGTCCCATCTCAAATTTGATTTTAATATGAACATAATCAATTAATCGAATTGATTACTTCCTACTGACAGGACTCGGTTTTCTACTCGACTATATTTTACGAGAACATCTACGCAATCTTTAAATATGCAGAGATACGTCGCTTGTTAGTCTAACATGTGAACTAAAAATGTACAGAAGTGGTCTTGTAGTTTGCAATTAACCTTGCGAGTTGACTGCAGAAGAACTGTGTTAAAACAATTAACCACACACACTAAAAACTCTTGTAATCGAGCAAACATTCGTTGCGCTCACTTAGTAAATTGCTCAGATTGTAAAACGTATGTAAACTGCTCCAGAAATTTGGGAATTCGTCAGCAGTGAAAGTCGTACAGTTTCTAAAATTGACTCTTGTCGGTATTGTCAGTACAGCTTTCAGTGTGTCATTATCTCCAAAATATTCAATTATGATTTTATTGAGGACAAGTCTAATGCATTTACTGTGGTCCGTAATGAACGTCACTTGCGTGAGTTCTGTGTGAAAGAAGCGTCTAAAAGTCCAGTTTCTGGTGACACAGAAGAGATGTACCTTCACTTTTGCCCACAACCGTAAAATGCGCAAATGTGGAATTGGGGCGAACAGGAGAGGACCGCCGGGAGAGCCTTGCGGAGTTGCGTTCCCAATCTGGTCGCGTCGAAAAAGTTAATGTGGAGTTGCGTTGTTCTGAAAAAGTTTCATTTGCATAGGCTGTCCACACTGTCGGAAAAAATTAATTGAAAATATTGCAATTTGTCCGTATTCACCGGAACAAATCGCCGGTTTATTAATTGTACGTCGGAAAAAGTGTAATAAAATTGACGACACTTTACAAAGAGCCATAAATTTTAGAGCGATCGTAAAAATTCTGCGAACCTGCGACAGAACGAATTGAAAAAACGTTTCTTCTAGATTCGCACAATAAATTCCCGCGGTGAATGAAATTTCATTACGACATCTATTAATCACTCTGTTGTGGTCGAACGTCTTAAGGTGCCACTTTTGCTTTGACATGGTTCATATAGATGCAACACGTCAATACTTCCTGGTGTTAATATGCACTCGTGTAGCTATCTGTGCCATTCTTCCTTTAAAAAAAACAAACGGTTGGTTTTCCATGCGGTTTGTTATGTAGATCTGGGAAACAAGCTGGATTGATTGCGCTCAACTTCTTATTACCTCTCGTTTATTTAACAGTACCGTCCGAAATCTTCACTTGATGACCTTACAATTACACAGTAGGAAAAGGTTTTTGAACTTACTAGTGGTGCACAAATGTAATGGCGCGGAAAGCTCTACTCCAGCCATATCATTTATTATCGTTACACATTATGTATCGTCTTGATCCGGTACTACCAACGTTTTCCACCTTTTTGGACCATCAACTCTAACTAGTTTATAAACGTTTGGTTGTTTCGTCACGACTTGTAATTTTAAGCGATCAACCCTAATCGATCCCCACCGGAAATTATTCCTCGCCCAAACAAAAATCGATACTTTTCATCAAAAACTTCCACCACATCCCTCCTTCGACTCCGCGATAATCATGTCAATTAAAATTATCGATAAATTAAAACGAAATCAGTAATTTCAAGCTAGTTACGCCTCACAATTTTTGAAACACTGTAATTACAGCCTCCGAGGGGTTGATGTACTCAAATCGTCCGTTTTTCTTCAACATAATTGTTCTGAGTTATTTCTCGTAAATGCAATTAAATCTTTATAATTTCACAGTTGTTCACAATTTATTTACGATCACAATGCGATATCTACTAATGAAGCTGAGTGGTAACGCGTACTTTTGTTCTTGTTTCTGTTTTCACTGCTCTGGGCTACTAGTTTGTTGTATGCATTTATGCATAGATAATTCTAGTTAGCACGAACTTTAATTTCAAATTAGTGACAACTAAATCAAAGAAATGTCTTCCAAACATGTTTATCGTTAGTCACTGACTTTAATTTCCACAGTAACAGCGGTCTACCTGACAATTATGTGTCTTGCGATGTAAATGATTGGCTGCGGACAAAAATATATCTGTTGGATAATTTTTAAACCATTCTCGATCCTCGCCATCCCTCATTTATCACATAACTGGGCACATAATAATCACCTTAAACTTATTTTCAGATATAAAAAATATATATTTTTTAAATATAAAAAAACATTTTTAATTACGCTATAACTTGAAAACAAATGAAAATCGGATAAGAACATATGAGTTTTTTTACATTATTTTCACGTGTAAACACTCCATGGAGTTTCGGCCGTTCCTCCCGATTCACCCTGTATAATATGAATATGAAGAGATTTTTTTTTAAATATGTATTAACACAGGAAATCTCATTGAATAACCAAAAAATCTTAAACTTTAAATTGTTGATAAAAATACATCAGAAATAAACAAAACGAAGACTTTTTAAATATTTGAGAATTGTGAAAAAAAATACATATACTGTAGCAGACACAATATTCGGACACCCAATAAACCCAAACCAAGTGCCCATAATTAGACCCACAATAGAAAGGGTCGGTTGGTGGTAAATCAATGGGAGATTGCAAACACGCTTAAGAATTTCTTACGATGGACCGTATTATGAAATTCCAGGGGCAGTACAGTTTCTTTAAAAAAACGTTTTACGACTGATGAAATTGCAAAAAAATATGGTCACACAATTTTACGCCTTCCTCCGTATCATTGCATCTTCAATGATATTTAATTTTCCAAAATTTGGGCATGAAACATTACAATTTTTAAGAAAAGGTATCGACCAAATAACCCCACAAAATTGAAAAAATTACTGTGGGCCATCTGCGTTGTGTTGAATAGAAACTACATCCGCTGGGTTTTCCCTAATTAGGATTTTTTCAAGTACGGTCCGTGCCGCAAACTTTCAAGCGAACCCTCACAGTTTGGTGATTTATGGCTGTGGTTACTGCTTATTGTTAACATAATTGTGGGTACTTTGCTTAGGTTTATTGGGTGTCCGAATATTGTGTCTGCTACAGTAGGTACAGCCTGTCCCAGAACTGCCTCCCCAGAGAAAAAAGGGAGTATTTGAGTAAATGTGATAATCTGAATTTTAAAGAAAAAAAGTCCTATCTCAAGCAATAGTCAAGAAAAGACATCTTAAACTTGATTAGAGTTGAGCACTGTCAAGGTAGGACGACCGCAGGGTTTCAAAATTCCAAGTAAACTTTTCGCGATATCAATATGTAATTATTTTTGCTGTCTCGCAACCTGTCCGATTTTTTAGTAATACCTTAGGACGGCTTCAGGGATTGGTGAAATTGAAAACTTTATAACTCGGTTATGTGAGCTACAGGAAATTTTATTTTAGTCATCTTGGAGTCTATTTTGGTCTCCGCACATGCCTGTTTTCTATAGGGAGACAGTTCTGGGACATGCTGTATACAGGATGTTACTGAAATGCGTGACCAAATTTTAACCAGGAGCTACTGGCTTCATGTAGAACTCGGAAAAAATATTTAAAAAATTCTATGTCAAAAAATAAAATTACATTTCTTTTTTGAGCTACATTTTTTTTAAATTGCTTTTAGTTTTCTACGTTGTCCTACAACCTCGTAGGTAAAATTTCGGCACATTTTAAAAATACACCCTGTATATCATGTTTTATAAAATGTACGCCAATGCGAAGTAACCTCTAGGAAATATGCTTTAAAACAAGGAAAGTGCATATCTTTTCCGAGTTCTACATGAAGCCAGTAGCTCGTGGTTAAAATTTGGGCACGCATTTCAACAACACCCTGTTTACAGAAATAATGTTCTAAAATATTACAGTATAATCACTCAATTTGGGAAGTAGATTTTTGTGATTTTTTTCTTGCCAAATAAATATAATGTCACTGTGAAGAATGCTCTAGAGATGAATAAAAAACCAAACATTTCTTGGTAGTATTTGACGTGATTTATAATTTGTTCAGTAATCACGGCAGTAGCTGGGAGAAGTAATATTTTCTACTGTTACTTTTGGGAAGACCATTGAGTCTGGCACTTTAATAACAAATGTAGACTAATTAAGGCACGTTTTTTCTCATTAATTATGATTGACAAGTTGCGATGATTGGTCGCAGGATATAAGGAATTACATTTTATTATTTTTTGAGGCAAGCACAATGAATGCTAATTATCATAAAAAATATTTCTTCGTGGTAAAAAACGAATGAGCATACAAACGGAAGTGCCAGCTGGGGAGATAAATGATTTGAGATGGCGATGGAATCTATAAAAATTGCTTATTTAAGAGCGGTTTTATCTGCAACAGGTTCACTTTCATCCGTTGCAACCGATCCAGATAAGAATTAAGACGGCGAACAAAACAAAATTAAAAACGAAACCAGAAACGGCAACGTTTCCACGCGACATAAATTGTAACACGAACTGTACTACATGTCCAGTCGTGCGTCGAACAAAATAAAATTATTTCATCGAAATTTTGGCCCAAAACAAATCGAGGATGCGGCAAATTCGACCTGCTTATCGACAACTTGACAGTAATGGACGGTCACAAGACTGAACAACACTTCTTCACGACGATGCTCTTAAATTGACATTTTTCGTTCACTGTCACTTTTTAGAAACTCTTATTCCCTTAAAACCGAAAGCTATCCATTACTGGAATGT
Source organism: Tenebrio molitor (assembly GCF_963966145.1). Taxonomy (NCBI): domain Eukaryota; kingdom Metazoa; phylum Arthropoda; class Insecta; order Coleoptera; family Tenebrionidae; genus Tenebrio; species Tenebrio molitor. The sequence goes on from NC_091055.1 coordinate 3,618,320, forward strand.
GGTGCTCACACTGTGCAGCCAAATAAAAGAGAATAGAATTTTCAAAAATATACAATGTACTATAACAATTTCCAAAAACTACACCAATTTCCAACTTTCAACAAAATTTTTGCTCATTTTTAGAAACAAAAATAGTATTGGAATTTACTACGTTCGGTGAGCGTATTTCGATGAAATTTCCAAATTTTATTGGGACACCTGTATACATATTACAAAAGATGTACACATCGAATAATTTTGTATATTTTTGTTTCCAAAGAAGCATTATGAAGCAGGGATGTAAGTAAAAATTTTCGAAAATTGTTCCCAACATTTTTCAAAATGTGTCAGTGGTGCTCCAGTTTGTTGGGTCAACTTATGGGAGATATAACGATATGTCAAAGTGGAGATTAAATAGATAAGGGAAAGCAGAGTGCGTCTGGTAAGACTTCCGGACTTGCTAATTGAAGTGTGTAATTAGAATTTGCATAGCCTACCATGATGCATATCAAAGGATAATGGCAACGGCATCCAACGTCCGTCGTGGTTGATCTGACTTGGGTCATTGAGCTGCATCATACTAATCTTCTCGGTGGACGAGCAAATTTATCGCATGTAAGCTTGATCATTTTTCCGAAAGACGAATCTCGTTAGACGTTTATTTCGCATTTTCGTCAGGTTGTGCTAAAAACGAGGCGAGCATGTGTCCTGCGGGTTTCCTTATCCCCGTTTCCTATTTAATATCACAACCGTAGCCGTCCGCCTCGATTTTACGCAGAAATTTGCTCGGCAATTTTTGCACCAACTAATTGATTCTCGCTAAATAAGGAAGACGTAAGCTTACCGGTGTTAATTTACGCCCACCGGGCCACGGTCGTGTCTAATCACCCTTTATAACCGCCGCATCCCGCCTCTTTCGCCTCATAATTAGTTTTTGATTTTGGAAATTTTTGGCAACGTTCGTTTGACCATGCCGTAACAATGGCCGCTGCCGAACGGTACTTTTTTGTGAAAAACCGTTGCTAATTCAAGCTTATCAAATTTCTCGGCTACTGTCCTGTATTTTTCGCGGGTTTATTGTGATACACGTCATAAGAATTGGACAAGCATTGAAAGTGAATTCGGCTTTTCATCTTCAAATCTGCAACATCATTTTGCGTTTGCCAGTCCCGTACTTCCACAGCCGTAATAAAAATAATCGTAACCACATAATCGATATTTCTACTAGACTTCCTGCAAAAAATTACAGTTGCGCAAAACTGTACTTTCAGACTTGTTCATCTGAAATAGCCCCGATCGGTCGTACCCTAAAAAAGGACATTTTTCTAATCATTTGCACCACTCCTATTTTTACCCCATCTTCAAATATTTTTAGTTTCGGTAGTACCAAAACCGTCCACATTCTACATTCAAAATTTTATTTTAAACGACCAAACAAAAACGTGGAGTGGACTCACGAGTACATTTAGAGCGGCATGTCGACCATAATTACCCTTAAAAAATGAACCATCACGTGACTACCAAATTGAGCCTAATAAATTTCACTCATATTCGAGCCGTTACTTATATTTCCTCGTTTTTCATGTCAAGAATATCTAATGATACTTGATTGGTACTTTTTCAGTACCACTTCGGCGAAGCATATTTGCGTGCTTGATAATTTTTTTCTGCAATCGATCACTCACCTGGCTGATATTGGATGCGATTTTGATTTGCGGTTTTTCCCTTTTGCTGAGGTAAAACTCGTGTGTTCGTTGATTCTCCCTGGGCTCTTCGGTGGTGGCGGTCGGTTCGTGGGTGGTGGTCTCGTCGAAGGGCGTCGCTTCGGTGGCGGCGCTCGACGTAGTGACGATTCTCCTGGTGGTGGCGTTGAGTCTCTTGGTGGTGGAGATCGGCACCATGGTGGTCTTGACCGTGGTGACTTGCGTGGTCTTGATCTTGAGCGGGCGCTTCGTCTCGCTCTTGGCCGGGAGGGTGGTCTTTTGGAGGCCTTTGGTGGTTGGCGAGGTTTTGGTGGTGAGGTTGGCCGGTGGAGTCGGCGGGAGCGCGGTCACTTTGTCACTCCCGGTTTTTCCCTGCCTGAGCCAGGTGGAGATCAGCTGCTGGGGGTACGTCCAGAATTGCGAGTCGACGTGCACCGCGCACAGGATAACGACGAGGATGACGACGCGCATCGTTGAAGTTTGTCGGAACTGCAGACCAAATTTGTTTGTTCTATTTCCGCGGCTCCGTCAACTTTGTTGAGGTTGTTCGCGGCCGCGTCCTTGGGTGGTACTAAGCCGGTGGTACTTGCGGAGGCTTGCGAAGGTCTGTGCCGCGGAAGAAGCTTCATGCACTATGTACGCGATGCAAGCGGTTTACCAACAGCTAACCCACTTCCTAACCAATGATACCGTATTTAAAGCGTCCAATTCACTCCCTCCGGTACCATTCTCAACCGAATTCTGCCAGAAGCGCCGGCTTGGGCCGAGCTTTCCAGTTAAAGAGCTCTTATCTTTCGCAAACACGACGAACGTAAATTTCGCTACTTGAATTTTAATTTTTCATACACTCTTCTTTTTCTCTCTAGAACCACTGGAAACGCTCACAGACGACAATCCGCTATTTGTGGTCGAGTACTTCCTAGTAATTTCATCAATTCTCTTTTGATATTTTCTCATTTTTGCAATCCGTTATTTTCTAACCTTAACGAATACGACACAGGAATTTGTCACACCGTACTTTACAGTTACGCTCAAAACATCTTTATTTCTTCAAAGTACTCGGAAATAAATCTCCTCTAATTAAAATATTTTTCAACTCTACAACAGACGATTGTCTTCTCAGTCACAGACATTATCAAATTTAATTTAAGCTTTTTATACGAAAAAGAATGTAAGTTAAGCATCATGGGAAATTCTTTATGTAGACTGTCATTACTAAGCATCATTTTTGTAACCTAAATTTTATCACAAATGTTATTGTTAACCGCACAGGAGTGATCATTATTCTCTTCATTATTAAACGTTATAATAACGCAAACAGCATGGTGTTTGCAAATGTAAAAAAAAATCTTATTATGTACTACAATAACTGCGGCCACTTTGACCATTCAAATCGTGTGAATAAATAAATAAAACTAATTAACACGATTTCCTTATTATAAATATTAATTGTTGCAGATAACCAAGAAAGACACATAACAGAACTTTCCAAAATATTATTCAAGAATCACTTCTGCTTTTCCACTTTTTGTCCGCAAACATTCCAATTTTCAGCTTTCATTTCATCATATACAGGGTGAGTCGGGAGGAATGGTCGAAACTCCACCAGTGTGTTTACACGTGAAAATAATGTTAAAAAAACTCATATGTTCTTATCCGGTTTTCATTTGTTTTCAAGTTATAGCGTAATTAAAAATTTTATCTATCGTTTTACTTGTATCCAATATTTCGCTAGTTTTTACATTGAAACATTTTGTAATCAGAATATGCCATGTTTGAGGCTAAAAACATTTGGCTGATTGAAAAATGAAATGTACAAAGTACAAGTGAACACTCGGGAAACACTAATTCGACGTATTAGAAATACTGCAGCCAAGAAAGGCATGAAGCAACTAGGAGAGCAACAAGCGCCCTTCGTAGACGAAGCAGAAAATGTTGAGAGGTCAATGGCAGTATTTTTGAACACTTAATAAAATAACGCACTTATTAAGACAATGTTTTAATGTTTACATTTTTGTTTATTTGTTATTACGCTATAACTTGAAAACAAATGATAATCGGATAAGAACATATGAGTTATTTTAACATTATTTTCACATATAAATACACTCATGGAGTTTCGGCCGTTCCTCCCGACTCACCCTGTATGTTGTCACATCTTCATTTTTGAAACATGTATATCAATCAGAAAGGCATTGTTGTGTTTCAAACTATGTACATACTTGTAATCGTATAGAGTAGAGTGAAAGGAACGTGAAAAAAATCATACAAATGTTCTGCTGCTTTTTTGTTTTTTTTTTTAATTTTTCCAAATTTTGATTTTTTTTTAAACAAATTCAAACACATGATTAATTGACTAAGATTTATTCAAAAATTGTGCAACAAAAATTTTAAATTTCGGTTTTTAAAAAATCAAATGGACTGAAAGAAAAGTAATTTAATTAGTAAATGTTATTGCAATTGAATGAATAAGTACTCTATCTAATATAATTGGAACAAAAAAAATTTTTTTTCAAGAACATTTTTGGTTAAAATTCTCAAACTTTAACATGCTTGTAACTTTTAATTGAAGCTGGGAAAAAAATCATTTTTTTTATGTTCTGACTGTATTCGTTTTGAATCACCCTGTATAAATGAAAAAATTAATAAAATGGAAATTATAATAAAAAATTAGTTCTATTTATTTAAATAAATTTCACACTAAACTAATAGTGCCTCCAGTCATATTGTCCGCTGTCTTGCTTATCTTTAGTGATTTCGTTATGGCATTTCGTTATAAAAATTGTTCAGATATGAAGAAAAGAAGACTCTTGAGGTTTTGTGTAGGTATAGTTGTCCCAGAACTGCAGCAATTTTATGGCAAGGCAATAGTAATTATTACCTCTATTTAGATGCCGATAAGCAACCTAAACAGATCCCTGTCAATCATCACTTTCGTTTTGTACCTGTCAGTTTACAGGTAGTATTTGAATGAATTTACGATTAGGTATTGCACCTGCGGTTTAAACCTATTGTTGGTGCCGTTAACGTTTATACAATGGTATCCTGCCATAAAATCGCTGCAGTTCTGGGAGCACTATATTGTATCACATTCCCTTGGCTCATTATGATGCTGTGGTAAGGTATTGGATTCTCTCATGGGCTGTGACCCTGGAAATATCTCTGCGAAGGTGGAGCGATAAACCAGTGAAAAATCTGTAAATGAAAACTGAAAACGTCGACTACTGTACGTAGAGAGAGACGACACCAACGTAACGAATGACAATGTTTTCCGGTCGGTTTGTACGCCTGCTTGAGACCGATATCCGTCCTTTGCGCAGATATGACTCATAGCCCATGAGAAAATTCAACACTTATAACCTGAAGAAATTCTAGTCCCGTTTTAAGTAACGTTTCGGGATTTTCAATGTTTTTATTGTCTATAAATTGCAATAAAATTACGACGTAATTGTTGTTGTTGTTATTATTACTAGTACTACATACTACTATTACTCGTGCTAGCACTATCATTATTACTAGTGATACTACACTGACCGGCACAAAAAACGACTCATTATGATAAGTGATCTTGAAATTATATGTGTGCTTATTTTTCTTTATTATAATTAAATTGGGATATTTTCAATGATCGGGAGTGCTATGGTCACCATGGCAACCGAATTGTTTTGTTTAAATAAATTATTAGAAAATTTGGGCTACTTCCGTGTTGTGTTTTTGTCGGTTGATTTACGTGTTAAAAGATTTAATTTGACAATACGAGATACTAATTTAAAATGCTGTTCAAATTTTGGCAATTTTTCATAACAAAATAATAAAAAAATTACCTTTTTTTTCATTAAAATTTTATTTTCTGTGTTTAATATTTTGTTTGTGGAAAATTCTTTGGCAAAGAATAACTTAAATAACACATCAATACAACATGATATCAAAAAATTTTTCTAAGACAATGAATTACTTAATTATATTAATAAAATTCAAAGTGTGTCGTTTTTTGTGCCGGTCAGTGTACTAGTACTAAATATAGTAATATTACTAGTGCTAGTACTATTACTATTATGTATTATTATTATGTACTACTTTAACATGATATACATATTTATCACCTCAACAGTTGCATTTTAAAATTATGGAAATTATTGGAACCAAACGAAATAGATATACGACCCGTCGAGACCATGTGAAATATTCGGCTCAAGAACGTACCGTGGTAACTCTGATTGGATTTTCGCCGATTGTACCCGAACATTTGTCTCTCAATTTTTTCACTTTCCTATGGAATTAATTTCAGCGGGGGTTACTGTATGGTCGGTTTTCGTTTGTTAATGAGTCATGTCGTGCGTTGAGTGGTCATTACCAGGTGATGGATTTTTGTCTATTTGAGCGACACACAACGTAATTAGTTGCGATTTTTTTCCATATTTGAGAATTGTACAAAGAAATTTTATATGAGGAAGGTACAGTTAAGGTCAAGTTTATATTTACTAGGCGTGCAGGTCTCTGTGGTGATAAGTGAACAATGCCACGACCAAGCAATTAGGAAGAGCGCGGACGTCGAGCCCAATCACATTCTGCCTCACTTTACATTGGCGACACGAAAGCGAGTGAATTAATTATTATTGGATAAAAGAATGAATCTATCGGCGAGTCGTCATTGTGGGATGGAATAAATCGAAGTTACACGTTTAATTATTTTAAATAGGCAGGTTTGAGTAATGAATGTGGATCGGAGGTAAAGCGGTGTGCATTCCGTTTTGTGATAAAAGTGGCGCTTAATTTATGCATAGTTATTAATCTAAGTAAACTGCATAAATTCAGTGACCAATTTATCACGGTCGAGTGCGTCTGTTTACGCCACGCAAACCAAATGTCGAATCTTTGATTACCATTGACCCACTCTCGAACAAAGCGCCTTTGTCGACGTCCAGCGACAGTCGATTTTCACTTTTCCCATTTCGGAAAATCGCCAAGAACAAAGACCTCGAAACGCGAAATTAATCAATGGTCCACGCTTGTCACGACTAAAATTGCATCCGATCATGATCAGATCCTATCTAGGCCGAATTCGACGGTCGATCGTGATTTTTCTCGAATCCAACCGCAGCCATAAATCTTAATCTATCATCGCATTTTTTGTACAGTTACGACAGAATTAACAATTAACGCCTCGGCTGCGTTTCAACAATCAAATCCTCTGATTACATCTTTTATGATCCGACGTGCAGTATAATTTTTAATTTTTTCTGCCACGAGTGCTTTACGCTGCACGCAAATACAGATTTCCTAGCTTCGGGTGGCAATTTTATCATTCACACTGGAAACACATTATCTTCTTTTTTTTTGAAGTAAATTAAATGGTAACTTGTTTCCTGGCTACATCATTGAATTTTAAACACAATCATCGTAATTTAATTCAACCTGTTGGTCGCGGATATAACGATTTTAATGCGGAAGCTCCGATAAAGAAGTCTCGACAGGTGAGATCGTCCAAATCTCTCAAAACGACGCTCAGATTTGCATCTTCGCACGTTCCCGCTTTAATTAATTGCTCGTAATGATTGGCTAGAGAGGTACTGCCGCCTCGCAGCTGCACATTAATAACAAATATAGGTGCATTCATGATTTTATTTTCAGTTTCAAGAGCATATTAGCGTTCCACTTTGCAACATTTACACTTGCCGGGGACAAAAGGAGGATTTGCAATACAAATGGAGGTAACCCAGTTTTACCTGGACCAATAAAACAAAGCTCACAATCACAACAACATCGTTACTTCTAACTGTATGTAAATTCGGTAATAGACGCAAATAGCACCAATCTACATAATAACAGGTTGTAGCTTTCAAAGATTCAAACGAAAAAGAAATTTATTTTTACAGGATAAAAAAATAAAAGCCAACTAAAGTTTTTACCTGATACCGGACGCGATTAAACCTCAAATCTACTAAACTACAGACAAACGAACATAAGATAATTATTTTGAAAATATGAAAGCTTAGAATGCAGTCTAGAAATGACCTCACTTTTAACTTTTACATAAAAAATATACATATTCCAACAACGTTTCGATTTACGTAGCCTAGTTGTTTTCAAAACTGAATATGTATCGATTTTTAAGGAAATTTAAATTCGATGTCACTACCACTTCATACTGTTTTGTATTGCCAGTTGGTCAGTCAAACAATCAATAAAGAACTTTTTATTTTCCGTTGTCAAAAATCAATATGCCCTCTATATTCTTTATTGCCAGTATATACCATATGGTACTAACTATTATTCCATACAATTTTATAACGTGTTACTGTTGAAATGTAGAAAATAATTACATATATTTATTTAGATATTTAATATTTGACTCCTATGCCTTTGTATCGGGTGTTCATTTAAATTTCCGGTCAAAGTTGACGTTGAAGAGTCGATTGTGAACGCACCACGCTGTTTAAGTCTAACCTCACTTGTTGCGTTGTTTGTGTTTTTACACGAGTGGTGCGTTCACAATCGACTTTTCAACGCCAACTTTGACCGGAAATTTAAATGAACACCCGATATTTGTAGCACAAATAGAAGTTATTATTATTATTTTCAGTTTTATTTTCCGTTTCCACCGTACGAGAAATGGAATTACGGCAGAAATGTCATTAAAACGTCATTACCTGATGTCAGTCCGGCTCTCTCGCCTCAAATTGGGTTAATAAACATTTCGTTTGGTCTTGTTTGAACGACAAGTTCTCTTAAATTTTATTAACGAGTGCATTAACGACTTGTGTGCCACTTGCACACCATGTGGGCGGTGGAGAATATGACAAACAAGATTTTTCCAAAGAAATTTTGCACATTTGCTCGTAACGGTACCATCGCGACATCGGTGCGTACCGTGTGCGTGGTAGATGTGCCACTTTGGAAAATTCGGTGTGCACCAGACACTTGGGAATCATGTTAATGGATGTTTTACGAGCTGCAATGAGAATGGGGTACTAATCGTCCCGACGTCTGTTAAATTGCATCAAACCTTCTATGTAACCGATAACTGGACATTTATTGCTAGGTTTGTCACAAACATAATAAAATAACGGATTCGAAAATGTCTCTATAATGCAGCATTTTATATGGCGGCGATTTAAATACGACATCTGTTCGGTCTGCATTTTATTCAATTATCTCCTGGGAACTGGTCGAGGTACAGGACCGCGTAAAATAAATCTCGACGCGTACAGACTTTCGGAACAGCTGTACACAATAGAGCAAATCAGTTAGCAATTTTTCACTTGTAGAAAGGTAAAATGCACGAAGGTGAAGGTTAAATCGTAAATACAAATTGAAACTGGCTTTGTTCTGAATAACTGACTTTTTGTGTGCGTTCGATACAGTTCTGCACTACTTGCACAAATGTAAAAATTGAATCCATTGATGAAATCTGTGCGCAAAAAAAATCACAACAAAATCGCGATTTTCTGCGCAAAGTGTCTTATTGAATTGTGGCGGTTTCGTAAAAAGTAATTTCAACTGGCCCTACATAATTGGGTGTTTAGCATTCGCGAGCAGGATAACTGTATTTATGGAAAAAACTAACTCAATTTCTGGACGTTTTGCTGAATGCTGCAGGTAATTTACCAGGACAATACTTAAATACGAATTCTCTTCCTACAAATTTAAATACCGTTCACGGTGATTTACGAAGATCGTGGGAAATAAATTTCGATCCATACTCCTTCTACCTTTTAGAGATTGCTTTGATCTCTTACTTAGAACCATGCATTTTCAATTGTTTTAATGATTAATGCTTTGTAGTTACGCAAGTCAGAACGGTACTCTCGATTGCAGGAATTTATAGCCTACCATTTACCATTTGTGATGTATCCATCTGGGTTTCTAGATCGAAGATCTGACGCCATCTTGACCAAAACCAACCCCAATCACCTCGACAAGCAATACTTGCACCTTATCGAAAACCGTCACGTCATTTGCTCACTTTTTCATGAAAAATCATTACGTTGCCGATCTAGTCATTTTTATGTTGTTCAGATTGGCATTTCTTTGGAGGTTCTTCGACTCTTAACAATTTTTAAATCGTCGCATTTTTTATTCACACCTTCGATGCACAAACCCGTAAATTGTGTGGTTTCAAATAACCGCAGCAATGTTTTATTTAAAAAACTAGTGAACTGGAAAACCCAACGTCGATAGGAAACGGTGCTGCAATTAAAAAAGCTCAAAGCTCTGCAACGCGTGCTTCCTCGAGTAAAAGTGAGATTTCGCACAGAATTATTATGATAGTTTCCACATAACTGACCCGAGTCCTGTTAATTTGTAATTATAATTCCACAATTCAGTTTTAGTGTAATAGGTTTGTGTTTGTGCATTGTTCGCAGAACATTTTTCCTTAATGGTTGTTTTTCAACGCTCAAAAAACAAATAATAACTGAGAATATTCGAAGATTCGACGCTAATTGGACCAAATTTTCTTTCAATCAACTGGCCAAATTACACCAAGTTAGTTTGCGTGATTAAATTTAATGACAATTTAGCTTTCAAAAAATTGAATTGATTCAGACATTCTTACTTTTCCACGGTCTGTAAACCTTCAGAAGCATATGCGTACGGCTGTGGTAAAAGTAAATACCTTTAAACTGTCTTAAATTGTTTAGTACGGAGGTTTTTGCCCTCGAAGCGCTTTGGTTAGCGTTTAACGTTTTTCTAGTGTTAATATAAACGCTAGAATTTTTTGTCAGAATTTGTAATTTATCGTTTTTGTAAAGTAATACTCCAAGTTTACATTTCTTATCAAGTCTACTTAGAACTAACAGATTCAGAGATACTCCATCTACACTTCTAGTCCTACATTGCAATCGTTAAATATTTGAAATAAATCTCGGAAGTGTGACGAATTTCTTTCTGAATCAGAACTGGTTGCAATAAATTTGGACTAATGATGTTTGTGTTCTAAATTATTTCTAACTAGATCTGTTATCGCAAATTACTTAAAATCGTATTTCTTCTTGTAAAAAAATCTTATTTGGAGCAGGAAGCAATTTAAATCTAATAAAAGAAATTGACATTAACAATGTGTTAATGAGATACAAATTCATCGTGCGTACGCTATTTCCTGGTAAATTACTTTTTATACATGTACACATAGGCAACCCAAAATACACGAAGCATAAAATTTTATTTAAAAGATCTTCAATAAAACGGATTGCAGGAGACACGTTTCATTCGTCGCTTCGTTTGTTTTATTGATTAATGGTAAGGAAAATTGTTTTTGGGCAATGTACGGGATGGGTATGTGAAGTAAATGAAAGCAAATGTGGAAATATAACATGTTTATAATATACGTTTGTACAGTAATACATATTAAAATAACATAATTGTACAAATCTATTAAATATCAAAAGAGACACTCGTCTCAACTATTTATAAAATAATTTATCATTCACGTTTCAAACGTCGCTTAATAACATTACATATGGTACAATGTCTTTACAAATGGCGGTTCTTGTCAACCGGGATCGTTTATTTCACGTCATATGTATAAAACGGTTCCATTAAAATAATTATGTACATAATGATCTGTTCTGAAAAAGGTCGCCAAAAGATTCTTCAACGGAGTTAAACGGTAAACGTATTTTGTCAGTAGCAGCAGCGACATCTCTCGACGATGTACTAAGACGGTAAGCAGTAACCACTATACGTTTTGATAGCTTCTTCTGTGTAACTTTTCCCCGCTATGACACCATAATCCATGTGGTGGCGCGGACATCTGTGCGCGTGAGGACATTGGCACAAACTGTTTACATTCACTTCGTCCAAAAACTCTTGACGTTTACGCACTGTGAACAATCGGCAGGGCTCCTTCCTTTGACACCGCAGTCTCTGAAATGTTACAATCACGGTCGTGTTTTACCACACATTGGAGGACTTACGGCTTGTGGAGAACACGAGAAGTGGTACTGGAACGCGATCTGACCGCTTGGCAAATGCAGAGCTTGGCGTTTTGTCAAATACGTCATCGAGTTTTTGGGACAATGACAATGGACTATCTGTTCTGTCACGTTGTTAGTGTACAGAGTGATCGTCCAGGTAGTGTCCCTGAAGAACCTAAAACAGCGCGATTGGGTTAGACAGGTGTAGGTTGTTGCTTTTGGGAGCTCGAGTGCTACTAAAATTCAAAATAGAGAGTTTCGTTTCGAATGAATTATTTATTACAGGCTGTGCTCTGTGTGCTAATGACACAGAGAGTCAGATGTTCTAATCACTCGGTCATAGTCAAGGCCAATTTTTCATTTAATCGTGCTCGTTCATTCCGAAGCTTTTTGATCAGTCCCGGTACATTCATCACACATCACAAAAAAATTTCTTTTTTTACATTTTCAATCGAGCTTGTCGGGCCACGTTTGGAAATAATAATGTCTTGAATTTAATCGAAATTTTATGATAATCCTCATATTATGATATAAGCGAGTGATGAAACAAAACAAGGTCGAAATCGGTCAATGGTTATCGCTCCATTAATTCGATGTTTCGTAGATCTACAGGGCCACGTATTTTAAGAGGTATTCTTGAGCTTTGTCATAAAAATTCTTTCGTTGTCTCCTTCCAAGAATCGCACTGTTTTTGCATTGTGAACAAAAAGAAACAAAAGTGACTTTCACTCTTCGGCTACATTCGTGACGGTGACTGTCAATTGAAACAAAATGGCATTATTTAGAAATCCCATTTTTTCAAAAATTATTTGTACGATTATATTTTTCGGGGCGAAACGGTGTCAACACACGTAACTGCTTCTGTGTATCTACTATTACAATAACATTAGTCCGTAGTGTCTAAAGCGGATGCCTTTAGGCTTAGGAAATCGAAAAAGTTCCGTTATAAGAACTGCGCGCTTGTGGGAAGGATGTTTTCTGTACGTTATTGTTTCTTGTATGTCATGACAACCGAGAGAGAGACACTCTCTGTCTAACCTATTTTAGCCCTTTTTCTATTAGCTCCACACCAGAATTAGATAATTTACCAATTAACATTCCTCATTGCTGACCGACATTTTCCCGTTGAAATCAGAAATTATGTTTTTGTATTATCATTAACAACCAACACGTTAGGAGCTTGATTGGGCTACTGAAAAACACCAATTTTTTTCTTCTGTTGTCCGGAAATAGTAATGTCCTCAGACCACATTTCTTTCCAGAACTGACATCGTTTTGTTACGGTCTAACACAATTTTTTTTTACAAAACCGTACAGTTCCACAACAAAACTAATGCAGTGTGTTAATTGGTGTCATAAATAGATGTGTCGTGTAAGCAGAACAAGGACACGCGATTTTTCTTTGGCTCGATTTAAACGAAATCTATCCGTGGACGTAACAGTGTCTATTAGAATCGTGACTGAGTTTAATGAAAATAATTAATTTTGCCGCGCCTCACTTGTAAAGGAAATGGATAATATGAATGGATGACGCTTTCACAAGTTTTTTGTAAGAGTACTTAACATAACTAATTTTCTTGAAAACCAGTTCAGTGCTGGTCTAATTATCTGAAAAATTGGGCAATCGGGCGGTTATGCAACCAACTATACGCAACAACACAAAACCACTATTATGGTCAATATTGAGAGCCGTGACGTATAGATTGGGTAATAATTACGACATAACGGGTAACAGCTGATCGATTACCGATATTGGTTAATGTACCTGCACTTTGGTATTTTCTTGACTGATTCGCACAGTTTGTACTGTCTGGTCTTGTCGGCCATGGTGAATCCGTCGTCGGTTTGGAGTTCAAGGGGGCACGTCCTCCCTTCAGAGCATCTGCATTGCTTCTCGATCCAGGGGATGTCGTACATGTCAATTTTATTGCAGATCGCTCTGGGTCCACATTCGGGTAGATCGGAATCCGACGTCTGCGAACAAGAAAGCGGGGGTCATCAATCAAGGGTGATTAAATTAGTGGAAGGTGTCAGTTTTGAAGAATGATGAAAACAACGAACTGTTGATGATAGCGGTCGGGGAGAGGAGGGGCGCCGAAGACCGTACAGGTGTTCTTAGGGGTTGCCCCACAAAAGTACACCTTGCGTCTGGTCTTTACGGTCGTGGGAAAATCGACCAGTTGCCAGCTAGTCGTGGGCCAGGCGAGCGACCAGCATTGTGCTGGCACCCTCCACCTGCCCGCCCCCTCCCCAGAGGCTCGGATTTACGCATGCAGATACCCCTGGGTGTCGGTACCACCGGAAGCCTTCCTTCTCCGTTTCGCATGGGAACGGATACGTCGATAAATAATGACGATTAAAATTCTCGAGCGATTAGCATCTAAATAAGGCGATAAAACCGAGACACGGTTCAATTTGTTCGATTCTGGGCCATTTGCATGACCGAAGATGCGACGGTACTGCTATTCCGGGAATCGTTCGCAATTAGTACTCGGCTACCTGGCTCAAGATTCGAAGATCAGATTCGACGGTATAAACATAAATTAACTACCGGGCTTTAAAATTTGGCCCCGAGCGTCGATACGGAGATACCAGATGAAATTAATGACGTCCCGTATTTGGAGGCGGGGCAGTACCATCAAATACTTTTTTAAAAAACACGACTTTTGTTCTTATTATTTTAGGAGTTTCGTAAAACCCGTTTAATACCGGATCTCGTGCGATCTCTCGACCCATCATCGTTACATCGTTACACGTTCTGGTAAAAATGGACGTTTTTGTCCCACAAAAGCAGTTCCGGTGAGTGACACTTGTGATTTTTCTTATATCCGATTCTTGGAAGCACGCAACTATCGCCATTGTAAATATTGGTAGTTAAATGCGGATACGTAGGTTGAATTCACTTCCTCCCCATTGAACCGTTCACAATGGCCACAATGATTTAGGACCTCGCTAAGAATCAGCGTCTTGCCCGTTCTGGGTTCCGGTACTTCCGCTCTTTTAGAATCATCTGTGCTGCCTTTTGTCGGGCCTCGTATAGGTGTAATGCCCACATAAGCACCCCTTCTACGAGGAAGTCCTTTCAATTTCTACACCCGATTCCGTCATTCATGCAAAACGCCAGGAAGGTCGTACCAGCTCGCCGTTCAACTGAGTCTTGCCTAATTGCCGTAAAAACGCCGACCAAATTCGATCTGAAATTGATCGTCATGTGAAAGTATTGAAAGCGTGGGTGTTCATTGGTTTAATTGAGGACAACTGCGTGCTACCCAGTCCCGTACTCTACAAATTCCGACCGAACTGTCAAAAATCACAGTTTCCGTCTCGTTAATCAAGCAAGCCATCTCACGTAGAGTTGTTTTTGTGTCACGTGGTCGGATCGAGTGGTACTTTTTAATGTTTGAACACCTGTGCCGCGGGTACGCCCCACTGCAGATTATAAAAATATAAAACAACATCGTCCATGACTTGCAGTCTATTTTCAAAATTCCAATTTTGACGCGATTTTCGGACGAGAAAAAACAACCGATGCCGCACCGCCATCATCATCATCATCAGGTGATCCTGTAATTTTATTGATGTCCATACTCGAGTATGGCAAAGAAACAAAGAACATTCCGATACACTGACACAAGCTATAATGCAGTAATTTGGTGTAACTTGTTAGTACTTCGGGAGGTTCGTCAAATCTTCCTCATCCGTAAAATGTTGTCATAGAAAATTGCCGCCGAAGAAACAAAAACTTCACAGACTCGATCGAGAAAATTGCCACAACAATTAATCAATCTTCATTTTTCCGATAGAAATTCCATTTTAAACACATAATGACAATCCTCGTTAAATTCTAGTGCCTAACAAATTGCTCCGCGTAGTGTTTTTAATTTCCGGTTGAACTATCGGGACCTGGATTTTCTTTCCGTCGAGAGTTTTTCGTCGATCCTCGAAGCTCGCCCTGACAATCATCCAGACGCAATTTTCGCCACACAAGAAAGGAAACGGTCAATTTGTTTCATAAATTCAAATTACTTTGCTATAAACTACACATTGTGTATTTATTATTGGGATTGTCAAGTTGAATGCATTAATCTCGGTATTTTTAGAGCCATTAGGATATCCTTCGATATTCTTTACGACCTGTTCTGTTACTGCAGGCTTTGTTTCGTTCTTTCCGCAGTAAATTAGAGAGAAAAGTCCAATTGTCCGATTTTTATCGAGGAAACGTTCGTTTACAGTCTTTCAAAGCAGATAGGATCTGGAGTTACCGCAATGTAAACAATTATTCCGTGATCTACATATCGCGATCGACCGGACCGTTTGGACCTTTTCCACTTGATTGCTTCGGCTTTACTACGGAAACGTTACAATAGAGTTGTTTTAAAGTTTAAATCGCGAATCGCATTCGGAGGGATTCATTTTGGACACTCACCCCGATCTGGTAAAGGACCTTGATATTGGTGAGGTTGATATTTTTCTTGCGATGTAAACCGGCGATGTTGTGATTGAGTCTGTGATGATGTACGTAGTGTTCGGTCGGATGATGTTGAAAAACTTCCAAAGGTAGTCTCGAGCACAGACAGTGGATCGAAAAAAACACTAAAATGACGATACTTTCGAAATTCATTATACAAAAATTCCATCCGATCAATCGAGTATTGGTAAAAACGCAACTATTTCAACGCACTATTCCACAATTCAACCACAAACAGCTATCACCCGCGTACCGACTCCGATACGATATGAATGAATTGCGTAACGCTAAGACTATGCCTTAGTGCTACTTTGATCATTTCACAGAGCGTACTACTAGCTCGCTCGTTCGAAGGCATGAATGGAGACAGATCAGGGACCAGGCATGCCCCCTAGACGCAAACGCACTCACAAAACACGCCAATTCGCAGTACCACTAACGGGATTTTTTCGCCATCGGAAGGGTCGCACTCGCAGAGTACCCTTTCGCTGATTTCGACAAAACCTAAGGACCTTGACGGTTGCGTAAGTTTTTTTTTGGTTTTTGCAGATCAGCGCACACCTGTCGCCGGGGTAAGAGCCGTCTGCGCAGAGAGGCCGGATTTATGAATGGTACCACGGCGGTACTCGTGTAATTGTAAAATTTTCATTCATATGCACAGACCGCGGGGCTTTACTATGGCTTCGGCGCAAGATCGACATATTTTACTGATCGTCGTATTTATCAACTCGCTTTGTCAAGCCGTGAACTTATTTCTTTCTTTGTTTACCGGCCGAGAGAAAAAGTGAAAGGCGAGTACTTCACTTTATTCGATATCAGCTGGATTAATAGTTTGTTTTTAATTGTTTGACGTGCAATGGTTAGCTTTTTTCAAACGTAATTCATTTCGTAATTGTTTTAATTACGCTAATTACACACCATTTATTATCAATTTAATGCATTCCGTCACTATCGTCCGCTATAAATAGTCCCTTCCAACGATTCGAGATTTTTCTACATCGCCAGAATTTCGTCGAGTAAGCTTTCACGATTAGTTAACAAGTTTTGCGAATCGTAATTAATTCTTTATTAAGAGGCTGATTCACAGAATGATTCCTCAAATGTCGGAAAATGCCGATGATTAGCAAAAATTTTCAAAAATATTTTAACAAGAACGATTATCATAATTACGATTCTACTTAATTCGCTTTGTAATCGCTCGCCAATTTATAAACCTCCTGTTTTACCAAAGCAATTTCAAGCATTCACAGACAAGTTCACCATTTCCAAATAAAATTAAAAAATTGACCTCAAGATTCATCAGTGCCTCAATATTACTGATGCCACCGTTCCATTTTAGTAACCTGATACATATTTACCTACACTTGTTCTAAAAAATTTTATTTTTGATACCACATTGTAACTTCTTCAATTAAAATTAATAAAAAATTTAAACGGTAATTCTTCTAGCCATTCTAGAATGTTTTCCATCATAATTTTGTAAATTGTAGTTACTTATTTATTTAACTGGACTGAGTACTGTTCAAATATTATTTGATAATTATTAGAAACTTAAAAAAATATATTTGAACCAGAAATTTTTATTTTAAAGACCCACTTAAGTCCAAGTAAGTAAAGTCAACAAACTTTACAGTTACTTCTTTTCTTCTTTAAAAAATTAAACATATTATTCCATAAGCATTGACGGTAGTACTTGTAGATTCCATTTTATCATTGTCATTTATTTTCTATTTATTACTCTGTCTTTCTGAGATTACTTTTAGTCTTAAAACTGTCAAAAAACAGCCAAATTATTATTGTAGTGGAATAAATAAGCACATTTTGTAAACTGCAGTCAACTTATTAACCATACATTTTTTTTTTAAATTGTTAGTGTAATTTTAAAGAAACAGATAAATACATACATACAAATAATTTTCTTTCTGAGTGGTAATATTTCCCCAATTTCTATAATTACATATCTCCTATTTCAAACACGTTGTCGATACTCTATTTATATAAAATATATACCTACGTGATTAATTAAAGTAGGCTATGACTTTTAAATTAGATTGGTAACACTGTTGACAACTTGATTTGAATTGTCAAAGTGACGCTTCAAAATTCAATACAAAATATGAAACGGGGGGAACACTTTGAACAATGAACAATTGAACATTTTGTATGATTGTCAATAAAACTGTAGGTATTATTTTCTAGTGCTTCATTTCTTTCAAATTAAAACGATTGAACATGAGAACCCTAAACGTCAACAGTGTTACCAATCTAATTTAAAAGTCATAACCTACTTTAACTATAAATTTAAATGATCTCACGGTATATTTAAAAAAATATAGAATACAGGGTGTCTCAAAATTCGCGAATTCCGAATTCAGAGCGTGGTAGGGAAGGACCCACTGGAGCTGGAAAAATACTTACAAGAAAAAAATCGCTCTTCCTGAAGAAGATATAAGCACTTTAATTTTGTTCAATGCATAGCAGCCTTCATATCCACAGTGACAAAATACTATTCTAGCTACGTTGCTGTTCCACTTTTAAGAAAAATTACAAAAATTTAAGATTTTTTTACTCCAAAGTAAAACTATTTTTCAAAAAATTGTTTTACGTTATTATTTTCCACAATCATCTACACCATAAATAACAATAAACACTGAACTTTGCAGCCTGTATTTGAAGAAAACGCCCCTCAAAGAGTGCACCTTTAGGCCAATGTATATTTGTGGGGGGAGTCCCGTTTTTTTTTTTTCTATATTTGGATTACTGAAGTGATCCTCTACAACGCTCTGAATTCGGAATTCGCGAATTTTGAGACATCCTGTAGTTTGTAGCCTTGTACATATTACCCTTGCAACGTTGATGGTACCATTTCTACCTAGAAAATACTTTAATAGCTTTTGCAGGATTAGCTGAATTAAGCAAGTGGTACAAAATACAGGGTTTTGAAAAAATAACGCACAGTATTAATTTAAAAAAAGCAAAACCACGTCAAATAGTTTTTTAAATTCTGCGTCTTTTAACGTACAGGGTAATTTTGAAAGTTGTGCAGATATTTTAATCATGAGCTACTGGCTTTATGTAGAACTCGGAAAAAATATTTAAAAAATTCAAGGTCAAAAAATAAAATGACATTTAAAAATACACCCTTGTATATCATGTTTTATAAAATGTAGGCCAATGCGAAGTAACCAATAGGAAATATGCTTTAAAACAAGGAAACCGCATTGGTGTACGTTTTATAAAATATGATATACAGGGAGTATTTTTAAAATGTGCCGAAATTTTACCTACGAGGTTGTAGGACAACGTAAAAACTAAAAGCAATTAAAAAAAATTGTAGCTCAAAAAATAAATGTCATTTTATTTTTTGACATAGAATTTTTTAAACATTCTACATGAAGCCAGTAGCTCGTGATTAAAATATCTGCACAACTTTCAAAATCACCCTGTACATATATAGAAAAAAATGGGTCAAATTTGTCAAAGTTATGACGTCATTAATATTTTTTCCAAATGGGAAGCTACGATTCCGATCAGATTACTTCATAGAGCTTATTTTTCTGGATTATAAAAATCTAGTTTAAGTAGGGATTACGTAAAAGAAAATAAGCAAATTATTAACGAACGAAATAAGCTTGATTTTAATAGTAACTAATAAATAAATTAAACAGCAAGAATTTACTCTATAAACTGTTTTTGCATTTTTTTCAAAAATTACTACTGTACGTTTTTTGAATTTTGTGCGTTATTTTGTCATAACCCTGTATAATGAAGTCGTTCATTCTTTAAAAAATGGTACTAAATGAATTACGATTATGTATATGTTTTTAATATGATTATTTTAAATGAACAAAAATTAGTCATATTTTTTTCTGAATATGAACGTATGTATTTGTAAATCTTATCTTATAACTGTTTCTCGGAAATGTTTTCGATATTGGAATTAAAATACAAATGAAACAGTATGATCAGTCTCAACGTCAGAAATTTTGATGGTACTCCTTCTAGGAAAAAAAGTTATTTGACGGCTCTCAAGGATTAGTAAATGAGTAATCGAAATATCGATTTAAAAAATATATAAATAATTTTAATGGAATTGTTTTAAATGTGCAAGACAATTTCTTGGAATACGAATATGTATGTTTTGAAATATGTAATGTCTTTGCAGATTACCTAGCTAGATAAAGTGTTCAAATACAATTTCTTACTAATTACTAAATTGATTGGCAAAAGTGTGTTATTGTTCGATATTATTTCAGAAGTTTTATTGATACTCGAAACTGTGTCTTTTAAACATTTGTCTAAAGTGTCACTTTCGGTACCATTTGGACACTTGGAGTGCCACGTGTCAGCGGTCCAAATGTAGAACCGAAGCTTATCCAATTAAAACCAGCTAGGGATTTATTCAGGCTCTTTGCCTGTGTTCGCGGCCATTTTACGTCCGCACGAGAACTGGCAGTACCAGCCAGCGAGGCCCCTTTTCGCGATTTAAAGATCCCACTCGTCGCCCACGCGTTCTCGTCTCACGAAGAACCAAGAACAAGACTTGAAAAATCTAACAGCAATCTGATTTCCGGCGACCGCTTTTAGAGCCGGAGCTGGTCGTGAAAGAAGTCCTACAGACGAGGAGAGCTCACAGTAGGATGGTACTGATTGTGCTCGACCAGTACCGGATTTAGGCAATGGGAGTTAGGCCTGTACGAGCTGCGGTTTCGCATTCTTCGAGATCACGTCATCTGGACTCTTTGAACGGTCAAATACCGGTTTTTTCGGCTCTTTCCTTGCCGAATTTCGTCACCCGTTGGGATTCGATCGGATTCGATCGGGCTGATTTTTCCGACACCTGACCTGCGTATGGGACTACGCATTCCGCACCTGTTGCGTCCGGAAGTTCATATAACAGAAAATGTCTGCCATAAACAAGCTAAAAACGTCAAATTCTTCAACGGGATGGGACGGTACTTGCGCCTCGTATTGCCACTAATTTAGCACTTCTCGAAATCGCTGATCAAGAAAGTTTACGTTGTTTTCCGGAACGAGAAAATCATCACGTCAATTTATTATGACCATTGCCGAGAATTAGACGAATTAAGACCTATTTATTAAATTCCTGAATAAATATTATCTACTACTGACGCGTCTAATTACCACAACGCATTTCACTCAGATATAATAAATAAAGGAAATAAAGTTAAAAAACAATAACAATTACTCGATACTTTTTATTTTTCTCCAGAGATTACACTACATGTTTCATTAGGATTTTTTTCTTCTATTTTTCACTTTCGTCGCTTAAAAAATTGCTCCAAAGTATTAATCCGAGTCGACAAAATTTTGAGTACGGTTCTGATTCTAATTATTGTAGGTGAATGAGTTACTAACAAAGTAGTACGGATTTATTTGTACTCTTTTCGTTCATTTAATGAGCGAGTGCATGTTGTCAGTAGAATAAATGGTGGTGTAATTCTGCAATGTTTACTTAATGAATGGTAAGAAACTTTTCAATTATTCTTCTATAAATTGATTAAGACGAGAGTTAAATTCAGTAACATGTTTAATTGAATGCGTTTAATATAAAAATAAAATAAATCTAATTTATACATTCACCGCTCTCGTTGAGTGCCCACTATAGTACATGGTAGTACTAGAATTTATTCATATTTTAAAACTGTATTATTTACCCGGATTATTTGTTTGTATTAATTTGTCCCAAGACAACAACGACTTGGTGCTTTTATTAAAGGAAAAAATTAATCTCTAATAACATAATTAAATTAAACCAAATACATACAGGTGCTTAAAAAATGACGAAACAACGCTATACCAGACGATTCAGGGACACCCCCAGAGTACTAGAAAAATGTTTTAAAAAAATTGTCAACTGACATTAAACAATAAGTCAAAGTAAATTCATAGGTAGGAAACTAAATGCAATTATTTACCTAATTAATAGCTCGGTTGGCAGATCAATTTTATGATTTTTGTGCAAAAGATGAAAAATAAAACTTGATTTTAAATGTCTTTCACTACAAAAGTTGTTGAAATATTAAGAATTGGTTAATAATAATAATTTTAGATACCGATTTTATAGTCTCCATATCTTTAAAGAATCACGAGATAGAATTTTTTAAACATTTTTACCATGCTCAGAGGTGTCTCTGAATAGTGCAAAATGGCATTGTTTCACCATTTTTTAAGCACCCTGTATAATACTTTCAAATAATACAGTGAGCGGCAAAAGTATGGAATAAATTCCTTAAAAATTTAAAAAAAAAAAATTAAAAAAAATCTTTGGACAGGTCAATTTTAGTTTATAAAAAGACATGTTTTAGTACCTACCAAAGAAAATTCCAAGCAGTCATTTGTTTTCGAGTGATGACGTCATCGATACTTTTTTTAAAAGGAAACCCCCTATTTTTTTCTTGATTCTAATAGCCCTTTTAATTGTCTAAATGACAATTTATTTTTTCCAACTTTATTATTTTTTTTCTCAAAAATTTCCTGATGTAAGGTAACAAAATTTTTATACTGGCGTTTAGACAATTAAAAGGGCTATCAGAATCAAGAAAAAAAATAGGGGGTTTCCATTTAAAAAAAGTATCGATGACGTCATAAGTCGAAAACAAATGACTGCTTGGAATTTTATTTTGTACTAAAATATGTATTTTTATAAACTAAAATTGACCTGCCCAAAGATTTTTTTGAAAAAAATTTTGTTTAATTTTTAAAAAATTTATTCCATACTTTTGCCGCTCACTCATTCATTTTCTGGATATTATAAGAAGCGAACTCGGCTAGAAGTTAGTGTTGAACAAGAAACAGAGAGCTGAAGAAAAAGGTATCTTTTTTTAACACTTTTTTAAATAACTAGTTGTTAAAATAAATCATAGTAATTAATTTTGATTTTTCGAACACTGTCTAGACATTTGACCAAGAAGTTCACACCATTTTTTATTCACTGATTCGTGAAAAATTTTATTACGGTGATCATGGATGCTTGATTAAACACTATAAATATGACTATCAAAAATTGTCACATGGCTTCCGGTGTACTTCAAATTTATTCCGAAATGGGGTTCGTGTTATCAAAAAAAAGGTGATCCTGATGAGATTTTATAGTCATGTGAAATTTTTCAAAACGAAATTCTGAAAAATGTATCAAGATTATTTGTATTTGTTGTATTTCCAAAACTGCTTAAACATTAATGCTAGAATAAAAATTACTACGAGCTTTGAAGCTTAGATTTCTTCCTTCAACATTTTGTCAATTTGAAATTCAGTTAAGGAATGTTGATTTTCTTGTTCAAATGGGTAAATTATTTTCTTTATCGAATTTTGTTTTGAACAGTTTAACATGGGCATAAAATTTCATTACAACAAAAATTATCCCATCATTTTGTTGAACATATTATATAAATCCTATTCTCGGATTTTTTTAAAGGTCAAGTTTGACGTAAGTATACCGAAAATCACGTGATAAATCATATCATATCATATTTTTAGTGATTGTAGCAGTAAAGTTTTTACTAAAAAATTTTCCCGATATGATGCAAACTTTTTGATAAACACTGAATTTAATTGTTTTTTTTTGACAAGATGTCGCTTAATTTGGACAAAACTTAACATAACCTAATTTACTCGCCAGGGGGTTTTAAAAATTACGTATTTATTGTTACGAAATGTTCAGCTCATTTGAATAATTTTAGATATTATGTTGGCAATCCTTCTATCCATCAAATAAACCAACTATAGTCCATTATTTTTTTAAACAACTGTCAGTGTCAAAATTCCCTCAAAGACCAGGCTGTACCACTCTAAAACGAAAACCTTTCGTTTCGGAACATCTGTATCGTAAAATCTTCCTAGATCAGGTTTGAGGTTATATCAATAATTTTCAAAAGTCAGAAAAGTTTCAGGTGCAACCAAATTTATACCAAAAGACAAGAAATGAAGACAATAATGACACTGAAAAGTACAATTGAACATATTCAGTAGCGCAAGCGCCTTTACATCAAAATGGCTGACATACAATTGACATTTTACGTTGTCAACCTAATAACCAATAACCATCAAATAATTAGTGGCTCATACGCTCATACCAATATGACAACACTTTGATAAATTGTTTTAAAGAAAAAATTAACTATACAATGTTAGGAAAACCTAATTTTTTCAAATACAATTTGCTTGTAATTTTTTTTGTTTCCACCATTTCATATGAAAGCAAACATTTATTTTTGTGTATAATACGTGAAAAATTCGTGTTGGGTTTGAGAAATTTTTCTTAGATTCTTATATGCAAATTCGCATAATTGTGTCGACCGGTTAAGTGGAACAAATCAGTTCCATCTTGATTTGTTCCAGTTAACCGGATCCACTGTCTTCATATCTAAATTCGACATTTTTAGAAACACCAAACATTATTTTATTAAATATTTTAAGTCTACCTGTAAATATTTTTCTAACACGGTCGAAAACAACAAAACTGCTTTAATTTTTTTTCAGTAGTAGAAGGGGTTCACCAGACAAATATTTTTCACTTTAAATTTCGCAACGTGTTTGTTAATCGACAAACAACAAGATTATTTGGCTCGCTGTCTCCATCATTGCAAAACATTGTTATAAATGTTTAATGAAGCGAATCTCCTACTTATGTTAACATAGATTCAACAACAGCGACAAGAATTTGAGCAAAATAAAAAATATTTTTCTCGAGAGAGGGACGTTGTCATGTTTTGTGCCGCCTTTGTGGGCCTAATTGTCCGGGCAATAAAATTCCGGAGGAATAAAGATAAAAAAATACTCGCCAGCAATAAACAGAAATTATTAATGGAGGAAACAGAATTACAACAGGAATTTTTTTTTTTCGAAATCCTCGAACCGGAAACAGTTTATTATGCCGATTATGATATTTGCATAAATATTTGTGAATTGAGAAAAGTTGTTTTTGTGTTCGGACGGCGCCAGACGGTTCGAAAACGCGCCCCCCGTCGAGACGAAGTGGTCTCACTATTTTACTTATTTTTAATTGACGCATTTGAAAGTCCGCCGCTTCCGGTTTTTGGGCGGATGTCGAGGACTCTCTAAAATTCAAGAAAACGGAAACTGGCGCCTGTGCGACAGGCGTGCGGCGAAATCGGCTCAGGCCTGCCCTGGAGCTCTTTATAATGACTTATTCTAATGACCGTCGATGTTTTACCTGATTTTTAACGCATGCGTTTATTTCCGTCTTTTTCAACATCCTGCGGCTTTTATATACTCGTAGTTGTAAATGGTTATTAAGCCGTCTTCTTCGGCGCTGTCATGCTGGCGCCAGACCTTTCCTATCTTCGCGATATTGTGCCAATAAAATGGCGTGCGGTTGAACCGCATGAGCCGACTTGACGCTATTAATAGGCAATTAAGGCCGCACTCGGTTCAAAATTGCAACCGTGTTTATATGACACCGATGTTAATTTAATTCCATCAACCTGTTGAACCAGTCGTGGGGGCTCTCCGTGCTTCTTAAATGGAAATTTAAATACAGACGCACCAACATTTTTTCCTAATCTTTCTACATCAGGTATCCCAACATACTTTTTTCACCCAACACAAGATCTAATTCGAAAGTACAAAAAACAATACAAGTAGGAAAGTCATTTGCTAGATACAAAGCGCGGGTAAATTTCATGTTGTATGACTTCCGTTACCTGAGGCACTCCAAGAAAAACTTGCTCGAACCTCAGCTACCTCCCGTCAGTTCATCGGATAACATCACTCGCATCGCCACTAATCGTTCATCGAGTACACTCACACATCCGCAAACGTCAAAATCGTGTCATTTCGCCGTTAGTCCAGTTTTGAACTGATTTATTCTTTGGGTGAGCGATCACAATAAATCACAAAATCTCCGTGCATGTCGGAATTTATTCACAAGTGGTACAGCTTTATATATCGAGAAAGAGGTAACAATTTTGGGGAATTATCGTCGTCCGGGGTTGTTTCCACCGTGCAACCAGTCATCGTCAGCTCCAGCTCCGTTGATGCCACCGTTGCTGCAGCTTTCGTCGTACAAGTTGGCACAACGCTTTCCAGGAGTGTCGCCGCCGTTCAAGAAATCTTCGTCATTGCCGGCATCGTTGCCGCCCCCGTTGATGCAGCTTTCATCTACTGTGTTGACGCAACGCTTGCTTGCGAGGTGCAGTCTGTGGAACAGATCGCCCAGCGACTTGTAGACGGGGGCATTTCTTGTGCCCAGTCTTGCAGGGACGTGGTAATTCGGTTGCAAGTAGAAGCAATAAGCTGCCGGTAATGCAATCGCGAGCAACACAAAAGCGGCTTTCATTTTTCTGGAAATTGTCGAAATGTGAAATTGTTCTGTTCGAGGTTTTATTTTTATTTTACTTACGATGCTTGGTTGGGACGAAGGATCAAGTGAACTGAGGATCACTCTTCCCTCGTCCCTTTTTATACTAATCCTATCTAGATATTAATTAAGTTATTATTTACCGGAAATTTATTATTAATGAAGCATATGCTGAGATTATCTGAAAGCGCTTTATTGTATTTTTAATTTTGTCAGTATTCACTTCTGCTCGATGCTCTGATTTCTTTATCGATACAGAAGTGTTCATCAATTACCTTATCTGCCATCACTTCATATCCTGCATTTTTAATAACTCACACAACTCTTCAATTAAGTGGTATTCAACGAAATTATTTTATTAATCACAATTTACATTTATCCATTGTATTTTCAATTCGCCACAATTGTAACCATGATTCGCGTATTAAGGTATCTATATATAGAATATTTGGTCTCTCAGCGAAAGTAAACACAATATTTGGTGTTAGCATAGCATCGGTTTTTATGTCAAACACACTACATATATATATAAATTACATTTTTGAATTAAATGGATGACGTCATGGACAAGTGAATCAAACTTAAAATAAACATTATGAAAAATAAAAATTGACCTGTTTCAGCGTTTTCAACAAATGTCATTAGTTTTGAAATTACTGATTTTATTCCATAAGTAATTTCCACACTGTATATACAGCTTGTAATCAAAATACATACACGAAAATATTTAAACACGTAAGTACTGAATACTCTCGCATCACTAGCAAAATATGCGTTTTTTGAAAAATGTAAGGATACGTGAACAAATGGCATGGCAATTTAAACAATAAATTGTGGACGCTCCACTGTCGATAGTCGAAATTATGAAAGCAATAGAAAAGAAAAAGCGAACTTTCGCTTTTTACAAGCTTCATACACTTTTTGTATGACAAAAAAGGATCTTTTTATCCGAGGTTGAGTTGGTGTAGGTCAGTTATTAGTTGCAGCTCGACAAACAGTGCAGTGTAGCAGTGTATTAATAATCGTGTAATTGTTATTAAATTAAATCGTTTAAACTGCCAAATTTTACAAACGTGGAATAAACGGATACGGTGCTCACGTTTGGTGTGGCAGGTGGCAACGTGATCCAAGCGCAAATACTGTACCGGGAACAGTTTCCAGACAGGGTTGTGCCTAATTTTAAAACGTTTACTTCCCCGGTGCAACGATTGAGAGACATACAAAAGTTCCATCCAAGAACGCCAAGATCTCCGGATTTCAATCCTTGTGATTTTTTTATGGGGGCATTTAAAACAGCTGGTCTGTAGCCAGCCGATAAATTCGGTACAAGAATTAACTGGACGAGTCGGGGCAGTAGTGCCCAAATTTGGGAAGATCGTGAAGTTTTTTCAAAGGTGCTTGGATCAATGGCTCGGAGGGCACAGGCGTGTATCACCATCAAGAACAACATTTTCAGCATTTACTGTGAATAAGATACGCTAAAAGTAAAAGTGCTTTGTACTCGTAAGTTTTTCCGACCAATTCAGTGTCAGTGTCAAATTTCTTGCGTGGTAATCGTTTTCGTTGTAGCTTTTTTACCATTTCATTTTCATTTGCTCTTCATTAGCGTCGATCGCGGCCCGGAATGAGATGCATTTTGAATTTTTAAATTCGCAATTTCAGCCAGTGCAAATCGTCTTCAAATGCCTTGGTGGTTTACGGCTTAAAATATTTCCGCCTATTTTGATTACACTCTGTAGATATAGATGTATAAAAAACGACGGCACTTGCATAACATTTATTTATAGATAAATGCCGACGTTTTTTACCACTTGCATGTTGTTGTTGAAGAAAGAATTTCAAATTTGGAAATAATAGTTTATGACTATCTTCTACATTAAATAGGAGTAAAAAATAAACACAGATACATATATTATATAATACTTTAATTGCATTGTATTTTTAAAATTTTCAAATGAATTTCCATCTCTTTCATTGACCATGTATGAGACTCCTCCATTCCATTAAAATCCCAAATGTGGCATTCACATTCATGAGGAAAGTATTCTACTACTGCAGTATTCAATGTCTTATATTTTCTGGCAATTCCTAAATCCAACATCCCAGCCTTTTTGGTTCATTTATCAAAAAAATCCAAAAGAGGCCCTTCATCATTTGGTAGATCTGGTGGGGGTTGATTACTCTTGCTGTGATCATCATCTTTGTGATACTCTTCATTTTTCATTTCATAGTAGACTCCATATACATGGTGATGCACAATTAGCGTCTAAACCCTCTACTGTGACTATTATGGCGTTTTTCGGACAATTGAAACGTTTTTTTGGCTTCCTCTTTTTCTTGCCATTTTGGACAATTAACAAAATGAAGTAAAAACTATAAAATATAAATATGCATTAAATAATATCAACTAAAATGCATTGAAACTTACGATCGAACAAGTTTGGATAACTCTCCTTTACTTTATCTCGTAACATTTTGCTTCCACTTTTTTTTTGTTTATACAAACAAATTTTAATGAACGGCTGTCACGGTCAGCTGATGGCCGATTTGGCATCTGCGCAGAGTTCGTGCGGTCCATGCAGATCGCTATACAAGAAAGAGTCCCTGAACGTAAGATGGCGCACAAAATAGTAATCCAATAACCATGTATACCGGGTGCTGTGGAAGTCCACGTATTAAGTTTAATCACCAATAGGACTCGTTAAAATAAACATTTTCTTTATTTATGATTTTTTCCTCAAATTCCTCCAAACAGAGTTAAAATAAATATAATTTGAACCCTAAAATTCACACCCGCTCATGTGTTTACACATCCATTGATAACGAAGCAAGGAAAAAAATACTCGATGAAAATACATACTCGAATGGAAAACAGTGAAAACTGAAAACTGTTAGTTTTAGAACAGCGGTTGTTCTTTCTTCAAAAAACTGTAAAGTTCTTATCGCACAAAAACATTTTTACTCGTTTCAATTGATTATTATCCCATGAGCAAAGTGTCAATTTAGAAATTAAAAAAAAAACGATTAAAAAAAGATCAATATGTAAAAAATGTTTATTTTAAAGAGTGATTAACTGATTAAATTTATTACGTCGTCATAACACCATGTATACTACCATAAGAAAATGTATTTTAATATTATACATACATTATTACATTACCTACATAATATTTGTATTGTATTTTATTTTTATTTTGTTACTTTTATGAAATAAATTTTAAATAAAAACCTTATGTTTAATTGATTATACCCTAAATTCTATTGACATTTGTTGATCTTGCAAACGCCGTGTTAGTACATATTATATTCTGCATCACCACGGATGATTATTAACGAAAATGAACTTCAGAACATTTACTTTGGCATATAATTCCAGATACTTTGCAACACACAGTGAGATCCAGATCAAGAAAAATAAAAAGAGAGCAGGGAAAGCCCCTGCCCTAGATATAGTGATAATCATGTAGTGGTCATGAGTCATGACTCAGGGGCTAGACACTGGCTTATCACCCATACCGCCCGGGTTCGATTCCCGGTTAAATCATCAGGTTTTTTCAGTGGTTTTTTCAAATCATTACCATCTTTCGGAGGAGATGTATACTAGTTTCAATTTGGTTGTAGGTCGTAAAATTTTATTGGATATTATGAGCGATTAACGGGCACAATGGTTGGGTTTGAAAAGGTTGGGGAGCGGCGCGTGCCGTTTGCCGTACAATGCAAATATACCAAATGTACAATACAACCCTGCTTAAAATATTACCTGCTAGTGGTAAACTAGGATTTATAAGCCCCGCAAGATCTTTAACTTAAAGTACCATAAAATTTTACGACCTACAACCAAATTGAAACTACAGTAAAGCTATCCGTCCCGGCTACTTACTTAGTAGTGGTCGTTAGGTCATGTTAGAGGCGCTTGCGCGACCTGAAAACTTCTAGCACTCTGCCTGTTCAGGACAATTTGATCTTTAAATCTAAAATGCGTCATAATTAAATGAACTCTTAACAAAAAAAATGTCATAATAAAAATTATGACACATTGCAATTTTCGAGAAGTAGACCTGTTCAGGACAATTTGATTTTTAGGCACACAAAATCAATAAATTTTATAATTATTAATTTTTCTAGTAATTAAAAGTTAATATTTCAATGGGTTTTGGCCCGTTTTCCAAGGTTCTGTTACGTTATTATTTTGTACAATTCTAACAACTCTTTTACAACAAAGTTTTTATTGACGATGACCCCCGTCCTGCGACTGAGAGCGCTACCAAAAATAAGGAGGGTAGTGTTGACTTGCCCGGAGCCCGGAGCCCAGGAGAAATAACACAAGTTGCTTTGAACAAATCGTTTAATCCTCTCTTTCTCACGTCTTACAAACCTACTACCCCTAAGCTTAACTTACTCTCCACCTTTCTTACTAATTAACCCAACCTAAACCCGTACAAGAAGGGCCGAGGTCGACCTCGACGCCGTCCGCGTCGGCCGCTACCTGCGGGAGGCGTTCGTACCCTTGGCCGCGCCCTTGCGAATGAACCAAAAACTTGTGAGCCGTCAAAAAAGGTTCACAAAAAAAACCCGACTACTTGATAAGCCGGCCGCTCGTTGGCAAGGCCAACAGCCGACTTGATACGCATCTACTAGTAAAAAAAAACGTGGAGGCGGAACTTGATCGGACCCGCGAATACGCTCAAGAACAAAAAAAAAAACACCTAAAAACTAATTCAACAAAAGGAAGCGACACAAACTTAAGGCTAAACGATTATGGAAAGGCTGGTCTGTAGAGTCGGAGACCCTGGTCGAATCTTGGATGTCCTTTCCTGGGGAGGTCTGGTCTCTCCTTGGAGTCGCTGTTCCAGTCTGCCCCTCCGGCGGAGGGTCGGTTCTTCGTCAAAATGGCTTCAAGAATGGATGTATCGATTAACCTCTAGCAATTTGGGAAAAATCTGAGATATACAAGGCTTGGGGAGCAGATTGCTCAGCATGGGCCTCCACGAGGAAGTGGAGGATCTGAGGCGCCCGCGCTACAGAGAGCAGGCTCTTAAAGCGTACTCCGTGATCTCCATAGATTAATATACAACTGGGGTTACAGCTATCACGTTGCGTTGACTGTTATAAAAAAATTACCGTGGAAAAATTCTGATTAATTTTTTTTTTCACCGACAAATATTTTATTCAGTTATTTTCTTTACTAATTACAATGTTATTTCCATTGTGTTACTTAATGAAATTTCGCGATATTTAGCATAGGTATGTAGAAAAAAGATTTCAATTTAAATAAAGATTGGTTGTTTTACGGTTCCAGAGATTACTGAGTTGTGTATGGAGCAATATAATTTAATTTTGTGAAATTAGAAAGCTTTTATATAACAATTTGATATAAACTTAACTGGTTGATTGTTAAAGCAACGTTTAAGGTGAGAAGTAACCGCAATTTGTTGCAAACATCATCCACAGTTGTTCGTGATCTCACCTCGTACAAGATTAAAGGAGAACTTTTTAAATTTCGCGCGCTGTCCTTGACATGTGTCAAGTTTGACAATAATGAAAGAGTCATAACCTAAATTCTGGCGTATCGATTAAACCCTCAGTTTAAGAAAATTTGTCGTTTAAAATGGCAAACGTAAAAGCGGAGGTTCAGGCCGAAGTGGAAAACGTTCGAGTGTTTGTTCGAGTGCGGCCGTTAACAAAAAAAGAAGAAGCGGAAGGTCACCAGAATGTCCTTCTGGTCGATCCAAAAGAGAACTTGATTGCCCTTAACAGAGATGGAACCAATCCGAAACCCTTCAAGTTCGACCAAGTATTTGTAGAAGACTCCACACAGGTTGCTATTAGTATATTTGTGACGCGTCCTGTTCAGTTTTGAATTCTAGTTGACTTTGTATCGAGTCATAGCGGTACCTATAGTCGAGAAAGCTTTGCAAGGATACAATGGCACAATATTTGCTTACGGCCAGACAGGTACTGGAAAAACATACACTATGGCTGGCAATTATACAAAACCAGACATGAAAGGCATCATTCCCAACACATTTTCGCACATTTTTAGTCAGATATCTAGAGCCAGTGGTGAAACGTCGTTTGTAGTCACCGTCACATACTTAGAGATTTACAATGAGGAAGTCAGAGATTTATTGTCTACTGACCCCAATAAGAAACTAGCCATCCGTGAAAGACCTGATGTGGGTGTATATGTCAAGGATCTAATGGGATTCACTGTTGACTCAATCGAGTCAATTACAGAGTTACTCAACAGAGGAAATAAAAATCGAGTCACCAGGTCTACTTTAATGAATGACGTCAGTTCCAGATCACACGCCATTTTTACCATCACAATTGAGTCTAAAGACAGAAGCAACAACAAAACCACCGTGGGCAAACTCAATTTGGTTGACTTAGCTGTTGGTTGTTATCAATCGCGATGTTGTCGTCTTTTTAATGGTAGTTTTTAGGGGTCTGAACGCGCCAGTAGAACACAAGCTACAGGTGAAAGGTTGAGAGAGGCGAGCAACATCAATTTGTCGCTTTCTGTACTGGGCAACGTGATTTCGGCTCTCGTCGACGGCAAGAGTAGCCACATCCCATACAGGAATTCCAAATTGACGCGGTTACTGCAAGACTCGTTGGGCGGAAATTCTAAGACAGCCATGGTAAAAAAATATTTTTTTCTACTTTGGTATCATAAGCGAGTCTTTGTGAAACTAAAATAGTGTCACAAAGACACTTTTTGAAACTGTTTTAGTTTTTTTTTTATACGTATTACGTTGGTATTACTGTAATAACACGCTGGCCGACGTTCGGCATCGCTAGCGAGCTCCTGTTAACAATTAAAACACAGGACATTTGACATAAGTTTCACATAAATGCCACCATAACTCATGCCACACAAAAGTCCCTAGATTATTTCATAATTATATTTTTGGTTTTTATCAAATTAATGCGACCAAAGTAGAAAAAATAGTTCGTTTTTCTACTTTAGTATCATAAATGAGTCTTTGTGAAACTAAAAGTAGTGTCACAAAGGAACTTTTTGTGAAACAGTTTTTTTTTTATACGTATTACGTTGGTATTGCTGTAATAGCACGCTAGCCGGCGTCCGACACCTTTAGCGAGCTCGTGTTAACAATTAAAACATTTTATATCGATTTTACAGAAATCTCACCATAACTCATGTCACACAAAAGTCCCTAGATTATTTCATAATTAGATTTTTGACTTTTTATCAAATTAATACGACCAAAGTAGAAAAATTGTATATTATAAGACGCACACGCACACGCACACTCGTTCTGTTGGAACACTCCTGCGTCTTATAAAACTCGTATAATAATATACTATTGTAGTCTCTGATCTGCACGTGAGAATTCTGGAAAATATGTTTGAACTCGTTCATTATTTTCGCTAAATTGCAGAGATGTGTCGTTCGAAATGTAGAAATGTATCAGTTATGTAACATCGATGTAGTTAGTTCTGAAATAATTTTAGATCGCAATGGTTAGTCCCGCGGACGTCGATTACGAAGAAAGCATGTGTACTTTGAGATATGCCGCACGTGTCAAACACATTCAGAATCACGCGAGGATTAATGTGGAACATCGGGGACTTATCGAAGGATTCGAACACGAAATCGCCGAGCTGCAAGAAAAGATTCACTTGTTATCTATGCAAGACCAAAAACAACCGATTATTAAGAAAAAGAAAGACAGAGCGTCGTCTCAGGCGAGAGCCGAAGAGTTGAGAAAATGCGAAGAAGAGCTACAAAAAACAGAGTATACAGTGCGGCACTTGTAAAACGATTGAAATTAAGTTGTGTTTTGCAGGAAAGAGAAGAGCGACCTGATGCAGAAGATTTCCATGATACAGAAGAAAATACTGGTGGGAGGTGAAAACCTGTTTGAGAAGGCTCAGCACCAGGCTTTTTTGATAGAGTCAACTGGGGCAGAAATCGAGAATCTCGATAAAAACCACCAACAACTCGAAGAAACCTTGAACAAGAAAGGCCAAGAGAGGATAGACGTGGAAGAGAAGTATTCCAGTTTGCAAGAGGAGGACGCCGGAGTGTCCAAGAAAATCAAAAAAGTGCAGTCGTACTTGAACGAGGTCAAGGAGGAGTACGCCGATAAAGAGCACGAGTACCAGAGGGAGATGGAGGTGCTGCTCGACAACAACCGGCTTCTAGTCCGAGAGACGCAACTGGCGTGTCTGATGATCGACAGCTACATACCCAAGGAGTATTTGGTAGTATTTGAGTAGTCCCCAATTCAAAGTATTTTCGATTGACTTTTTAGAAAAAGATCGAAGCTAATTTGATCTGGAATTCAGAGACGCAAGAGTACCAGATGCGAGGGGTGGCTTACACCGGCAACAACATGCGAAAGCGCCAGTCGACCCACTCGGAGTTCTTCACCCCGATCAAATTCGAAATGAAACCGGTTTACCACAAGTACCCTGAGAAGAAGCGCGAAAGGAAGATGATGTATGACAAGCGCTCGTTCTCAGCGGTACCCAAAGCACGCTAATGTAACCTACAGTATTATTTGTGTTGTGTTGATTTGTGATATTAATTAGGCAGCAAGCTTACAAACTATTTAATTTATTGTAACAATTCTATTACAAAATGTACTTAAATAAAGCATCTATTTATTGCCGACAGGTGGCTTGAGTCGTTTGAGTGGGGATAAGATTTAAATTTACGCGGGAGCAAGATCGATTCGGTTGTTGTCGCCATCTAGTGGTGCCAAGTCGATTGAGTGGTGGGGGGGTTCGAATTAACGCGGGAAAGGGATCAATTTGATTGGTTGCAGACGCGTAGGCTTCTCATTTCGACAGTGTTGTTGATGGATGGTGGTTGTTTCTAAATAAATAAATCGTTCACGATGTAAATTACAATGTTACACCGTGTTTATTGATCAGAAGTGGTTAATGACGGAGTGTTGATCGGTTATCAAGATATTGATCGCTATCGTTGAGACAATGAACACACAGGTGGTATCGAGAGAGAGATCAATTTTTTTGTCGAAACTTAACTTCCCATCGAGTTCTTCGGACCATCGGTTGCAAGATGAGGGTAATTCGGACGTCGAGGGGAAAGTCAAGAATAGGCTCTTGTCCATGTGGAATAACGTAAAATATGGTGAGAATTTTATAACCTTAAATATTGACTTAATCACTCAAAGTGCGTCCAAACAAGGGCGAATTCGTTTGTTTAGTGGGGTTAATGACTCATCGACGAATTCTTAAATTGGAGCCCCAAAAATGGGGCGTTACATAAGCGTCTTCCGGTCTAGCGAAAATCGGTCGAAAAATTCCGCACCATCAGTTGCTTACAAAATTCCGAGATAAATGTTGCGAATCAATCAACAGAAACCAAACCGCAAACCTTGATGAGTCGTTACCTTCAAACTTAAAAAAATCGGGATTAAGATCATTTCCGTGAAACATAATTCACTAAGATTGCTCGAATTGGGTCGGCGCTATTTTTGCCGTTAAATCCCTTCTGTATTTGCTCGTTACATTGTATCTTATCAAGGATTATAAAGGTGAGCGTGTCGTAAATTTGCAACCTGAACCTTCAACAATTGTGACATTCAAAATTCGATTAGGATGTGTTAGCAATTTTATTGTTTAGCGTTTACGTTTAAATTGTGTCGGCAAATATGACCCTGAAGTGGTTGCGATTTGTCCTGAGCGCTTTAAAATCCGCCGTAGGGATGAAGCTGAAGACAAACTTTTCGAAAGAATCTCCGGTGTGGCTGTTGGGCAAGTGCTACCGACGAATAGAGAGCCCTTCGTCCGACAGCACCGAGCTAGGGACCGACGTCGCGGCCTTCCAGAGCCAGAGCGAGGTAATTAGAGGCGAAACATTGACTCGATAAAATTAGCGAGCGTCGACGCCTCTTGTTTGAACAGAATAATTTTAGATCGTGACCAGCGACGACGAAGGCTTCGACGGTTTCAAAAAAGACTTCATCAGCCGACTCTGGCTGACCTACAGACGCGAATTTCCAATTTTGAACGGCTCGAATTACAGCAGCGACTGCGGATGGGGCTGCATGTTGCGCAGCGGTCAGATGTTGATAGCCCAGGCGTTGGTCTGTCACATTTTGGGCAGAGGTAATGTCGCAAATCGAGTGGCGCCTTTTCGACACTCTTCTCGTAGATTGGCGGTGGCACCCGGACCAGCAGCCCAAGACGCGGGAGAGCTTCGTCGAAGCCGTCAACCATCGAAAAATCATCAAATGGTTCGGCGACAAACCGTCTAGAAACAGCCCCTTCTCGATACACACCCTAGTCACGTTGGGGGAGGCGTCGGGTAAGAAGGCTGGGGACTGGTACGGGCCCGGATTCGTGGCGCACCTCTTCCGGTAACTAGACCGACTGGGGCGCTCCAGTTTTCTAAAATTCTCGCTTCAGACAAGCTTTCAAAAGGGCCTCGGAAGACAACTACGAATTTGACTCTCTCACGGTGTGCGTCGCTCAAGACTGCGCGGTCTACATCAAAGACGTACTGGAAGAGTGCACTGATAAAAACGGCAAATGGAGGTCTCTCATTCTGTTGATACCGGTTCGATTGGGGGCCGAGAAGTTCAACTCGATCTACGCCCCTTGTCTCACGACTCTGTTCAGTTTGAAACAGTGCATAGGCATAATAGGGGGGCGCCCCAAGCATTCCTTGTATTTTGTAGGCTATCAAGGTACTAATCCCGTTCGGTACAATACACCAACTACTACATTTTGAATTTTACAGACGATAAATTGATCCATCTAGATCCGCACTACTGTCAAGAAGTGGTGGACGTGTGGGCATTAGATTTTCCTTTAGCGAGTTTCCACTGTAGATCTCCTAGAAAAATACACTTAAGTAAAATGGATCCTTCGTGTTGTATAGGGTTTTATTGCGCCACCAGAGAGGATTTTTTTAATTTGATAGAAATCGTCCAGCCTGTAAGTGTTCACGGTCGAGTCGAATCCACGTAATTATTTTTTTTACAGTTGGTAATACCGCCAGGACGATCCGAGAGTCCCGGTAGTGAATATCCCATGTTTATTTTCTGTGATGGGTACAGTCGTGACGCCCAATTATCTCCTAAGAAAATGCCTCCCTCCGAGCTGGAGTACTCTCTGGACAGCAACAGCGACGCCGACGACATGGGGACCGAAGCTTTTGAAATATTGTAAACTCCCTAACTGTTGATTTTGTTAATTTAAGATTTGTTGATTCTAAAAGAAATCTCTTTTATCACACAGGGGGTATAAATGACTGATTGTTACTAGAATATGAATATTTTACAAAGAACTGTTATCTTTAAGAGATTTTCTATCGCAACTGAACAGACTCTATGCAAACTATGTGTGCTACGCCTCTCAACAATCTATGACATTTTCTAATTATGTATTTTTTTGTATATAACTTTTTTATTTCTGTATTTATTTTAACTTATTTTTGTATTACACCTAGTAAACTTGTTATGTGAATAAACCTATTGTTTCATTTTTTAAAACCAATTGTCTTTTTTTTTATTGCTTCCAGTACAGATAATTCAGTATTTTTGTTGCCGATATCATGATTATCTTAAATACGGGTCGTAAAACCGTCATGTTTTGTTAGTCCTAGCTTGACTAGGGTCTGCTCCACCAGATGTTTCAAAATCGGTTGTTTTCCCATCGCTAAAAATAAATCTGACGTCACTGAGCACGTGTGAATTAACCATGAAGTTATATAAATGCAAGTAACGCAGATTTTTTGCAAAAAATTCGCTCGAGCAGAATGTTCCGTTGCACAATCTGTAGTTTGAATTTAAAAAAAATTGTATTGTTTTTTATTTGGTAACGTTCATGAGAAACCATTTTACATGAAAACATTCTGATCATTTTTTGCAAAAATTCTACATCGAAATAATGTAGGTACCAAACCAAGATCAACATAGACTCGGATCGTACTATCAATCGTGTTTTATCACAGTTTTTCTTTGAATTATCAGGCAAACATAGCTGATGCTGACTCTGCAACCAACTTGACAAGCCTCAAGAGATAAAAAAAAAATCAACGAACAAATATTACTTTCCCAAAAATTCTTTGAAGACTTGAAAAACTCATCAAATCGTCATTACGTTTTCACTTTACGAACATAATGTAACTGTCCTTTCGCAATTAAAAATTTACCATTTCGACACAGATCTGGTGTCAAAAACAATTTGATTATTTACCACAAAGATGTACCTATTTATTTTATTTTTTATTCGTATCGTACTATCGTTATGCTGGAAACGTGCCGATATGGCAACCGTTTTTTAAAAATACCCTGTATATCATATAAACCATTCGTCGGAACAATACGAGCTTTATCTCCTATTATTATTAATGGGATGCGATGGTTTGTTTAAATAATATCTGCGATATCAACGCATGTCTGAATCTTAACCTCAAATTTTGCGTATCAACTGGTTGACCTTTAAAAAAAGTTTGTTAACCTTCAGTAGAAAAGTTTAATGAAGGAATAATATAATTTTATTTAAAAAAATACATTTTTGCTTGTCATTTTGTACGAATTCATGTCGGTCGATCCGCGGGAAATTTAAAATTTTTCAAAACTAATTGTGTAAGTAATTACTGATGAAGTAACAAATGTCTTAATTATTTAAACGACTGGACATTCCGTTACTCAATACGACAGTAGCCTTCGGAGATAAGAGTTCATAAGTTATATGTCCTTATCAGTGGAGATTTAAAACAATAAGAACATGTTGCCGTCAAGGGACATTTACACATTTTTTAAACATATTGGAAACAGTGCTAAAATAATTGTAAGTGGTTATTATTCTTATTCGTCGTTAGTTAATTAATTCCCCAATGACTGGCACATTTTTATTCATTATTGCTTTCAGTTTTCAAATAAAAACCATGTAGTTAGAAATTTCTACGTAAGTGCCAACTATGCGGGACAGGTGTCTTTCAAACTCTCAGATATTGGTGAAGGAATCAGAGAAGTGACTATAAAAGAATGGTTCGTGAAAGTTGGCGATAAAGTTGCTCAATTTGACGAAATCTGCGAAGTACAGAGTGATAAAGCTTCTGTCACCATCACCAGCAGGTATGACGGAATTATTAAGAAGTTACACTACAAAATCGACGAGATGGCGTCAGTCGGAAGACCTCTCGTCGACATCGAGACAGATGCTGAGGGCCAAGAACAAGAAAAAGTACAAGTAACAAATGAAGAACCGGTGGAAGAAAAACCCATTGAAACTAGTAAAAATGAGCCAGGTATGGAAGTTTTGTGCATCCCTTCGGTAAGGCGACTCGCCAAGGAATATAAGGTTGGTTACGTAAATCCAATGTATAGATGTCCTATAAAAATACCGTAATGTTTGACAGATTGATTTAAGTAGCGTTAAAGGAACTGGTAAAGCTGGAAGAATTCTGAAAGAAGACATTTTGAAATATTTGGAGAAAGGTGCAGTCCACGAGGTTTCACGTGAGGTGTTGCATGACAAAACGGAACCGATAAAAGGCTTCCAAAAGGCGATGTTCAAAACAATGACCGACGCTTTGGTAAGCACCTTACTCAACCAATCGCCTTTTCTGATGTCGCGATTTCCAGAAAATCCCCCATTTTGTTTACAGCGACGAAATAACTGTATCAAAATTGTCCGAGTTGAGGCGCACCATTAAAACACTTCCAGAAGGTCAAGATTTGAAACTGTCATTTATGCCTTTCTTTATCAAAGCTGCTTCCAACGCCTTGCAGCGATATCCGGTCCTAAACGCAACTTTAGATACGAGTGGTGAAAATATTGTGTACAAAGGTCAACATAATATTGGAATAGCGATGGATACTAAAGCGGGACTGGCCGTGCCGGTTATTAAAAACGTCCAAAAACTAACTATCATCGAAATCAATAACGAATTGAACAGATTGATCGCGTCCGGGAGGAACGGAACATTTTCACCTCAAGACTTGTCAGATGGAACATTCACAATATCGAACATTGGAGCTGTAACGGTTTTGCAACTGTGACAAATTGTGTAACTGCTTTTGATTTTTAGATCGGCGGGACTTATATGAAGCCTATCATAATGACACCTCAAGTGGCAATAATCGCTTTGGGTACTTCACAGGTACAAAAAAAACCTGTCAGTTGTTCATTTTTTGACAGTATTTTGTAGGTGGTTCCCCGATTTGACGACGCAAACAATGTCATTCCAGTTGAGGTGCTCAACTTGAGCGGAGCAGCAGATCACAGGATAATAGATGGCGCCACCATGGCCCGATTTGTACAAACGTTGAAAAAACAAATCCAAGAGCCTTACTTGCTCTTCCTGAATCAATAATAAAACAATAAAGTGACGATTTTTGTCAACTGTATTTATTCTTCCCTTCAGTATATAAAATATAGATTACACAAACCACAACAACTTCAGTAATACAACTCCAATAAAATAAATTTAAGTTAGTTCTAAATAAATTAATTACGTCAAAGGAAGACAGTGGGGTAAACACATCGATTATAAAACGTCAAACTAGGATTAATACAAAATAAAAAAATTCATTTGTCCTCTAGTGACCTAGATAATAAAACCGTTGGACGGATTTAGTCATATTTGTTAGAAGTGTTGTCCAAAGAGTCGTCGACATACTAGTTTAAATGGCCAAAATAAATAACAATCACAGTGTTTCATGAAAATGGATTTTCGCTTTTAGATCAAGTAAATTAGCACCGCGTTACTTGAAATTTTAGGCACTGGTATTCACTGCTTAACCACTGGAAACAAAATAAAACAGATAACGCACGACCAAACAGAACACTCTTCCTTACCTCAATTTTTTATGTGACAACTTACAGGTGACGTACGGATTTTGTAAAATTCTGGGCGTGGTCTCCATAACTCTCAACAACAAGTCGTCGAGGTAGTCCTCCAAGTCTTTCAGTTTCTTCTTCTGCGATTCGAGATCGCTTTGCAAACCGCACACCAACAGGATCAACTCCTGTAAACGAGAATTAGTACAAACGCGAGCATCAACGGGTTTACGTACTTCGCGCGATTTGCCTTCGAATTTTTGCAAAAGCTCGTTGGAAATGTGATTATTGCACGAATAACTGACATCCTTTTCTCCTCCTATAATAATACGTTCACTTGAATTACTGATTGGTTTATCACGTTTCGTGTCTATTTCATTCTTATCTAAAACGACAAGACAGCATGCACTACACTATACTCTAATTCATCTCAGTACCTTTTCTGAAATGCTTCAGTTTTGAAAGCATCCCGTCTTTCTCCTCTTTTTTCTTCGGGGTCTCAGGAGTTTTATTGTTTATGCTAATATCATCTTTGGTAATCGCCACCGTCTCGGCGGGTTCTTCTTCGATCTGCGACTCTAGCTTGGAAGAATCCCAAGATCTCCTGTTCAGCGATTCGCTGCTGTTTGGTTTAAGTAAATCTAAAAAATCTCGTTGCTCAAGTGTTATCTTTTATTCCTTTTAGGTCTTACTTTTATTTGTTTGTTTGCCAAAAAGTTTCGACTCCCATTCGTCTTGAGCTTTGGGTTCGTTCCTTGGCGGCTTGACAGGTGGCGCTATACTAGCTTTATTCGAAACATCACCTGACAAATTCTCCACGGACGAGATGGAATTACTTAAACCGTGATTAGTCGGTTGATTTAACGAACTTACTGAACTCTTGTGCGATAAATCGTCGAACTAAAACATATCGATTAAATTTAGCCGTGCCACGAACCAAACTTACTGTAAAATCATCTTCATCGCTGACGACTCCGGGATCGGCATCTTCTTTAGTCTGTCGACTCTTAAATTTGTCGAAATTACGTTTTAAACTGCCTACGCTGCCGATCGACGAGTTATCATCCGGATCCCCGTCTTTCTTCTTCCCCCTGAGGTGCATCTTTGAGCCGATAGATTTCGCAAATTTCTTGATTCCTTTACGCTTTTCCGCACTACCCAGACTCAAGAGGCTGCCCCCAACTGAGTGGGCCACATGAGACAACTGGCCGATCGACGATTTGTGTTTTTCTTTTTTACTCAAGTCAGTTAAACTTCCCGATTTTACTGTGAATCCTATCTTCACTTCCAAGTGCCCTCGCTCTTTCGCTTTGCCGACTTTGCCTAACAATTCATTAATCGTGGGTTAGGTTTCGCTATTATGCAATGCGATACTCATTTGTTTACGTTGGTTCAGGTGGTGCAATACGATATGTTTACAATAACGAAGGTCGCGATCGGTATTTCGCACACAAATAAACATTTTAAAGCCAACGTAAATATTATCGTTACTGCCTTTCCCAATAATTTCGGAAAATATGACAGGAAGTGGTCGAGTTACGTCAGATTCGGTGACTCAAGTCACTGTTTAATAAAGATGAATTAGGAACGTCGCGATCAAGTAGGTGTGCACTATGATGTTAAATTAATGTCAAATGTCAAAGTTTACATACCTGGTTTAGCTTCGAGGCCATACCATTTATTTTTGGGCCTCTCATAGATGTCCAAAGTGTTTAAGGGTATGGCGACTCTGCCAAGAAACTCATCAACTCCGAAACCATTGTGATGTAACACTGTTAGAATAATTTCAGCGGTATTTCCTTGGTCAGGGATAGGTCTAAGGATGTGAAATAATAAATATTAATTGAGTTGATGGGAAGCTGCTTACAATTCGCATTCTTCATGCCATTCAACATCAGGGTCAGCTTTTTCTTTGATGGACGTCTGGTATTTAGTCTTACCCAGCGCGATCGTGACGAAACAGTCATTTTTGTTGTGCTTGCCCTTAGTCAATAATCCGGAAGCTCTCTGAACT
The DNA here is from genome assembly GCF_963966145.1 of Tenebrio molitor. Taxonomy (NCBI): domain Eukaryota; kingdom Metazoa; phylum Arthropoda; class Insecta; order Coleoptera; family Tenebrionidae; genus Tenebrio; species Tenebrio molitor. The sequence goes on from NC_091055.1 coordinate 3,661,536, forward strand.
GTGAATAATCTCCATAAAAAATTATTAAAATATGACCGTCTCCTTACCTGTTACTTGTACATGTGTGGGCATCCACATTATCGTAATTGTGACTAATAAAAATTAGATGCTAACGTGACGGAATGTCTAAGGAGAAACTGAGTCATTAATAAATTGATAAGACCGTGTGATTTCACTACTCATTTGGTAAAACTGTTAAGTTTAATTTAGGTCTCGTAATATTCCGTTATTTCGTGAGAATTTGCAAGACCTTTAAATTGCTTTCAACTAGATCACACTCACAACCACCACAATTAAATAAGTTCACAACCGAGACACAACACAATTTATTTTGTAGGTTACCTTTGTTTTTAACTCTTCATTATGTGCATTAATAGATGACGTTTACACGAATTTATGTCGGTGACGAAAACGAAAATTATGACTAAACCACACTCACAATAACAAATACTACACAACACTCTTACAACGTGTGAATCCGACTCCCCTCTCCCACTTCCCTGCCACTTATCAAAAATAAACCTCAGAGGGCGCCACATCCTTCCTTTCCCGACACAATTTCTCAAATTATCTTATCCTAGCTTTGTTTTCTCAACGTTTTGATAAATTATTTGTCAAGAGTTGATATATTACTATATTTTGTAGATGTTATCGCTTGTTATTAAACGACTTAAAAATATATCTTTTTTACAATACGTTATCCCACTAATTCTGACATCGGTGGCGTAATGTTGACCTAAGAATTTTGAGATAAACAGATTTTCGTTTGCACACCTCACCGATATCTGATCGATCGTTTGGTGATTTCGTGCATGTTCCTCGTTAACTCTCCTCGAGAAAATTAGTAAGTAAATATGCCCAAATTAACGAACGTAAATTAAAGGAAATGGAAAGGTACACATACACTAATGGCACAAACCAATTAACGAAGATTCCGTTCAGGCGTTCAGTGCAGTTCCACTATCGGTGATATAAAGTAGGTCTTCGGTCTTTTCAATTGCAGCAACTGGAGTATCGGTAATTAATTTTACGAGTGACATTCTTGATCTCAATTTATAATAAAATTGGTATCAAGCGTAAATATTTGCAAACTAATTTCAAATCAAGAAGCAAAAAAGATTGCGTAGAAACGGAGATATTCCACAAATTTAAATATCTTATCTGAAACTTTCTCAAAAACTGTCTTTTTATATGTGTAGAGTTATGATCAAGAAATAAATGCTATTGATTTGCTATTTAATAACGAATTGTTTCCGTTTGTTATCGCGATGTTTTCTAAATGAAAATTTGGTGCAAAACACTTTATGAAAAATACCCCCACATTTTGACATGATATATTTTAAAGTTGGCGCCAAAATTCTGTCAAATCTAACCTCAACAAACAAGTTTTGTTTTGGTGCGCGTCCGGTATTAGTGGCGAGCAAATAATTTTCAAGACCCCCCCGTACTTTGAATTGTCGTTTTATTATTGAGACTCCCACTCGGAGCTTCAAATAGTAGAGTTCGTCGTCGCTGCATGTTTTCAGGTTTAATGAATTTTTAATTACACTTTACACGCTCAAACTTTATATTTTTGTCCGCGTTTATTTTCTCGTTCACCATTTTTATCATTAGAGGTTTGTTGGTAGATTAGGCTCCACGAAACCGACGAGAGTGTCCGTAATTTAATTGGTACGTTGTAGGTCTGGCCAGGATGTCTGTTTTGCAGAATCCTAGGCCTCTAGTGCTTTGCGGCCCCTCGGGCTCCGGGAAGAGCACTCTGTTGAAAAAAATGATGGAGGACTTTCCGGACAGATTCGGTTTCAGTATCAGTCACACCACTAGGAAACCGCGTCCGGGCGAAGTGCATGGACAGCACTATCATTTCACCACGATGGACGAGATGAGGCAAGCCGTCGCTGACGGGAAGTTTATCGAGAGTGCCACTTTTTGTGGCAACATGTACGGGACTAGCAAAGCTGCGGTTGACGCGGTCGCCCAACAAGGTAAAGTCTGTGTTCTTGATATAGATGTGCAGGGAGTGAAACAGATCAAAAACACCGAATTGAATCCTCTGTATGTCTTCATAAAACCACCATCTTTGGAAGAGCTGAAGAGTAGACTGACTGGGAGGAAAACCGAGTCAGAGGAAAGTCTCACCCATAGACTTAAAGTTGCCAGTGAGGAATTAGAATATGGTAAAAAATTGCTTTTTTATTTATCACAATAAAATAATAATTTAACGTCGCAGGAACCGAGGATAACTTTGATTTCATTGTGATTAATGATAATCTAGAGGGTGCTTACAATCAGTTGAAGACATTTTTAGAGAACGAAGTCTTAAAGAGTGGGAAGTAAGTCATTTGGGAGTGTCTCATAGTGATACTCATGTCTTGTACATTCCACATGGAGCATTGTGGTTCATTCTTAACCTGGTTACAGTTGTTCAGTTGAAATGTTAATGTTAGGGTTGTACTTAACGTGTAGATAGATTAGATGAGCAGCAATAAATTGCTAAACTAGCCAATATGAATAGGGAAACGAACTAGTGTCAACGATAAGTAACGCGCATGTTATGCTTAACCTCGTGTCGTGTCGGTAAAAATGATTTCTTCAAGGGTTGGGTCGATTTTGACCCATCATATTAGATACAATATACATCTATTTTAGAGCTCTGTACATATGTGACGCTAGTTACTGTCTTAACTGCATTTATCTTGACTCGAAATAACGATTCCTCTGTGATTTTTTAAATACTTTTGAAAATATTTGCATGGTATTTATGTATATAATAAGACAAGTTATTATCGCTTACGCTTTATTTGTAAAATGTTAAGAAGCCAATACGATCCAGATTGTATAAAATGGAATAAATTAATGCTCCTATATTGTGTGATTTTAATTCAATTTAGACTTCTTGAAGCGGGTTGAGAAGTGTCGAATTTGAGTAGGTTCTGAACTCTTTTTTCGATGGTGAACAAGTGTTCGTCGTTGACTTCAGGCGCTATATCTCTCATTGCTTTAGCTAAGTTGAAAATGTATTCCACGTTGGTACCACTGGGTCCTACAGATTTGACTATTTGATTGGCTATACTGTCTACATCCGCCGGTCCTGCATATTGAGGATTGTTGTTATTTGCTACATAAATAATTATTTCAAAAGGTGTTTTGTTTTTGTCTTTGGGATAGAATAAAATGGGAGTCCTCTCATAGCCGCCCTTTTCTCTATAATCTAAATGATTTATTACAGAAGCTTGTTCGTGTTCGTTGATTTTGTACGCTATTCCGTACACTTGATCCTGCAATTTAAAAATGTAAGACAATCTAACGACAATCGTGTGCTCACCGTCTCGTCTCCGGGAATCAAAGTTACAACTCTCCCTGGCTATTGGAAAACACATTAGCGTGATTTTTACAATATGCTGCTGCGTTTACCTTGCCCGGAATGCCTCTATGGTCGACGCTGTGTTGATAGAAGCGCCTTTGGAAGCCCTTAATAAAACCTACGACTCTTTCGTCGTATGGAAAATCAACTTTCCAGACTAAAGAACCGTAACCAAACACCCACATTTTAATACTCAATAAATACTTGAATCACTAATTTCTATCACAGATAATTGTTCTCATTTTAATTTTGTGATCAGCTGATTTAACCTCAAACTGTCTAATTTTGAGAAGTGAAATATTTACGACGTGTATCGTGTAACCAACAAGCTAGATGGCGCCACGTACTAATTAAGTCACTTTGACTACGTATACTTAGCAAAACAACAAATTTCGCCAGTAATCATTATATTAAGCACATAATATATATGATTATAAAAATAAAAATAAGTTAAGTTCAACAAAATCCCTAGAAAAATAAAGTACAATATATTTCATGTATTAAGTACAGTGGACTCAATTTTTATCTCTTTGGCGAACGCCTAGACGTTGAGCTCTCTTCCTTTCTTTTTGACGCTTTTCTCGATCTACTTCTACTCTCAGGTGACTTGTATTTCGACTTTGAACAATGTTTCGATTTTCTGGAACGCCGTCTCGGACTTGACTCGCGACTAGATCTTGACGATTTTTCGCAACTTGAAGATTCTTTTGAATCTGACTCTTCTTCCTTTGAGGAAATGTGTAAATCACGCTCGTAGCTTTCCGCTTTTCTTGGTTTTCGCATTCGATCTTCGTTCAGTTTGACAACGTTGGAGAGCGTCCTCTTCAGGAAAATAACGTTGGGTTTGGAACGAGTTGGCTCATTTGAGTGCAGTTCCCACTTGCTTTTGAATCTTCGGGCGTCTTTCAACAGAGCCTCGATGACTACTTCGCTGCAAAACAGATTTGATAACGAAACTCTAGATTTACTTTCAAAAAGACGTTAACTCACTCAGGGACGATCATTTGTGTGGTACAGTTGTAACCAATAATGTATTAAATACACTTATCGAACTGTGAACAGACTTTTATGAATAAGTTAATCGTTTTAGGTTATGTGTTAGGTTTCGTCCACAAAATAACACGAACGCAGCCTGTCATCTTTCTTAGTGACGTAAGGGTGACGTAACACAAACCTAGGAACCTAGGACCTAGGATACAAACCGCCCGGTGTTGTCAATAGATGGTCAATGTTGAAGCCAGAGAGTATTGAAGCCAGTTTTGTAAATGTAGAAATACAGTTTCATTACTTTCATTACCTATTCTTTATTTTTATTTATTTATTACCTATTATTATTTTATTCCAAAAAACTGCAAGAATTTTGTATAAATACAAAAAAATATACCTACATATTTAGATGAAAAACAGAAATAAAGAAAAACACGCTATTGACGCGCTATTGTTACTTCGTTGTCTAATTCTGCATTCTGCTGCATAGATGAGAGTGCCTAAGACAATTTCTTATATACTTTTATATAATATATCTATACATATTTATTTTGTGGTTTTGTAAATCCGTTAAATACAAAGCATTCAGATAGAAAGGTAAATGCACTGTATGATGTTTATTTCTTTCTGTTAATTTATCAATCATCCGCCCTCGGCGCTGCGATGCAGAGTTTGTTTGGAGTTTGTTAAGATTCTCGATAATAAATTTTAAAATATTTATCATCGAGAACCTTAGAGTTTGTCTCTTATTGTTATTTTTATTTACTATTTTTGTTTCATTTCAGTTCGCCGAAACAGTGAAATTCGTTTGATTTGTGCATCAAGCATTTGAATATTTTTACTTAGATAATGCATATCGATATCAGCGCCAGATCAAAACATCAAAATGATTGTTATCTCGTTTTCAATCCGGAACTCTTCCATCTACACAGAATGAAACTGAAATGCATCACAATATGTAAAGCAATCTTCAATAAGTGAATAAACTAAAAATGTGGTTAAATATCTTGAATTCGTAAAGTCCAATTTAACTTAATTCCATTCCGAACGAAATGTTTCTGAAGCTCTAATTAGTAATTAATCGAAACATGAATATCCGCAAAAACGCTTTAAAAACAGAGTGACAAAACCTTTCTATGAATGAAATAGCCGAAAAACATTTTAAATACACAGAGCTGCAAAAACGTGTAAGATTAATAGTAAAAATCAAGCGAAAGGAAAAGTCAAAGCAAAAACCATAAGTAAACAGTAACGTAGGTATTTATAATTACAAAACAAAACACGCGAAACTTTTTACACCCTTTTTGCGTTGCATTCGATAACTTTTTAATCTTACTATTCGTCCTAACGTGATATCAGTGGCGTACATGCGCAAAACCGAATCCACGTTGTTTTCACAATTGGTCTGAAGATTCTAGGGTTTTAATATTGTGATGCATTTCAATTTCACCCTGCATTTGACATCTATCGTCATAATGAAAATTGAAAACACATAGAACTCAAAATGGTTTTTAGTTGTTTATTGGTCTATTAGATAACTACGATTTAAATTATACAACGTGTCTCAGAAATAAGTACATTAATTTTAACCAGTGACAGTTCTCGTCAAGAACAACAAAAATTGTATGTATCATTTTTTCGAAATATAATTTTCCTTTCAGTATTTTTCCCCCCTTAAATTAACGAGCTGTCTATTTACTTGCATTTTCTTATTGACTAAATGACAGTGACCGTGAAATAATACTTTTTGCGTTCATATTTGCGTTGTATTTTTACAGTTTTTCCGATCTGCGGCCGAGGTGTAGTTTTTACTTAGTTTCGTCTGACTCCATAAGGCAGGTGTTTACCTGTTGATTCAATGATTTATTCATTAGGATTCATTAGGATCAGTTTAAAATACATATTTATAATTAAAATTGTTTTAATTTAATAATATCTACCATATGATTCTCTCTTTTCTCTTCCATCCTTATCATTATAGGTTACAGCAACGGGCACAGCAATTAGCCGCTGTAGTTAAATTCGGAAGAAACAAGTGAAAGTTTTCTTGCATTTGTTTTTTGTTCTTCGCCTATCGGGATCGCCGAAGCAAGTAATCCCCATAGGCAGGTAACGAAATTTGTGCCAAATCTTTCAATAATTTTAATTGGATAACTAATTAACTATAAGGTTTAGGAAAAAAATATATTTAAATATATCGTTGCTATTAACGAGTTCTATTACCAGTTAAAATTTATGTACTTATTTCTGAGTCACGTTGTATAAGAATTTTTGAATAAAGCTGTAACTTGAACAAACCCAGAGCTTCTACATTCAAAATTGTCATCATAATGTAATGAATGTAGTCATTTCTACTCCCCTTGATTTATATTAAGAACAGATATTCAAAAAATTTAGTTTGAAAGTACTGGATTATACATTTGTGCATCGTAAATAGTCGTAATTTAAATTGCTTACAACTTAATGGAGCACTGATTTCATCAAATCAGTCGTTAAAAGTCTAATCAAATTTATAAACGTCCAAAAATCCAATATTGCTTCTACCTAATTTTAAACATCGCGGTTTCTTCGTGTGTTTTATTGAACAGCCACGAGAGGCGTTAGAGCAGCCTGCTGTTTCAACAATCAACATCGTAGTTGTCTCTCTATCTCATTTTATGTGCTTTGTTCCGTCAAACGGCATCTGACGTTGTATTAGATCCGGCAAGTATTTAAGAAAATTTTCTTTTTTCATAATTTTAGTCTACATAACTTAACTAACTCTGTAAGGTAAGCAGACAAAGTAGATTTGAATTGTTTGTAGTTGTAGAAAATCGATCACTTTTATACTATTTTGTTATTGATTTTTTCAATCCACTAACCTAACAATTCCTCCACGTGGATTTGCAAAAGCATAAGTTTACCGGAAAAATGAATTATTGAAAGACTGTTGAAAGAACACTTGTAACCATTACACATCACATTTAAAATTAAGCCCAAATTTCAATAAAACCGCGTAGTTTTTGTAACTGTTTTTTGAGAATTTTCCAAAATTAAACCGTTAATTTAAGGGAAAACGTCCGGAAAGATGAAATAGAATCCAGTTTTATGAAATTATTACCGTCTAAATGCACAAGCTTAGATTGTTAGGTTTCTAAAATCTAATAAACAGGGTGAGCAAGATATGTTGTATTTTTTTACGTTTTTATCGTCATTTAACGCAGATTGGTGTAACGTGTGGCGTACTAAAAACTATAATTTTGAAAGTTTTTCACATTTTAATAAAAACATCGATATTTGACTATTTAAAAAAATATTAGCAAACGATTTGATCGTACTTACTGCTCCTCGTCTCAGTTTTCTGCTGCAAAATAACAAGAATATTTTAACGATTATCAAAGCATTTGAATGATGAAACTTGATAGGTGTGTTTTTGTAAAGTAATACCACAGCAGACGCAACAGAGACAATACTTACCTTTACTAGTAGAGAACCTCACAAAAAATTTAAGAAAATTATACTCTCCCTTACAAATCATTTTTCAGTCGCATATTTTGTTTAATTCTAGAGTCAACAATTTCCGGAAGGAGAGCTTTGAGATGGAACACTTTCCATTTTGTACCAAAGCGAATAATCATCTTTGTTAATAAAACAAATTTCACTCAACATTGTATACATAACCAAGTAACAAATATGTATCGTGATTTGTATTATGGAGCTGCCCTTGAATTTAGTACGTACAGTTACGCGGCGTCGGTTTTCATCAAAGAATTCCATCATTATCTAATGTGCAACAGGTTATAATTTTATTTTTAATTGCATTTTCCATTGTGCAGCTGAGTAAGGACATTTTACCTCAACAATAGTTTCATTATTTATCAATCCATCCGGCGAAACTCCTAAAAACTGCTTCTCTGCATAATGCATCAATAGACGCATTATTTTACACTAATCAAATAAATATTTTCATTCTTCTCGTTTTATTTTCATTTTCAGTACCGTACGCTAAACTGTAACGTACTTAAAGATGTTTAATACATTGTAGATACCTGTACGCGTATTTAACCGCATTTTGTTTATCTTTCCAAAGTTATTTTCCATTAATTCGCAACTTCGTTCTTCGTGTCGCTCCGGATTACTGTTATTTTACCCCAAATCAATTTCATTTCAAACACAAAAGTTGCAACAACCACCGTCAGATGGTGCCAGATCGCATTTCCTTACAAAGCTTCCTTTCATTTTAAATACTTCGCATTTTTATGTTAAAAAAATATTTTTGTTTTTATCAAGTAACGTATTTTTTGTGCGCAGATGGCTGACACAAATAATATTTTGGAAGATGGTCTATCGGCCGCGGACATGATGGATAAAGGCCACGGACTTACGTACAAGTAAGTTTTGATCAATTTTTTTTTTCACCCATTGCATTATTCCCTTTTTAGCGATTTTATAATACTGCCGGGATTCATAAACTTTGCTGCCGATACAGTCGTACGTATTTATATTTTACTATTACAACTGGCGTAACACTTTTTTTAAAGGACCTATCCAGTCAGCTGACAAAAAAGATTGTTTTGAAAACTCCATTGATTTCATCACCAATGGACACGGTTACGGAAGCTCCCATGGCTATATCAATGGCAGTACGTTTTGTCTTACCTTTAATAAATTCATCTCGTGATTTATTCATCGATTTTAGCTTTGTGGAGGCATCGGCATTATACATCACAATTGTTTGCCTGAATATCAGGCAAACGAAGTATTAAAAGTAAAGAAATATAAACACGGTTTCATTCATGACCCTGTGGTGTTATGTCCAACCAACACGGTAATGTACATTATTTTGTTTGAAAATTGTATTTGAGTGTGTCAAGATGTGCAGGTGGCGGACGTGCTTAAAGTAAAAAAGGAACACGGTTTCTGTGGTATACCAATTACAGAGGACGGAAATCTTGGTGGCAGGCTAGTTGGTATTGTAACTTCAAGAGACATAGACTTCTTAGAAGATGGAAATATGAATGCAAAACTCGAAAGTGTGAGTCGCCGACAAAAGTCGTTCCGCGCCATTATAATTGATTGTTTGACAGATAATGACAAAATTCGAGAATTTGGTGACGGCTCAGTCCGGTGTGACTCTCGCAGAAGCCAACTACATACTGGAGAAGAGCAAGAAAGGAAAGCTTCCGATAATCAACGCTCAGGGTAACTTGATCGCCTTGATGGCGCGAACTGACCTGAAAAAAGCCAAAAGTTACCCGACCGCGTCGAAAGACGACAACAAACAGTTGATAGTGGGGGCGGCGATGGGGACCCGCGAGGAGGACAAAGACCGTTTGAGGCACCTAGTGAACGCGGGAGTCGACGTGATCGTCCTGGATTCCTCCCAAGGAAATTCGGTGTACCAGATCGAGATGATCAAACACATCAAAAAGTCGTATCCAAACCTGCAAGTGATAGCGGGGAACGTCGTCACCGTGAAGCAGGCGAAGAACCTGATCGACGCCGGAGCGGACGGCTTGCGCGTAGGAATGGGAAGCGGCAGCATCTGCATAACGCAAGAAGTGATGGCGGTGGGCAGGCCCCAAGCCACCGCGGTCTACAGAGTGTCCCACTACGCGAAAAAATTCAACGTGCCGGTGATAGCGGACGGGGGAATACAATCCATCGGGCACATTATCAAAGCGTTGTCTTTGGGGGCGTCGACTGGTCAGTATTGTAGTTTGCAATCAGTCTCGGGGATTTCACGTATTTTTGGTTACAGTGATGATGGGGTCGTTGCTGGCGGGAACCTCCGAAGCTCCAGGTGAATACTACTTCTCTGACGGGGTCAGGCTCAAGAAGTACAGAGGAATGGGGAGCATAGAGGCGATGGACAGGAAGGATGCCATGGGCTCCGCCATGAACAGGTACTTCCACAGCGAAGCGGATAAGTTGAAGGTGGCTCAAGGAGTGAGCGGGAGCATCGTCGACAAAGGATCGGTCTTGCGTTTTGTTCCTTATTTGCAATGCGGAATTAGACACGGCTGTCAAGATATCGGTGCGACGTCGCTCGCAATTCTCAGGTAATGTATGTTCAAATGTGACAGCGCATCAAATAATTTGTTGTTCGGCAGGAATATGATGTACGACGGAGAACTAAGATTCGAACTGAGATCTCATTCGGCACAGCTGGAAGGAAATGTTCATAGTTTATTTTCGTACGAGAAAAGATTATTTTAAGTAGATTTTTACTTTTCTAATGAAACAAGATGGAGGTCTAAAAAATATTTTTTCAAGTATTACAGTAGACAAAAGTTTTTCGTTGTGAACTATGTAGTTATTTGTTTTCTATTTTATTAATGATTTGTAAATATACTTTCTACATAGATATTTATGTGTAAAGTCAAAATGTCTTGTATATGAGTACATAATACATATAAGATGCAGATGTATAGGCTGAAATATATTCATCAGTGTTCAGTGTGTAGATCGATGTACTATACAATGTGTCTTTGAAATATTTTTCTGAAATATATGAAAATGTTATTCCAGTTATCATTACCAACAAATTTTAATACTTTGCCTAAGTAATTTTTATTTTAATTGACCAAGTAATGTAAATTTAAATTGTATATTTTAGTATTAAACATCCAGTAAATATATGTATTTATAGATCTATTTTCAATACATTTTATATTATATTATACTGTAATCGATTACATCATTAAATGAATCTGAAGTAAAATATGTTTTTAACTGCGAAATAAAAAGAATGCGTTATCAAAGACGGATCAATTCAATGCTGCTTCTTCGGCTTCAAATTTAGTTTGTTAATAATTTAATGATTACAAAAGATTCATGTTTTATTTGGTAATGTTATTTCTGTGTATTTGACGCCAAATAATTCTAAAACAACAGGTCAAAAAGCAACACGCATACATGATTTACGATTTTTTGGAATTTTTGACAGATTTGCGATTACGTACTAATTTTAACAAATTATAGAAATCCCGAAATTCCTCTATTTTTTTTTGAAAAATCAGTCCTGACATTTAAATAATTGTAATTCACTTGTGGAGCACAATGAAGGCCCAGTTCTTATTTTTTTTTATTTTTAGTGTTTTGGAAGAAAATTTTTCAAAATACGGCGTGATCAAGAATGACTGAGTCTGTTGGTAACAATGAAGTTTAGCAAATTTGAAATTTACCATGAAAGATTCATTCTGTCATAAAACAAACGTCATTGATTGTGGTGACATTACATTTTTCATTAGTTTTCGTTATCATTTCTTTACCGAAGTGTAAATTACGACAGATTGTTTTAATACTTCTTTTACATAACAGAACGTTTGTATTTTTTCGTAGTTTTATAACAAACATGGTTGCCGCGCGATATTTTGTTTACTGCGTTTCAGGCAATTTCCTCGTTACCTCTGAAAGTGACAACTGAGGGTTGGAATAAGTGTCAAAACTGTCCAAGTAGTAAACTGTTTAATCTCGGATATTATTTTATTTTTTTAAATACAACAAAATATACATGAAGCGTTCATAACTGTTATTGGCAATAATCACTAAAATAGATTCTTGTCGTTTTCTCTGCCTAGGCGAGGAGAAAAGGGAGACAGATGTCTTCCTAATCTTGGTGCAAATGGAGGCGATCTCTGAGACAACATTTCCCCAGACATTTCAGGATCTTGCAACCATCGATCTTCTGCAGCACTGCTCACGAATTCTTCACCAGACTCTCGGCCCAGTCTCGGTGTGAAGTTGACTACATGGCGTTTTCCTAAAAATATACAAATCATTCTTCACCAGATTTGAAAAATTGCTAACTTACCGTTTACAGCCACTATAGCCCAAGGCGAGTCCTGTATTACATCTAATAAGGTGGCTAACTGTTCTCTTTCTCTGTTTCGGTAAGGGTCGATATTAGAATTTCTTTTTTTTCTACCAAGGCGTGGACCAAACCACATATATGATTGTTTCTTGTCATCGTTCCTTTCGCGTCTAACACTTACTTGGTGGCTACCATACTGCATAATTATGTATTAATTATCATGTAAAAAATTATAACAAATAGTAAACATGCACTAGTTTGACAACACTTCCATTTATTATAATATAATGGGAACAAGCTTTAGTATCACGCTAACGTGGTAATAATTTATAAATGAAGAACTAACTGTAATGTTATAGTCAAATTGATTTTTAATTAATTTTATATAAACATAAATGAAAGAACAAAAAAAATGATACAAAGTTGTTTGTATTTTGCAATTTTTGGGAGAAAATTACAATTTTGTAAAACATGTACCGTAACTAAACTAATAATCACCAAAAAATTATACTGATTTGTTTTGGTTCTTTTTTGAAAACACAAAAAATATTTTTTTAAACATATACCAAAAATCCAAAAGACGAGAACCAAAAGATCGTATGACCTTGTATTCCTTGTGAACCACTGAAGATTTGTTTGTATTTGTTTTGTTTACATATTTTTAATTTATCACAATCAATAACTTAGCACTTACATGGGGAACTGATAAAACAACCTCAGAGAGGAGAATGGCGACACAAAGCACAGCCAAGTTCACAAGAATGATTCGTTCCATAGTTCTGAACGATTTCCAGAAGTCCTAAGGGTTTTATACAATCCGGTCTGCGTCATTATCACTAGGAGGTCTTCACGATAACAACCCCTGCAGTCTTGCAAATCCTTTAAACTAATCTACTCACGTATAAACATTCTTCATGCTTTACTCAATACAAACAGTAGACACAATGTGACTCATCGTACTCTGATAAATCGTTTCCCTAAGATGTTTTCCATCCGACAATTCGAATATCAACTTGTCACGCTGTTTGATGCCGAAGGAGCTTACAGTTTACAATTTATCACTGCAAGAGAAGGTTATAACGCTTCAACCGTATTTTTAACTATTTTGAATATATAGGTACATTTTTATAATTAACGAAACAGTTAGGACCTTACGGATGTGTCTAAGGTGCATTTATTCCCACCATCTAAGAAGAATTAATTTTAAAATATCTAAGTTGCTGCTATTAAAGAATTTCTAAATGTTACAACATTTTTAAAGTCACTACAACTTCCTCTCTTGAAGGTCCTCCTTTTGATCCACAGCCCTTTTAGTTTTCGAGAAAAATGAAGAAAACTTTTTAAAAATTTCTTACTTTGAGTTTAAATTTGCCGATTCGATTGACCATTGCTACCTTACTAATTATTGTATTCTATTGGACTTGGCACTGTTGGATTCCTCTCTTCAAGATGATTCTCTTTAATTTATGGCAGCCGGAGCCGTAGCCCTCTTAGTTTAAAAAATGATTACTTTGTATTCAAATTTGTGGATTCAATTGGCCATGCCTTCCTTATTAAATATCACATTACATTAAATTTTACACTATTGGATTCCTCTCTTGAAGGTGCTTCTTTTGATTTATAACAGCCGGAACCGTATCCCTCTTAGTTTTCGAGAAAAATGAAGAAAACTTGAAAAAAATTCTCTTGGAGTTTAAATTTTCCAATTCGATTGACCATCGCCCCCTTACTAATTATTATATTTCATTGGACTTGGCACTGTTGGATTCTTCTCTTCAAGATGCTTCTTTTAATCCATAACAGTCGGAGTCGTAGCCCACTTAGTTTTCGAGAAAAATAAAGAAAACTTAAAATAGCAGTTTATGTAACGAGTTCATGTGTAAATTGGGCTCTTTATGGCATGGGTGGGCCAGTTTAAAACGCGATATAAGAAAAATGACTTAATTTTGAAAAACTTCCAAGCTATTAAATGATAAAAATATTTGTTAAGCGAGATTTAAGATAAATAGTTCGGGCGTTAATTATTTGGAATTTTGTTAAAAATGTTTTACAATACACTCCATATCGTCAGGAATATTTCGATTTAAAACCCATCTAAACCATTGTTATTCCAACAGAAAATTGTTTATCTACGAAGAAACAACTTAACTATTCTGAAAAATCTTTAATATCTAAACAAAAAAAGTAGATATTTTTGAAATGACACTCCACTTCTTAAGAAATATTTTTGTTGAAAAATTTGACTGCGCCACTGTATTTTCAATTACAATATTATCTAAAAATAAATGAATTAAGAACTTTTAAGGTCGTACATAAGTGGATTATAAAAATGATGGCTCAAATGTCGTTCGAACAGCACTCGGGTCTTTAAGAAAAAAATTACTCCAGTTTCATTCCGATTTGTTTTATTTTATTTTTTATTATTTCATAAATTCATATTTCATAAAAATATGAAAGGAAATGATACAACAAAAACATTATTTTGTGACAAACAATAACCAATACGAACAGACATCTGGTAGAGATAAATTGCGTGGCCAGAAAATATCGACTTTAATAAAGTTTTCTGAAGGTTTTATTAGTGATCGTTGTTAAATTTAATTCGTTTCAGTTTACGAATTCTCGTACGTAAATTACACGAGGTTAACATGATTTAATATTTTTTCTAGGAGGTAATTTAGATAGAAGAAAGACGCCGCCGAGAATGATGTATACGGAGCTGTCACATGTCATGTTACCTAGTAGCTTAAAGTGGCCCTTGGCGTCTGTCTGTATGTATAGGTTGCACTTCTGTAATAGATATATCTACAAATGTTTTGAATGACACCTATAAACAATACCTCCCTTGTCACATGTCACAGCCCTTGGTGAATTGTGACCAGAAGTCGATTGCAGAATTTCGCATATTAACAATGAATTCTCTTGGACCACTTCTTGATCATATTTCGAAGTGGAGAGAGATATTGAGAATTTAGAGAGGCGAGTCGGGTTTTGTAAAAGCTTTAGGTGCATTAGGTAGTGACTACTGAAAGTAAAGTTCATTTAGTTGATTACATGGTTCTGTTTTCTGTCTAGATACGAAGCGTGACGTGAGTTCAGAAGAAGGGGAAATTCTCGCTATAATCAGCTTCCGATTCAAATGCTCCGAGCTTATATTAGAATCATGAAATTACCTTTGTATATACTACTTTTTCAAAGTTTATAGCACGGAGTCTATAAATTAAACATACAAACAAACACGGAGACTTGACAGTTCTAAAGTTAGAGTTTCGCCAAAAAAAAATAGGTGTAACTTCCACCTTTCTGTTATCGAACCTGGATCCGACGAAGTACCAGTCGGAGGGCACTCATGATAAAAGTTGCCTAATTTATGAAAACAGACGGCACAAATCGCGAAAATTTTCTCGTCGTTTTGATCGCACGTCGCCGGCTGAGAGCTTTGATGACGCTTTCTAAGAACAAGATAAGAAATTGAACGTAAGGTTAGTTGTTTTAAAATAGCTTTTATCAAGCTTTTTCAAGTGGAGCTGTAGTAATGTGGGAACGGTTGAAGACATGTGTGTATTTGGCGCCAGTCGGGTCTGTCAGTGGACACTGCTGAAAACATCTTATTTCAAATTTATGTTTATTTTTTGTTCGGTAATTGTCCAGTCTATCTAGTCCTTCCAGAAGTAACCACCCATGTGCCGTAATGAGGGCAATAATTCAAAAAACTAACAAAATCAACAGATAGGTCGAAGCTCGACTGGTTTAGACAGCGAGAATTAAGTGATGTGCTTTAAGCCAGAGACGACGATGTTCTCAGTTAAAATTGTTTTTATATGTTCTACACGATCACAATTTTTTCATATTATTTACGTTTTATCTTGTCTACATTAAATCAAATTAAATTTACATTTTTATTTATTCATGTAATTCTTCGCTGGCAAAGCACACGCTTGAACGTAAAATCAACAAAAACCGTAATTATAAAAATTAATTTTTTATTTAAGAATTCGTAAACATAATATTAAATATACTCGAGCTCTTTATATCTAGTGTGTCTGGCTTGTAAATTTTACAGTGTCGATTGTTAAATAAAAAAAAATGTTTTAACGCAATATCTTCCTTGATTGCTAATGTGAAGTATGTGAATCTATTTTCTACCAATTTTTTGCAACTATATATTGAATAAGATGAACAATAATAAACATAATATAAAGATGTAAGATAAATCTTTTTCCCAAGATATTTCTCCTTTCAACGAAAAATTCAAATAATTATGTATTTGTAAAAAGATTTAGGGCCAGTTCATAGAAAGAGAATTAAATATTTAATTCGAATTTAATTTTAATGCGGGATTAACCCATGAATACGAAACTTGGATTGGTTCAATCTGATCACGTGGGCAGTTAATCTCGTAATCTCGTATTCATTACGATTAACTTAATTTCGCTTCAGTAAATAGGCCCTAAAAGTTTTCGTGTTTTTTTTTTGGACCCAGTCAAGGTTATCATTTTATTTTCAAATTTTTAAAGAATCGGTAGTGATCTTGACAATTAGAGAAAATTTTGAACCTTTGAGACAAAAAAACTAATGTTGTCAAGGTCTTTGACATAACAATGACTGCGAATTGACAGTTTATTCGAGTTTAGAGAAAACTGCAATTATATTTTTATCTAATAAAATAAAAATTGTTTATTTTTATAAAATTTTGACAGAAACGTAAAAATTTTAATTTTTAGGCTTAGGTTTATGGCCATTAAAGGTTATTTTTAATATTTATAACGCGACAGTGAGCTAGAGTTTGTTTATTTTTATAACATTTTGACAGTTAAGATAAAAACCAGAATCTAGCAGAAAGATATTTCACACAGAAACTTTGACTCTAAAATTACGTTACAGGGTGGAACAATGAAATAAAATTGTCAAGTTTTTTGACGTGAAAAGGGCGTAGCGTCTACAGTTCGTTAGATTCTGTTGAAAGTTTTAATTTAATTTTTTGTTTCTCAGTAAGTGGTAGTGAGCAAAAGAATTTTCACCTTTTGACAATTAAAAAAAAATAATTTTGCAGATACAGATATGACTCGTCATTTAAATATTTTTTCCTAATCTGAGAATTATTTTGCTAAGTTTTTGGTCTAGTGTCCAAGACTTTAGAACTGATTGTAAGTTCAGAGAATTTTGCAATTTGGTTTTTAATTTTTAAAGTGTAATTTTTGTAATATTTTTTGTAGTTCATTAAATCGCACACATTCAGATGTTTCCACTCCACCATTGATGAAAAAATTACTTATGTTACGCAGCTTTTTGATGTAAAAGTCAAAAGTCTTCAACTCATTAAGCTCTAGACAACATTATAATTTTAATTTCAACTTTCTCAAAGCTGTAGCGCGCAAAAGGTTAATTTTTTTAAGTAGGTATATATTATTTTTGAAATTTGACTGAAATTAGATCAATTAAAAATTAGGGGTAACCCGATAAAAGGGTAGTTCTGATTTTCAAGATTTAATTTTTATAAAATACCAGAAAGCATTTTGCATCTCTTCTCTTCATAAAATTTTTATCATGAAAAGATCTATTGATATCGACGATTTGATTTCGAAATACCTACCAAAAACGGATACTTTATATTAGTAAAATTGAAATAAGTCTCTGATGCTGATTGTCCTTGTTTGCTAAATGCAGAAAATAAGAGGAAGCAGATCGAAAATAATCTACATAATTAAATTGTCTGTAATTAAGTTTCAAACAAAATGTCAGTGGTTAAAACACATATTTCATATGTATTATCTTATTGTTAACTTTGCCCAAATTTTTACAGTTAGAGGCTCTTCGGGTAAATTGAAAATAAAATGAAATTTTTTTTTTTTATTGGATTTGAACAGGTAACCGGAGAAAACAGTACTGAACACGCCCACAACATGTTAAGCTTTATGTTTGTCTTCTTAAGGAGTGGAGACAAGAATTGACACTTGTCCCTAACATGTCACATATGTTCTCAATAGGATTCAAATCTGCCTTATTGTGACGACGCTCCAGTTCCACTATTTTTTGCCGCTAAATAATTTCCAGCATGATGTTTATTTGTTTTTCTCATCTAAAATCCGTCAGTTAAGACTTTTCCATGAAACTATTGAAAAGCCGTAATGATTATTAAAATCAATTTAATCTACTTCCATTCTTCTTAATTTTTAACTTTTGAGGATAGAAACTGTTGAACTGCACCACATTTTTTGTCATTTTATGTCCACTCAAATTATTCTCCGGTTTGTTGTCAAGTTAAGCACACAATCCAATCCTTTTGTTGTTATGTTTCTGTTTAATAAATTATTCGAGGGGGAATTTATTTGTTGAAATTTAGTCGGAAACAGTGCATGAATTATGTGATCCCGAATTGGAGGCGCAGCCGAGTGAAAACCATTGAAATTAAATTAAGAGAAATAATCTAATAACCATAGATTTTCCGTATTTTGATAATATCGTGGGGAGGATCTACTCTAAGATCCTCCCTGACCTCAAGGGCTGAGCAATACGATCACTGAGGATGCTACGC
This sequence comes from Tenebrio molitor, assembly GCF_963966145.1. NCBI lineage: Eukaryota > Metazoa > Arthropoda > Insecta > Coleoptera > Tenebrionidae > Tenebrio > Tenebrio molitor. The sequence goes on from NC_091055.1 coordinate 3,680,217, forward strand.
TCCGCCCTCGCGATTAAATTAGTTACAATATCAGAGCAAAGCTTTCAGTATATGATCGCCCGAGGCTACAAGTGACAAGTTGTTAATTGAGTGTTTTTCGTGAAAATTTTGACACTGTGAAAGTGATTGTTAAAATAATGTCATACAACAATTCGGGGCATCACTCGGAACTTTTTCACTATGGGTACCCCTCACAAACAACATATCATTATATGTCAGGTACAGGTACAATTCTACTCCAACACAAGAACAAAAAAGTAAAAAGTTACTAATCGATATTGGTACAAGCACTTTTTTATTTTGATCTTGTGTGAATTTGAAAAATACGCAAATTTCTAAATACCTAAGCAAATTCACAGTTTGTGCTTCTTTTTGAAAAATTATATTTTGAGGCGTAGCCTAGACAGTGGGCATTTGGCGTATTGAACACATTTTGATAACGAAAGTGAATCTACATGTAGATATTTTTGGTCGAGTGTGTGAAGTGGTGTCGATACATCAAAAACTTCAAGTGTACAGAATCACTATTTTCGCATTTAAAATCTGCTCATGTTTATTTTTGTTGGGCGCGAATTCCGAATTGACAAATTTTGGAAATGATTCTGATGGTCCAAAATTGGCACGTGACTGATTAAAAATCGACGACTGGTACACATGCACCTATAAAATTCCTTGTAGTATACTTACAAATTGTTTTTTGGAAACTTGTTTACAATAAAACTATGAATACTTTTGATTTTACGTAGTAGTTCCCCTTGAATGTAATTTGAATTTTATAAAGTCGAAACATTTGTCGCGCAAATGTAGCGTATCTTATAAAAATCCAACAAAAATAAACAAAATGTATTTATTTCTTATAATGTCACCCAAGTATTTTCAGCTTTTGTCTACTTTTACTCGTTACACAATTTTTCAACCGCAACTGAAGACATTTTCTTACGATAGCAATGACGAATTTTTACTCTGAACAATAACAAAAGGTCAAATTCACATTAAATGTGGACACGTGAATTGTTGATTTTTTTTTTATTTAAAAAAAGTTGATTTAGTTTAGTTGCAGTAACAAAAGAGCTAGAAATATTTACTACAAAAACTGATATTTATTTTTGTTTGATTTGTTATTCTAAAATTGTTATTCTAAATTACTAATATGAGTAATATGTATATGCATAATAAAATTTTGTCAATTTTACTTCCGGCAAGTCGATATTAAGTAGCAATGTATTGTTACAAAATACACCAACTTATGATAAACAAAATAAAAAATTCAACTTTGTTCTTGCAAAATGTAATTCTATAAAAAATGCAATGACGTAGGATACTTCAAAGGCAAGTACCTTGAAGTCATAATCCGAGAAATTACCACTTCGGAATGTAAAGAATTTTTGTTAATATTGTTGTAATCATAAAATTATTTTTATTTTTAATTGTAAAATAAAAGCAGTAGTTTTGAAAAATAAAGTGTCCATGGTGGATTGTTTGGAAAACAGTGACAAGCATATTTTAAATCGAGTAAAAATGAAGAAAGCAATTTATTTAAGTCTTGTCTAAGTTGTAAGAATTAATTTAAATAACTGTGCGTAGGTTTAAGTTAAGTTACATTTAAAATGGAACCAAATTTTGGATAAAAAATTAGATTGAGGTAATTTCTCTTCAAAAGAACATATTTTTTGATGAGGAAAATGCTTAATGGCGTTCATAATTTTTGTTTCGTGCGACTCGTAAAATATTTAAAAAGATGAATTACATAACGAACACGACATGAATAATCACATTCTTAGGTGATCGCTCATTATGTTTGTTGATACCTAAAAGGTATCAAGTGAATATTATTATGACAAAAAAACGATAAAGCGCAAGGTGATTGCAACTAAGAAAAATAAATTACCTAAGATAAGAAGTTTAAATAATTTTTTGTGACATATTCAGTAAAATATGAGGCGAAAATATTAGATGAAAGTTATCACAAACAATAACATTTGTTAAAATTTGTTAAGATAAAATGCGGCCCATCGTCATTATTGGATTGTTTTAAACGATTTATTTTTTCGTCTTTTATAATGTCAAGAGAAGAATAAATATTCTGATGAAATTGGATAAAATTGTCATTCCATTTAAATAACAGATTTTGTCAAAGAACGAAACAATTTCTAAATATTTTAATTGTTCAAATTCTCTTATTTTATCTTTAGCGTTTGTATTTGTGACATTTATAATCGTGTCAAAAATAAATTACTCCCTAGAATTCGAACTTTTAGGGAAATAACGTTTTTCATGTTGTGTTTAACTAGAATTTTCAAAAGTAATTTTGAATGCTTAAGGTTGGAAAAAGCATCACTTAACGAGAAATAGAACCATATGCAACTGTTACAAGGAATTCGCTGCCTTACGGTTACGATATCTTTTGTTTGTCACCAGAAACCACATAGCCTCCAACCTAACCAAATTTATGGCAACCTAGTAATGAATATCCCTGAATCCTAGGGAGTAATTCATTTTTGACACGATTATGCAAACTACTAATGTTTCAAAAATCCAGTATTACTAGATAACAAGTAGAAGTTAAATGAAATGTGAAAAGACAAAAACAACTCCCAAAAAAAATATTTTCATTGAAACAAATACAGCCTGGAACAAAATTATTATTATCATCTTGTTAGCTTTGGAATTTTTTCACTTGTAAATTTTCCTGCACCGCTCTAGTCTTGTAGTTCTGTCAATAAATGTCATCAATCAAATTGACAATTACACATTACAATTTATTGAACTGAATTAACAATCGATTAAATTGTATACGATGCAACAAAACACTTTAATTATTGAGGCGTATTTCCGATCTCATCCCTTCGCAATAAATGAGATTTGGAATTTTAATATAAGTATCTATACATATTTTGAGGTTAAGGTACTGCCTTCTTTTTTATTCGTAGAACGGTACATCGTATTTTTACAAAAGTAATGCAAAGGTAACTAGATGAAGATCATTTTGTTCCATACTGTATAAGAGCTTTTTGTTTGAAAATTAAATCAATTCACTTGTAAGTTGCTAAATTATTCAATAATAAATTAAATCAGCATGTCAATTATTTAAATTTACAATTATTAAGTTTACAGGCCTTTCGATGTTCACTGTTAGTTTTTTGTGCCTGTCGTAAAGGTTTCCACGCAAGGCATAATTTATTTTTTTTGAATTAATCGAAATTTTATGGTCGGTAAACATAAATTTTGTATTATGGGGTCATTGTTCAACACAAGGTGTCAACTACTGTTACAACTTTTGCTCAGTTTGAAAGATTGATCATCTTAAATGGAAATACCACTTTCAAAGTTGTACAGTTAGTCGATTTGTTAGTAAAATACTTTTTTTATGTTTTTCTTACGGTTGTGACTTTTAAACAAATTTCAAAACACACATAACTGCTCACTGGCTATTATTTATTGACGCCAAAATCTCGAAAAACTTACCTGCAATGTCTAAAATATTAAGGTTTGATTAAAAAAAAAAACAATAAAAACTGTTCACTGCAATCTCCTTAATTAAAAAATTCTGTTTTATTCCAATTAAAAAAATAATCGATTTTATTTATAATATATAATATGTACATATTTGCATTATTTTCAAAATTTCAAAACCACATCCAAGTCAAGATAATCACAAAATGTTCACGATTTAAGAACCACGAGATTTTGCTTTTTGAATAATTTTTCTCGTTTTTTGACAGATGGAAGTCCGTTAAATGGAGACGATTCAAATTTTTGGTCAAGCAGTCCACGGTCCGATTCACCTTCCCCAACCAGCAACATACCAAACGCTTTAGTCGGGTCTTATTCCTATTTTGCAGCAGCCTCGAGAGCACCCCCTCAAGAACAAAGACATTCTCATTTCAGAAACAGTAAGTAATCATCATTATCAAATTTCAATAGTTGGCTAGCAGTGACTGTATAAAAATACAGGGTGTCCTCGAAAAGCATGTCAAAAAAAAATCGGTAATTGGTGACGATGAATAGAAGTTAAATACAAAAATGTTTCTAGTAAAAGTCTTTTTGTTTTTGAGATACAGGCGTTGAAAATTTGCTCGAAATTTCCAGTACGCTACTGAGTTGAAGTAATCGGGAAAAAAGAAACAAGACACTGGAAATTTCGAAATTTTCAATGCTTTATATCTTAAAAACGAAGACTTTTACTACAAAAAAATTTTTTTTGAGGACACCTGTATAGTTACTGCTAGACAACAACAACATAAAAATGTTGTTTGTCTTCATAAATACAAATTCCAGACAATTTTGAAAAAATATTTTTTACTATATTTCGTACGAATATTTATCGGCAACAGTCTGAGAAATAGTTTGAGACAATGATTTTCATTTTTCCTCTATCAACTAGGTCGCTAAGCAGCACTACTTAAATAATTAAGTTGATTAAATTAAGACTACTTATCATAGACACTTTACTTGTGATCATAAATCCTCCCTACGAGTTATTTATAAATATATGTATTATAATTTTTAGCAGTGACTGTAAAAACATTAATGAACAGTAGCTGTTTACGACGTTATATTATTAGATAAATTTCCGTCAAAAATTTTCTTTGTTGTGCCAATAGTTTCCCCGTGCTTTTTTATGTTTACTCCGAAGAGACGTCGATGGATTACAAAATGACTAAATAATTTTGAAAAAAATCCCTCAGTTTGTCAGATTTTGTTTATTGTGAAAAATAGTCTTTTGATTGAAAAATGTTTGCAGCATGTTCTAATCGAAAAGATGAAGTAAATTTCCGATGTTACACTTTTAGCTTATCCCGCTAACGCTTCCGTAGCGGACAACTCGACGCAACACGTCCAAGTTCCTTTCGTTCGTGTGGTAAAAAGAAGAACCACGGCGAACAAAAAAGAGCGTCGTCGAACGCAATCCATCAATAACGCGTACGCCGATTTGCGCGACTGCATTCCAAACGTCCCACCCGACACAAAATTATCCAAAGTAAAAAAGTCCTGAGCTTTGGTCCAAAATCTCAAATGAGTTGTTCCAGATCAAGACGCTGAGACTGGCGACTTCGTACATAAATTATCTAGTGAAAGCTTTGGAGTCGGACGATCCAGCGGGAGGTTTCACAGCAGAATTAGGGTCGGTCAGTAGGAAATCGACAAACAACCCCGTGCAAGTGAACGACTGTTCGACGGGGCAAGTCTCGCCGAAGAGCGACGCCTCGGTAAGCCACCAGAACAATCAAACGCAACCCCCAAATTGCCGACACTAAATAAACCGTAATCACGTTAAAAGCGGCGTCGGGGCTGCGCATCCCTTTATCCGTCGAAAATCATCCGTTCCTATTATACTAATTTTATCACCGGCGACAGCGCATCTCACTTAAATTTATTGGAAGGGCGGCCGTCGCAGATCATTATGTCGGCATCGAGATAATAAACTAGTGGCTTTCCTCCTCCACAAATATATTTACAATTTACAATGTTTCGATCGGAATTGTTTATTCGTGTCGACCGGGGGTGCGTTCGCGATTTCGAGATAAAGCTGTCAATGACGGCATTTGGTCGGAGGAAATGTTTATGTATTTACTGTAAACAGGAAGATATGAACAAGACGAGGAAGGCGAAAGGGCGTACAGGTTGGCCCCAGCACGTGTGGGCCCTCGAGCTGGAGCAAGATCAAGCGCTCTAACGGGATGTAAATGCGCTTTATAACCTGGAAGTGTATCTTAAAGTCATTTCATTTGTAGAAATTTCCTCAAATTGTATATAATATATCTATTTTAGTCTGATGAGGCGGCCACATGGCCCCTACTGTATACATTCACCTACACCTTAAGAATTTTATATATTATAATTACAGACAGTTTATTATTAGCTATTTACGTTCAATAATGTTTGTCTCTTTGTTTATTTTTTAATGTTATTGGTAGTCATGCCGTGTGCACTTCAATAAAATTTTGCAATAACACATGACTCTTCTACTCTTACTACACCTGCAACCGAACCGCCTCCTCCCACCGCACTAATTAGACAAAATCCCGATCACAATATATGGTGGTTATATATTCTAGTCGTCGTTTGGGACCCCGTGAAACGCAATACTCCTCCAAAAGCGTGTGATCAATGTATATCTTTGTTTGAGATAGCTGTGAATTGTCAGTAGGCGTAACTTGTCGAATTACCAACGGGGATCACAGTATCGCATGTCAAATTAACTCCAACTAAATAAACACGACCTATCGAGTGTGTAATTTCGGTTTTCGTGTTTTATCCCGGTTACGACCAACAAAAATCGACATAAAACTTGATGTCGATGCTGTTTACAAAAAGATTCACCCAACAAACGTAAACTAACCGAATAGATGTCGCTAATAGCAGTGTTCTACCGTGAGATCATTTAAATATATAATTAAAGGAGGCTATGACTTTAAAATTATATTGGCAATGCAAAGTCAACGTATTCGAATTTTTTTTGTTTTAAGAGCTTAACCCCCAATGTGAAGATGTCGCTTGTAATGTTTCTTTGACACGTATCATTTTTCCACGGCCTTCTAGGCCTTCATAAGAGACTCGTCTCTTATCCAGCCAGTCGCCTTCGCAAAATGTCTGTTTTTGATAATTCCCCATTGATAACATAGAACATACATAATTATAGAACGCAAAGTTCCTTATAGATTTTGGGAAATCATAATGGTAATACCGTGAGATCATTTAAATTTATAATTAAAGTAGGTTATGACTTTAAAATTATATGTATTGGCAACACCACTGACGTCTTAATTTGGTTTGTCAAAGTGACGTTTCAAAATTCAATACAAAAAAAAATGAAACTGTGAGTTAACAGTTATATTATATCGAACATCCGGCTTGGATACAACTGTTAAGTCGCTGTATCATATTTTGTATTGGATTTTGACAATTCAAATCAAGGTGTCAACGGTGTTGCCAATATAATTTTAAAGTCATAGCCTCCTTTAATTATAAATTTAAATGTTCTCACGGTATATTTCAAAACGAATCTTTACTCTCTAGGAGGCCGTGGTTTTGTTTTAAAATGGTGACAGTAAAAAAATGTCAAAATATAATTGTACACTTTTTAAATGTTTTAATAAAAACTTCTCTCGGCACCGCTTTCCGAACCCTTTAAGAGATCGAATCAGATTTTGTAGATAGAAATCCTTTTGCCGAAATCCATATAGGTATGTATAGAAAAGTTAAGCGCTGAAAGACAAAGAATTTATAATAAGTTATCGAATTTATGGAATTCATTTTGCTCCAGAAGATTTTACCAGTAGTGGAAGTCATAGTGCCTATCCCAAAGAACCTGTTTTTGAAGGTAAATAACAGTCAAAGTCAGTGGTTTGTTTTTTTTTTTAATGTATTTTTTTCGTAAAAATAAATCAGTTTAAATGATTAAATGATGTTGTTCTTATTAGAAAAAGTATCTATTAAGTAACGTCACTGGAAAAGCCTCAAAAATACCTTCAATACAATTTAGTAAAATAAAATAATAAAAACCATTTTTATTTCTTTTAACTTAGCCCCAAAAATGCAGAGGGCGCCCTTGTTTTATTTCAAACAAATTCCCTGCAGTTTGCATTCTATATACGGTAGTATATTATTATATTATCTATGTGTTTTACGGAGTCAAATTGCAACTCTTTACTCGTTTTCCAAAAAAATTTCAATCAAGTTTACACCACGTGGCGTCGATTATTCGAACGAGAGGGTTGAAATGTCAACTGGTCTGCTGACCGCGTGGGTCGTGACTCAGATTTAAAGAGGAACCTGCCAGCTTCGAGATGAAAAAAATAAAAGTAAGTTTTGTGCAAGGTTTGAGACAACACTGGTAAGGTTTTGTGGGTTGCGTTTCCTCGTTTGGTCACGAACAACAAAGATTTGTGTACAAAGTACTACTACTTTATTATGTATTATAGAGGTGATATCTAGTTGAGATTTGTTTCATCAAAAGATTTTGTACACATTGTTACAGAGAATTTTTGTGGCGAGGTTTTGTGGGTTGCGTCATGCTGCCACTTGTCTTGAATCGTTCTGCAAGAAAATAATGCGCACTCCCACATGACAGAGATTTTTTAACCAGACGACAAGTGGACATGCATAATAATCTTTTAAACATTTCCGACATCGTAATTGTTTTTGATTGGCATAACGACATGGATAACATTTTACAATGAAGGTTATTTCAAGTTTTTATATATTTTTATGTGGTGCCGGATTTCGAATTAGTGGACCAGTTGGGTCACTCTTAAGACTTTCGTAAATTCCAACGGACACATCGTAAAAATATAATTGATTTTGTGGTGAAATCAGAAGCGGGAGAATTTTCGAAATAAGGTGGTCCATAGAAAAAATAATTTATTTAATTAATGTAGCAAAAAATAAATAACTATTACCAAAACGTTATGGCATAGTCTAATTGGATAACTCTTTGAACAAAGAAAATTTAGACTACATAATTGTTTAAGAGTATTTAGTGGGGTTTATTTTAAATTTTTCTTTATCCAAGGCAAAAACTTCTCCACTCTCGTGTAGACTCCGGGGTACTGTCCTTTACCGCAGCCTATTCCCCAGGAGACGATCCCGACTTGCGTCCACTTGCCCGAATTTACCATGAGAGGACCTCCGCTGTCGCCCTTCAAAATCAAACAAAGAATTTCATGGCCTTGTAACATTTCTTGAAATTCTCTTTGATACTTACGCTGCAAGAGTCTCTCGCCGCTTGCCCCGCACACAACATGTGCTCGACGATACCACCTGGAGCCGCCGGACCATACTTCAACTTACAATCCCTGTTGCTCCAGATCGGAATGTTCACTTCCTGCAGGATCGACGGCTGGGGGCCGCTCTCCCGGAGGCTGCCCCAGCCGATGACGGTGCCGGTTTGTCCGGAGAAATCGTTGCCAACAGTCGGTAAACAGATCGGTCTGATTTGCTGTGTGAACTGCACCGGACTGTCAAGAGTCAAAATCGCTATGTCGTGGTACTGAAATAGACTTTCTCAATCTAGGCGAGTCTAGCTGCATCGCTCTCATTACCAAAGTTCTGGGATCGAAGCCTCTGTGACGCACTATTCTCTTGACCCTCTTCTCGACGTGTCTGATTTCGGTGTTGGTCTTTATGTTGTGGTCTCCCAGCCTGACCGTGAGTCGAGCCACGTCCCAAGAGCTCATACTGGAATTTGAAAATGTAGCGAGAATAAGCGCGAGTCGCGGTCCTTACTGTGCCACGCAGTGAGCCGCCGACAGGATGTGGATGTTGTCGATCAGGGACCCTCCGCAGAACTGTCTACCCCCGTTGAAGAGCGCGGCGATCCAGGGCCACTCTCCCACGTCGGCGTTGTGTCCACCCACGATCCTCTCTTGGTCTTGGTACCCGTTCTTGGCCCCGCAAGAGGCGGTCGCGATGGGCGGGTGGGTCGGTGCCGTCGGGGGCTGGGTCGGGGGCTTATAGGGGGGCTTGCTCGTCGGCGGCTGCCAGGTCGGGGGTTTGGCGGTCGGTGGCTGCCAGGTCGGGGGTTTGGCGGTCGGTGGCTGCCAGGTTGGGGGTTTGGCGGTCGGTGGCCAAGACGTCGGATGGGTGGGGATCGGGGGCAGAGTGGGGTATCCGGGAGATGGGGGGTGGGTCGGTAGAGGCGGTATTGTGTGGTCTGGGGGGTGGGTCGGGATCGGGGGCGGCCAGTTGGCCAATTGGGGGTAGTAAGGCAGCGCCTCGCTGCTGGTCGAGTTGGAGTCGGAGTTTTCGGTGCTGCTGCTCGCCTCCTCGCCGGTATCCGACGGTCTAACAGGATTCGTGCAACACACCCCGAACATCTACAAACAAATCGAATTACTCGTTATCGGTCCGACAGTCTCTAACCTGTTTAAAAAATAAACAATTCTTTCAAAATAAAACGCAGGTATTTGTGTTTTCGGCCAGGTAACCAACTTTTTATTTTAACTTTATAGACTTGATCTTGTTACAAAAACAATAAATAAATTTACTCTAATAAAAATAACCGTCTTACCTGTCTACCTTGTGCGGTGTAGTAACTACAGGTATCGTACATTCCCAAGATCCAACTCTCGAAGTTATTTAATTCGGGGACTTTGAAATACGGATAGCACTGTCTGAACGAAGTGCATTTACCCAAAACACCCTTTCCTGTGAAGCAAGGACCTGCCGTCGCCAAAGGGATCGTGTTTACGTTGTTGGACACCAAGAAAGGATTGTACTGTTGATATCCTGACTGGCGCAGGACGATTTGTCTGCCGTTCCTTGTTGTTTGCACATCTTCTGACGGTTGGGCTGGAACAAAACAAAACTTTAATCGTAGGGTCGAGATTTTATTAGAAACTGGTTCCAAACAAAACACAATTAAGGTGCAGACGCCAAATCTGGCAATCCTAATCTTCATTTTAAACCGATCTGGTGTGCGGGTCTCGTCCTGATTGGCGGTGCATTATTTGATACAGTTATTATGACGAATTCCGCAGGAGTCGATCCATTAATTTTTTTTATTGCAAATTTTTAAGTACCCGCTCCATCATTACTGAACTGTTATATGCAAAACAGTTTAATTATTGTGATTCATTATTGTTAAAAAAATTACTCGTGCATTCATCACCGACAATCAAAACACATAAAGCAGTTCCTGAACTCGTTGAATAACAAATCGTTATTATCAAATTTTTATGTCTCATTTTTTTCTCCTTTTTTACTTGCTGACAGTTTACTAGTTAATCCAGTTTTCAGACACAACAAAATTCCGATATTTATCATAAACTATAGTTGACCTGTTAAAAAAACTATAAAACATCAAAATACGGACTGGCGGTTGAGGTGGTAACCGCAAGATATTATCATCGGAAAATATTTAGATGACCATTAATCACTTTTTTATGGACAAGTGAATCATAATTAGCGAATGTCGACGACGATCGACTTATCTGGTCAAACCGCAAATTTTGATTGTCCACCAGGTGTACACGAAAATGAAATCAATTCGCGTCGAGATAATCTTCAAATGGAAAAACAAATCCGTGCGTTAATTAGAATCCCATTATAATGTTTAAAGCTTGAAGAAATGAAGCATATCAATACTGTGGTCCTAAGGTGAACGTTCTTCGCGACCTTGGCAGTGGCTGATTGCGGGTGCCACGCTAGCAGGTGGTGTTAAAATGATCTTCGCTAGACAATGTATTTTGAGAAAATTAGCGACTCCGGTGGCCCCCACGGACAAAATAATTAGCGCAAAAACTAGTACCCGAGCAAAACACCGTCGACTTGGTGCGTCCAGTTGAATTTTGAAAAAGTTGACTTGCAAATGTTCGGTGGGCAAAAGTGAAAAAAATCGAATGTGGGCACATGTCCATACCGTTATGATGTCTTATTAAGAATCGCAGCATGTCAAGACAAATGTAACAGGAATCGAGTAAACGATTAGCACATGGAATGTTTACTAGTTTATTGACTTTTTGCGCCATTATCGTGTTTGCACAATTTTGAAATTTCGTGTGGCAGAGCGAGCTTACCTTCAATGACAACTGTGTCGATATCTTCGTATTGTTGGGCGAATGAGAGAACAGCAAGCACAGAAAGCAGCAAACACGAAAAACAAATTTTACACATCAACCCCATTGCGCGTGTTAGGGAGGTGTAAACACGGCGATGTTAGGATACGACGTCGGTCGCGCAATGTTTCTATTTTATAATAAGTTGCTCTTATAAAACGCGTCCCATGCATCTTCCCCCTCTACGTCTACGATAATGCGAGGCCTTTGCAGAATCTACGAAAAGTCACTTAAAAAAGACGACTTATCGGGGACGGCTCGCTTAGCGGACGCATTAAGAATTTTTTCGCCGTTTTCTGCGGTACAAAGGCGATTTGTAAAATTTTTTTGGCGACTGGGTACAACGCGTATGACCGTAGTAGAGATTTGTGGGTGTTACGGGTCAAATTTGACTGACACAAAAGACACATTGTAAAAATTGTTTTGCATAAATTGATAGGATTATTGAACTTTTAAGCGGTGGTCTTTCGGTTAATCAAAAAACTTGATCTAGATTGAATTAAATATCTGAATAATTCGTCACTAGATTAGCATCAAAATACGTGTGGGTTGGCGGCGGCTCGCCAAACTGAAAAAATGCACATCGAGGAAAATACAATTAATTCCTAGAGTATCATGGTTGACAACCGCGCCGACGGCTTTGGGCATACCCTTTGAATATTATATGCAAATTAGCTTAATTTAAATCGTAAATCTTTCTCGACAGTATTAATTGACTTCATATTGATGGGAAAAAAATTAGATTTTCTTGTTATACCTGGTCCGACTTGATGGGTTTCTCGTAATACACCTCTTCAATTCCGAGAAACTTTTAAGTGATATATAATTTGATTATTAACTTAGTATTTAATAATAACGTTCGATCACTCAAAACGCTCAGATTTTTGATTAACAGTACTCGTCCCACCAATTTGTGAATAAAAAGGCAAAATACAATCAAAATTCCAATTATGACCACACTGATAAATTCGAAAACATCATTTTGCTACGTCTGATATCGATTGTGCTTCCATAATATGCATTAGGTGTTGAGAGAAATGTTACATTTTTGTATTATTTATGGGTGGATGACCAAGTTTGGGTAACGCCAGGCCTCAACGCCGACGCTTAGATGCTACGAGTTCAAATGAACAAAACATCGATTCTTTAAATTCGCTCAGAAATGCTGCAACTGTGGTCCCCCTGGCAGTTTTTTTAGTTTTATTTATTTTATAGAACTGATCTAAATTTGTTCTACCAAGAAATATGGAAACATTGCCATTTTTTTTTTTTGGCAACAACACAATATTGGATATTTAAAATACAAGTAAACATGATTTGTTAATAAAAAAAGGAGTTTGTTTTAATAATTTATAAAATTAATGTATTCCGCGTATAGGCAACCCAACTTACACGACAGTGTATATCAAGTTGTTTCTAAATATTCAATATTCTTTAAACAAATTTATTACCGATTCCTCATCACCTCCTTTGCATTAATTAGTGTTTGTGCAGCTGTAAATTTTAATTATTTCTTATAGATATAAGCTTTTACAAGAAAACTTATATTAAATATATAACCTCCAAATTACAACATACACTCACATAAATATTGAATATTTAAGGACAAGTTTTTCCTTGTTTTTTTTATGACAGTCTTGCAGTTCTTCCTCCTAGACATAAATATACATATTTTATTATTACACTTTCACCTACTTTTGTGAAGTTATAACTTAATTCTTTTTGAATTCCTCAATAAAATATTTGTACATTTTTCTTTTTTGCTTAAAAAGAAAAATTCATCTGATATTGTAATATTTGATATTTTTAGACGTATCTTGCTATGTTGCTGAAATCAGAGCAAGTATTAAAAATTTGTCAGCACAAATGTTGGATTAAAGAGACACCTCCCCATGCCACTGTGTAAATGTTAACTGAAATGATGATTTGTTTATTACAATACAGGCAGAACTTCTAGAAAAACAAGAAATAACAAATTAAAGTTAGAAAACACGATGACAACTATTGACACTTCTTTTCAAATTGCCACCACATCACAGTACACTAGTTTAGTAAAAAAAGAAAAAGGCGCCAGATTTAAATTAATTAAAATAAATATCCAAAAATTCATTTCATTACATATAATAATTTATTTGATCATAAATATGATAAGTAAACAATTGAGAAAAACAAGAAACAAGGAACAAGCAGAAGATGGCAAGTGTGTTAGTCACAATTTCAATTTCACCAGAACACAAAACTGAGATATTTAATTAAAAAAATGTTTTATCAAAACAACACAGAACCTGTATGAAAAATATAATTAAACTGATTTTACTTCACAATTATTAAGAAATTTAAAAAAATGTATCCACAGAATAAAAATTCTGTAAATGAGCATTTTTAGATGTAATCACAAAATACAGCGTTTGATTGTTATTCTAAGCGTTTCGTTATCACGAATTTTTAAATAATGTTACAATTTCTGCACATTGTGATTTCTGGATTAGTGTGTATTCTATTAATTTGGACCCGTTGGTGTTTTTTGTTTCTGGTGTCTAAGACGTCAACTATAGTGGGGGTATATGGTGGTGCTACCAATCATCTATCAATTACTAAATTAACACTGTTTTGTGATTTTTGCAAACAAAGTGCAAAAGTAGTTAGTTTTTGTGTTTTAGTTTGTGTGGTAATTCCTCATTAGATCGAAAATGACACAAATGGCGTGTAATTACAGTCGAGCACTGAAACGTGCTTTACACATTCCAGTGTGCCATGGTACGTTTGACAATAGATTTTTTTTAAATTTAATTATTGCGTCTTCCATAACCTTACATTTTAAATAAGATTTGCTGTATATCCAGATCATTAAAACCTACTTAAGGAAATCACAAGACCGCCGCTGATAACTCCCTGAAAAATAAAAAATATTAAAAAAACAAATTAAGAGTCAGATTAAAAGAGCGACCACGTGATCCGGTCGAACCCCTATCAAAATGAGACAAGTTTACGATTAGTTAAAGTGACTCTTATTACTGTTATCGCTATTAATTTGCATTCGGAAATAAGTTTTCCTTTGGTGTGTGTGTATGTGAGTGGGTTTGGGTTGTTTGGTGGTGGTATATAAAAATGTGACTAGTTATACCTTACCGTTGCTCGTCTTATGTGAAAAACTCAAAACTGCAACTTGAACTATTTTTGTTAAATTAATTAGTGTCTTGTGCTGTCATTTTTCAAGAAAAATAATCTTCAAAAAGTGATCTTCTTGCTTGTTTGGAACTTGCCCCAACTGATGTATAAAATCCGTCTCCAAGACAATAAATAAATAAACAAAAATTTTTAGCTTTAATTTTTTTTTATCTAAGTAGGCCCTTTTACAATTTGCCTCGCACGTAACATGTCCATGGCATTTTTACAAGAAATAAAAGTAAGTTTTATTCGACATATTTTATTTTGCAGTACACAAAAACAAACTATTTGTGTTTCTGTGTAAATGTGATATTAAATTTCTTATGTATTTCCTGTGTTATTGTGTATTTTGGTGAAAAGTGTTTGAAATGTTCGTGATCTCATCACAAATTTGACGTTTGAAAATTAAGCCCGTTTCACACTCACACCACATGAAAAATGTTTACTCTTTTAGTTGATTAATAAAAAATATACAATTTGTTAGGGTCCTAGATATTTTCTTCCATAAACTGACTGATATACATTAAAAAAATATCATTTTTGATGATTAATTATATTCTGCAAAAGTGCGCACAAGCTCCACAATGAGCCTTCAACCACTTCAATAAGAGATCATTTTCATAACTTCAAGGGAGTACAAACAAGCACTGCAGTTGTGTTTTCTTTTGGTGTTTTTATCAACGTTTATTATGATTATTGGAAGACTTGTCTTGGTCGTGTGGATTATAAGATATCCTTGATAGTAGCGTGAAACGTTGATGAGACCATGTCAACAGAGTTATTGTCTTTTTAAATATTATGGAAGAAGTTTATGTGAAATTTAGCTCTTCGTAACTTGTGCGAGATATAATCTTTCAAGAGAAAACAGCAGATAAACAGTGTTTAAGATCTTAGCGCATGTCCCTTAAATAGTCATCCTGGCAAGTTTATCAACTGATTGAGGTGGATTAAACCCGATTTCCTATTTAAGTGGAAATTCCGACGAATGTGACGTGTTTTCCAATCTTCGCGTATAAATAGGACTGAACGCAAGCTCAGCTCAAGAAGATTCACATCCTGCTCTTTGCCTAAAGGCAAACACGTCGTTATTTGGTGAAACG
This sequence comes from Tenebrio molitor, assembly GCF_963966145.1. Classification (NCBI taxonomy): domain Eukaryota; kingdom Metazoa; phylum Arthropoda; class Insecta; order Coleoptera; family Tenebrionidae; genus Tenebrio; species Tenebrio molitor. The sequence goes on from NC_091055.1 coordinate 3,696,043, forward strand.
TTGCAGCGTTCGAAAACGAAACGCAGAGTTCAAGTATGAGTTGCTTTAATCAAGAGACTAAATAAATTCAAGAAGAAAGGCGAGGTCTAGCATTTTTGGAAACATATCGCCACCTAATTCGACTCAGTAGATGTTGACAAACACGACTTTTGAAGTTTGATCTACTGGATGACAACGTTGTCGAGTTATTAAACGAACACTTTTTTTTTTGTTTTTTGTTGCTAATTTAAGCACCATTATATATTTATGATTTGGTGATCGTGCTTTTATTTGCCTTTTTGGTTTATACGTTCTCTCCAGAATTCGTTAAAGAATGTGATGTTAGTTTGAACAACAATTTAAACAGTTTTGATTCTTACAGATTCCAGTATGGACAGAGGTGATTCGAATGACCCAGCATGCAAAGTTCGCTATCAGCGTCGAAATTTATTAGATTTAGGCAGACATCTACAACGAAATTTTGATACACAGAGCGCTAGAATTCCAAATTATCCGAGTGAAAGATACGTGCATGAAAATATATCGGTCATTCAGAGACTTGTTTATCCTGACATAAACAAGCCTCATTTACAAACATGTCGCAAATGTGGTTACCGTGGATTTGTCACTCCTTTATACTGGTAACCCTTGAAATGTCTCAAATTTATTTCATTTTTATATGACTACTGGATGATCTAAATTAAAGAGTATAGAAACCTGAACACCATTTATTTTATTCCCATTTTGTATTTTATTTATTCAGTGAATGTTTTAATTCAGTGATTTATTTTTCATAAACATTTCTCTTCATTGTAAAAATTACCGGTAATTTAGAAGAAGTTAATCGATATTATGTTTTCCTCATAATGAACGTTTTGCGATTTATGAAGATAAAATAGTCCAAGTATGCAAAAAGTAGTGACGATAATCGACTTTCCGTACCTGTGAGTGGTGATTGTTGTGGCAGCACAACAGATGAAAAGAAGACATTTGCAGCAGCGGTAAGAGAAACTGAAGTATTATATTTGAAAATAAAATAAATTAGAAATTACTTTCCTATCAAGAATTTTTATTACATATTTAAAGCACTCAGACGCACTGGGGAATGCATAATTAGAAGGAATTGGTATATGGGTAGTGTAATTATTGTCGTGTAATAATGAGTGAATAAAATTTTCATTTCTTTTTTTTTGGCCATCTTGAAGACAGACAGACATTTAGCAGCCCAGCACAGAAGTTAAGTCTTAGATCGATTCATACGGACTTTTAACTGTCATGAGCTAATATAAAAGTAGATCAGATTCATTAACAATATTTTATTTAAATCATCTTTAATGGCGATGAGAAATTTGAAATTATGTATATTTTTGAATAATGAGGTTGTTAATTTTGACATGATCGTTTTTTTGTGATATGTGCCAAAACAAATTTAGTTTTTACTGTTATACATATACATTTTAATTTCGTTAAGATTACATATATAATTGTTTTTGTGCGAGTGGGAAAGTTTTGTTTTTTCAAATTTCACCGTGTAGCGTGTGCGTGTCTAAGTAAAACCTGTTTGTCTTTAAACGTTTATGTAAAGCAACGACTGTGTTATTTGTTCACAAAGATATGCATTCCAAAGCGGTTTTAAATTTTGTAAATAATACAATATTTGTATGCATATGTGGATATTAATTAAAACAATAAAAACAAATGAGATGTTTTATTTAGCTGAATTTTAAATAAGAGTGTAAAGAACTAAAAACTGCAATACAGGCCCAAGCTATTGTGAAAGAAGTGCAGAATTTAATTCTTAAAAAATGTAGTTTAGGCAACTGGTTATACAGTTTTGTCTTGAGTGTTTTAGTTCCCACCAATAGTAGCAGACTGGCGGCGAATACTATTGAGAGAACAACGGCTCGAAGTTTGATCTTAAAAAAAAACTATGTAGTAAAAATATTAAATGAAAAATGTGTGAACAACTTATTCTGAAAGTCTGAAAGGTTGGAGAGATCTTGTAAATTATAACAAATTTTGAAACCCGTGAATATCGACGAAAATTAATTAAAAGATGTAAAATCCTGCCTTAATATATCCCTTCTGGAGGTAGGAAAATCCAGGAGTCGAGTGAAGTTCTTCTGAGGATATTTTATTACTTTTATTTATATTTACAACTAACTAGGAGGTCCTCATGTTATTATTTTGATCCTTCCCATAACCGGTTGTTTTAATTTTGATTCGATTTTTTGTTGCCCTTCATTGTCCCTTTCGAAATAGCGGCCAGAACATCCTTTTATGCTGACGAATATGTAATACGAAAATGTGTCAAGCACCGATGGACCAACCCATCATTTATTTACCAATCCATTGTCGAAGTAGAAAGGTTTGGAGACAAGGAGTTGCTTGAAATGTTTGTGGCGAGAGGCTTATACTATTGTAGATAAGTTTAATGATTGTTGTTCAACAGTTGTGAAATAAAGAAACAATAAATGATACTTAATTTGCAATGTTACAATGCACTTTTTCACTCCCTTTCACTTCCCTCAACGTACCAAGTGTCATAGCAGACATATCAATAAGGTGGTTGTAGTTTCATCTTTCGCCAATCAAACATGACAGAAATATTTTTAAATTCGAATCATTTACAGAAAAGGAGAAAAATTCAAAGTAAACCGCATTAGAATTTTCGTTAAAAAATAATTGCATTAAATGCAACGATCTCCGCGTGGTTTCTTTATGGGTACAATAATAAAGTGATGATGAAGTTTCTCAAAATTCACTTTTTTGTTACTTAAACCTTTTGAATAGTGCTTGGTTCAGATTTTCACGTAACACGTAGCAAATAAAAAATTGTTATTTAATTTTTAGTATGTTTATGAAGATACAAAGAAACCATAGGATCCAACTTGGCAAAGAACTGATGAAAATTTTACGAAAATTTCATACCAATTAATTTTAGAATAATACTATTAAATACTTATTTAATCTACTGATAACATTAATTCAGGACTAAAAAATTTCCGCTAAATTGAATAAAACTTTCGTTTATGAGACGTGTTTTGACTTCCACTTTGTGGTTAACAGAAACTGAATAAAATATGTATAATTTGACTTTTTTATAACAGTTTTGTATATTAGCAGCATATGGCACATATGGCTTCTAGTAATTATTTATAATTAACGGTAATAATCACAGTAATAACAAGAGAAAATGTATAGAACAAAACATTAGGTACCTATATTTTTTATTTAAAATTGCTTTTAAGTTTTAATGTGAAAATTATAAGTAGCTAGATAAAAAAGCATCTTCTCATTACGAAAATAATGTATCTTGTGTAATGTGTAAATATAAAAGGATCAATTTGTTCCTTTTCCACAGATGTATTACTGGTTGCCTATAACGTTCATCAAATTAATTTTATTGTTTATTTAATATGTTGCACCTGTTGTTCGACGTATCATATTTTTACAATCAAAACCCTAGTTGCAAAAAATTTGTTTTTTTTTTTTAATTAGAAAATATAGTTGGGATCTTGTTTTCAATGGAAATAAACAAATCTTAGATTTTTGGATTCTTTATGGTTGTGATGCACTTTTGTGTTTTCAAATAAGTAAAATCTAAAAAATATATTTGGGGATATTCCCTTACAAAAGTGTTACGCAGCTGTGCACAAAATTGTGGATTGTTTATTTTAATTAAACGTAATATTTGCGACACTTAGGTATTTTGATGCATCCCCTATAGTGCATCATCATAAACATTTTTTCCTTGAAAATTATTTACTAATGTTGTAATAGTAATTTCTACTTAATTTGTAAAAACAAATCATGGTAACTTTTCTGTCGATTGCTCTGAATTTTTAAAAGGCTTTCATGGTTTTAATGCATTAATTTACGACATTTATTTTAGAAAAAAATATTAAAAGTAGATAGTCAATATTGGTCTTGATTTCGACCAGGTAGAACACAAATGGAGTGAAATTTATAGATATAATTAACGAAAAAGTATAGATTTTTTGTCGCTGTCAATAATCAAAGTAGATGATGTAGCTCGAACCAACTTTCTACAGTAATTTTACTATTTTTGCGAAAATATAACTTTTTGCGAGTATATTTCTGAATTTTGCAAAAAGTAAAAGTGCATCCACCTACTTTCAGTGGAGATTTCAACAGCAACAAACAAATTTCGATTGACATATATCCATTAGATTTACAAATCGATTTGTGTATTGTTTTTGAAATAATTTAAATCTGATTACCAAACAATTCGCATATTTGAAGCGAAAACACATTTGGTGAATTATAAAAACGTATTTTGCGTATAATGCAATAAGCGAATGGTTCCACAAAATTATGTTCGCTTATTATTATTAGATAATGCGTCCCAAAAATGCCGAATTACACTATGACAAGAGCATTTTTAGCGATAAAGAGAAATCTATCGGAGCCAATAAATGAATTGACCGTATCTTATAAGCAAGCACACAATAATAAGGTGGCAATTCTGAAAAAGTAAAGCAACTAAAATAAATCAATTCGATTCTTGAATGGTTTCATTTCGCGGTTGATACTTCCTAAAAAAAGATTAGTGGGATATATATTTTAATTGTATTTGATACAGTTTTCTCTGTTTTTTGTGGTCTCTTTATTTCGCTTGCTTTGTCGCAGCTTGTCTGCACCAATAATCCCCTACTCTGCTCCCATTATCAGAGGGTTTTCTATAAATTTCGCCGAATATCCATTCACAAATGACAGTTTATCAATGACCACATACCGGCTCTTTTAATTCTCTTGGTAGGTGACATTTTGTGACGTCGTGACACATAGTGCCTGTCTAGTGACCTCAGGATTATTTTTCAGGATTTGTTCAGTGTTGCAGACAGTACTAGAATGCGTTTCTACATCATCACCGTCGTCGCTCTGTTAGGTAAAAGAAAAACTCATCTTTTCCACTTATTTCGGAAAGAAAACTGATATTTTTTGGCCTTTCCTTAAAATGACTACTCAAAGCACCGCCAGATACGAACGACTAAACCATGAATCTTTCAGTACCTTCCGGCTTTACTCAAGAATATGAAGAATTAGAACTGTACAATAACTATGACGAGTACGGGGCCTTAGCTGATGCCGCAGGAGGAGGTGGCGGCGGCAAAGGGCAACCAAAGCTGGGATTTAGTGCCGGTAGCGGATTAAGGAGTATTGCTGAAGGCTCTTTCAATTCAGCTAATGATGCTGTCAATAATCAGGATGCTGCAGGACATCAAGCTGCGTTCGTGGCCAAAAACACACTAGCACAAGCTGCAGCTGGGGTGAGTAATGCCAAATATAAGTTGAAATGTAAATCAAAATTTCAAATGTGCGTTATGAGTGAATCAAAGGGACCAACGAAATTCCAAACTATTTCATTATATTTTTTAAGAAGAAATTTCAGATAAAATAAGAATTTTTATTGTCACAGTAGTTACGTCAACAGTTTCAACAGCAGAACTGTTTTATTGAGAATTAAACCCAAAATAGCGATTTGAGGATTAATTTTTAAATTTAGATAAATAAGGAAATACAAAAACAAAAAGTTTTTGAATATTTTCAGTGGCCAATAAAATTGCAACTAAAGCCAAAGTAAACAGACAATGTAAAATTATGAGTTTCTGAGACAAATGGATGATATTTTATTGTAAATTCTAACATTATTTATAGCTGAAGAAATATTTAAAGATATCTTCTCCAAGATGAAGAAGATATCTTTACCATACTTGTACGTCATCGTTTTCATTTTGAGAGGAAGTCAAAATTGTTTTTTGTATTGTCATTGTTTTTTTCTCTCTATTTGACACTCTTAACGTCTAATTTGGACGCCATTTTGGGAGCAAAAGTAAAGATTCTCAAAATTTCGAACAGTTTTTTTCACTTCATGTTCTGAAATATTTTGAATTTCTGTGGTTATTCTGGAGTGCATAATTCGACAGTTGTGGCTATACAGCAAGAACAATTTTCAAAGAGAGTGGCGAATGATAAAAACTGCAAAAAAGTCTGTTATTTAACGCAACTGTTTCTATTTGAAGTAATCGCAATTTTAATGTTACCTAAATGAAAGTTTTTGTATATTTACAATTTATTATTGTTCCGGTTGGGTTGAAACAAATTGTAAAGAAAGCTCACAGCTGAAAGAATTGTCTCGTCGGATCACTTTTACTTCGAAGAACAGTTAAATCGCATTTTTATGCTTAATTTAAAAAAGACTGTTGATAATTTAGATCGTTCAGGTTTTTTTTTTAATTATCTCGGTGCAGTTTCGTCAACCAGAAGCTGCACTTCTTCCACTCGTCCAGACAAAGACGTTTCATTATATGTTAAGTAGGTTTTTAGCGGGGTTAACAGTAAATTTCGTCAAGAAATTAAAATGTGTCCTTGACCTCGCCGAAGAATTGTATTGTGAACCGATGCTCCTCCTCTTGTTTTGTTAATAAAATTTATGCAACAAAATTGTGAAAAATTTAAATGTCAAATGTGTAAAATAATAGGCGAGAGTTTTTGTCTAACTTTGTAGATGTGTGCAATTCATGGTCGTATCAGTATTGTGAAAATTATAGAACTCTGGTGAATGGTCAGCCTATCTCCGGCCATAAGTGGAGCAACATCATAGGAATTTTTTCGTTGCGTGATGGTGATGTGAGGGTTTTGTCGGTGACCTTGCATCAGCTCACTACCGGCTGCAGATCATTAATCTTCACATTAAATTTCAATATTTATATCGACAAAAAGGTTGCTCGTTTGACTCTCTTCAGGACCTCAAAATTATTACACTTGCTGGAAGTGGTACAACATTTTATTCGCCAACATTTTTCTTTGCTTTCGCAATTCTTGGAGTTCATCACCGATCAGAAAAAAATACTACTGCTGAAACTATGAGTATGTGGAAACTCGGAGCTTTTGTTTTCAACGTAAAATTTTTCAAAATCCAGTTTATAACGATCGTCAAAAATTTTCTAGAGTTCTCGACAGTCGTAATTCTAAAAGAATTCTACTGTTGCACTGTAAAGAAGTTGAACAAGTTGAATCTCCGTTGTGGATGTCAAATATTGCAATTAAACATCTCATCATTTCTTAAATAAAGAGTAGTCAATGAAAGGGTCAAAATGGCAATCTTGGTCTTCTGTAGACTGCCATTTGTTTTACATGACAAAATTTTTCAAAATCTCTACAATGGCTTTCTATATTTTTTATAGGTTTTAAGATGGGTAGTCTAAAACATCTACTGTTATGGCTAATCAAGAAGCAATGTTTTTTCCTAGAAATATTTTTAAAACTTTTAAATCATAACTTTCGATCAAGTCTGATCAAAAAGGAACTAGAAATATTTTTAAAATTTTGAAATAACAATTTTTCACTGTGATTTTGTCTAGTCTCTGCATCTGTAGAAACAGATCGTTTCTCAAATAAAATAATAAACAACTAAGATCCTCCACTTTGCATTTTTGATCTTCTAAAAACACTGATATGTCTTCTAAATGTCAAAATTTTTGAAAACACGACTTTATGACTTGCTAAATTTTTGCAAGCTTTTGCTTGATGGCAACATATTCCAAATTCCAATCTACATCCTTTGCGAAAATTTTCCCGGCTTTTCACAGCTACAGAATATCGTTGTGATTGACCAAGAGTTAGTTAAATAAAATACTAAAGAACAAAGATCCACCACATCTCATTCTTGGATTTTTTGATGCACTAATCTTTGCTCTAAATGTCTATAACGGTTGCCAACATTTTTCCAAGCTAATTGCAAGTGCAGAAAATAAAATTTCATCTGTTACAGTCGACTATTTGGAAATCTCGGATGGCTAGATCTTTGCTTGATGTCAACGATTCCAAATTCCAATTTATATCCTTTGCGAAAATGTTTCTAGGCTTCTGCCACCGCCCAAGCAGCCCTCGCCGGCAAGCAGATCCTCCTCCAAGGCCTAGAGCAGCAACTCCGCGACTCTCAGACCGCCCTGATGGGAGAAAAACAGCAACTGATGCAGGCTCAACGTTCAGCCGACGCCACGATGAGAGCAGCCCAGGAGGCTCGCGCCCACGTCAACGTCCTCACCAACACCTTAAACGCCGCCCAGACCAACGCCGACCACATGACCCAGGCGGCGTCGGAGGCGGCGGGGGAGTTAGCGGCGCAGCAGTCCATGGTAGGCTCTGCTAAACAGCGTGTGGAGCAGTTGAGCAAACAGCTCGCAAGCGTTCGTGTTGACTTCGAAGCCACGAGAGCCGCAGCCCAAAAAGCGCAAGCTGCCGCCCAAGCGGCCGCCGCCAACGCCGCTGCAGCGGCGGCGGCTGCCGCAGCCGACTTGGCCAAGAGCGCACCACCACCACCACCGCCAGTCCCTGCGGGTAAAGGGAGTAGTGGCGGGGGTGCTGGCAAGGCTGGGGGCGCTGCAGGAGGCAAAGGGGGCGGCGGCCAAGGCGGAAAAGGTGCAGGCGGAGCGGGAGCAACAGGGAAGTATATACAAGGGATTGAAGGCAATGTGGCATATGTTGAGGACAATTTTTATCACCCCTTTCACTACAGCAAGTAGATAGTCGATTAAGTTTGTTGTAACATTTTTTACTTTATGCTTAAAGTTATTTGTTTTTTAAATAATTGTATTTATTTGGGCTGTTTTTCACATCAATAAACAATACCCCAGTCTATTGTTGAGTTTTCGTGACCGCCAAAAAAGGAAATGAGGCAAGATTACATTAGCATCCTAATAAAATCCCCGACGATTTAATAATAATCGTTGCCCAATGAGACTGGCAATGTTTTACTTTATGGTTTATACTGGCTAAAAGAGAGAGTTAACCTTTAGAAATTAGGAGATTGCCGTTTAAAATGATCAATACATAGGCAGCGAAATTATTTTCAGCTTTATTGCAAAATTATCGAAACGATTACAAAAACTGGTGACTAATGAGATCTATGACTAAATTACTTAAAGACTCATTGGGAATCCCTTCAGGCGCTGATAATAATGAAACATCAAAGTAGGAAAGATAATAAATTATTTATTAACAATAAAAAAGTTAATACAGTGTCGAACAACATGTGCAGACACGACTTCACCACAAAGGTCTGTCACACACGAGTACCATTACAAATATTTGGTAATGTCTATAATACAAACATTCCTAAAAAGGCCTAAATGTCTAGACTTTTAAATAATGCGCAAGATTTCAAAGGGCAAAAACCTCACACTTTCCTTTTTTCCTTCAGGTATCTGTTGCAACAGTGGACCCCCACCAGGATGAGTACGCAACAAATCGCATCTGAGAACTACTTTTTACCCCTTAAAATGCATAACAAATAAAATTTTTAATGGAGATTAGTTGGTGTGTTTACGTAATGTCGAAACCTTAAATAATTTCGAATTTCCTTCGCATCGCTACCTGACAGTCATTTGAAGTTTCCCCTCACTTTTTCATAATTAGAATTAAATTGTACTGCTACTACTACTCAAATTAAATTTCAATTCGATAACTTTCGAGCGTGTCAAAAAAGTAGATTCCTATTTCTACTATTTCGTTGCGAAAAGTGCGGTAAATTCAAATTTGACAGGTTTATTTGAAAAATAAATCTCCATGCAAAATTCTTGTTTGTTGGGCGACTTGGCAAGTGGATAAAGAAGGAAAATAATCTTCTCGTGGCATTTCCTATGTATTTATTCTAGTGGGACACGGTACAGTGTCATACCCGTCCATGTCGCGATCACATTACTGGTTTTATTTGTTTGAAGATGCAACTGATAATGAATTCCTAACTGAAAGCGTTGTAATAAAAACTACTAACCCCTAAGACGATGTAACAATAAATAAGACTTAGATTTTTTCATTGAGCTTATGTTAAACAAGAAGATATATCCGAATACTAATGTTAAGCACCATCACATAATTATAATGCAACTTTCAAGGTTATATTTTTTACTGAATATTACGTTCTGCTTCTGCGAATTGTTTCTAGTTGTGGTGTTGGCGTGAAAGTGAAGCATTTCTATCCAGGAAATCGATTAAACTGCATAAAACAAAGAATTCCTCAATTGGAAACATTATTTCTACACAATTTTAGTAGTACAATACCTCCTTGCTAACACCTAAAATTGATTATTCTAAAAAAATTAAAATTTATCTATCAGTCTTTGTCTTTCGACTTGGGTGTCGTTGAACTATCTTTTTTGTACCCAGAGAAAAACGTCAACGCTTTCATAAGCTGATAGCTTTTTGATATTGGTATGTTGGAATCGTAGAGCCGCTTCGAATTTTTGCAGTCGACGTAGAACCACCAGTTGCACTTGAGGATGGTCTGGTCGAAGAGCGTCGATTCGGGACAGAGGAAGCTCTTCATGATCAGGCCGTCGTCGGTCAAAGCGCACACGTGGAACACCTGAAACAACAGGAATTGGCCGATTAAACATTCACGACCTTGTTTTGTTATTTGCACTATATCGTGTATTTACCAAACCGGACTTACATCTCGGTTCAGTCGTACTTTCTCTTTATGGCGTGTTTTTATTTTCTACATAAATTAGCTGACCGAACCACGATGTGTGAACGAAATTCCTCACCACTCAATTGTTGTTCTCTGTGCTGATACTGTACGTATCAGCACTGGCGAGCGATCGCTTGTTGGGAAACAATGAATATCAAGAACGGGGGTCAAGTGTACCGTTGCTGCTTCTTTCCTTATCATGTGATGAGCTTTTGTCATTAGTCTTCTTGCGCCACAACGCTAGACATGTACGCCATAGTAGGTGCGGTTAATTTAATAACTGGCCCACTTTTCTATAAACTGCGTTTACAAAACGTTTGGCACATGTAATTATCCCAACGGAAAAAAGTTCACGCCGCTTTTTGCAAGACCGTTAATTCGCCTTGGATGAGTGTTAATAAATGACAATTGCTACACAGTCTTTTTTCAAGAATCGAAACCTCTCTTTCAAAATTCGATTGCAAGTCGATTGCAACAGGCCGATCAGGTCCAATCAATTTTTCTCTAACCACCTTCAACGGTGGGAAGACATGTTAATTAACAAAGATAAAAACCTATTAGCAATTGAAACGTCACCAATGCGCTTGCAACTAACTATCTATCTTTGTGTTACGTTATTTTTAAAACGCTGGTTTCAAGGTTCGCGATTGCGCCACGCCTGCCAATTACCTTATTATTTGTGAATGTTGTGTTTTCAATTTGAATAAAGTGAAGTAAGAGTTTTATGTGGAGGCTGCATCGGAAACTCACCAAGCATCCGAGATCTTCGTCGGCGTAGAGGCCCGGAAAGTGTTTTTGGTCTCCGCAGTAGAACGAAGTTTCGGGGAGTTCGACTCTCGAGGCGAAGTTGTCGTCGAAGTTCTTGTCGTACCCCACGGGGTAGTACTCTTTGGGGGCGTTCATCACCTTGCCCACGCTACTGGAGTACTTGTTGGTGGGTCTCGGCGTGGTCGAGGTGGGCTTGGGCCTCGCCAGCATCTGTTGCCTTTGCAGCATCGCCGTCTGGAGCGCGTCTTCGCTGATGTTGTTGGCGGCCAAGACCGTCTGGACCGAGTTGGTGCTCGCCGGTGGCAACTCGTTGTTGGGGGAGGGCAAAGTCCTCAGGGCGAAATTCGTACTGCTCAACTTGTCGCTGGCTTGCACCTTCTTCACGGGGACCATGACCGCCATCACTTTGGGCTTGCTGGGCTCCGAGGGGAGCGCGCCCCCGGCGGGGAGGCGCGGGTTCGGTGGAGGGTTGTAAGGGGGAACGGCGATGCCCATCAGCACCGGCGTCGGAATGTTCGACTTGGCGTCGGGACGCTCGGGAGCCGGGGGTATCGGCTTGAAGGGAGGAACGGTCGGAAACGGAGGCTTCTTCATGGGCTCGGCTGCGACTTCACCGGAAGAGGGTTGCACACCTGGTGAACGCACCCGAATTGGATTCACCTATCAAGCATTGTGAAACGTGACCTTGATCTGTTAATGACAGCGGTTTCGGTCAACTTACGGCCTTCATTTTTTGTTGGGCTTGGATCAGTTGAGCTTGGAGTCTGGACGCTTGGGCCGATCGTCTTCTATTGTTCTCAACATTAGAAAGAGATTCGTTAAAGCCCAGTTCGTCCCCAAGACTAAAACCTACAAAGCACACCAAATGAGTACAATTGAAAAATTTAATTCATCACCCCGTGGTTACAATTACGTAGAAAACGAAGTTTCCACAGACCTCGAAGTAAGTGTGTCGGTATCAGGGCACTTTATTTATGCAAAATGCGGTTACGTTAAAAATTTACTATAATTTGTTTTGATTGACAATAATTAAAGTGAAAATTTTAAATTATCGTTGTGTTAAATGCGTGCATTGTATTCGGAAATTCACATAAAAATGCACCAGAAAGTGCACACGATTGTTCGACCTTGAATAAATTATACAAGAAGCCAGAAGGCTGAGAGTTCCGATTTAAATTACAATTGATCATAAATATACACCGTGTTTAGCATTTTCTCATCCATAAAAATGATCCTTTCAGTTTTTAATAAATTAATGTTTTGCTGAAGCAAAAGCTTTAAAAGTAGCAAGGTCATTTGAATTTAATTTTGATTTTAAAGACTAGACTTAAAGAACTTTATAAGAATCTACGAAAAAATGAAATGCTGTGAGTCGTCTATTAATTAATTTTACAGTGAGATATTTTAGATCAGGGATGTAAAAAAATTATTTGAAATAATTTCGAAAAAGATTTTTGTTACTCAAAAATAATTAGTAGTCTAGATACTAAAGCTAGCATCCGTGTGGTTAATACCTGGTGTCCCACTAAGAATGTGCACAGAGAAATTACATGAGAAAAATGTTTTCTCTTTTTCGAAATTGCATTAAACGTACAATATTTAATGTGGATTAATAAAACGTTTTAAAACTATAAAGACAAGTGTTGTGTAATGAATTTTTGAAATATAAATTTCCTCTGGAGCTTTTGTTCGAGATTCTTTAATCATAGCTTCCACACGTGAACCTTTTACGGCAATTATTTTTCTCCAAAAGAAATTGCTACATTTTTGGATTGCACATTAATATTAATATTTCTCATTAAAATTGTTCTTAATAATATTTAATTTTGTTCGAGTTAAGTACTATTAATTTTATTAAAGATTATTTTCATCATAACCTCACACGTGACGGTATTATTTTTAAAAAATTGACACATTTTCAGATTCCACATTAAAATGATAATTTCTCATTAAAATTTTTACTAACATTGAATTTTACTATAGCTTTTAATCATAGAATCCCACGCGTGAAGGTTTTATGACAGCATTAATTTATCTGTCAATTCATATGACGTGTGTAAACATAAATTATATTATGTATTAACACAAATATGGAATTATTATTATATTCTTTTCCGAAAAATTGATACATTTACAGATTATAGATTATTTTAATTGTAGTTTTCACACGGGAAGCTTTAATGACCATATAATTTTTCCCAAAGAAAAAAGTGGTAATAAGTATAATTGAGAATCAGTAGCACCGCGGTAGGCGTGGATTATCTAAAGTGAGCTTTATGTAATGTCAAAAAATTTACTAAACATGTGAAACCGTCATTACATACTTTATTTTGAAAATAAATCACTGGAAATAAAAAAATCCTGAGCGCAATGTGTCTTAAAAAAGACATTTAAAAAAGTACTTTTCGTAAATGAAACAAAGAAATTCCAAATACTTTAACAGGAAAATAAACACAAAACGATTCCAACGATATTGTCACAATCAAATTAACAGCGAAGGATACCAACAGCGTCGAAACTAGGGTATTATTAGCAAGGGTCTTGGTGCCAACGTAAATTTGAATTTCCAACGCCTACCGCGATGCCACTTATTGTGAATTACGTTGTTGGATTACAGAGTAAAATTGTTAATGATATTTAATTTTATTAAAGGTGTTTATTAAAACTGGATTCAACAATTTTCTAATTGGTCTTAAATCTCATAAATAATGCTTAGCTTGTAGACTCCATCCTAGAATTAGTGCCATATCATTTAAAAAATCCTAGTTGCAGGACGGAAGTACCAATTTTGTTACAATTAAAAACGCGGAAAAATCGTAATTCCGTGATTAAAAAAATTAATTGGCAATTTCCTTTTTTGCAATTTCGCAGTCAAAAACACTTTTCTCGTGTGGTTTCGCTATGTAACTATTTCGGTGGGACCCTTGTATTTTCATTAGTCTTTGGAAGTAAGTTTGTTGTACCCTCGTTCAACTAGATGTTATTGTAACGTACTAATTACATAAAATTATTGAAAGTGAGATCGAGCTAATCTACATGGCAGCCGATGAAGGATGAATGAAGCAAAGATAGATAGATAGATAGATTACCCAGGCCTATGTGAGCCTTGACACCACCAAGATTTCTAACTCGAAACAGGCCAGATTTCTTAAAAGCACAGTTGAGGGTAAATCCGAAATCTGATTCCAATACGCAGGTCGGTCGGCCTAGCCGCCATCTGCCGCCTGCAATTAAAAGTTCGACATTTAAATCTTGTTAGGCCCTGGCGTTTCTTCATCACACAGTCGGGGGTGGCACCACGGGGACTTTCGACCCCGCGATCGCCACCATCACTCGATTATATAACGCGACAAATCTTTCCATAATGTAGAAACTTCTTGATGCATCAACTACACTGGCCTTAATTGTATCTTTTTTAACAAGGAAAATACAAATTACACTAAATTGCTATCTTATTATATCAAAAACGGTTTAAAATTTCCCACAAATTTCGACGCAACTAACTTGCATATTATTGCATTATGTAAAAGTTTCTACACTGCTGACCCATCAAACTGGGAAAATCCGATGAATCCCAGATATAGGTATCGCTGAAGCTTACCCAACCGGTGATCCTCGCACTATCTTTGATTAATTAAAACAATTGAATTTAACATCGATTGGGCCAAGAGTCGTTGACGCAACATCGAGTTTGGGAAATCAATCTGTAAGGTCGGCAACTTTTCAATTTTGTCCGTAAGAAAATCGGTACAATGAGAATGTGACGAAGATGTCTTAATTGTAAATCGTAACACACAAAAACCTACTAACCCACATTGTCCACTGTCCACTCGGGTAACACCATTTTAGTTCCGAAAGTTTATTTATACAGATGATGAAAACTATTTTACATTTTATTAGTATTACGAGTACCTAATTATTACTGAAGCTCCTATATTACATGCTAGAGATACTTTACAGGTAACACTACTTTCATTAAGAAAAGTGTTATTATTCCTGTCAACTTGTGCGTGAACGCGTTGACAACACTTTGGAAAATTCCCGCGTTTAACACAATTTCTTTTTTGAGCGGCCGGACTGTGCACAAATGCGATTTTAAGTGGTCATTTTTGACTCATTGGAAAGTACCAAATTCTTTACAAATTTCCATTTTTCACTTTCGGACGGTGAAGCTTATTCAGGCCATCGGTTTACCGAACGAAACGGCACAATCAACAAACTCGCTGGAAAAAAATCGATCGAGATTGTATTATCCGGAAATGTTTCCAAATTTGTACGATTTAAATCCCCGTTCATTGAGATCCTTATACGAGAATTTGTTACTGCATGCTGTTTGTACATATTTACAATTCGAGTTACCACACTTACGTACCAAATATCGTTATAAATACTAACACACTGATGCACTTCATCGTACTTCTGTCTGCTTAACAAAAATAACAACATTCACTACACGCGCTCGACCACTTGACGGCTACCTACTAAACACCAACAACTCGCGGCCCAAGACTTGCTCTTCTGATGTCGATGTTAAGACTGTTAAGTTGACCCAGATAAGTAACGGTATCAATATGGTTACTCCCTGCCAATGCGCTTTAACGCCGACGAATAAGGCCACTGATAATGAAAAAGAGACCCTCACAATTGAGATCTTCATTATTTCTTAATGCACTTACTTAAGTGCCCCTTATTACGCCTTGCGATCGCACAAACCACGTTCTGCAATCGACTACAATTAAATTCATTAAATTATTAGTTATTCAAAAACACATCGCAAGTCAAATATAAATCCATTTATTATTAACACTTCCCTTAATTCTGGAAATGTTACTTTTTTTTAGACGAATTGACCTCACAGAAGTGTTCCAGAGCTGAAACTAAATTGATTTTGGAACATAATAAAACTAACAGTGACTTTTCTACAATCCAGTTTTCAGTGAGTCTAGAATAATATGAATTAAAAGAAAAATCTGAAGTAGTTATAAGAAATGGAAATAATAAAAAAATACGCTTTTATAACTGTGAAACTCGTAAGGATTCATCAAGTTCCGAAAAAATCGCTTTATTTGCTTCACTTAATGTAGGAGTTTAAGTATACTTTCACGGAATGTTTTTATGTTGCTTTAACATTTACCTTCCGTCGAACAAGACAACCAAGAATGTGTAATGAAACTGCACGTTGTAAATATATTTTACAAATAATTTGTCGAGACAAGACACAGTTCAATTACATTTTCTTGTTTTCTCCTTATTTCTGAGACTAGACAAGACCGGACCAGTTACGTTAACCCCGATTCAAAATATTCAAGAGCTAGTTTCTGGATGCTTTGTGATAACACTCGAGAAAGTAAATGTTGATTAAAAAAAAATAAAGCAGGTCTGGCCAACAGCACAAACACATATACTACGAAAGTCGCGTTTTAAAATTGCAAATATCTGTTTGTAATATTTCTGATGGCACTGCTAAAGTGCGAAATGCTATTAATTAATCTGTTATGCGATACGACACACTTGTGGATTGCATCGTGTCATGAACGTTTTAAATAAATTTGTTGTGCAAGTGATCATGAAATTATTAATCAGATCGAGTAAATTGTGCGTCGGTGCGGCTCAAGGGATTGCTCTGGGTTAGGTTTAATTCATTTTAGATAAAAATCGACTAATGAGCGATTTCTACTGCCAGAGACACGTACATTCATTTTATCAGTAATGTGAACAAATATTTTCGGACAGAACCGGTGTTAAAATGTCATAAATAAATGACTTTGGAGTCGAATTTTCCGCAATAGAATATTAGGCGAATGACCAGACGAGACTTTCTAAATTATGTTACAGTGATCGTATTATAGGATCCAACATGATCTGCTGATACGTAACTTGACATGTGTTTGTTTCCACAAACGCGAATCATTTTATGTTTGAGGTAAATACGATGACGGAATGTGTAATAAAAGATCTTGATTGTGGAATTTACATGAAGTAGAATTTCAAATATCTGGATAAAATCTAGTCAAGAAATGCGATAATTAATTTGTCCATCTAGTAATTGCTAGTTCTAGGCTTCCTGTAATTAATTGATTTATTGATATTCTTCACGGGTTTTATAGATCAAGCGCATCGCAAAACTGGTAGCGCTAGCGCTCTTTAAATTCTTCGGCCGCACTTGTTGTTCTATGTGTTACACTCGATAGGCTAGCAGCGAGTTTAGAATGATTTTTCTAGGGAAAGAAATGCACAAATTATGACGTGTGGAACACGCATTGAAGGAACATTTTGATTATCGTTTAAATGTCTAATTCGACGAATACGATTACCGCAACCACAACAGGGGGCAACAATTTACAAAAGTTTGTACGCTTGAAAAAACCTATTTCAGTGGTGTATTGTTGTTCAAAAAATTCTGAGCAAATACTTTATTTTATTGATCTGTTCCAGTAGTGTGATCACCAAAAAAGGTGATAAGGGGTAGCTGTGAAAAAGGAAACTTCTCAAAACGTGGCGTAGCTTCAATCAGTGTTAATGAGAGTTTTTTCCGAAACTCCAGCAAACAAGGTCGTGTGGGTAAACACGGTCACCATTTTCTTCATTTCCGTTTCGAAAATATGAATAGTTTGTGTTTTTGGGTGAAAACCATGTTTAAAAATAAAATTGACGTAAATGTCACAATTGACAAGTGACAGTTTATAAAGTTACGCCGCACATTTGCAGAAATTTCGTTTTCCATACCGGCCACTCACCTCTCGTTTTGTTGACATTAAACAAAATATTTTAAATTTTGATACGTAGATATGACCAAAATTAACATTATGTGCGACATCCGCCCTTTATAACCGTTTAGAATTTTAATATTGCGCTTAACCACAACTGCGTCCGGTACCATGTACGAAGACAATTTTTTTTTAAATCAGTCTTCAATTCATCACCTTTTTAAGGTGCAATCGCACCTATTGTTTATAACATTCATTGTTCTTATGTATCTATATGCCAGGACAAACGTGATTTCCAGAATTAATTTCGATTTGTTGGTACCAGAAAGTTTGATTACGACTTATCACGACAGGTGTTCCGGTGCATCGGAAATATTTTTGTGATTGGATCATTCCAAAAACGAAGAGTTTTTAAATGATTATTTTGTTCAATGCGGAATATTTAGTCTTGTAATCTACCGTAAGAAACTAACTGTTTTTATCTTTCAAGTGTAGCTGACTGGTCACGTCAGAATAGATCCGATTTTCAATCAAACAAAATTTGTTGTTTTTGCCAAACTGTTGTCTGCAAGATGGTACTGCTATGATGCAACATTCCACAGTAAACAGTTACAGCATTCGACGCTTTTAACAGTGGGATAATGACACTGACGTGTATATTTGTAAAAGAGAAATTTAACTGCTATTTATTCATGTTCTTCAAATTTTCCAAACTATCGACTTTTCAGATCTTAAAAAATACTCACTTCCGTTAATACAAGTAAACAAAAATATCGTAATAACAAATTCAATAAATGTTTAGCAGTTTGCAATTGAAAATGTTTGAAGTTTGCGTGGGAACAATTTGGAAAAAAAATGTATTAAGCAACAAGTCTGCGGTCGCGGAATTAAAATTCTTACTATGTACAAGTGTTCTTTCGATAATCTTATGTAAGCCGGCATAAAATTTGTATTATTTTTATTACATTATAAATTTCAATCAAATATTTATTTCTCAACGAACCAAACACATGGAACAAAGAATAAATAACCACGGGCCTGAATAACTGTAATAAAATATTGCATTTGACATGTTGCAGCAGTGATAAAAAGTAAAATTTATATTTAGTCGTATATTTTTTGCCAAATTTAATATCCATAAAATATTTTCTGTTGATTTTGACATAAGTAATTTGATCAAGTAACAAGTAATGATTTAACGATTTTTTCACCATCACTTGGAACAATTTTTTGAAAGAGTTGCACTAAAAATTCGTGATTGAATTTGTAGGTGGTGCTTACACAAGATGCGATCAAAATAAGGTCGGTATTGTGAGGATGAGATAAAATAAAAATGAATTCTAAGTTAGACCATTACAAATAATATGAATAATGGAACGTTAAACATTCGGGGTATTTTGTTAAACTTTTATTTTAGTAACTCATGAAACAAATTGTCAAAGGCACTGTAATTAAGACAGTCTAACTAAAAAAAAACTATCGTGCTTTTTAAACTAAAATAAACATAAATCCTTTTCTTAAAACACAATAGTGGGCCCTATAAATATCATCGTAAAACAAGATTTAAATAAAATGAACACACAACAAAAATACTACAACACAAAATAACAGAAAGTTACAATAAGATGTAAAACTTTCAATTTCGGGTTTTTACTACATTTTTGATGAAAAAAACTAACAACTAATCTTGAAAATCAGTCAAATACAAGAAATAAATTCGAAAATTGAGTGACTCAAAAAAAAACAACGAAGTTTAAAAATGAGTTAAATGGGCTTTTCAATTTAAGTACGAATCTGTTGAGAGATTCAAGATTTAAATCTAGAACAATGTGAAACAAACAAATATTTCTGATTTCAAACAAAATAAAACAAAATTTTTTGTAAAACAAATAAAAAAGATCACAAGTGAATAGGATGGTTGTCTCAGGTTATATATCACCTATTTATCCTCCTCAGTAATAGCTTCCGCTAAAAAACACTTAGATTTAATCTTGCTTAAGTGTGTTGGCTTTGCTTACTTGACTGTTTAGAGTCTATTAAGTCAACCTGTTCCATTACACCTACAACAGAGCAATAAATATTCACATATACATCTATAACGCAAGTCAACCTCTATCATGATCTATTAAAACAACTCTTTGACTAGAAACTGGCTCTGGACTTGGCGAATGTAATACTTTTTCTTCAACATTTTGCACATCTGTGCCTGAAAATCATTCATCAAGCAACAATCAATAATGACATACAATAAACTTTAACATTCTTACATTTGGCACCTTCCACTGTTTCATTCCCATTTTCAACATCATCAATTTTAGAAGCATCTTCACTCTTTTCAGCTTCTTCAAAACTCAATCTGCTCAGCTCATCTTGGACAGCCTTCAAGTTGTCTTTGAGGATCTGCAGCTCTTTCTCTTTCTTGGTCATTTTAGGACTAGGTTTTGTTTTGGGAGTTTCCTCTTCCTTGGGGGAAAGAGTTGTAGTAGGTTCAATTCCATGTGATTTTAACAGTTTCAAGTAATTCCCGCGATCTACTTGCAACTGGCGGCACAGTTTATGCAACTGGTCATTCTTCTTGTCCAGACTCTGCACATACAATTCCTGATTCTTTTTCAGTTCACTCATTTCAACTAGCGCTTTCATGCTGTCATGGAACTTGTTTTTCCAAGACTGTGCTTCTTGCTCTAGTACTGCCACTTGTTTGGTCATGTTGGCTATTTCAAACTTAAAATTATCAAAAACTTTGGCGCTTTTAGACATTGTTGTTTCAAAATCTTCATATTGATTTTTATATACATCAATGTGGTCCTGCAGTCCTTTAACTGTCTCAAGTAATACACAACAATTTGCTTCACTTTTTTCTAGATTACTCTTCATTAATGCTTGTTCCTTTGCATGCATCTCTTTCTCTGCCTTGATTTCCAGCTCCATCTTAGCTAAAGTAGCTTGAGAAAACTGTCTTTCTAATTCTAACTGATGAGACATTTTTGAAATGTCTTCTTCGCGCTTCTGAAATTGGTTATACAAATCAGCTAGTTTGGCAGTCATTTTGAGATTCTCCTCTCTCAGCTTGTCACTCTTCTCCTTATTTTCATCCATCATATTATTAATATCACTCAATTTATCTGCAAACTTCAGAGAGACCTCTTTACGGCGCTCCTCTTCTTCTTTTATTTTAGCGATATTTTCTTCCTACAACTTAAATAAAAACCACTGATACTTATGCCGCCTTTGCTACATACCTTGATTTGTTTATTTTGTTTTTGCAGTTCCC